>NW_026137920.1:2434929-3634929 GCF_019393585.1 Leptopilina boulardi
AATTTTAACCCGAGAAAGGGTTATTTTGCAATTTTAACCCGAAAAAGGGTTATTTTGCAATTTTTTAAGAATTTTTTGATTTTTTCAATTTTTTATTATTATTTTTTATTATTTGTTGTTGTTTTTTCAATTTTTAGTTAGTAACCTATAATATTGTGTCTAATTTTAAGTGTCATTAAAATCAAATGTTTTTAACTTAATAATTTTAACATTTCTTAATTTAAAACGAAACATCTTCTATTATATTAAGTTAACAAATTTCGAAAAACGACACCGACCCCGTGACCTCGACACCGTCCTTGAAAAATATATTTTCAATTATTTTCAAATAAATCAAAATACTTTGCATATATGCTGTTAGAAAATCTAACAAACTATTTTTATGTAACATCTTTTTTCAATTTTAACCCGAAAAAGGGTTATTTTGCAATTTTTTAAGAATTTTTTGATTTTTTCAATTTTTTATTATTATTTTTTATTATTTATTGTTGTTTTTTCCATTTGTAGTTAGTAACCTATAATATTGTGTCTAATTTTAAGTGTCATTAAAATTAAATGGTTTTACCTTAATAATTTTAACATTTCTTAATTTAAAACGAAACATCTTCTATTATATTAAGTTAACAAATTTCGAAAAACGACACCGACCCCGTGACCTCGACACCGTCCTTGAAAAATCTATTTTCAATTATTTTCAAATAAATCAAAATACTTTGCATATATGCTGTTAGAAAATCTTACAAACTATTTTTATGTAACATCTTGTTTCAATTTTAACCCGAGAAATGGTTATTTTTACAATTTTAACCCGAAAAAGGGTTATTTTGCAATTTTTTAAGAATTTTTTGATTTTTTCAATTTTTTATTATTATTTTTAATTATTTATTGTTGTTTTTCAATTTTTAGTTAGTAACCTATAATATTGTGTCTAATTTTAAGTGTCATTAAAATCAAATGTTTTTAACTTAATAATTTTAACATTTCTTATTTTAAAACGAAACATCTTCTATTATATTAAGTTAACAAATTTCGAAAAACGACACAGACCCCGTGACCTCGACACCGTCCTTGAAAAATCTATTTTCAATTATTTTCAAATAAATCAAAATACTTTGCTTATATGCTGTTAGAAAATCTTACAAACTATTTTTATGTAACATCTTTTTTTAATTTTAACCCGAGAAAGGGTTATTTTGCAATTTTTTAAGAATTTTTTGATTTTTTCAATTTTTTATTATTTATTGTTGTTTTTCAATTTTTAGTTAGTAACCTATAATATTGTGTCTAATTTTAAGTGTCATTAAAATCAAATGTTTTTAACTTAATAATTTTAACATTTCTTAATTTAAAACGAAACATCTTCTATTATATTAAGTTAACAAATTTCGAAAAACGACACCGACCCCGTGACCTCGACACCGTCCTTGAAAAATCTATTTTCAATTATTTTCAAATAAATCAAAATACTTTGCATATATGCTGTTAGAAAATCTTACAAACTATTTTTATGTAACATCTTGTTTCAATTTTAACCCGAGAAAGGGTTATTTTTGCAATTTTAACCCGAAAAAGGGTTATTTTGCAATTTTTTAAGAATTTTTTGATTTTTTCAATTTTTTATTATTATTTTTTATTATTTATTGTTGTTTTTCAATTTTTAGTTAGTAACCTATAATATTGTGTCTAATTTTAAGTGTCATTAAAATCAAATGTTTTTAACTTAATAATTTTAACATTTCTTATTTTAAAACGAAACATCTTCTATTATATTAAGTTAACAAATTTCGAAAAACGACACAGACCCCGTGACCTCGACACCGTCCTTGAAAAATCTATTTTCAATTATTTTCAAATAAATCAAAATACTTTGCATATATGCTGTTAGAAAATCTTACAAACTATTTTTATGTAACATCTTTTTAAAATTTTAACCCGAAAAAGGGTTATTTTTCAATTTTAACCCGAAAAGGGTTATTTTGCAATTTTTTAAGATTTTTTTGATTTTTTGATTTTTATTATTATTTTTTATTATTTATTGTTGTTTTTTCAATTTTTAGTTAGTAACCTATAATATTGTGTCTAATTTTAAGTGTCATTAAAATCAAATGTTTTTAACTTAATAATTTTAACATTTCTTAATTTAAAACGAAACATCTTCTATTATATTAAGTTAACAAATTTCGAAAAACGACACCGACCCCGTGACCTCGACACCGTCCTTGAAAAATCTATTTTCAATTATTTTCAAATAAATCAATACTTTGTATATATGCTGTTAGAAAATCTTACAAACTATTTTTATGTAACATCTTTTTTCAATTTTAACCCGAGAAAGGGTTATTTTGCAATTTTAACCCGAAAAAGGGTTATTTTGCAATTTTTTAAGAATTTTTTGATTTTTTCAATTTTTTATTATTATTTTTTATTATTTGTTGTTGTTTTTTCAATTTTTAGTTAGTAACCTATAATATTGTGTCTAATTTTAAGTGTCATTAAAATCAAATTTTTTTAACTTAATAATTTTAACATTTCTTAATTTAAAACGAAATATCTTCTATTATATTAAGTTAACAAATTTCGAAAAACGACACCGACCCCGTGAACTCGACACCGTCCTTGAAAAATATATTTTCAATTATTTTCAAATAAATCAAAATACTTTGCATATATGCTGTTAGAAAATCTAACAAACTATTTTTATGTAACATCTTTTTTCAATTTTAACCCGAAAAAGGGTTATTTTGCAATTTTTTAAGAATTTTTTGATTTTTTCAATTTTTTATTATTATTTTTTATTATTTATTGTTGTTTTTTCAATTTTTAGTTAGTAACCTATAATATTGTGTCTAATTTTAAGTGTCATTAAAATCAAATGTTTTTAACTTAATAATTTTAACATTTCTTAATTTAAAACGAAACATCTTCTATTATATTAAGTTAACAAATTTCGAAAAACGACACCGACCCCGTGACCTCGACACCGTCCTTGAAAAATCTATTTTCAATTATTTTCAAATAAATCAAAATACTTTGCATATATGCTGTTAGAAAATCTTACAAACTATTTTTATGTAACATCTTTTTTCAATTTTAACCCGAAAAATGGTTATTTTGCAATTTTAACCCGAAAAAGGGTTATTTTGCAATTTTTTAAGAATTTTTTGATTTTTTCAATTTTTTATTATTATTTTTAATTATTTATTGTTGTTTTTCAATTTTTAGTTAGTAACCTATAATATTGTGTCTAATTTTAAGTGTCATTAAAATCAAATGTTTTTAACTTAATAATTTTAACATTTCTTATTTTAAAACGAAACATCTTCTATTATATTAAGTTAACAAATTTCGAAAAACGACACAGACCCCGTGACCTCGACACCGTCCTTGAAAAATCTATTTTCAATTATTTTCAAATAAATCAAAATACTTTGCTTATATGCTGTTAGAAAATCTTACAAACTATTTTTATGTAACATCTTTTTTTAATTTTAACCCGAGAAAGGGTTATTTTGCAATTTTTTAAGAATTTTTTGATTTTTTCAATTTTTTATTATTTATTGTTGTTTTTCAATTTTTAGTTAGTAACCTATAATATTGTGTCTAATTTTAAGTGTCATTAAAATCAAATGTTTTTAACTTAATAATTTTAACATTTCTTAATTTAAAACGAAACATCTTCTATTATATTAAGTTAACAAATTTCGAAAAACGACACCGACCCCGTGACCTCGACACCGTCCTTGAAAAATATATTTTCAATTATTTTCAAATAAATCAAAATACTTTGCATATATGCTGTTAGAAAATCTAACAAACTATTTTTATGTAACATCTTTTTTCAATTTTAACCCGAAAAAGGGTTATTTTGCAATTTTTTAAGAATTTTTTGATTTTTTCAATTTTTTATTATTATTTTTTATTATTTATTGTTGTTTTTTCCATTTTTAGTTAGTAACCTATAATATTGTGTCTAATTTTAAGTGTCATTAAAATCAAATGTTTTTAACTTAATAATTTTAACATTTCTTAATTTAAAACGAAACATCTTCTATTATATTAAGTTAACAAATTTCGAAAAACGACACCGACCCCGTGACCTCGACACCGTCCTTGAAAAATCTATTTTCAATTATTTTCAAATAAATCAAAATACTTTGCATATATGCTGTTAGAAAATCTTACAAACTATTTTTATGTAACATCTTGTTTCAATTTTAACCCGAGAAATGGTTATTTTTGCAATTTTAACCCGAAAAAGGGTTATTTTGCAATTTTTTAAGAATTTTTTGATTTTTTCAATTTTTTATTATTATTTTTTATTATTTATTGTTGTTTTTTCAATTTTTAGTTAGTAACCTATAATATTGTGTCTAATTTTAAGTGTCATTAAAATCAAATGTTTTTAACTTAATAATTTTAACATTTCTTAATTTAAAACGAAACATCTTCTATTATATTAAGTTAACAAATTTCGAAAAACGACACCGACCCCGTGACCTCGACACCGTCCTTGAAAAATCTATTTTCAATTATTTTCAAATAAATCAAAATACTTTGCATATATGCTGTTAGAAAATCTTACAAACTATTTTTATGTAACATCTTTTTTCAATTTTAACCCGAAAAAGGGTTATTTTGCAATTTTTTAAGAATTTTTTGATTTTTTCAATTTTTTATTATTATTTTTTATTATTTATTGTTGTTTTTTCAATTTTTAGTTAGTAACCTATAATATTGTGTCTAATTTTAAGTGTCATTAAAATCAAATGTTTTTAACTTAATAATTTTAACATTTCTTAATTTAAAACGAAACATCTTCTATTATATTAAGTTAACAAATTTCGAAAAACGACACCGACCCCGTGACCTCGACACCGTCCTTGAAAAATCTATTTTCAATTATTTTCAAATAAATCAAAATACTTTGCATATATGCTGTTAGAAAATCTTACAAACTATTTTTATGTAACATCTTGTTTCAATTTTAACCCGAGAAAGGGTTATTTTTGCAATTTTAACCCGAAAAAGGGTTATTTTGCAATTTTTTAAGAATTTTTTGATTTTTTCAATTTTTTATTATTATTTTTTATTATTTATTGTTGTTTTTCAATTTTTAGTTAGTAACCTATAATATTGTGTCTAATTTTAAGTGTCATTAAAATCAAATGTTTTTAACTTAATAATTTTAACATTTCTTAATTTAAAACGAAACATCTTCTATTATATTAAGTTAACAAATTTCGAAAAACGACACAGACCCCGTGACCTCGACACCGTCCTTGAAAAATCTATTTTCAATTATTTTCAAATAAATCAAAATACTTTGCATATATGCTGTTAGAAAATCTTACAAACTATTTTTATGTAACATCTTTTTTTAATTTTAACCCGAGAAAGGGTTATTTTGCAATTTTTTAAGAATTTTTTGATTTTTTCAATTTTTTATTATTATTTTTTATTATTTATTGTTGTTTTTTCAATTTTTAGTTAGTAACCTATAATATTGTGTCTAATTTTAAGTGTCATTAAAATCAAATGTTTTTAACTTAATAATTTTAACATTTCTTAATTTAAAACGAAACATCTTCTATTATATTAAGTTAACAAATTTCGAAAAACGACACAGACCCCGTGACCTCGACACCGTCCTTGAAAAATCTATTTTCAATTATTTTCAAATAAATCAAAATACTTTGCTTATATGCTGTTAGAAAATCTTACAAACTATTTTTATGTAACATCTTTTTTTAATTTTAACCCGAGAAAGGGTTATTTTGCAATTTTTTAAGATTTTTTTGATTTTTTCAATTTTTTATTATTATTTTTTATTATTTATTGTTGTTTTTCAATTTTTAGTTAGTAACCTATAATATTGTGTCTAATTTTAAGTGTCATTAAAATCAAATGTTTTTAACTTAATAATTTTAACATTTCTTAATTTAAAACGAAACATCTTCTATTATATTAAGTTAACAAATTTCGAAAAACGACACCGACCCCGTGACCTCGACACCGTCCTTGAAAAATCTATTTTCAATTATTTTCAAATAAATCAAAATACTTTGCATATATGCTGTTAGAAAATCTTACAAACTATTTTTATGTAACATCTTTTTCAATTTTAACCCGAGAAAGGGTTATTTTTCCAATTTTAACCCGAAAAAGGGTTATTTTGCAATTTTTTAAGAATTTTTTGATTTTTTCAATTTTTTATTATTATTTTTTATTATTTATTGTTGTTTTTTCAATTTTTAGTTAGTAACCTATAATATTGTGTCTAATTTTAAGTGTCATTAAAATCAAATGTTTTTAACTTAATAATTTTAACATTTCTTAATTTAAAACGAAACATCTTCTATTATATTAAGTTAACAAATTTCGAAAAACGACACCGACCCCGTGACCTCGACACCGTCCTTGAAAAATCTATTTTCAATTATTTTCAAATAAATCAAAATACTTTGCATATATGCTGTTAGAAAATCTTACAAACTATTTTTATGTAACATCTTTTTTCAATTTTAACCCGAGAAAGGGTTATTTTGCAATTTTTTAAGAATTTTTTGATTTTTTCAATTTTTTATTATTATTTTTTTTTATTTATTGTTGTTTTTCAATTTTTAGTTAGTAACCTTTAATATTTTGTCTAATTTTAAGTGTCATTAAAATCAAATGTTTTTAACTTAATAATTTTAACATTTCTTAATTTAAAACGAAACATCTTCTATTATATTAAGTTAACAAATTTCGAAAAACGACACCGACCCCGTGACCTCGACACCGTCCTTGAAAAATCTATTTTCAATTATTTTCAAATAAATCAAAATACTTTGCATATATGCTGTTAGAAAATCTTACAAACTATTTTTATGTAACATCTTTTTCAAATTTTAACCCGAAAAAGGGTTATTTTGCAATTTTTTAAGAATTTTTTGATTTTTTCAATTTTTTATTATTATTTTTTATTATTTATTGTTGTTTTTTCAATTTTTAGTTAGTAACCTATAATATTGTGTCTAATTTTAAGTGTCATTAAAATCAAATGTTTTTAACTTAATAATTTTAACATTTCTTAATTTAAAACGAAACATCTTCTATTATATTAAGTTAACAAATTTCGAAAAACGACACCGACCCCGTGACCTCGACACCGTCCTTGAAAAATCTATTTTCAATTATTTTCAAATAAATCAAAATACTTTGCATATATGCTGTTAGAAAATCTTACAAACTATTTTTATGTAACATCTTGATTCAATTTTAACCCGAGAAAGGGTTATTTTTGCAATTTTAACCCGAAAAAGGGTTATTTTGCAATTTTTTAAGAATTTTTTGATTTTTTCAATTTTTTATTATTATTTTTTATTATTTATTGTTGTTTTTCAATTTTTAGTTAGTAACCTATAATATTGTGTCTAATTTTAAGTGTCATTAAAATCAAATGTTTTTAACTTAATAATTTTAACATTTCTTAATTTAAAACGAAACATCTTCTATTATATTAAGTTAACAAATTTCGAAAAACGACACAGACCCCGTGACCTCGACACCGTCCTTGAAAAATCTATTTTCAATTATTTTCAAATAAATCAAAATACTTTGCATATATGCTGTTAGAAAATCTTACAAACTATTTTTATGTAACATCTTTTTTTAATTTTAACCCGAGAAAGGGTTATTTTGCAATTTTTTAAGAATTTTTTGATTTTTTCAATTTTTTATTATTATTTTTTATTATTTATTGTTGTTTTTCAATTTTTAGTTAGTAACCTATAATATTGTGTCTAATTTTAAGTGTCATTAAAATCAAATGTTTTTAACTTAATAATTTTAACATTTCTTAATTTAAAACGAAACATCTTCTATTATATTAAGTTAACAAATTTCGAAAAACGACACCGACCTCGTGACCTCGACACCGTCTTTGAAAATTCTATTTTCAATTATTTTCAAATAAATCAAAATACTTTGCATATATGCTGTTAGAAAATCTTACAAACTATTTTTATGTAACATCTTTTTCAAATTTAACCCGAAAAAGGGTTATTTTGCAATTTTTTAAGAATTTTTTGATTTTTTCAATTTTTTATTATTATTTTTTATTATTTATTGTTGTTTTTCAATTTTTAGTTAGTAACCTATAATATTGTGTCTAATTTTAAGTGTCATTAAAATCAAATGTTTTTAACTTAATAATTTTAACATTTCTTAATTTAAAACGAAACATCTTCTATTATATTAAGTTAACAAATTTCGAAAAACGACACAGACCCCGTGACCTCGACACCGTCCTTGAAAAATCTATTTTCAATTATTTTCAAATAAATCAAAATACTTTGCTTATATGCTGTTAGAAAATCTTACAAACTATTTTTATGTAACATCTTTTTTTAATTTTAACCCGAGAAAGGGTTATTTTGCAATTTTTTAAGAATTTTTTGATTTTTTCAATTTTTTATTATTTATTGTTGTTTTTCAATTTTTAGTTAGTAACCTATAATATTGTGTCTAATTTTAAGTGTCATTAAAATCAAATGTTTTTAACTTAATAATTTTAACATTTCTTAATTTAAAACGAAACATCTTCTATTATATTAAGTTAACAAATTTCGAAAAACGACACCGACCCCGTGACCTCGACACCGTCCTTGAAAAATCTATTTTCAATTATTTTCAAATAAATCAAAATTCTTTGCATATATGCTGTTAGAAAATCTTACAAACTATTTTTATGTAACATCTTGATTCAATTTTAACCCGAGAAAGGGTTATTTTTGCAATTTTAACCCGAAAAAGGGTTATTTTGCAATTTTTTAAGAATTTTTTGATTTTTTCAATTTTTTATTATTATTTTTTATTATTTATTGTTGTTTTTCAATTTTTAGTTAGTAACCTATAATATTGTGTCTAATTTTAAGTGTCATTAAAATCAAATGTTTTTAACTTAATAATTTTAACATTTCTTATTTTAAAACGAAACATCTTCTATTATATTAAGTTAACAAATTTCGAAAAACGACACAGACCCCGTGACCTCGACACCGTCCTTGAAAAATCTATTTTCAATTATTTTCAAATAAATCAAAATACTTTGCATATATGCTGTTAGAAAATCTTACAAACTATTTTTATGTAACATCTTTTTAAAATTTTAACCCGAAAAAGGGTTATTTTTCAATTTTAACCCGAAAAGGGTTATTTTGCAATTTTTTAAGATTTTTTTGATTTTTTGATTTTTATTATTATTTTTTATTATTTATTGTTGTTTTTTCAATTGTTAGTTAGTAACCTATAATATTGTGTCTAATTTTAAGTGTCATTAAAATCAAATGTTTTTAACTTAATAATTTTAACATTTCTTAATTTAAAACGAAACATCTTCTATTATATTAAGTTAACAAATTTCAAAAAACGACACCGACCCCGTGACCTCGACACTGTCCTTGAAAAATATATTTTCAATTATTTTCAAATAAATCAAAATACTTTGCATATATGCTGTTAGAAAATCTTACAAACTATTTTTATGTAACATCTTGATTCAATTTTAACCCGAGAAAGGGTTATTTTGCAATTTTTTAAGAATTTTTTGATTTTTTCAATTTTTTATTATTTATTGTTGTTTTTTCAATTTTTAGTTAGTAACCTATAATATTGTGTCTAATTTTAAGTGTCATTAAAATCAAATGTTTTTAACTTAATAATTTTAACATTTCTTAATTTAAAACGAAACATCTTCTATTATATTAAGTTAACAAATTTCAAAAAACGACACCGACCCCGTGACCTCGACACCGTCCTTGAAAAATCTATTTTCAATTATTTTCAAATAAATCAAAATACTTTGCATATATGTTGTTAGAAAATCTTACAAACTATTTTTATGTAACATCTTGATTCAATTTTAACCCGAGAAAGGGTTATTTTTGCAATTTTAACCCGAAAAAGGGTTATTTTGCAATTTTTTAAGAATTTTTTGATTTTTTCAATTTTTTATTATTATTTTTTATTATTTATTGTTGTTTTTCAATTTTTAGTTAGTAACCTATAATATTGTGTCTAATTTTAAGTGTCATTAAAATCAAATGTTTTTAACTTAATAATTTTAACATTTCCTATTTTAAAACGAAACATCTTCTATTATATTAAGTTAACAAATTTCGAAAAACGACACAGACCCCGTGACCTCGACACCGTCCTTGAAAAATCTATTTTCAATTATTTTCAAATAAATCAAAATACTTTGCTTATATGCTGTTAGAAAATCTTACAAACTATTTTTATGTAACATCTTTTTTTAATTTTAACCCGAGAAAGGGTTATTTTGCAATTTTTTAAGAATTTTTTGATTTTTTCAATTTTTTATTATTATTTTTTATTATTTATTGTTGTTTTTCAATTTTTAGTTAGTAACCTATAATATTGTGTCTAATTTTAAGTGTCATTAAAATCAAATGTTTTTAACTTAATAATTTTAACATTTCTTAATTTAAAACGAAACATCTTCTATTATATTAAGTTAACAAATTTCGAAAAACGACACCGACCCCGTGACCTCGACACCGTCCTTGAAAAATCTATTTTCAATTATTTTCAAATAAATCAAAATACTTTGCATATATGCTGTTAGAAAATCTTACAAACTATTTTTATGTAACATCTTGATTCAATTTTAACCCGAGAAAGGGTTATTTTTGCAATTTTAACCCGAAAAAGGGTTATTTTGCAATTTTTTAAGAATTTTTTGATTTTTTCAATTTTTTATTATTATTTTTTATTATTTATTGTTGTTTTTCAATTTTTAGTTAGTAACCTATAATATTGTGTCTAATTTTAAGTGTCATTAAAATCAAATGTTTTTAACTTAATAATTTTAACATTTCTTAATTTAAAACGAAACATCTTCTATTATATTAAGTTAACAAATTTCGAAAAACGACACAGACCCCGTGACCTCGACACCGTCCTTGAAAAATCTATTTTTAATTATTTTCAAATAAATCAAAATACTTTGCATATATGCTGTTAGAAAATCTTACAAACTATTTTTATGTAACATCTTTTTTTAATTTTAACCCGAGAAAGGGTTATTTTGCAATTTTTTAAGAATTTTTTGATTTTTTCAATTTTTTATTATTATTTTTTTTTATTTATTGTTTTTCAATTTTTAGTTAGTAACCTATAATATTGTGTCTAATTTTAAGTGTCATTAAAATCAAATGTTTTTAACTTAATAATTTTAACATTTCTTAATTTAAAACGAAACATCTTCTGTTATATTAAGTTAACAAATTTCGAAAAACGACACCGACCCCGTGACCTCGACACCGTCTTTGAAAATTCTATTTTCAATTATTTTCAAATAAATCAAAATACTTTGCATATATGCTGTTAGAAAATCTTACAAACTATTTTTATGTAACATCTTTTTCAAATTTAACCCGAAAAAGGGTTATTTTGCAATTTTTTAAGAATTTTTTTATTTTTTCAATTTTTTATTATTATTTTTTATTATTTATTGTTGTTTTTTCAATTTTTAGTTAGTAACCTATAATATTGTGTCTAATTTTAAGTGTCATTAAAATCAAATGTTTTTAACTTAATAATTTTAACATTTCTTAATTTAAAACGAAACATCTTCTATTATATTAAGTTAACAAATTTCGAAAAAGGACACCGACCCCGTGACCTCGACACCGTCCTTGAAAAATCTATTTTCAATTATTTTCAAATAAATCAAAATACTTTGCATATATGTTGTTAGAAAATCTTACAAACTACTTTTTATGTAACATCTTGATTCAATTTTAACCCGAGAAAGGGTTATTTTTGCAATTTTAACCCGAAAAAGGGTTATTTTGCAGTTTTTTAAGAATTTTTTTATTTTTTCAATTTTTTATTATTATTTTTTTTTATTTATTGTTTTTCAATTTTTAGTTAGTAACCTATAATATTGTGTCTAATTTTAAGTGTCATTAAAATCAAATGTTTTTAACTTAATAATTTTAACATTTCTTAATTTAAAACGAAACATCTTCTGTTATATTAAGTTAACAAATTTCGAAAAACGACACAGACCTCGTGACCTCGACACCGTCCTTGAAAAATCTATTTTCAATTATTTTCAAATAAATCAAAATACTTTGCATATATGCTGTTAGAAAATCTTACAAACTATTTTTATGTAACATCTTTTTTTAATTTTAACCCGAGAAAGGGTTATTTTGCAATTTTTTAAGAATTTTTTGATTTTTTCAATTTTTTATTATTATTTTTTATTATTTATTGTTGTTTTTCAATTTTTAGTTAGTAACCTATAATATTGTGTCTAATTTTAAGTGTCATTAAAATCAAATGTTTTTAACTTAATAATTTTAACATTTCTTAATTTAAAACGAAACATCTTCTATTATATTAAGTTAACAAATTTCGAAAAACGACACCGACCTCGTGACCTCGACACCGTCTTTGAAAATTCTATTTTCAATTATTTTCAAATAAATCAAAATACTTTGCATATATGCTGTTAGAAAATCTTACAAACTATTTTTATGTAACATCTTTTTCAAATTTAACCCGAAAAAGGGTTATTTTGCAATTTTTTAAGAATTTTTTTATTTTTTCAATTTTTTATTATTATTTTTTATTATTTATTGTTGTTTTTTCAATTTTTAGTTAGTAACCTATAATATTGTGTCTAATTTTAAGTGTCATTAAAATCAAATGTTTTTAACTTAATAATTTTAACATTTCTTAATTTAAAACGAAACATCTTCTATTATATTAAGTTAACAAATTTCGAAAAAGGACACCGACCCCGTGACCTCGACACCGTCCTTGAAAAATCTATTTTCAATTATTTTCAAATAAATCAAAATACTTTGCATATATGTTGTTAGAAAATCTTACAAACTACTTTTTATGTAACATCTTGATTCAATTTTAACCCGAGAAAGGGTTATTTTTGCAATTTTAACCCGAAAAAGGGTTATTTTGCAATTTTTTAAGAATTTTTTGATTTTTTCAATTTTTTATTATTATTTTTTATTATTTATTTTTGTTTTTCAATTTTTAGTTAGTAACCTATAATATTGTGTCTAATTTTAAGTGTCATTAAAATCAAATGTTTTTAACTTAATAATTTTAACATTTCTTAATTTAAAACGAAACATCTTCTATTATATTAAGTTAACAAATTTCGAAAAACGACACAGACCCCGTGACCTCGACACCGTCCTTGAAAAATCTATTTTCAATTATTTTCAAATAAATCAAAATACTTTGCATATATGCTGTTAGAAAATCTTACAAACTATTTTTATGTAACATCTTTTTTTAATTTTAACCCGAGAAAGGGTTATTTTGCAATTTTTTAAGAATTTTTTGATTTTTTCAATTTTTTATTATTATTTTTTATTATTTATTGTTGTTTTTCAATTTTTAGTTAGTAACCTATAATATTGTGTCTAATTTTAAGTGTCATTAAAATCAAATGTTTTTAACTTAATAATTTTAACATTTCTTAATTTAAAACGAAACATCTTCTATTATATTAAGTTAACAAATTTCGAAAAACGACACCGACCTCGTGACCTCGACACCGTCTTTGAAAATTCTATTTTCAATTATTTTCAAATAAATCAAAATACTTTGCATATATGCTGTTAGAAAATCTTACAAACTATTTTTATGTAACATCTTTTTCAAATTTTTACCCGAAAAAGGGTTATTTTGCAATTTTTTAAGAATTTTTTTATTTTTTCAATTTTTTATTATTATTTTTTATTATTTATTGTTGTTTTTTCAATTTTTAGTTAGTAACCTATAATATTGTGTCTAATTTTAAGTGTCATTAAAATCAAATGTTTTTAACTTAATAATTTTAACATTTCTTAATTTAAAACGAAACATCTTCTATTATATTAAGTTAACAAATTTCAAAAAACGACACCGACCCCGTGACCTCGACACTGTCCTTGAAAAATATATTTTCAATTATTTTCAAATAAATCAAAATACTTTGCATATATGCTGTTAGAAAATCTTACAAACTATTTTTATGTAACATCTTTTTTCAAATTTAACCCGAAAAAGGGTTATTTTGCAATTTTTTAAGAATTTTTTTATTTTTTCAATTTTTTATTATTATTTTTTATTATTTATTGTTGTTTTTTCAATTTTTAGTTAATAACCTATAATATTGTGTCTAATTTTAAGTGTCATTAAAATCAAATGTTTTTAACTTAATAATTTTAACATTTCTTAATTTAAAACGAAACATCTTCTATTATATTAAGTTAACAAATTTCGAAAAAGGACACCGACCCCGTGACCTCGACACCGTCCTTGAAAAATCTATTTTCAATTATTTTCAAATAAATCAAAATACTTTGCATATATGTTGTTAGAAAATCTTACAAACTACTTTTTATGTAACATCTTGATTCAATTTTAACCCGAGAAAGGGTTATTTTTGCAATTTTAACCCGAAAAAGGGTTATTTTGCAATTTTTTAAGAATTTTTTGATTTTTTCAATTTTTTATTATTATTTTTTATTATTTATTTTTGTTTTTCAATTTTTAGTTAGTAACCTATAATATTGTGTCTAATTTTAAGTGTCATTAAAATCAAATGTTTTTAACTTAATAATTTTAACATTTCTTAATTTAAAACGAAACATCTTCTATTATATTAAGTTAACAAATTTCGAAAAACGACACAGACCCCGTGACCTCGACACCGTCCTTGAAAAATCTATTTTCAATTATTTTCAAATAAATCAAAATACTTTGCATATATGCTGTTAGAAAATCTTACAAACTATTTTTATGTAACATCTTTTTTTAATTTTAACCCGAGAAAGGGTTATTTTGCAATTTTTTAAGAATTTTTTGATTTTTTCAATTTTTTATTATTATTTTTTATTATTTATTGTTGTTTTTCAATTTTTAGTTAGTAACCTATAATATTGTGTCTAATTTTAAGTGTCATTAAAATCAAATGTTTTTAACTTAATAATTTTAACATTTCTTAATTTAAAACGAAACATCTTCTATTATATTAAGTTAACAAATTTCGAAAAAGGACACCGACCTCGTGACCTCGACACCGTCCTTGAAAAATCTATTTTCAATTATTTTCAAATAAATCAAAATACTTTGCATATATGCTGTTAGAAAATCTTACAAACTATTTTTATGTAACATCTTTTTTCAATTTTAACCCGAGAAAGGGTTAGTTTGCAATTTTTTAAGAATTTTTTTATTTTTTTCAATTTTTTATTATTATTTTTTATTATTTATTGTTGTTTTTTCAATTTTTAGTTAGTAACCTATAATATTGTGTCTAATTTTAAGTGTCATTAAAATCAAATGTTTTTAACTTAATAATTTTAACATTTCTTAATTTAAAACGAAACATCTTCTATTATATTAAGTTAACAAATTTCGAAAAACAACACCGACCCTGTGACCTCGACACCGTCCTTGAAAAATCTTTTTTCAATTATTTTCAGATAAATCAAAATACTTTGCATATATGCTGTTAGAAAATCTTACAAACTTTTTTTATGTTCTTATTAATTTTTAAATTAATTTTTTATAATTTAGTTTTATATGAGTGATGTTATTAATAAATTATTATATTTTATTATATTATTTTCTTTATGTTACCCAGCCGTTACTACTCAGCGCAGCCAGTTTACAGTTTTGTTATTACTTGATTATATTTTATATATTTTTGTTAATGAGGGAGCATATTTTATATATTTTTTTCTTTTAAATGGTTTTTTAATCCTTTCTATGCGATATGTTCAGTATAATAATAATTATAATATTTTTTTATGGCGCTTCCGTTACAGTTCAGCGCAGCCATTTCCAATTCAATGAATTAATTTATTTATAAAGTAGAGTTAGTAGATTTCTTCGTAGTCGAATTTTTTTTAAAACATGTGTTAAATATTATTGTAATATTTCTTGGTAAACAATGTTTCTTACATAAATTTCTTTTTCATTGCCTATCTTTTTTTTTATTCCTTTTTCGCTATGTGTAATACTTGAATTTTTATATAATAATACTTTAAGATTATATTTTGAAGTTACTCTTGATAAAGCAACATATAATTTTCACGGACTAAAAACATGTGAAGGAAGGTATATGCCTACTTTTTGGAAAGATTGGCCTTGAGATTTGTTGATTGTTAAAGCAAATCCAAGCCTTATTGGAAATTGCTTTCTTGACATTTGAAATGGTATTTCTTCGTTAGACGGTGACAATGTAATTCGTGGCAAAATTACAATCTCATTTTTATAATTTCCCGTTATTACTTGTGCATGAATAGAAAAACTACCCATTTTAATAACTTTTAGTCTTGTTCCATTACAAAGACCTCTTTCTAAATTAATATTCCTTAAAAGTATCACAATTGCACCAATCTTTAATATTAATTTGTGAGGAGGAAGTCTATTTGGAGTTAAACTATTTAATACTTCAATTGGTATTAAGTTAGTTATTGTGTCACACTTTTCATCTTCTTCAGATGAATCTATACTTAAATATTCTCTAGGTTCACCTGTCATTCGTTTAACAACATAATTATTTAATTCAAATACATCATTATTCCGAAGAACTAGTAATATATGTAAAATCAAACAAGAATCTCTTTATAACGGTTTACTATAGATAATAAAAATAAAAACCGATATTTTAAAAAGTATTTCGATTTATTACGAATATTTTTCTCAAAAATTTGCAAAATCTACATGTGTTTGTGGGACAATTTACATCAATATAATATAATATAATATAATTTAAGATAAAAAAAATATATTATAATATAATATAATTAATATTGTTGTCATAATTATAATAAAAAAATCTAATATTTAACAATTGTCATTTTTAACCGAGCGTGCGTTAGCGAGCGAGGAATACATCGCTAGTTAGACATTAATTTAAACAATAAATTTAAGTCAGTTAAATTTGTAAACGTGTGAAATAAACTTTTATTATGAACAGTACATATAATATCAATTAATCGAAATAGCACAAGATTTTGTACATTTTTAATTAATTTATTTCATAGGATTAAAAGTTTCTATTAGACACTGTCTAAAAAGGAAAAAAAATTTAATTTAAAAAATTTTGAAGATATAACCTCGGAAATAGAATTTTTGTTCTCACGCAAGGGTTCACTAAAAAAATATATAGGGCATTTTTGTGAGTTAAAGTGTTTTTCAAGAAATGAAAATTTAAATCAATTTATGTAAAAAATAAATTAATTAATTTAATTAAAACAATTTATTAATTTTTAAATTTAGACTGGTAAAGAATATCTTAATTTTAAATCTCATGCAATTATTATTTTTAATTCTTGCAATAAGATTAATTTTCTTAATTTTTATTTATTAAATTAAATTAAAAAAAATTATTCCCTTTATACATTATTTTAACATTAAACTAGATAATTTATTTTTAAAATTGTTATTTATTTAATTAATAGGTTATTTACAATATTAAAGTATAATTTACTTCGTCACTAGTTAATTATTTTATTTGAAAGTAACAGTTGGCAAACATGAAGTTAGAGAATTGATTCCACCTTCATGTTGTATTTGTTTGCTACGTAGATAAAATATTTTAGGAAATTGACATGAATTCTATGTCAATGTCCTTATGTAGAGGGGTTATGTCTATATTTTGTTCTAAATTACCATCTTGCAGTTAAAGTTTTGAAGAACATATCAACGGTATTTTATTTTGGTCATGATTTGAAACAAATTTCACTAAAGATATGTAAGTTTTAAATTCTAAATAACGAAAAGCGCTACATAGCGACCAGCGCTATTAGTAATCCCACTGCTGGTGCATTAGCTAAAAAACTGAATTCGCCAATTCTCGAGTCATTACCTCGAAAAATGGAGAAAACCTAAAATATGGAACCAGATACCGATGATTTGTTTAAAAAAAATATAAAATAATTATTTTAACATATATTTTTACATGCAAACTCAATATAGTTTTTCTACAATAATATACAAATATTTTTTCACAGAAAAAATAATTAATAATATAATTAATTTGTATTTCTAAAATTCTATTTTCATCAACCTGAAGTATTAAGAAAATGACGAATCGAGTAAAATTGACAGCAATGCATTTTATTTTTAATTGAATAATTATTTTAGTGGCTGTTAGGGTTAGAATTTGATGGGAAAAAGTTTTAGGTTTTTATTGGAAATCAATCATAAAAACAAAAAATAGCTTTTCTTATTACAAATTCCGGTAGGCCAACAACATGCCCTTCGGACAAATTTAATTATAAAGGTAGTGGATTCCTCCTACTACCATTCTATTATTCAGAACGTCGTTTGAGATTCGTATTCTTATTGTACTCTTAATTTGATTAATCAGAAAAAAAGGAAATATGAGAATGGTTCAAATATAGAAATCACAATTTAAACTTCAAAGAAAAACATGTATTTTATAAAATAGAATCAAATGCTTTTAGTACATGTATCAAAATAATGTGTTGAATAGTGTGAATGTCTGTGTAGTGTAAATATAATGCATTAGAACTCACCAAAATCAAATCAATAATATTTACATCAATAGTCCTCAATAATCAATCAATATTCCAATATTCAAGAATCCTCAATTCAATAATCAATATTCAATAACTCAATAAATCGATATTCCATAAATGACAAATCAATATTCAATATTCCAATATTTAATAATCCTCAATTCAATAATCAATATTCAATAACTCAATAAATCGATATTCCATAAATGACAATCAATATTCAACAGATCAACAATATAATAAACCAATATTCAATAATCACAAAATCAATACTTCAATAAATCAATCCAACTAAAAGAATTTCTCCACTTAGAGAATTCTTTTACAATACACACTTTGATCAACCCTAAACTCCGGGTTGTAACACCGTCTCCACTTGAGACCTCGAACTCTCCAAACCTCTACCTTAACTCAACTGCCCCTAATTTACAATTACAATTGGTTTTATTCATTGATGAAAGAGTGGGAAAAATATAATGAAATTGTCTGTCGCTAAGTCGCTTCTTGCAACCTTGCAATTTTGGGGTAGTGGCGTGATCCACCTTCGATGAGCCACTCCTTGTATTGAGCAATTATATTGCTCAATTGTATATTGATTTGTGAAATGATGGAACTTTATTTACGAAACTTTGTTAAAATAAACTCTTTTATTCTATATTGAGGTTCTTTACCTTTTATTTCTTAATATTCTCCATATTTATTTAACAATACTAAAATGAGAACAGCTACTTGTTTCTTAATTTATTCATAAATTAATTTGAAAAATTGTGTTTGTGTTGTGTGTTTGTGTTGTATGTTTGTGTTTTATATTACTTAAATATTTATAATAAATAAATATTTATATTTATTAAATCTTACAATAATTAATTGAATTTAAGTATCTTTTATTTAAAATTGAAAATTTTAAAAAGTTACGAAATTCGTTCGTAACAGTGGCGTTTATATAAAATTTTATTAAGTGAATCTATAGTTGAAAGTATAAAGAATATTTACAAATTATTTTTGTCTATAAATTTTCAATAATATACTATTTATAGAAAAAATAAAAAACATCGAGAACTGGTGCACCCTCGGTAACTGGTGCTTTTACCCTATAGATACATGTCATATTAACCAAACATCTTAGTTAATATAACTAGTAAACAAGGCGTCAATTCTACTAAATCGACTTTGACAATATTAACCAAGCTACATAACTGAATTGACTAGGATGCTTGGTTACGCTGACTAGATTTAAAGTTGCTATGGTTAATAGACATTAATGCGAAGCAAATTTTTTTCAGTGTAAATAAATTTTTTCAAGTAAATCATGATTATCGTTTCGAATAAATATTTAATTGATTGAAATATTTTTGTATTTGTCTTGATAATATTACACGGAGAAACTTTGTGTATTACTTTTTGTTAAACTCATATGTATTTTTAGTAAATTGACTGCTAAAGTGGGGAAAAAACGGGAAAAAGACGAAATTTCTTATTTAATAGAAGTCTCTTTAACAATATATGACTTTTTTTTAATATTTAGTAGTCAAGTTAAGAAAAATTCGACGTGGACAGTGTCGTAACTAAAAAGGGTTAGATGAAGCCCCTACTTAATCGCAACAATTATTAATTAACTTTTAATTGAATCATAAATAATATTAATGAGGCTTTACTTTAGGTTATTTTTCTTTTTCTGTGTTTAAAATTTCACAATCCGGTTAGATTATACATCGAAAATACTTTTTTTATGAAGTTAGGGGCGCTTAAAACATACAGTACTCTCCTGAGCACATGTGAGCTTGTCTATGAAACCCCCCGAAAAAAATATATCATGTCATGTACATCTCTTATCCAAGCTTATAATCCCAGTTAAAAAAAAAAGAATTAGGAGTAAGCGAAAAGAATTGGTGGTAACTTAAGCTGAATGCGGTTTGGCGAAAAAACCGAATTGGAACGTTACGGTGAATTATTTTTTTCTTACCGTGAATTCTTTTCTCTTAAACATTTGAATTGACGTTTGTTTATTCGAGTTTGCATTATAAATGAATAAGAATAAATGTTTCGAAGTCTAAAAAAGCCGATTTGGAATAAGAAATATATAATTTTTTAAAAAGAAATAAAAGTGAAATGTGATAGATTTACCGACAATTTTACCATGTGAGTACTACTCATATGGTAAATTTATCATATGAACACTACTCACTTGATAAAATCGTGGGTGAATCTGTCACACTTCGCTTTCATTTATTTTTTTTAAATTATATATTTCTTATTCCAAATCGGCTTTTTTAGACTTCGAAGCATTTATTTTATTCATTTATAATGCAAACTCGAATAAACAAATGTCAATTCAAATGTTTAAGAAAAAAGAATTCACGGTAAGAAAAAAATAATTCACCGTAACGTTCCAATTCGGTTTTTTCGCCAAACCGAATTCAGCTTAAGTTACCACCAATTCTTATCGCTTACTCCCAATTCTTTTTTTTTACTGGGATTCTTTTAATTATTGAGAATCGGTTTTAAATGAACACTATTTTTGTTTTTTCTTTTTTTGTAAAGTTGAAGTGTATTTGTGTTACTTCGTGTCACTAAAAGTGAGGTTAGGTGCGATACAATACTTATACGACAAAGTTATTAATCAAGACAAGACAGCGGAAACAGCAAGGCGAAGGAACAAGTTCTCATCAGATCACGGAAGTTATGCAACGTTGGACGCGGTTAGTACTTGGATGGGTGACTGCTTGAATTGACATTCGACGATATGTTTTTTCGTGAAATTTAATTTTCGATCAAATGCCAAATTTTAGTAGTCAGACTAAGAAAAATTGATATCGTTGAGTGAGTTTAAGAAAAAGTAATACTCAAAGTTTCTCCGTGTAGCATTAAATAACGAATTATTTGTATTAAATAATTCAGTTTATTTTAATCAATTGCATAAATTTATTTTGTCAATACTTTTTATTTGTATCAAATAAATGAAATATTTGAGTGAAATAAATGAATGAATAGTTTTAAGTAACTCATTTTTTGTATTAAATAAATTCATTTATTCAATTCAATTAATTGTTTATTTGAATCAAATACATATTTTTTTGATCCAAGTAAAAAGTATTTGAACCAATTAAATATTTTTCAAATAATTTGCAGTATTTGAATCAAATAAATTTTTTTTCAGTGTAAGTTTTACTTGTGTAAAAAACACTTAGGGTAACACGGGGCGGGACGGGTCAACGGGGTCGATCGTGTCACGAGATTTTCTTTAAAAATATAACCGATTTAAAAAAAAATTTAATTTCGAATAAAGAAAAGTTTTTGAATACCTTTCTTCAAAAATTATTTTTTTAATACAATAAATGCAAAATTGACGAGTATTTAAATTTTAGCAGTATCCATTTTGCTAATTTAGGTCTCTTTAAAGAGGTGAATAATTACTTAAAAAAGTGTTCAAAATTCGATTGATTTAGACATAGAGTTAAATTATTTACTTAATTTTAATTTTTTAATGTATTTGTTCAATTTTCTCAACGTAAATCTGTAAATTTTTACATTTGTCGTGAAATTCAATATGGGGCGCAACGGGTCACAAAACTGTGGCTGGACGGGTCACAGTTATAACGTACATTTTAAGGTTATGTACATGTAAACATTAGATAAGAAAATTAATTTAACATAAAATGTAACATATTGTGATATTACATTGACTTGTTGTACAGAAACGATGCAGAACACGTTAATTTGATTCTAAGTTGCTTAATTATTCCTTTATATAACGTATTTGAGTTGCGTGAACCACTCAATAAAAATATTCAACAAAACTTATAACTGGTCCAATATTTTTACTGTTAAATATTTTTAAAAAACCCCTAAAATTAAAAAATTATGTAATTAATGTAAAAATGTCATTTATAAATAAAATAAACTTTTTTTCGTAGTGACTCGTCCCGCCCCAACACGTCAAAGGCTCCACTTTTACATATTTCTTTGTATTTATTTGTAACTAAGTTTAATTGCACAAATTTCAGATGATTTGAAAACAATATTAGTTTCTGAATCTAAACCACTGAAAATTTTTGCAAAATGTATATCACATTTCAAACAATTTCCAAACGAAAAAAGCCTGGCCCGTCCCGCCCCACGTTACCCTAACTCAATTATTTAATATAATTTGTTTAAATATTCAATTTTTGACAACGGAATTGGAAAGAACTCTATTTATTTACCTAGAAAGTGAAGTTAGATTAAAGAATTATTTATATTACATTAGGTTTTTTAAGACAAACACTCTTTCGTCATTTTCTCGCTTTCACGAAAATATAAGTTAAGTAAGTTTTTATTTCGTACGGCAGAATATTCAACCCAGACGGTTCATATTATTTAATATACAAATATATTTTTATACGTGAAAATTACAGGAAAAAAAAGCGGTCACGATTGGAGTTGATGATTAACTTTTTATCAAATTTTTCAAGAAAAAATGATAATTTTAGGAAGGAAATGTGTTTTTCCACCAATAATGAAGAAAATTGTATTTAAAGGAATTCAAATTTATATATTTTAACGTATTTTTACGTGTAGATTACAAAAAAAATATATCGAGCATGATTGAAGTTGATTACCATAGCGTTGTCAAGGAAAAACGATGAATTTTTACGAAAAATATACCTAAAAATGACTATCTACACTCCACCCCCGCTAAGCGGCTACATCTTTTGACATAGAGAGCACAAATTTGGTACACTTATGTATTTTTACGTGAAAATTACAGGAAAAATATAGCGAACTTGATTTGGATCGATTTACATAGTGTGTCAACACAGTAGTAAAGTTGGTTGTATCATTTTCTATTGCAACGTTTTGATGCACATAAGTTATATCAAAATGAGAGCGTTTTGTAAATCATTTTTAGAAATGATACACAAAGCGGTCTCATTTTTTGATACAAAAAATTTAATCAACTTATATTACTCATGGCCGAAATGAATCGACTGAAAAATAAACAATTTATTTTCAGTTATTTTCTGAATAGTGTAATTGCGGAGACTATTTCAGTATTTAATTTGAAAATTAAAATAACAGACAATCAAAGACAATGTGCAATTCGATAATTAAATAGTGACAGCTTATAAACATAACCTAAAATGCATGAAAAAAAATTTGTCGAGAAGATCAATATAGCCGAGCTTTTTAGAAGGTAGGTGGCAGCACTCATCTTTTTTTTCTTTAAATTTTTTCTGAATCGTTTTTTTATAAAATTCAAAACTCTTACTTGCTAAACGGAAATGTTGGTCAAAAAGATGTATTATGTTATCAAAAAAAGTAATATTGTAATCAATAATATTTGTTTAAATAAGATATTAATTATTTTCAACAATATTTTTAATAAAATATTTAATTATTTTTACATTCTCATCATAATGAGAAAGTATTACATTTGCCCGATTTTGACCAACCTCTAATTCATGTAAATCTCCACGTTTCAAGCCTTTCTGATGCCAAAAAATAGGTTTTAAAAAAATGTCTGTCTGTATGTATGTATGTTGTATGTATGTATGTACGTATGTATATATGTATATATGTCTGTAGACAAAAAAGTTTGCTCGACGATAACTTGAGCAAATTTTAATTAATCGACCTCAAAATTGGTATACACTTTAAGTGTACCAAAATTTCACCTGAGTTCGTTGGGCAGACAATTTCGTAAAGAAACAACAAAATTATTCAATTTTTTAATTTTCAAAAATTTTCATTTTTCAAAAAAAAAAATTTTTTCAATTTTTTTTTGAAAAATGTGAGTCAAATGAAACACTTTTTTCCTTTAACATTTTTTGATTCTAGTGAAAACAACAAAGTTACACAATTTTTTAAAATTTTCAATTTTTTTTTGAAAAATATAAGTCAAATAAAACACTTTTTTTCTTTAGCATTTTTTGATTCGAGAGAAAACAAGAAAGTTACTCATTTTTCTTAAAAAATGACAAACAAAAAAGCGTGAAAAATGGGTAAAATGCAGGGCAAATTTACTTTATTTTTGAAGAAACTGTCCTATTATGTATTATTACTGTTTAAATTACTTTGAAATAACACAAATATCATTAACGTACTCATAATTTTCAAAACATTTAAATATTTTTTAATTTTTTTGAAATTTTTAAATTAATATTTGTTTTTACATTCTCATCATAATGAGAAAGTATTACATTTGCCCGATTTTAACCAACCTCTAATTCATAAAAGTTCCCATTTTTTTTTTATATATTATAAGTCCAACTATTGTTTTCCATTTCCAAACATTGCAATTGTTTTCAAAAAAAATCTGTACGTTTTGAGACCTCTTGATGCCAAAAAAGTATGTTTTGAAAACCTGTCCGTCTGTTTGTCGTCTGTAATCTGTCTGTAGACTCATTTTGTCCCCACGATAACTTGAACATATCGTAACGAATCGCTTTGATATTTGGTACACGCTTTCAACAAGTAAAAATAAAGCCTGAGTTCGTTGGACAGACTAATCCGCCCAAAAATTCAAAAATTATTCAAATTTTAAATTTTTAAATAATTCAATTCTTCTCGAAAATTTTTTTTTTAATTTTCTCTTAAAATACTCCCAAAAGTAAACTTTTTTTCTTTAATACTTTTCGATACAGATTAAAACAAAAAAGTTATGTTCTATAACGTTTAAGGTAACAAAATTTTTTTAATTATTTTCGATGTGTTATTTTACTGATTAATTTTTTGTGGCACAGTTTTAACCTATTTTGCCACCTTTTCTTTTAGCAACTTTCCTCTCTAGATTTAAAGTTTTTGAAGCAGTATTCATAAAACATTTATTCCACTATAACGAAAGCATTGTGATGTGAAACAAAAATAATAAGTGTAGCAGGCAAAATTATAAAGAATTATAAATTAACTAAGTATAAACATTGCTATTTTTTAAAAGAAAATTCATTTTTCAACAATCTTTTTGGCAAATTTAAATAAATCTTTCTACTCCTTGGTTTTTTAGGTCGCTCATTACGATTCTGAGGTCAGTTTTTAAAAATTCAAAATAGCGTTTTGAAACATTTTTGACGCGATATTTTTAGCATTTAAAGCATTTGAGTGTCCCGATCAAATAACTCGACCGACGCTCGGACGAACGCTCTATTACCAGTCAAGTAGCAGTGACAGCCTGTGGGCGGCTCACTGCTACCCGACTACTGTTAGAGCGTGCGTCCGAGCGTCGGTCGAGTTATTTGATCGGGACACTCATTTGAAAAAATTAAAAAAACTGAACAAAAATTCTAAAAAATCTTTTTTTTACTGCTTGTAAATTGTTTATTTAAAAATTTTCGGTTCTTTTAGTACACTATTTGATAGAGCCTCAAAGTACCCAGGCGCAAGGTGACGCTGGGCGCAGGCTTTATAAAGATTTGCTGAGCATTGGTCAATATTCATTGAGCATTGGCGAGTCAGTGGATCCAAGACTGATCGAAGCTAGAATGTAACGCTAATTCCAGCCTGAAGCGCCAGTCTGGATTCAGCATTGGAGTTCAATGCTCAATCAATGCTGCGGAAGTCTGATTAAGGCTTCACCAAGCTTGCTCCCACTGTCACTTGCAAAGCGTCAAATAATTTTTATAATAATAATAATAATAATATTTTTACTGCATTACATTGATAATAATAATAATAACAATATTAATAATAATAATAATAATAAATATCATTAAAAAGTAATAATTATTAGTACTTAATAACTTAAATAACATTTTTCTTTGTATTTTCTCTATTTGCATTAAAAAAAAATTTTCAATTTTTAACTTTTTAAATTGAAATTTTTTTTATTATTTAAGATTAATTTTTTGTTAATTAATTATTAAGTTTCTAAATATTCAGCATTACAATATTACATTATTACATTAATTAATTATAACATTCAAGATCAATTTACAATTTTTATACATATAAACGCTTAAGCTAAGAATTAAAATCTCGCACGCTTAGAGGGGGATCGAACCCACGGCCTCATTTTTGACGCATCGCTCGCAAGAATCATCCGCTAACCACACGGCTACACTCACTCGCTGGTGCAAAGTTAATAGAACTGACTGAAGCTGAGTACGTTATAGCGTTCACGTATGACGTCACCAAATGGCGACGCGTCTACCGTGCCCATTCTGGTTGGTGAATCACGTGATTTGTTGTCCAATGAGGAGAGATTACAGTGACGTGCGCAGTCCTGTAGTTCTATCCAGTTGTTTACATCTTCCGGATATTTGTCGAAAAACTTGTGCAATTTTTTATTTTGCATGAAAATATTATTGCTTTACAGCAAAAGTGAATGTAAGTATTCCTTGAATAATTTGTATATAAACTATGTATCTATATTTTATCTTTTTAGTTAGAACAAAAGAAATTGTATAATAATTATGATGCTTATATTACCTAACCTCACTTTTTTCAAAGTATAGTACTAAAGTCAAAATTTATAATAAAAGTTATATATTTTTCTTACATACAGTTCGCAGTGTTTAAATATGGTGAAAGATTATGCAGTGATTTTATTTAAAAATGAAAAAAAAGGAAAAAAAATCGTGGAGTTGCTTCCGTCTTCGTGGTTATACGAAGTAGAAAATGGGATATCTGTTTGTCTTTATCCCGAAGAAAAAGATTGGCCTAAAGTCATCAGTTGGACCCAGGAGAAAAAACCACCTCTCTCTAACTGGATAGAGCACACAAATATAAAGATCCTCTGTTACGCAGGTAAAAATTTTAATTTTTAATTTATATAAAATTTTATTGAATAATTAGGGTGTCTACTACATTTCGTTCTTCAAATTCTCGGTTTTACTCGGTTTGGGAAATTTAAGTTATTCTTTTCATTACATAAATAAATTATAGTTTACAAAAATTTGAAACACTGAAAATAATAAACGCTTTTTAATTTTTTTAATTTTATTTAGAAAACAATTTTGTACAAACTTTAAAAACTCTCATTTTTAAAGAAAAAAATTACACATTAATCGAAATATATACTTGGCAAAATCAATTCTCTCAGATAATTAGATATTTCACAGATGAAAAATAATTAATTAAATTCATAGTATAGTCATTCCTTACCTAGAGCACGATTTTATATAAAATTCAATTTTCATTAAATTTTATTTCCCATTTTTTTTAGTTCTCGTTTCTCGTATTTTTTTTCGTTTCCCAGCTATTTTCCGGTTTTTCTCCTGTTTTCCAGGTTAATAGTCACCCTGTACTGAATAGCATTTTTATAATGGCTTATTTTTAGATTGCTACGAACAAGGCTTACGCAGACTCGAACGTTCCTTTAAGTAAGAGAATAATTTGGAATCTACCGAATCTGATGTCCCAGGACGAAAAAGTCAAGTATTAACAATTCCAACGACAACGGCCAGGAGTTTAATGCGAGAGTCCACTTCAATATTTAAACCAAAAGCAAATCTTAAAAAGAATGCCAAAGATCGTTCGCCTTTGATGAGTGATAATTCTGATTCGATAAATTCTTCAGGTAAAAAGAATATTTAAATTTTTTTAATTTAAAAAAATTTTAATTAATGAATTTTTGAATTTTTTTATTGATAAAGAAAGTTCCTAGGGCTAGAAGGCCCTAGGAGAAGTTAGTTAGGAAAAAATAAAGTTTTTAATTTAGTGTTACACGAAAGATTAATTTTAAACATTTGAAATTATTAAATTAAATAATCTAAGTTTTATTAAATTCAAACTTTTAAGTAGATAGTGATACTTTTGGATCGAAAAAAAATCCACGTAAGAAACATAAAAATAGAAAATCATCGAAAAGAGTCAACTTGGAAAGCGACAGCTCTGAAGAAACCACCCCAATAGGTCCTCGTAAAATAGAAGCATACAAGAACAAAAGTCACACATTCAGAAGTGATGCGATACTGGACAATAATCATTTTTATCAATTAAAGAAAATTATAATTAGATATTTATTATTTTTGTTTTAGTTCTAGCCCGTTTTGTTGAATTAAAAATTCATGAATCTGAAACCAAAATAATTGGTGTAGTTAAAAAGACGAAAAGAAGTCTTCAATTCGACTTAACACAAAATCAAAAGCAAATATCAACACTTTTTGCTAGTAATAATTATTACAATCAAAGTGATGTCCATGTCGATATTGAAAAAAGGACTAGTATTAACACCATTCTTCAAGAGACTTTTCCAATCAAAGACGACGATAAGTTTTTAAAATTCGAAAAATCTTTGCAAACTAAAAATTTAGAAAAAAAAGATGAAAATGGACAAATCATCGAGTATTCTGGAGTGGAGAAGCAAAAGGCCTTGGTGTCACTGTTTTCAGTTTGGATTTCTACTAATGATACGTGGAAAGATTGCTGCAAACGACTGCTTTCGAACACCATTCATAAAAATATTCAGAAGCTATACAGCGGACAAGGGAGACAATCATCAACGTCACACAAAAGAAATTTTAGTACCACAGAAGTTTTTAAATGCTTACAAAGTAATTATTAAATTAAAATTCGTATAATTTTATTTTAATTGATTATATTCGTATTAATTTGTTTTTTATTTTCAAATAGGCTTTCTAATTCAACGCTTCCCGAACCAGGGAATGAACCTTCTCCAGTACGTGGGGTCTTTATTATCGCAACAATCAAAAGAAAAAACTGCACCAGATGCTTAGAGAAAGTATATTAAATGTACTTAAGTATTTTTTGTTATACTCTTTCGAGTTTATTTTTTATTAACGTTTTATTAAGAATTTTTAAAAAGGGCATTCGAACCACTGATTACTATTTTATACTAAAGAGAATTTTTACCAGAGCGCAGCGTTGTAGAAATATCAGTTTCTATCATTTCTACAGTTTCTGGATAACTGATAATTACAATCAGTTAAATATTCTAGAAAGTGTGAATTATTCTCTTAAAATTACAATCCCTTCGAATTCGGAATAATAAAAATATTTTTAATTATTTTAATATATCAAGAAACTAAGGCGAAATATTTGTTCGTCATATATTAGCGATCGTTTGCCAAAAACGAAAACGTACTTGTCAATAAAAAAGGTAGTTAAGTAAAAAGTATTATTTATTTTAAAAAATTTGCAATTCTAAAAATTGTAATAAAAAGACTACATAGTTACTAAATTTTTGTATAGTCAAGACTGCAAAATAATTTAATATTACTATTTAAATATTTAAGGTGTTTAATATTCGTTTAAAATTGTAAAACGTTTGTTAATATTTTTGGAGATGGAAAAACAAACAATGGAAAAATGAAAAGAAAAAATAAATAATAAATAATAAATATAAAAAATAATAAATAATAATAAATATTTTCTTTTCATTTGTAATACATTAATTTTACTAGAATTTTGTTTTAACAATTTTAAAGAATTAATATTTATGCACGATGGTAAAAAACCAGTTTTTCAAAAGAATTTAAAGCTTTTCCATCTCTAATGATACACAATTTGTTAATGAACAGACAATTTAACAAATTCTAATCTTTTCATTAAACATTAAAAATGTAAACAACACACAACTTATTGTATAAAAGTGGAAAGAATAAAAAAGTTTCTATAAATTCAAAGTATCAAGTTTATTTGTATTTAATTATATATAAAAAATTAATTTTTTGTTAAATAAATTTGTTCAAATAACTGATCAGCCTAAATCAAAAACTTAAATTTTAAATGTTTTAACAATGTAGTAGAGAAATTGCAGAATAATTTCCATAAACTTTTAGAAGAAGACATTTTGCTTTCATAGAAATAAGATTGAAACTTTTTACATCAGTGTTAAATCCTTTTAAAGAAAAAATTCCAATTTCTGAAGATGGGCACGGTTTATCGAAAAGGTCCTTACTGCCTGAATCGCAATATCCTTCAATTCGTATTTCTTCCGCTCTTGCAATGTTAAGGTCCACTTTCTTCTTGATTAAAAGGAATCGATTTTCGCCTAGGTAAACCAAGTTGTTTGGTTTTTTAGTTTCAATAGTTACTTGTTTGTATTTTACGGATTCTAATTTAACCATTCGAATTCCATTCCTGATGCTGACGTTTAATGGTTTTTGTGTAACGCAATTACTAAGAATTTTTTTCTTCTTAATTTTTTTCTCTTCTTGTTTATTCACGGCTGTTATTCGATTTACAATTTGAGCAAGAGGCTTTGCATGGCCCGTAACCAGATTCTTAAATTTTCCTATATAATTTTCTCCCCAAAAAGCAGATAATTCGGTTAGTGGGACCTGAAAGTGCTCGACGTCTTCGCTTAGGTGAAGTAATCCATGAGCATGCATTACTTGAGAAGCTTCACCATAGTAGCTTGGCATTAAAATAAAAAATTTTGTAAGAAAATTATGTGCACTTTCGTGGCATTGAACAGCTAATTTTTCACTGCACAGTATTCGACAACCAGCATTAAGATGAAGAAAATGTTGGTAAACATCCGTTGGTAAGACATGTTCCAAAATCACAGGTCCAGCATAGAGAATCAGGAATGATACTTGAGTGGCTTTCCATTGAGTAAAGTAAGCAATATCGAAATCTTTGCGTTGAAATTCCATCGGAACAAATTGAGAAATAGTTGTCATTAAAGTTTTAAGGGTCTCGACTTTATTTGGTTTCAATTTATATGGATTTCTTTTTACAAGCCAATTCTTCATCATAGATTTTCCAAGATTTAAAAACAGTAAATGCATCATTTCTATAGGAACATCTTTGACAGGATCAATTGGTATTTTTAATAACGGTGATTTACAATCCGTCGGCTGATGTTCTGTATTCGCTCGAGAAATAAATGATTCCAAAGTACGCTTTTTGCAATTCACCTCTGGATAAACTCTCTAACGATGGACAGTGCATCCTTCAACTACACACCTTTCGCAAGCGAAAAATCCTGTTGGTCCCTTGATGCATTTTAAAAATGCTCTTGCTATAGCATCCGCAATAATAGCTATAATTTTAAACCGATACAATTTTCCGTTAATATTTACGCCGTTGGCAGTGTAGTCCTTTGCTTCATCAATAAAATCTTCTAAAAATTCTTCGACATTTTTAGGTTTAGATGTACCATAATAAAGACCTACCACAAATGGTTCACATTCATAATCCTTATGAAAAATTTTCATTACTATAGGCCACAATTGTCCCTTGGAATTGGAGTACACTGACATTCCATCAATAAAAACAAGGACATTTATTTGAGATTCCTGATAAACATCTGTTTTTATGCCATTTTCTAAACCATTTTTTATGCCTAGATAAATATAATCACCAATGGTATCACGCTTCGATATGAGGGGACGAGTCTTTATAGAATGAGAAAACCCCAATAATGTAGCAGCAGAAGATGGTAACTCATTGTAACCTTCTGTTTTTAAAAGTTGCAGTAATTGTGAAACTGCAGTTAACTTAACATTTGAAATGTTTTTAATTACCCAATCGGTAATTTTTCCTTTCATGCCAATTACTTGATTTTCACCTGAAATCAAGCAGTCCTCTGCAGTTATTTGTGAAAATATTGAACTTTCTATAGAACTACAGTCTTGAAAACTGTCGATTACGGAAGTTGAACTAGATCCCGAAAATTCGCTGTAAAAAATAATTTAATTTTAAATACTATACATATATAGCATGAGAAAATAAAATAAATTTATGCGTCTTTTTACAAGAGATTTTAAATTTATTATTATATGTGACGCCGCAGAAGGAAAGGGGCTTATAGCCTTAAAGTTTTTAGGTTATGTTTGTGATTTTAAAGTAAAAATACAGAATGAGAATCAACTTTTAATACAAACAATTAATGTTTAAGTTTTCATTATATGAAAATAGTTCAATAAAGAGCAATTTTGATTTTACCTAATTAATTGTTCATTATTTTCAATGTCTGGCTCCTTAATTTCTGCAGTAGAGCTGCTAGATTTTTCTGATTCTGCAGGTTTTCCCAATTCAGCAGGATTTTCTGCATCATTTTCATCACTTGATTCCAAATTTTTTTGCAAAAAACGTCGTTTTTGTTGTCGAACAGTAGAATTTTTTGTAAACAAGTCCATGATACTGTTTCGACATTAACATTTAACCATTTACAATAATATACCATAACTCATTAGATCATGCTATATACACCAACCTGACCTGAGCTAAACTTACCTACAGAATGCAGTAAAGTAGCGCTTTTTTCAAAATATTTGAAATATATATATATATATATATATAATAAAAAAATATTTATATACACTACCGTCGGAAATTGTCGGTACGATTGACGTGCGCGGAATGAAATGATGATGTTGCACCTAAATTAAGATATTTTAAGTTTGAGAAAAGCTAGAGACTTGAAACTTAGATCACCTGAAAGCTGATAAAATTCCGCTTCTGAATATATACCTAGAATTTTTTTTCGACTTTCTGGAGCGATTATAACACTGGAAAGATTTCGAAAAAAAAACGTCTAATTTTCCCAATTTCGTACCCAGTTTTTGATTCCCTGCATAATCTAGGAAAATGCAAGGAAAAATTTGTAACTCCTACAACATAATCTTTAAGATCTTAGCTTTAAAAGTAATTTTTAAGACTTAAAAAATATTGTTTCGTTTTTGAGATAAGTTGAAAAATGGCAGAGCATGTTTTTTACACAACTCAGCGTCAAAGATTAGTTCTTGCATCCCCGCTGCTTCGCCCGTTCCTTGCGCCAGGGCCGAATATGCGTGCGGGCCCCTGCTTGAAACCCGTCTTGTATTTTCTTACATTTACAGTTATTGATTATTATAAATGTTATAAATATTTTATTATAATTAATATTTATATTATTATTAATATTTATATTATTATTAATATTTATATTATTATTATATTATTATTATATTGTTTTGATAAATTACGTTAAATTTAATTGAATGTTTGCAAGATATTTTTTTGGTTTTAACTAATTAATAAAGAACATTGTTACATTCTTGCAGTTGTTTCATTCTCTTCTCAATAAGACAGAAAAATTAATAATAATTCAATATGTCATACAAATGCAAAAGATTAACCATACACTGTTCATATTATTGTTTCCATAATTTTTACTAAAATAATTAGTACTACAAATTAAATTTTTCAAAATTAATTACAAATTTTAAACAAAAAATTTTAAAGTTCTGAAAAAGAAGAACATTTTTCCAATTTGGTAAATTTTAAGTACAATATTAAAAAGTATTTGTTAAACTTTTAATTAACTAATAATAATAACATTTTTTAAATAAATTAATTAATATTCTAATAATCAATAACTGTAAATGTGAGAAAATACAAGACGGGTTTCAAGCAGGGGCCCGCACGCATATTCGGCCCTGGTGCAAGGAACGGGCGAAGCAGCGGGGATGCAAGAACTAATATTTGACGCTGAGTTGTGTAAAAAACATGCTCTGCCATTTTTCAACTTATCTCAAAAACGAAACAATATTTTTTAAGTCTTAAAAATTACTTTTAAAGCTAAGATCTTAAAGATTATGTTGTAGGAGTTACAAATTTTTCCTTGCATTTTCCTAGATTATGCAGGGAATCAAAAACTGGGTACGAAATTGGGAAAATTAGACGTTTTTTTTTCGAAATCTTTCCAGTGTTATAATCGCTCCAGAAAGTCGAAAAAAAATTCTAGGTATATATTCAGAAGCAGAATTTTATCAGCTTTCAGGTGATCTAAGTTTCAAGTCTCTAGCTTTTCTCAAACTTAAAATATCTTAATTTAGGTGCGACATCAACATTTCATCCCGCGCACGTCAATCGTACCGACAATTTCCGACGGTAGTGTATATTTTATAAATTAATACTTATTTATTTTTATTAACTATTTATTTTACAAAATTAGTAATTAGTAATTTAGTATAATTAATTATAATTAAAAATATTATTTTTATCATAATTACAAAAAAATAATTATTAAAAAATTGTTATATTTTGTTAATTATTATTATTAGTATTTAAAAATTATAACATTGTTTATTATAAATACAAAACAATATATATATAATTCAGTTGAATAATGGTATGACAGTTGATCCAAGCTTGAATCAAGACTGGAAGTTCGAGTCTTGACCGCGAAGATTCAACCAGTCTTGAATCAAGCATGGAGCGAGCATTTGTGTCCAATCTTGAACCAATGTTGAGCGACAGTGATGTAAAGACTGCGCCCAGTCTGGGTTACCCAGGCTGGGCGTCCAAGCCTCAATCAAGCTTCAACCCATCGTAAGCATTGGTTTCTCGCGCCTGGGTACCTGTAAAAATTTCGTTAATGGGTGCCTACTTTTCCTATTGTATGTTTCTAATTTTCGAGCGTGAAACGCGAGTGTCGTGATGAGAATGTTATCCTTAAAGTCAAAGTACTTTAAGAAAATTAAATTTAATTTATAAAAATCGGACAAGTGCGAGTTACACTCGCACTGAAATCGAGGGTTCCGTACTCGAAGCGAACTTATTTGGTATAAAAACAAATGTTTAAAAAATATGTGTTGTATGACAACTAATATAAGTGATACAAAAAGGAACAATTTTGTAAAATTCAAGAAAATTGTTCCTCTTCGTATCACTTATATTAGTTGTCATACAACACATATTTTTTAAACATTTGTTTTTATACCAAATAAGTTCGCTTCGAATACGGAACCCTCGATTTCAGTGCGAGTGTAACTCGCACTTGTCCGATTTTATTTTTTAAAAAATATTTTACTAAAAAAATATAAGAAACATAATTTTATTTCAACTCGCAATATTTTTATTGTATTTACATTTTAAAAATATATTGAATATTAAATTTTATCTTTCTAAGTCAAAAAGAGATAAAACTTAAGATATTGATATAAGGCTAGTAGCTGCTTGTCAAGGAAAAATCGAAAGTTATCTAAAAAATAAAATTTGTTTATTAATTCCAGAAAAATCAACTCCAATCATCCTCGCTATATTTTTTTTGTAATCTACACGTAAAAATACGTCAAAATATATAAATTTGAATCACTGTAGAAAAACTTTTTTCGTTTTTTGCGGAAAAATACATTTTTTTCTGAAATTTATCATTTTTCTTCAAAAATTTGATAAAAATTGATCATCAACTCCAATCGCGCTTACATTTTTTCCCTGTATTTTTCACGCAAAAATTGAGTTTTACAGCAAGTATGAACAGTCTGGATTGAATATTGTGTGCGCTAGGGAGAATAAATCATTTTTTTCGAAATTTTTGATTTTTCCTTGACAACGCTATGTAAATTAATCCGAATCAAGTTCGCTATAATTTTCCTGTAATTTTCACGTAAAAATACGTAAGTGTGTCAAATTTGAGCTCTTTATGTCAAAAGATGTGGCCGCTAGGGGGGGGGGGGGTACATACTCATTTTTAGGTATTTTTCGTAAAAATTCATGGTTTTTCCTTGACAACGCTATGATAATCAACTCCAATCATGCTCGCTATATTTTTTTTTGTAATCTACACGTAAAAATACGTTAAAATATATAAATTTAATTTCCTTTAAATAAAATTTTGTTCGTTTTTGGTGGAAAAATACATTTTTTTCCTAAAATTGTCATTTTTTCTTGAAAAACTTGATAAAAAGTTAATCATCAACTCTAATCGTGACCGCTTTTTTTCCTCTGTATTTTTCCCGTAAAAATACATTTGTATACTAAATATGATCTGTCTGGGTTGAATATTGTGTGCGCTAGGGAGAATAAATTATTTTTTTCGAAATTTTTGATTTTTCCTTGACAACGCTATGTAAATTGATCCGAATCAAGTTCGCTATAATTTTCCTGTAATTTTCACGTAAAAATACGTAAGTGTGTCAAATTTGAGCTCTTTATGTCAAAAGATGTGGCCGCTAGGGGGGGGGGGTACATAGTCATTTTTAGGCATTTTTCGTAAAAATTCATGGTTTTTCCTTGACAACGCTATGTTAATCAATTCCAATCAAGTTCGCTATAATTTTCCTGTAATCTACACGCGAAAATACATATGTGTACTAATTTTCAGCCCTCCAGATAAATTTATGTGGCCGCTAGGGGGGGGGGGTACACGATTTCAAAAAAACCGATATTAATAGGGTTCCGAACCGAGTACGGAACCCTAAAAACAAAAAATTTCACTTATATAAATTGTACAAAAAAATTTTTATGAATAAAAACATAAGGGCAAAACCTCATATAATAAATTTGTTGCTTTAAAAATGCATTTACATTAAAGTTCTTTTTTTAAATATTTTTAATTTTTCAATTAATTTTTTCTTTTACTCAATTGAAATTAGTTCGAAGCGGAATATCTTATTTTAGTAAATAATTTGGTTTGTCGATTTTCGTTAATTACAAAGACCTGGCCAATCCACGGTGCAAAATTAAGGAACTAAGTTTGAACAGTTGCAGTGCCGCCATTCTCTTTTTTTGCTCGATAAAAAATTTATTCTAATACCTTTAAAACTTACCTATTTGTATAATTCAATTTAACGCATTTTAATAAAGACTATGAGTTGCTTCTAATAAATCAACTACAAAGTCTGAAACAACTACAAAATCTCATTCTACCAAATGGATTCTTGGGTCATTCATCTACTTTCAGGTAGTATAATTAATACAATTTTTGAATGTAATTGAAAAATTTTTGAATTACACAGTGTAGTTAAAAAGTAATTAATGCTACTAGGTTTTGAATTGTAATAAACAAACAAAGCGCTTAGCGCGTGATGAGAATGTGGTCGCCCCTGCGGGGGCTGCCGGATTTTTTTACAATATTTTTAATGAAAAAATTAATTTATTTACAAATTTATTTGATCAAATAATAAATATTTTTCATCAATGTTTCCGTTCAAAATTAATATTTTTCACCTTTTCTTTGATAAAAAAATTAATTTTTGTCACGATTATTTTTGATTAAAATGTAATTAAATTATAATTAAAAAATAATAAAAATTAAATAAAAAATATAATTAAAATATAATAAATATAAAGGGCTTGTCCCGTTAATGCTATAAAAAAATATAGCGAGGATGATTGGAGTTGATTTTTTTGGTGCTGTCAAGAAAAAACTGATAATTTTAGAAAAAATCATAAATTTTCTCCCAATAACGAAAAAAATTTTATCTAAAGGGCTTCAAATTTTTTATTTTCACGTATTTTCATGTGTAGATTATAGAAATAATTTTACAAACATTATAAGAAGTTTTTTTTATTAAGTTTTTTTGAAAAAGAAAATTTTTTGAAAAAGTGCGGACCTTTTCCATAACTTTTTTTAATCGTCTCTCTGTTCACTGAGAAAAATGTTTAGTCAGAGCAACCAAAATTTGGTTGGGCAAACAAAAAATTTTTGTTGGTATTTAAGCATCAAACTATTTGTTTGAGTCAACCAAAAAATTTGTTTGTTTTTTGTTGGCATAACAAAAATGTTTGGTTGATCAAACAATTAGTTTTTTTTTTGTAAAATTAAAAATTTTATTCAGCCTTATTTCTTTTCTTTTTATTTTTTTTTTTATTTATTTATTTCATTATTTATTTCTTATCAATTTGACATTGAATTTATATTTATCCAATTGAAATATTTGTGGACTTTGAAAAATCTCATCTCCTGGGATCGAACCTCTATTTTAAAACTAAAGGTTGGGAGCTCTAACGACTGGAATACCCATCCTTGTGAGAGATTTAAACTAACTGTTTTCTTAAGCTATGAGCTGAGAGCGAATCAAATTATTTCGTTGTCGCAACCAAATTTTGGTTGGGACAACAAACGATCATTTGGTTTTTTAGACCAAACTATTTTGTTGTATAACCAAATTTTGGTTGGAATTTAAAAATGTTCAGCTAAATAATTTGGTTGGCCTAACCAAATGTTTGGTTGAGATAACTCTACGACTTTGTTTCAGCCATCCAAAATTTTGTTACAAGAACCAAAATTGCCTAACCAAACAATTTTGTTGCAAGCACTAAATTTTTTTTCTCAGTGAAATCCATTTAATTTTTTAAGTTTTTTTTCTCTTGCTCCTATTCTTCCTTTTTTAATTCGATATGCTTTTCACATATTTTGTAAAGAAAATGTTTATTTTAATTGAAAATAAAATCGAGGGTTCCATACACGAAGCGAACTTATTTGGTATAAAAACAAATTTTTAAAAAATATATGTTTTGTATATCTAATAATGTAAGTGATACGAAGAGAAACAATTTTCTTAAATTTTTTTTACAATAGTGTTTCTTTTATATCACTTATATTAATTTGACACACAAAACTTATATTTTTTAAACATTTGTTTTCATACCAAATAAGTTCGCTTCGTGTACGGAACCCACGATTTCAGTGCGAGTGTAACTCGCACTTGTCTGATATTTTTTTATTTGTACGTACTTGGAAATACTAATAATATATTTTACCAAGTTTTTGAGTGGACCTAATAATCCCTTTGGTCAAATAATTTGTTTAAAAAAAAATTTTTTTTTGCCTTTTTTTCATTTTTCAAAATAGAAAGCATTTTATTTTCCTTATCTAGGAGTAAAGTGAAAAATCATAGTGGTTAAAAAAAATTTATTTTGAAAAATAAAAAAATGGAAAAGAAAAAAAAAATTTAAACAAATTAGGTATGTATAAAAATAAAAAAAGTAAAAATATCGGGCCAAAGTTTGAAAAAATTTATTGCTTATAAAAAATATCGTTGCTTTATATACGGAAAGAAAATAAATATCAAATTTTATAAAAGTATTTTCAAGTTGTGGAGAATATTGTGTAAAAAGCGAAATTGCCGTATAAGAAATAGTAATTATAATAATAAAATGCTTGTCTGTCCTTCTGTCCTAACTTGAAGTTGGCATTTTCTGATTTCACGTGTTTTTTTGAATAGTAATCTTATGACCTGTCAAATTTTGACAATTCTTTTTCTTATTTTTGCCAAAGTTGTATAATTGTGTTTCCAAATTTCGGAATAAGTTTCTTTAAAATTCCAAATTCGAAAATTCAATTCACGAAGCTAAAGTACACAACGTTTACCAACGAAATTTTTTTTAAAGTTGTATATTGATTCAAAAATTGTATACAAATACAAAAAATTTATGATGAGAAAAAAGATGCGCCAGGAAATTTTGTACAAGATAGTAATTTGAAAAAAATTTATTTTTAAAAATTAATTTTTAAGGTACCAGGGGCCAACGAATACCTATTAAATATTAATTATAAAAACACAGGCCTCGAATCAACTTGAAAACACAAAAAGTCGTTTTAGTCGATTTATATTCCAAAAAAAAGTGGATTTGTTTTTTATTTTAACAAAAATATTTTACAGATTTTTAAATAAAAATTTTTTTTCAATAATAATCCTTTTCGAAGGGTTAAAGTTGAAATTTTTAAAAATAATTAAATTTCAAAAGATATTGTTAATTTTCAAACAATTATTAAATTTTACAGAACTAAAAATAATTTATCAAACAATTTTTGGAAAACATTTTTTAAATCTAATTGAATTATCAAAGATTTAAAATTGAGATTTTTGAAATTAATTGAAACTTTAAGTGTTTTGTAATTAAAATTTTAGATGATTTCGCTAAAAATTTATTAGAAAATGCGGACAAAATACAATAATTTGAAAATCATTTTTAATTGAAAAATGGTTTCAGATAGTTGAAATTTCCAAGAATATTATTAAAATAGTTAAAAATAATTAAATTTCCTTAAAGTTATAATTGAAATTATTAAATATAAAAAAAAAAATTCGAAATATTTAAATTTTAGATGCTTTTAAATTCAAATTATTGAAAATTCAATTAATTTTGAATTCAAATTTTTGAGACTAATGAAATTTTATTTGATTTTAAATTTGGAAAATAATTGAATTTTATTTCATTTTAAATTGAAAACTTGGTAAATAATTAAATTTTAAATTGAAAATTTTTGATAATTATTGGATTTTTAATTGATTTTGAATTAAAATTTCGGGTAATAATTGAATTTCGTTTATTTTGAATTGAAATTTTTAAAAAATAATTCAATTTTAGTGTGATATTTTTTTTAAAATTATAAACAATTGTTAAATTTCATAAAAATTTTAATTGAAAAATAATTTTGATATAATTGAATTTGTGATGTATTTCATTAAAATTATTAAAAATAATTAATTTAGTGAAGAATCATTTTAGTTCAAAATTTGTTAAATAATTGAATTGAAGAAGATCTGAAGAAGATCTTCATTTTATACTAAAAAAATGTATTTTATTTACATTTTTTTTCAAATGTAAAAAAAATGTCGCATTTTATTAAAATAAGTCGATAAAAGTCGTATTTTTGAAAAAAGTCGGAAAAAGTTGTATAATCCGAGGCCTGTAAACATATAATTTTCATTATTATCATTTAATATGAAATAATATTCTAATAAATTAAATTATTATTGATACCTAATATTAATCTTTAATTTCTTTATAACAAACAATTAAATACTCAATTTGGCGCGCGTTTAATTTTGCTAGTCTTCAATAAACTTTTATGAAATTTAATATAGTTATAATAAAATTTGGTAGAATGTATTTGATTTATTATTAAATGATACATACCAAGTTTTATTATAAGTTTATTAAATTTCATAAATGTTTATTAAAGTTTAGTATTTCTTATACGGAAATTTTTCTTTTTAAAATGTTTTCTACAACTTGAAAATACTTTTACAAAATTTGAAAATGCTTTTATAAAATTTGATATTTATTTTCTTTCCGTGTATAAAAATCAAAAAAAAATTTTTTAATTAACATATTTCGAAAGTAGAAAATCACCTATATATAGTACAAGTAAATATATTATACTATGTCTGCATACATATATAAATATAAAGTAAAGTATATTACGAGAATTTGTTACCCGAATTCCGGCAACACTGTAATTTGAATAGCAGTCTCATCAGTGCTTGCAGAGAGTCTATATAGTCGAGTTGAATACGGAGCAGACAACAGCCAGCATTCGTCAGTTGCGTTCTGACCGTCGCACTGTACAGTTGGGTTACACGAGACGCTCCTTCAAATAATAAAAGCACGCGTGAAAGAGAATCATTTTTGGCGGTTAACAGCAAAGTCTATTCAAATGAAAAGTTAAACTATGTGATACGGAATAGCCGGTCAAGGACAACTTTTCCTTCCCCATTTTATTTTAAAAAACCGGCGTGTTCTCAGAAGTCTATGTGTGTGTGTAGTGGGGGGATTTCTTACATTCAAAATCGACACTCGCTGCACTTCTTTTGTGTTTTGGATTTCACTGAGTCAACATTGAAACATTTCCACATACGAGCACATTCTTTCTCTCATTTCTTCCTTTTTTATTTTACATTTGTTGTAACACTATACACTTTTTTTGTTGGCTGATGGCGGAACTCCTTTCCAAAATTACTGGCGCTATCAAATTTTCTTGAGGTATTAAAATTTTTCCAAAAAATTTGCGCGTAAAGTGTGACATAGAAAAAAGAAAGTGAAGTGCTGTAAGTTTAAGAATATATACCTAATTTTTTTTTTTTTAACTTTAAATTTACATTTTGTGATGAGAAATAAAAGCGCGAAAGGGGGGTTTAAAGTCCCAATTTTATTGATTGATTACCCGGTTTTTAAAAATTTCTACAGTTTATTACTTCGTATGGAATTGAAATTGCAGACGAAAATATGACGTAAGGACATTATCTTAAAAGCTCAGTGTTCTTTTTGTTTATTTTTTATTCTTTATTTTATCTTTGTAAATTTGTATTTTTTATTTTTGATGTCAGCTTTTTTTGTGCTTTCAATGTGAATAAGGTACTACGCGGTATAATGTTTTTCTGATTTTTTTTTCGAGTATAAATTAAATACATGTGACTAAAAGAAGTGATATTTCTGTGACTTTTTGAATTAAAATTAGTGAAATAACGGTTTTCAAAAGTGAAAATTTTGAGATTTTTTTTCTTTTTTGAAAACTTTTCTCGTTGAATTTTATAAAACAGTGCCGCATGTAGGACGATAACGTCACGAAATTATTAAATATTTTTACATTTTAATTGAGTCAATTTACTAATTAATTAATTTAGAATTTTTTTTCTCAAATTTCTACCAAACAAAAAATGTTCAAATTTTTTTTTTTTAATTTACCGGAAGTAAAATTTTGTTTTAAAAATAAAAATATAACGAGAAAATAGTAATTTTTTTTGCACAGTGAACTTTTTTGAGTATGGAGGCTCTAATATAAACTCAAAACTGAAAAGTGGTTTTTAACGTAAACAAAAAATTTAATAAAAATTAATTTCAACCAATTTTTGAAAATCTTGGTTACACAGTTTTCGGAAAAAAAAGAGTTAAAATTTTTTGTTAAATAAATAATTATTTTTATAACGTTTTGACTTGTTTCTTTCAAAACAGACGAAAATCGTAATTTTTATCCAATTTTTATAAACAATACCTTATTTTAGTCAGTAACATTTGTTGGCTTAGTGTAGTCATTAATCAGGGTGTCTAACGGTCAGGGAAAAGTCAGGAAATTTTGTTGGTCAGGGAAATTCGAGGGGGAATTTACTAGTTAAAAACGTGTACACTTGACTACCGGTATTACACCTCATATTACCCTTATTACTAAGTATTACACGTTATTACAGAGTATTACAGAGATATTACAGAGTTTTTTGTGTTATTACAGCACTGTAATAACGCATTATTACACGTTATTACATAAATATTACAGGAAGAGTGAACACTTGACTACCTGAGTAAATTCCCCCTCGGGGAAATTTCAGGGAATTTCAGAAAATTTCATTCAAAGTCAGGGAAATTTATGTAAATTTCTACAAAAATTAAAATTTTTTGTGAATTTAAAAATTTTTTAATCTAAAAAAAACATGAATGGTTTTTATTACCATTTGTTACTACCATTAGAAATTAATTTATTGTTAAATATATCAGTAACCATATTTTTTTCCAAAGGAAGCAAAAATAAGATTATTAAAAAGTCAGAGAAAAATCAAAAAATGTCAGGGAGGAGTCAGGGAATTTTTTTCTCAATCCTTGTTAGACACTCTGTTAATACCTAAAATCTGACACAAAAATTTACGATATCCACATTTTCATTTTACAATTTTTTTAAAATTTGAAAATTTTTTTCATTGTAAATTTAATTTTTTTTGGTAAAAAAACATATTTCTTGAATTAAAACAAATCGATTACTGATCGATTTTTTTCAAAATTTTTTCAAAAAAACTACTTCTTATTACGAAACTTTTAAGCATACCCCGATAATGGGCAAAGGATTTTTACAATATTTTCGGAATTTTTCAAAAATTTTTGAATTTTGAATTTTTTACAAAATATTTTTGGTTTTTTTTTAAAATACGTACTTTTATGTATTTTGATGCGCTAATTACGAAAATCATAGTGACAATACCCAAAAATTTGATTTTTATGGTGAAAACCATAAAAAAAAGTCGCAAAATTTATGATTTTTTTCGTTTATTGGGTAAAATATGCAAAATTAAAAAAAAAAACTTTTGAACAAAAGTTATAGATCTTATTAAAATACATTTTTTTATATTTGATGCATTTTTTTTAATTTTGCATATTTTACCCAATAAACGAAAAAAACCATAAATTTTGGGACTTTTTTATGGTTTCACCATAAAAATCAAATTTTTGGGTATTGTCACTATGATTTTCGTAATTAGCGCATCAAAATACATAAAAGTACGTATTATTAAAAAAAACCAAAAATATTTTGTAAAAATTCAAAATTAAAAAATTTTTAAATAATTCCGAAAATATTGTAAAAATCGTTTGCCCATTATCGGGCTAGGCTTAAAAGTTTCGTAAAAAGAAGTAGTTTTTTTGAAAAAATTTTTAAAAAAATCGATCAATTCGTCAAATGCGAAAAATGACTTTTTATCATTAAAACTTAAAAATTTGATAGTAATATCGTTTAAAAAAAATTTTCGATTTTTTTTTTGATAAGTACGTTTAAAAACACATATTTTGAAAAAAAAGACTTTTAAAATTGATGCATTTTTAAGAAAGTTATGAGTATTCAAAAATTAAAAGTCATGAAAATTCTACAGTTTTCAAAATTCCATAACTCGAAAACGGCTTGCTAAAAAAATTTGAAAAAATTCATAGAAGCTAGTCTCAATTAGTACTAAAAGAAAAAAAATATCTCAAAAAAATCGGAGACGCAATTGCAGTTGGACTTACACTTTGGCGTGGAATACATCCTATATAAAGTTCATATTTTACTGAAATCTATAAATTAAATGATTTTTTAGAATTTATTTGAAAAAATTATTTTTTGTATCTTTTGAAATAACTTTTTCCTATATATAGAAATTTTAATTAATTCTCGTTCGAGTTCTCGTCAAAATTGCTCTCTAAATCTGAATTAGTAAAAATGTTTACTAATTTAAATTAGTGACTCACTTTTTGTTTTAGAATTAGTTAAATTTTACTAATTGTTAGTGAAACTTACTAACGTAAAATTTTACTAATTTAGGAGCAAAAAGTGAGTCACTAATTCAAATTAGTAAACATTTTTACTAATTCAGATTTAGAGAGTGTATTCCTGGCATTAAAACAAATCGATTGATGTATATAATGTTTACATTTTACCAATATTTTTAAACATGATCGCTATTTTTATTTTTATCAAAAAATTGTAATTTAAAATTTTTTTTAAACTAACAATAATATAAGTGTTGTTTATCGATGACGAGAAAGCTAAATGGTCATGAAATGAACAACTTGTTTATTAAATTTTTGTTTTGCGTTAAAAACCATTTTCTAGTTTTGAGGTTATGTTAGAGTCTCCATCCTTATTTAAATCGTGTAATTTTTTTCAAAAGAACATTGAAGTGAAAATTTTTTAAAGTTATCACATGTTCGGCGCCAATTTAATTGATTTTTCTCACGTATGCATCGTAGGGCGTAAAACGAAGACGTATGATTTTTTTATTATCTTCGTATGAAGGACTTTAACCCCTCGAGTAACAACGACACATGTTCGTGATAACAATGTTCTCCCTAATTATATATATGACGCATATTTGCGTGTACTACGTTTTAATTTCCCTCTACTTATAATGTCTAACTTTGTATATTTTATTCAGTATTTGAATTTATAATAATACCCAAAAGTCCGAGTCTAGGAGTTTCGTGGTTGCTCTATTAAATGAAATCTTCTCAAAAATTTTATATTTCGGTTATTTTATTTTTAAAAATAAATTAAAATATTTCTTGGTATATTATCTGGATGATCAAGATTGCATTATCTAGATTAAAAACGTAACGTTTAATAATTTAAATTTAAGTGGGTTAAAAGTAGGGGTGATGCCTTCCATTAATAAACGTATTTTTTAAAATTTGACTAAAACAACTTTCTTTTTTCCTAAATTCCAAAAATGTACATTTTTCAATTAAATTTCAATATTAAAATTTTTTTTAATGATAATTATAATAATTTTGTTCAATAGAAGTTTAGTTAAATGAATTTACATATATGCAGAAATTCGATTAAATGGGGTCGATTATGTAATTCCATTTCCATTTCCAGTTTTTGTAATTTTCATTCCCACTGCGACTTTTTCTAATTTTCATTATCATTTCTATTTACACTTCCACCTTTTTTAATTTTCACTCCCACTTCCACTTCCACTTTTTCAAATGTTTATTTTCAGTTCCATTGGGAAAATTAGAAAAAGTGGAAGTGAAAATGAAAATTAGAAAAAGTAGGAATGGAAATGGAATTATATATTATATTACACCTACGTCGACTAACTTCATTACATGTCTTATCCAAATTATCTTATCTAGGTAGTACCCAGATTACATTATCTAGGTAGTATGCATATTATCTCGTCTAGATAGTATCCAAATTATTTTATCTAGATAGTATTCAGATTATCTTATCTAGATATCATGCAGGTTATTTGATCTACATGTATTCTAGATTATCTTATTTAGACGTTATCTAGATCATCTTATCTTAAAAATATCTAGATTATCTTACCTATATAACATCTAGATTAACTATTCTGAATAATATTAGGATTATCTTATCTATAGCTAATATGCAGAATATTGAATATCTATCAAAGATGTTACAAAAAGTATGGTTATGTTACCCACTACAATCAAGATGTTACTCCGTACAATCTGGAAAGTAACTGATAGAATCTAGATAGCTGTCCGTATATGTAAGATCAAATATGGTACCTGATACTATCTAGATAGTACCTCGTACCATCTATTTCTCTCCGTGTTAAATAATTTGTCCATCATATCGAATTTGCCATTTTGAATTTTTTAATTCCCATAAAAAAATTAGATTCAACTGTCTTTTTGGTCAAAAATAAATTTTCTCACCCTACTGAGAAGTGTTTAAAAAATTGGAATAGTGATAAACAGTTTTGAAAAATACTCTAAACGACATGTTTAATCAGCCATCTTGAATTGATACAATTAATTTCTTTTGCAAATGTTGCTTGCACTGTAAATATGACTCTTTTCTTATATTATATATTGTAAAAAAGAAAATTCGTTATTAGCAAGTTTTGTTTTCAATGTCACATCAGTTATTTGGTTTTGCGCACAAATCAGAGTGTTAACAAAATTCGAAAATCAGTGGCTCCTCGACTGCAACTAATTTCTTAGTGAACGAAATATGAAATGGGGGAATATTTGCTTCAGCTTTCTGCGATCACAAAATAAACATTCTAAACTTACACACATTCACGTTGCATGACTAACAATCTATTAATTATCGCACTATACTAACTAATATTGTATTCTTCCTTTTATATTTTTAATAATTTAATAAATTTAATAATCTATACAAATACAGTACCGTCTGAAATTGTCGGTACGGCTAGTAGTACTATGCAAAAACACACCAAAAACCATGATAAATTTCATAAAAATTGTATCACTTATGACAAATTTGGAAAACTATTCAGAAATTTTTGTTTTTCGTATAATAAGTTTGACTATTAGCATAATCTAGAAAAATTTTAGAGAAAATCTGAAATTTACACCATAACACTACTGATAGCCGTACCGACAAATTCCTACGGTAATGTATATATATATATGGCTCTAATAAACAAATCTACAAAATTTTCTGCTGACATTTTAGTCAGTGGAATAGAAGATTAAATCGTAATGTACTTGAAATTGTTTATAATGTATTCTAAATTTATGTTAAATTATTAACTTTTTTTTCGTCTATCATCATGTAAAGAAAGATGGCGCTTAAATTTGTGAATTGGATTTTAAAAAGTTGAATAGGGTAAGTGCATCAAGTATGGCGCGTTCATAAAAAATAACTATTATTACTATTATATTTAATATAACTGTTATAAAATTATTTTAAAAAATTATTGTAATCTTTTTTGATACAATTACTAATAAAGATGCACATTTAAACAATTATTAATTTAATTATTTGAGATCAAATTTTTTCCCTCGACGTAATTGAAACATTTTTAAGATTTCCATTGGTTCCAATTACAGTGGACAAAGTATCTTCAAAATACACGTAATTTTTGTTACCGAAAATGATACAAACGTGCCGTAATAGTTTAAAAATTTTTTTATTATCTAAATAACATAACCTTTAAGTTCAATAAGTCTTAAATTGACTTTATACAATAGAAATGTCGAATTTTCGATTTCAAAGGTGTTTTGACTCGAATCGCGCCGTAATTAGTGCATTTACCCTAGTAATAATTTGTTTGTAATAAATGTAATTGACAAAATAATGGAAAATATATGGAGCAGTGCCCTCTTTCTTTGCATTAGTGATGCTTCTGATCCTTATTTACAGCAAGACGATTGACAATTGAGTTGATTTTTAACGTTACAGAATTCAAAAAGCTCATCATGCTGTCCCGTAAAGGGTTAAACTACCACGATGATGATGATGATGATGATGATGATGATGCTGACAGTGGAGTACCCTCGAGTCCATTTAGCATAACACAGGCGGACTTTTTGGAATATCTTCAATTAGGATTGACCAAGAAACAAATTCGAATTAGATCCTGCTCAGTCATGATTCTTGGTAGTAAATGTTCAATTTGCAAACGTGAATTCAAATGTGTCACTGATACCCGTAAACACATGAAGAAGAAGCACAAATATCTTAAGCGAAAATCAGACGATAAATTGGTTCGAATTAAGTTGAAAATGGGTAAAGAGACATTTTGTGATAATACAATCAGTAAAAAATTTCTTCTGACACCCGAACGAGGATCTAAGTCAATTCCTGCTGTCAGTTCAAGTGATTCCCAACCCTTGCAAGTTAGTTATACTCATTGTCCACCTGTGAAACCCTCAAAGAGTGTTAATCAAAATTTACTGGCTAAACTTTCCGTACCACTGTCGGTGGCTTTGTGTGATATCAATTCTTTGGATCAGAATGCAAAATTCAAAAATGGCCGCGTCTACAAAGAACGAAATACGGACTCAACTAGTTTAACTGCTTCTTCTGATTCAATTCCTGATAATGCTTTAATCATCGAAGACTGTGATTCGGATGCGACTTGGGATTTAAATTCCGGATCAGCTAGTGACTCGGAAAATACAGTGGTTTATGTCAGTGATGTAGAAGTGGACCTCAGTGAGTTTTACGAGGATGTGAAGCCTCCAAAAAATTTGGATAGTGATATTGAAGACGCGGAAACGGTAGTAATGCCAAATGATGCCGGAGACGATACGCTTGACAATAAACTTGCAGATTTAGATGATATCACTCCAGAGGATCTAGAAGCATTGGGCAAGACCTGCGAGGATATGGATATGGCAGATATATACACTGAATTCGGAATGACGGATGGATTTGTTAATTTAGAAGATTTTTGTCAATCTCTCGAGAGGATAGAGACCAATCCAAACGTCGTCGAAAAAGATTTGGAAAACAATCAAAGGAGTCTTATTAATCAAGAAGAATCCAGTAGAAAGAGAAGACACGAGACAGAAATGATTCAGACAGATGTAAGTCAAGCGAAAACAGTCCGAAAGAGTTCGGAATTGGAAATTAGCCAAAGTGATCAAAAGGAACGGGAAGCGTCTCGAAAAAGTGGAACAAAAAAAACGGAGAACGTGATAAAATTAGTGAACGAAGTGGCGGAAATATTAAAAGAAATTTCCGAGGCTGAATGTGGTCGTAAAAATACCAAAAAAATTGAGACTAGTCAGCGATATTCAAAGGGAACGGAAAATGATGAAAGTAATCGAAGATGCTCGAAGGATGCCGAAAATAGCCGAAGAGACTCAAAGGAGTCCGAAACCATCCGAAGACGCTCGAAGAACACCGGAACTAAACGAAAAAGCTCGAGAGATGCCGACACCAACCGAAAAAACTTAAAGGACACCGCAATCACCCATAATGAATCAAAGGACGCCCGAACCACCCGCAAAGACTCAAAAGAAGACGAAACCACCCGAAGACACTTACAGGAAGGAAAACCTACCAGAAAAAGTTCTAAGGACAAAAAGATTGTCGGCATAAAACTAAAGAAATTAAAAACCACTCAACAGTATTCACCTCCAATTCAAGATAATTTATGGCAGGCAGAAACAATTTCAACACCATCAGAAAATTCAGAAATGATTTCTAATCAATTGGCAAATATTGAGGTACTTTTAAATTATCCTAGAATCGTTGAAACATTTTCTCAAAGTGTTAACAATAATTCAGAAACCAATCAACAAATTCTAATGGAGAAAAATCAAGATCTTAACCTACATGATCATTCGGAGATATCTGATGATGATTTAGATGGAATGCGAATTGGCTGCAGAAGTTTTGAAGATTTGGAAAAGGTGAAACAACGTTTGGAGGCGGGGGATAATAATTTTATCGATATCACGGAATTGGATAATGTCAACGATTGCCTGGAATCATCGGAGGTGACATTTTCATTGGCTATTGAAAATGTTGGTAATAAAATGAAGGAAGACGAGGATGTCATCATTATTGATGACGATGATGATGATGATGATGAAAATAATGATGCAGGACATTCACAGCCGCAATTGGAAGAGTTTTTAAGAGCTGCAGTTTTGAAATATATACAGAAATGTAATGCAAATTCAAGCTCTCTTTGTGAACCTAATAATAATAAAAACAATAATAACTTGAAAAATGGAATAACAAATCAAAAGAATTCTTCGAAACTTAATTATCATTTAAAAAAAGCACTAATGAAACTGGGTATAACCATCACATCACCTCCTTCATTAATCAAAGAAGAGAATAATTAATTTAAAAAAAAAAATTTTAATTCATTCTTTAAACGTTATAAACTTTTAAACTGCTATAAAGATCTCAGAAAGCTTTCTATATATATTTTTTATTTATTTTTTTTAAGTTACACTTAACCTGAAAAATTTAATAGAAAATAGTAAAATGTTATACAACATTGATCATTAAATATTTATAACTAAAAATATCTAACAATGTGAAACAGCTTTTCCGGTCTGTTAGACCGAGAAAGCGATAAACGTGTTATTTTTACCACTTAGCAGTTTGAAGGTTTAAAAAAACGTCTAAAGTTTGTATTTTTTCTGAAAAATTATTAAAATTCTTTTTTTTAAAAGATGTAAACAGTAATTTAAAAAAAAAATTATTTTTTGCATTTGTAGTATTTATAATTACGAACGCATTGTATCTCGAAGCAAAAAACACCAAAGTAATAGTGTTAATTTTTTAGTTTGTTCTTTTTTATTTATCTCTTTTTAAAGAATTATCATCTGAAAATATGGAATTTTTATTTTTTTATAATGAAAAAAAAATTAATGAGTTTTATTTTTTAAAAGTTTATTTCATTTTTTTTTAGTGTTTTAATATCAAAGCACTTGCGACATTTTTTTTCATTTTACTTTTATTCGGCAAAAGAAAATTATGTGCAATGAGATAATTCTGTATTTTGTTAGCGAAGGAAAAGAATGTTTAGATTACATTGGAACCCCTAAAATATCAATGTATGTGTAAAGTAAAGTAGCGAATGTCGACGGAAAATTATATATTTTGTAAAAAGTAAAGAAAAATTGAATGAAAAACTTAATGTTACGCTCCTGACTCTCTCCCCCTTCTTCTATTATATCTGCTCCGCCATCAAAATTTTGTCTAAAGTTGTGAGGTTCTAGTGTATTATTCGTTAAGTTTAAATTTTTCAATTTATGCTTTTAAATTGTATTGTTTTAAATACAGTTTTTGTATTAGATATCATGCGAAATTAGTGATAATAATATTATTATTGGAGTTTAGGCTGTAAATTTTTTTTTATAATTGTACAGTTATTCTTAAGAAAATTAAAAATGTCAAAATATGTTTTCTATATTAGTTACCATTTTAGTAAATTAAAAATTTTTCTTTTAAACCATTCTCTGCATTTTTATTTATTTCTCCATCATATATATATATATATATTAAAAGTTTTTCTTACTATCGATTCACTTAACAATTTGTATACAGCTCGAAGATAACAATCTCTAAAAAAGTACATAGGGTTTTTTTTGTTAATAATTTTTTGACTATTTTTTACTCTAAAAAATTAGAATATTAATAAAAAAAAATAACAGAAATTAACATTTTTAAAAATTCAAGGTTTTTGACATTTAAGATTTTTTTCCTCTAAAATTAATAAATATTGAATACTATAGTTTGGAATCGAAAATTTTTTAAATTAAAATAAAAAAAATACCCCAAAGGTTACACAGCCACACAAAAAAAAAAAAAGTTCTGATCTGGGGGTCTGACTATATATTTTCTATGTCTTTTGGGTCGCTGAATCCGAATCCGAGGCCCATTCAACCCCATCACATCAGGTTTTTGAAAAAACCTCAAAAAACCAAAATGGCGGACACTTTTTTGGAAAATTTATCGGATTCGCTTGAAACTCGCTACTCGGGGGTTTTTGGGGTCGCTGATTACGAATTTGAAGTCAGTTTTCAAAAATTCAAAATGGCGGATCCAATATGGCGGACATTTTTTTGAAAAATTTGCCGGATTTGCTTGAAACTCGCTACTCGGGGGTTTTTGGGGTCTCTGATTACGAATTTGAAGTCAGTTTTCAAAAATTCAAAATGGCGGATCCATTATGGCAGGATTTTTTGTCAACTTTATTAGATTCGCTTGAAACTCGTTACATGAGGGTTTTTGAAGTCGCTGATTACGAATTTGAAGTCCAATTTACAAAATTTAAAATGGCGAATCCAATAAAGATGTTCTTTTGAGAAATCAAAAACTTGAGTGTTTTAATTCACCCGTATTTACTTTGTATCTTGCGTGTGCCTGCGTCCAGGGCACCTCCACGTGGTGTACATTGGGTAACGCAAATGCCGACGGTACATTATATAGTAAAATAGACGTGATAACATAAACATTGAAACTAAAGATATTACGCGCGTTTAATAGCACAAATTGTAGGTTTTTTTAGATTATGTCCGAATCCTGATATGATAAATTTAAACTGACTTCAAATTCGTAATCAGCGCCCCCAAAAACCCCCGAGTAGCAAGTTTCAAGCAAATCCAGCATTTTTCAAACAAATATCCGCCATATTGGATCCGCCATTTTGAATTTTTGAAAACTGACTTCAAATTCGTAATCAGAGACCCCAAAAACCCCCGAGTAGCGAGTTTCAAGCAAATCCGGCAAATTTTTCAAAAAAATGTCCGCCATATTGGATCCGCCATTTTGAATTTTTGAAAACTGACTTTAAATTTGTAATCAGCGACCCCAAAAACCCCCGAGTAGCGAGTTTTAAGCGAATCCGATAAATTTTCCAAAAAAGTGTCCGCCATTTTGGTTTTTTGAGGTTTTTTCAAAAACCTGATGTGATGGGGTTGAATGGGCCTCGGATTCGGATTCAGCGACCCAAAAGACATAGAAAATATATAGTCAGACCCCCAGATCAGAACTTTTTTTTTTTTTGTGTGGCTGTGTTATTCTTTAAAATCAAAAAAGTTAGACGCAATAAACAAAAAATTCAAAGTTGAATAATGGTGTACCACTGTGTTTTAAAATTGTTAGACACCCTGTATTCCTGAACTTATATTAATTTAGAAAAAACAAAATTACAGATTTTCATATTTTCTATAAATGATTCAACTGACCGATTCTTGAATATATCAAACATTTTTATAGATTTTTAAAAACTAATTAGGACAAGTTTCAATAAATTTAAATTTAAATTAGTTGAAGAATTTATTGATCGACACTTAAAATTTTAAAAAAATTCAATCTATCTAAAGATTAATCGATTGAATTTCCAAAAAATCCTCATATTAATTTATCCAAAATTGATTTAAAATTTTTAATTATCAGAATTTCAATTTGTCTAAATTTTTATTGACTTAAGTTTACAATTGTTTATCTAAATTTTAATTGATTTAAGTTTCATATAATCTGAATTTTAATTTATTCCAATTTTAATTAATTTAAGTTTTAAACATCCGGATTTTCATTACAGTTTTCAACTTATTTAAGTTGGAGTCGTCTCATGGAAAGTACTGGAATACATTTACATAATTTATAATTAATAATATCAATAATTAAACGAATTATTTAACTAAGAAATGCATAAAAATATTTAAGAAATCAAGTATAAACTTTTTAAAAAATAATTTAAAAAGTTATGAATCCGGCAAAATAAATCGTATAAAATCATAATTATTCTTCCGCCTTCCAGTGAGTTTAATTAAAAAATTGCAAAACTAATTAGTCGAAATAAAATTATTTTTTTTATTTATTATTACATTAATAATTTAACGAAATTGGTTACTTTTTAAAATAAAGTATTCGATAATGTCTTCCATGATTTTGACCAATCAACCGTCTTTATAAAATGATAAAAAAAAACTCGCGCTACGCTCGACAGTATGCTCTCAAGCCAGTCAAATCTATACAAAAAGGGTAAGAAAATTCAAATTCAAAATTTTGAACAGTACTACCTTGTAAGAAATAAAAAGGCGCATCTTTTTTTCCTTTAACATTTTTTAGAAAAACGAATATTTTAAATAATAAATACCAAAAACTAAGAAATCTTGTTTCACAAATTTCATTAAGTTTTAAAACATAAATCATCGTATCTTCTACAATTATTAACGGATTTCATTAAAAATTGGTATACACACGCTCTTAGGTCTACTGAAGACGACAATATAATGAAAAATTAAAAAATCACTAATTGTTTATTAATTTTTTAATATAAATAGAGACCTGTCGAAAATCATGTTTTCTTACATTCGTCGACAAAAAGTCTGCCGGGAAGTTTACAGTTGAGATAACTTCCAGTGAGACATTTGTTTATTACTATATAATATATATACCAATTTTTAATCAAATCCGTTAATAATTGTAAAAGATACGATGATTTATGTTTTAAAACTTAATGAAATTTGTGGATCAAGATTTCTTAGTTTTTGGTATTTATTATTTAAAATATTCGTTTTTCCAAAAAATGTTAAAGGAAAAAAAGATGCGCCTTTATTTCCTACAAGGTAGTACATTTCAAAATTCAAAATTTTGAATTTCCTTACCCTTTTTATAGGTTTGACTTGCTTGAGAGCGTACAGTCGAGCTTAGCGCGAGTTATTATATCCAGGTGCTCATTTAATATAAAACTTAGATAACTTTTCACATTGTTAAAAAACATCAAAGATCCGCCATTTTAAAAATTTAAAAACTGACTTCAAATTCATAATCAGAGCCCCCAAAAACGCGCATAATTGATATTTTTATGAAATTTGAGATAACATTATATTTGTGAATATTTAGTAATGCTTTTGCTTCCTCATGGAGGAAGCAGTGTAATACCGACATTTTTCGAACTTGATTTTTTGATCTATTTTTATGTTTTTCGACCTCAGGAATCCAAAAATGACATTTTTTAAAAATGTCGTTCCGTGTGTGTGTATGTGTGTGTGTGTATATTGTATATACACTAAATTTTCTTAAATATCTCGAAAACTATAAGAGCTAAAGGGATAATTTTTTTTTAAATTGTAGGTCTCACTGGCGGACAAATAATAAGAGTACTTTGAGCCATATTAATAAAGATTAACTATTATTTTTTTGTATTTAAAAATTATTTTTTAAACTTTTTTTGCCCATAACTTTAAAAAAATGTTAGGACACCTATAAATATTTTTCTTTAATTTTGTAGAGTTTTTTAAGACGCATCTTTTGAGCTATTAGCGAACATTCTACTGTTATTTTATCTTAAGTTATTGAATTTTTAAAAATTAGAGAAAAACGTTTTTTGACCATAACTTAAAAAAATGTATTGACGCCAATAGATATTTATCTCTAGTTTTGTAAAGTTTTTCAAGACGCATCTTTTGACCTATTAGCGAATATCCTACTGATATTTTATCCAGAGTTATTAACATTTTGAAATTTATAATTTAAAAAGATTTAGCTTTTTTGCATTATCTATTAAAAAGTCTTTATGTATCTATAAAAATATTATGAACAACTTGGAGAATATTTAAAAACGACTCAATTGATCTATTATTGAACCTTTTATTGAAAAATATTACGAAGTTATTGATGTTAAAAATCTATCTCTCCAAACGCCCAAAGAGTACAACTTACCACCGTTTTAAAATTATTATAATACTAAATAAGTTACCACAAATTAATCACAAAAAATCTCCATGCACGGAAAGAAAAAGTCTGAAAAATATTTTAATACTGACGCATGTGAAATTTTACAAAGTGTTTTAAACAGTATGATAATTTTCTTAAACTTGTATTCGAAATTTATTAAGAATCACCTTTCTCAAATAAGTATTAAAAAAAGTTTAGGTTCTGTATAATGATACACTGAAAAAAAAATTTATTTGATTCAAATACTTCAAATTATTTGAAAAATATTTAATTTAATAATGAATTTATCACTTGGTGTAATGAATAGTAAGGAAAAATATTTAATTGGTTCAAATACTTTTTATTTGGATCAAAAAAATATGTATTTGATTCAAATAACTTGAATTATTTGAATCGCATTTATTTGAACCAAATACATAGTATTTGGTTCAATTAAATAATTAATTGAATTGAATAAATGAATTTATTTAATACAAATAATGGGTTACTTGAAACTATTCATTCATTTATTTCACTCAAATATTTCGTTTTACTGAAACAAATAAAAAGTATTTGATACAATAACTTTATTTAACTGATTTAAGTCAACTAAATTATTTAATATAAATAATGCGTTATTTAATGTTAATACACTATTTTATTAAAGGAAAATAAAATATATTTTGATCAATTAAATATTTAAGTGTAATGAGAATAATTAGTTATTTGATACTATTCATTTATTTATATATATTATTTAATATTCTAAGTCCAAAAGTCAAATATTTTTTCATCAACAAAAAATTAATGTTTACAATGATTCAGAACAACGAAAAACGCGTTTTTAATAAAAATATATTTACACTTTTTTTGAAAATTCACCTGGAATGATTCATGATAATAATCATGAAGCCGTAGGCTGTTAATTAATTCTATGTATGAATTAGTTGAAAAATGAAAATATGCGATCACAGTATGTAGAAATTATATATTATATATTTAAACTTGACCGGAATAAGCGCATAACTGCTCTCTAAATTTGAATCAGTGAAAAAGTCACTGGTTTCAAATCAGTCGCTAAATTCTAGCTATTTGAATCAGTGAAATGTCACTAACTGTCAGTGAAAACTACTGATTCAAATAGCTAGAATTTAGCGACTGATTTGAGACCAGTGACTTTTTCATTGATTCATATTTAGAGAGTGCATAAAAAAATTCTGTTTTAAGTAAAAAATATTAAATTTCTTAAAAATCGTTACAAAGTATAATTAATAAACTTCTCGCGTAGCCATAGTAGAAATTTGTCCTAGCTATAATAAAAGAACTGGCCAGTCGTGCTTGAATTTGTCTATGTTACTTTACTAGCCAGCTCGCTAAAAACTCGAATGTCATGTCACGCTTTTTTCATCAAGTTATTATCTAGCACAACTTGATCTTGGACCAATCAGGTGATTTCAACTAAATATAGGTTATGTTCGTTTCTGATTCATGACAGCTGCAAACATTTACAACAAATAATGCTTTGCAAGTGTATATTTATTGTAATTAAGTAAGTTATGCAAAAAATATATATGTGGAACAATAATTTACAGTAATTTTCATAAAATGAATATTGATTTAGATGCTCTGGAAAGCAAAGTTCCAGTTACTATACTTATTGTAGCGCCAACGCCATGACAAGGATATGAATTTAATTTCGAGCAGCTCTGAATACAGTGCTATTAAAAAAACTGGATAGCTTTGAGTCGTGGAAATATCAAGTTTAACTTGAATTATTTCCAAGAGTGTTGGTCAGCCACTCTACAATAATTTGCAAGTTTACCTAGAATCATCCGACACGAAAAAAACTGTCCAATAACTTGACGAATTCTAGTGGTGCCATGACAAATTTCTACTAGGGAGAAGGACGTTAAATTATAAGACAAAATACCAAACAGATTTGTTGCTTTTCCCATTTGAGATAACTAAATAAACATTCAACATTTTTTTTCTCAAAATCATGACAAATTCAGTTATCTTATTATACACCTTTCCTTCACAGTATTTTTATATTTGACTGAATATTGCATTTTGACAAACTTATTGTTAAAAACCCAGGTACCAAATTTTACGAATTTAGCAAAAAGAAATGTTGTGTTAGTGAAAATTTAAAAAGATAGGATCATAAATTAACAAAGTTCAAAAATAGTTAATTATTTTTGTCTAGCCGTTAAAAAAAATGTAGAAAAATAACCATATTTGAAATGTCATAAAATATTTTCATCATTTAAATAACCGTAAACTCAAATTGTAAATATTAACCATTCAGATTTGTTAAAGATAGCAATTTTTTCAAACAGATGTTTGCTAAATTTAGATACTATAATAAAATAGGTTTGGGTTAATCCTCTACAAAAATAACCATCACCTATCATAAAGGTATAGGCAAAAATTTTATTACTATGTACCTACTATCGAGCAATATACTCTATACTTAATGTGTTTCTTACCTCCCGGATTATACATATTATAAACCAAATCAGAACAACGTATCTTTTAAAAATTTCAAAAAATCATAAATTGTATATCTATCCTTTTTTCAAAATTTTTCTCTTTTCATTACATCACTTTTTTTACCCATGGTCTCCAACAGGTAATCGGAAGGGTCTTTTATGGTTTTATAGCTTTTTATTGGAAAATAAAAAATTGTTGGAATTTGAAAAAATAATGATATAAATATTATATTTGCAATGTACAGGTTAAAACAATTACAACGGTATAAAATTTTTTGCAAATACCTACTATAAAATTAGAGTATGTACATATGCAAATCATGAAATTATATAACATCTCCAAAAGTAAATTTCAATGTTCAGACGTGAAAAATATCGTTGAAATCGTCAAAATCTGCAAATGGCAAATTTAATATTTAAAAAACCAAGTAAAAAAAAAGTTTTTCGCGAATATATTTTCTCAAAATATTGGCATTTTTCGATATCTCGAAAAGTTCTTTACCGATTTCGTTCAAACCTTTTTGCCAGGTAAAATATGTAAAAAATGGTTATTTATGATACAAGTGCGTAAAGTGAGTGATTATACGAGTGATGCAAATCACACGAGTATAATCAGATTTACGCACGTGTATCATACAACATTTTTTGCAACACCCACCTCTAAAGTTAAGTACCTATTATGAAGAATTCCAACTCTCTATTAGAATAATTTCGATTGTATTGAATTAAAAAAATCAATCGAAGATCAGGAAAAATATCATTGAGCAGGAGTGTATAAATTTAAAAGTAAAGTTCTTTTTTTAATTTTGTGGTTTTGTATGGTCTAAAACAATCCTTATATTATGTGAGAAAAATTTCGGTGCTCCTGGCATTTCGATGTGTAAAATTTAATTTTAGAGGTAAGTGTTGCAAAAAATAATTTCTGTGGTGAAAATGGGCCAGGAGCCTGTACAGTTTAACGGATTCGCACACTGAGAAAATGTTTTGTATGAAGTTTACTCAAAAAGTTGGGTAAAATGGTTACACATGCGTTTTTAAACAAAGTTTCACCAACTGTAGTTCAAAATAAATTTTTAGTAGGTGAAAATAAAATTGATCAATTTTTAAAATAAACTTCATAAAATTTCAGAACTACTTTGAAGAGCATATACAACTGTGAGTTACTTATCAAACCACATTTGCATAAAATGTAGTCTAAAAATATGGGAGAACGTATTCAACACATTGCAGAGTTTCACCTTTTAAAACTTAAATTTCAGTCAAGAGTTGAGTAAAATGTGAACTTTAAATGTGAATGAGTCAGGTAAAATATTATTTGTGGGGGAATACGGGCAAAAAATCATTCTTACTTATCGACAGTTGGTTCTAGCATTGATTCCTGTATTATCTATACTATCAAAACTGTCAAAAAAATTATTTTTAATTGTCGATGGTTGATTCTTATACTTATAACACGAATTTCTGCAGTACATACACATTTTTACATACACATTACCACTTTTTTACTCACACGCCTTATAATACGCACAATACATATAACCTAACCTAACATACAACGCAATACTAATTTCGCTCGCAGTTACATTAAACGGAATGTTTAAAGTGAAAAAAAGTGTAAAAGTGAATAAATATTTTATTTTACTTTTATAATTATATTATTGACTCTTAATAGAATAAAATATATTGCGGTAAATTAATTATGGTTTAGAAATTAAAAATTTCATTCAAGTTTTTAATTTGAAATAAAAAAAAATATGAAAAAAATATTAATCTATTTAAAAAAACAGAATAAAAATAAAGTTAAAAATTATTTAGCATAAGAAATAGTAATTTATTTTATATTGTAATACATAACTAAATAAAATATAAATTATATTGAAATTTATAGAATATCAGATTTTTTCATTTGAATAAGACAAACATAAAAGCAGAGTTTTAAAATAAATTTTTTTCAATTTTCAAATAAACAATAATAAAATATATAAAATATTTAACATTAAATGAAAAGACTTATTATGAAATCCCATTTTTTAGTGTGATAGGTTCAGGTGCGTAATAAAAAAACTTGGCGCCCTGTTAAAATATGTATGGTTTGTAATCTATAATTGTTGATAATTATTAACTTTTATCTTCTTGAACTGCTTTATTAAAGGTAAATACTACTAGTAAACTTATTTACAAATTTTTAAAAAGTTTTATAAATAATGCTTAAGTAAAAAATTTTTACGGGTGCCTAAAGTTTCACATTCAGTAAATCAGTTTATGATCAAATGCATTCTATAGTTTGGTCTAACATTTGTTTTAATCTTTACACTATACTTTAAACAAATCGTTTTCTCAGTGCATGAAACTTACAAATAATATTAATTAGGTTAAAATCTCGATATATAATTGTGGATATTTAAATAAACTCAAAAAAATTTTATTTTTTTATGATAAAAAATCGATTTTTTGATAATTAGACACACCTGCAGCCTATAATTCTTGACCGATTCGCATGAAACTTACAAATAATATCAATTAAGTTAAAATCTCGATACTTTTTGTTTCATTTACTAACTTATTAAAATGTTATACACGGGACCTGGTCCGACTGTTTAAATCTGAAATTCATAAAAATATAGATCTGATAGAGACATGCTTCTTAGCTGATTCATCACTGAATCATGACATTAAATGATATACTTACAAAAAGTTTTGAAATCCCAACAAAAACATCTTCGATGCAAAAAGTTACCCCAAGCAAAAATTATCCTAACCATCGAAACAATTCGTGAAATGAATGTTAGTCAAGTAAATTTTAGGATTATGTTAAGTTTTAATTAATTTTTTTAATATAAATAATTAAATTTAAAAATAGGAAATTATACAAATTATAATTTTAAAATATGCGTTCTATGTAGAAAAAAAGAATAGTTTTGGTCTAACTATGAAGTAGAGTTTATAATTATAAAAATAATTAATTGAAATCAATTTTTTGATTAAGAAAAATTTCTATTTTTTTTCTATTTTCTATTTTCAAGTATTTAATAATAATATTTATTATTTAATATTTATATCCTTTATTAATTTTTCGTTAATCCACTTGCAGTAGTATATGTAAAAAAAATAATTCACACCAAGTTTTCATAAGTGCTCGTACGATAGAAATTTTTCTTAATCAAAAAATTGATTTGAATTAATTATTTTTATAATTATTAATTCTACTTCATAGTTATACCAAAACTATTCTTTTTTTATGCACAGAACGCATATTTCAAAATTATTATTTTTTATAATTTCCAATTTTTAAATTTAATTATTTATATTAAAAAAATTAATTAAAACTTAACATAATCCTAAAATTTACTTGGCTAACATTAATTTCACGAATTGCTTCGATGGTTAAGATAATTTTTGCTTGGATAAAATTTTTGCATCGAAGATGTTTTTGTTGGGATTTAATATATAAAAAATTATTTTTTTGGATTTAAATATTTTTTTATTTTGCACCAAAATGCCATAAAATCTAAACGACCCTAAAATGGATAAAAAAATGTAGTTGTTAATGCACATGTTTCTTCAAATTTAAAAGAAATTGAAAGAGAAAGCTTTTTTGCTGAAACGGAAAATAATATACGCCACCTTTTATGGTTTTCTGCGCGTAAAGGGCCCAAATTCGTCCTGAAAAATATCGATCTCTCCTGCAACAGAGTATAGATATCTATTGTGTATATCAATTTAATAGATAGGATGATAATTTATGTTTTATCGTATAAAATATTATTTTTAATTGATGGAATAAAATTACAATTTTTTCGCATGGGGTAATGTGTCATTGTTTTTGTATAAATGAGAACAAAGTGATTGATGAAAAAATATCAGTTTAATTGCAGATGGGGCAAAATGTCATTTATAATAGCTGAAATGATGTATTATTTTTTTTTTAATTTTGGACAATATGTCTTTTTAATGGAGAAAGTGATAATTAATAATTATAATTTATGTTGAATAATACCCTTTTTATTGAATGGAGTATTATGTTTTTTGTAACTTAAAATTTTAAAAAAGGAAAGTAATATGTCATATTCAAAATTGGGATAAGATGTAATTCCAAAAAAAGTGGGGTAACACGTTATATGAACTATGTGGGGTAAAAAAGCATTTTTAAGTTTGGGCCAGTTTGAAATTTTTTTTAAGTTAATGCAACAAACAAATAATATAGAAAACAGTATAGATTTATGGGGAAAAAATTGTATAATTAAATTACTTTTCAAACAAGACATTATTAAATTGAATTGTTATATTTTTTCGAACACTAGAGAGCAAAAACTGCAAAATATGACCGATTTGCTCCACTCTCCTCTATTAATAATAATAATGATAATAATAATAATAATAATAATAGTAAAATGTAAAAGTGGGCTAACACATTATTTAAAACAAGTGGAGTAAAATGGCATTTGTTATAAGTGGGGTCAAATTGTATTTTAAAATCGGGGTAATGTGGCATTGTAAAAAGTGTTTGTTTTGATAAAAATTATAAATATATTACTGAGCTTTAACGCATATTCGAAGTCTATAAATATACTTCTCGCTTTGTTGTGGTTTGAAATCTGAGACTTGACTAATCATAGATGTGGCAGTTTCGTATTTGAATACAAAATTAAATTTAATTTGATAATTTAATTTCTTTGCACGAAAATAAATTATGTCCTTTAATCATGTATTTGATTCGAAACTAAATAAGAAAACATTTTTATGCTTAATTTAAAAATTATTTTATTTTTTATTTATTTTATTGTCTATTAGGGGCCATACTTTAATTACGTGACGCTTTTTCTTTGAAATTTGAACACCCTCCCCCCATGTAACAGTTTTTTGTATACATTAGCGCCATTTTTTTGCCGTGTGTAACAAATAGCTTGACCCCCCCCAATCCCCTATGAAGCGTTACGTATAATTAAAGTATGGTCTCTTATTGAAAGGAAATAATAAATAAATTTTGTCAAAGTAACTTTTTTCTAATTTTTCGAATTGTGATTTATCATTTTTCTTGTTATGAGAGAGAAGACTATAAACATAAATTTCAAAATCAAAACAAAATTTTAAAAAGTGCGTTTATCAAACATTCTTATATATATATATAATTTCCTAATTCTTGCGGGAAGGGTTTTTCCTGGATTCCATACGTTAAATAACTTAAAATAATTTATAAATAAATTATTTCTCTCTGTAATCTTATCTGATTTAAATTCAAAACAAATGTAAATTCATATAATCAAACGTTTATTTACCTTATACAATATGTCAATTGTGTTTTGGAATAAAGTTATTATGATTATTGTTTCTTTACTTTTCATCTTTATGTTATATTCTCTGTAAAACAAATTAAATAATTTAGTAAAAAAAATGGCTATTAAGAAAAAGAACATCACAGATAGAAATTGACGATAGGCGTATTACTGGTTAAGTACGAAAAAATGAAAACCAGTTTAATTTTCCATATAATTCTAAATTAACTTTGTACCATTAAAATACTGTTTTAGAACATTTGATATTAACTTAAAATAATAAAGGAAAGTTAATTAAAAATTTGTAATATAGTATCAATAAAAAAATTTAAATCATTCGATTTGTCCTCGTATTTGTCATTTAGTTTTCAACTAAAGTGGTTTCCAATGTATTTTTGTGTCCTAAACACGATCCAGGTTTCCAAAATTGCGTATCACGTCACGATTTTGAGTAAAATGGGGGTAAAGTCTTCAAAAACCGTGTTTTTTAGGGTTTTCAGTATTTTTTTCTCCTTAACTTGACGTGATAGAGACTTCTATATAGGCTTAAATTAAAGCTTAGATCGTACACTTTAAGACCCATATACGCAAGATAAAAAAAATTTAACCGCCGGCGACCAAAAGGGCTTAGGCGAGGTTTTCATTGGCCTCTGGAATAGCTGGAAACTCGCTGAAGTCTCTAGCACGCCAGGTTAAGGAGAAAAAAATACTGAAAACCCTTAAAAACACGGTTTTTGGAGACTTTACCCCCCACTTTACTCAAAATCCTGACATGATACGAAATTTTGGAACCCTGGATCGTGTTCAGCACACAAAAATACATTGCAAACCACTCCAGACATCTAAAAAAAAGTCTTATTTTGTAGACCTGTGTAATAAATTTACTAATATAATGAAAATAAAGTTATTTATAAAGAAAATATAAAAACTGGAAGTTTTTCAGGCGCTTAACCTTAAAAACTGTCAAAATGGCAACTTTTTCACGAATGCACTGGGATTAGTGGGCCAGTAAAATGCCGGAGTTTATAATAACGGGAGGCTACACGGAAAGTCCGTATTGATAATCGTCTACCAGTTATAAAGCAAGAGCTGTTTTCACCACTTGGCAAACTAGGAAATCAAGTACAGTCAATTGTATTATTAGTGGATCGGACGTCAAATCTGATTCATTATGGAAACTGTCAGGGATATACACTAAAAAAAATTTATCTAATAAATTAATATTGTTATGAATAGTTGGCTGGAAAGTAGTTAAAGTAACTACATTTTTAACTAGTTTAAATCTGTCTGTTTAAATTTATGTAGTTATATAAATCTACAACAAAAATTGAAGCTACAAAATCTCACTCTACCAACTACATTTTTAGTTTTTTATATTTAAATACTTTCTAATAATTCTGTGCTAGTTCAAAAAAAGAACAAAGTGAGCATATATTAGTGTATTAATATAATTTAGGTATACGCTGAGTTTAATGGCGTCAACCGTCTTTCAAAATCGGGTCAAATTTTCAAAATACATATTCGCCATTTTGTATTTTTCTGCTCCATGTATCAAAATACAAAATTTTTCTGATCAAAAAACATAAAATTCATTTTTAACTCTTTGCATGGGGGTTTTTGGGGTCGCTGATTATGAATCTGGTGTTAGTTTTTCAAAATTCAAAATGGCGGACAATATGACGGACGAAATTCGTCATAAAACCTTGTACAATTCAACTGTAATTTTGTATTTTTTTGTAATTTGTATTCTTCGAAACCTGTCTCGCCGTAATTTGACACTAGAAAAAAGATATATAAAGGACACACTTTAAGTAGTGTCTGACCTTCGCACGCCTTCTCACCCTCTGAGGCAACGTTTAAAGCATTGGAAGGCTGCAACGGGCGATGACCGTTTCACTCCCGTAAGGGGAAGAGGTATACCCCCACTCTACCGGCCGGGCCATAAACTGGATGCTCGAGGGAGCGAAGCTCCGCGGGGGGCCGGTGTGGCGTTCTCGGGTCTAATGACACCAATAGTTTATGGCCCTTAATGAGTTTTTCAAAAAAAAAATAAAATTTTTAAATATTAACAATTTTTAATTTTTTTTATCATATTCATATTCCTCAGAATTTCACGATTACAAACATATGTTAATCTAATTAAAAATGTTAATATTTAAAAAGTTTATAATTTTTAATGAATTTCCCTATAATTCTATAAAATTATAATTTGCGATTTTTTTATTTGAATTAAATTTATTTAGTACAAATTTCAAAAAAAAAATACTGAAGTATTTTTTTTTGATGAACACGATTTTTATGGTTAAATAAGTTTTTGAACATAAGTGTTACTGTTATAAACAATTTGTTTTGTAAAAGTCAAAATATGAAATTTTAAAATTTAATTTACACGACTTGCTGATGTCCTAGAGGACTGAAATTTTTTTTGCATCTTCAGAACTGACAACCGCACAATAATCCATGGATATTTTTAACCTACAGCATATTATAACCAGCCGATAACGGGTATTCCTGGAGATCATCTTCGAGTATCTTAGGATACTATATACTTATATGTACTTATATTTCAATTTAAAAAAATTTTCTAAAAAATTTTTTTTTTAATTTGTTTAAACAAAAGCAAAAAAATTTTTTAACATTCGAGACTAGTTGCATTGTATTTTTGTGACCTTAAAATATAAAATATAACCGTCCTAAGCCTGGCGAAAGTGTGAAGGGAAAAGTGTGCTTTAAATTATAAACTTTTTAAATATTAACATTTTTAATTAAATTAACATATGTTTGTAATCGTGTAATTCTGAGGAATATGAATATGATAAAAAAAATTAAAAATTGTTAATATTTAAAAATTTTATTTTTTTTTTTAAAAACTCATTAAGGGCCATAAACTATTGGTGTCATTAGACCCAAGAACGCCACACCGGCCCCCCGCGGAGCTTCGCTCCCTCGAGCATCCAGTTTATGGCCCGGCCGGTAGAGTGGGGGTATACCACTTCCCCTTACGGGAGTGAAACGGCTACTGCCCGCTGCAACCTATAAATTTCCTTGTTTATCGTTTCCGGGTGGAAACACTTAGGATATCTCAGACGGCAATTCTGCCTTTCTGATGTAATTGCATTTAGAGTGATTTCTAGGTATTTAAAGAAACGCGTTTCTATTCTAACGAGCAGCACTCGCACTAACAATTGCAATAAATTTTTTTTAACATTTACATCCACTGTCACTTGTATTTAGACTGTCAAAAATTTCGGGAAATAATGGCAACCGAAATTAGAAGTACAATTTTTGGAGTTAAAAATCAACTCCAAAAATGAATTAACATTAATTAGCATTAACTCCAAAAGGTTGTACATTAAATTTTTTTTACATTTACACTTACACTCTCATTTACACTTTCACTAATTTTTCTTTTATTTTAACGCTCACAATTACACTCAAAGGGGTGCCTACTTTATAGAAGGTCAAAAAATGTGTCAATTTCCGGAATTTTTTCCTCAAATACATTGAAATAAACCGATGCGAGTTTTAGTGGATGTTTTCTTATATATATATATTTAAACCTTTGAAATATAATTTTTTAATTAAAAAAAATAAAATTTAATAATAAAATAAACGTCATATATATGTATATAACGCCTCGTTGCTAAAATATTCCCATGTTGTACAATCTAGGGCCAACAATTCTTATCTAAAACAAAAAAATTCTTTTCTTCAATCACACATTATTGCCTTCTGTATAAATAAAAATTTTTTTTAAAAACTTGAATTTACCTTTTTTTAAATAAAAAGTTAGATTTTTTTTGGTAAAATTAAAAATTTTATTTAAAAGTCATGTGAAGTTTTCAATTTTTACTTTCTATTGAAATATTTTAATTCATACAGAAGGCAATAATGTACGATTGAAGAAATTTTTTTTTTGTTTTAGATAAGAATTGTAGACCCTAGATTGTACACAATAGGAAGATTTTAGCAGCGAGGCGTTATACATTTTTGAATGAAAAAAATTGGGCCCTATAATATGAAAAAAGCAGTTTTCTTATAAATGAGGTACAACTAATTTTCAGTATCCATTTCGTAATCGTTTTGCAATTCTGGGTTTATAATTGTGGTATAAGTGCCCAAAATATTGGGCCAAACATTTTTCAACAAATAAATAAATTTAAAAAAAATCGCATCCTGGGGGGTTTTTGGTGTCGAAGGATTAGAAATTCGAAGTTAATTTTCAAATTGGTCCTATAGAGCCCAATGTAAAATATTTCGGCCCAATGTGAGGCCCACAATAAAAAAAAAAGTATTTTTTTAAAATTGATACTGAAAATTAGTAGGTTTTATTTAAGAAAACTAATTTTGCTTCCTCGTAGAGGAAACTTTGTAGTCCTATCGTTGATAAAATTTTTAAAAATCGTAGAAACAAATTTTCCTCTATATAGAAAAAATTTGTTTTTAATAAAAAAAAAAATTTTTAATAGCAAAATTTAAAATATAATAAAATCTTATTCCTTACGTCAAGACAAATCGATTGATGTATATAAAGTATAAATTGGATTTAAATTTAAAAAATTAATGAAAATTAAAAATCTAATAATTCTCATTTTAGCCAAAAAATTTTGTGTTTATTTAAATTCAAGTTTATACATAAAATAATTGTCCTATTCCTTGCATTGAAACGAATCGATTGGTATATATAAAATATATGTTTTACCCAAAATTAATTTAAATCATTTTTGAATTCGAAATTTAAAAATTCAAAAGTTGAATAATTTTGTTGTTTTTTGACAAAATCATCTGGCCAAAAAACTCAGGCGAAATTTCGGTATACTTAAAGAGGGTCAATAAAATAAGGCCGTTTTTTGGGCCCAGGACGTCGCATTTTTTCCATTTCATATCTGAATAGTATGCGTCAAGAGCTTTCCAAAACACACAATAAAAACCCTTTTAAGTTGGGATAAGTGGTAGTTGAGGTATTTCATTTGAAAACGATCAGTCATGACTTAGATTTTTTTAATATTTCGTTTTTTTGTATTGTTTGGGGACTTAAATAAGTGTGAAAAATTTTAATTAAAAATCTTAAGTTTTTTTTCAAGTTATTTACATTAACAAATTTAAGATACTTTTTTTCCTTTTCGCTATAACTTTTTCATTTTTCTTTGTACAGAAAAGTGTTTTAAATGTTTTTTCTTCAAAAATTATTGAATTTTAAGAAAATGATTTTTATTTTTAATATTTTATAATTTTTATATTATTTATTTAAAAAAAAAATTTTTATTAATGTTTAAACCTGTTATCGGGCTAATTTCGATCTAAAAAAATCATGAATATTCTTCAATATTATACAAATTACATATTAAAATTTGGTGAATGAATTATGTTTTGTTCTCGAGAAAATTTCTTTTGAAATTTACCGTGCATGGCTCTATCGGCGCGCAGCATGGGATCTAACCCAAGCGCTGACCGATGCGACCGCTAGAGCCATGCACGGTAAATTTCAAAAAATTTTTTCTCGAGAACAAAACATAATGCATTCACCAAATTTTAATATGTAATTTGTATAATATTGAAGAATATTCATGATTTTTTTTAGATCGAAATTAGCCCGATAACAGGTTTAAACATTAATAAAAAATTTTTTTTTTAAATAAATAATATAAAAATTATAAAATATTAAAAATAAAAATCATTTTCTTAAAATTCAATAATTTTTGAAGAAAAAACATGTAAAACACTTTTCTGTACAAAGAAAAATGAAAAAGTTATAGCGAAAAGGAAAAAAAGTATCTTAAATTTGTTAATGTAAATAACTTGAAAAAAACTTAAGATTTTAATTAAAATTTTTCACACTTATTTAAGTCCCCAAACAATACAAAAAAACGAAATATTAAAAAAATCTAAGTCATGACTGATCGTTTTCAAATGAAATGCCTCAGTTATGCTTGATCAAAATTAGAAAAACTTTGTAAAATGAGGAGTATAAGTTTACTGTATAAAATCTTAAAAAACAACAGCAATTGCACGAAACTTGTTACTCGGGGGTTCTCAGGGTCGATGATGATGAATTTGACGTCTGTTTTCAAAAATCCAAGATGGCGGATCCAAAATGGCGGATGAATTTTTAAAAAATTAATCATATTCGTATAAAACGTATGATTGAGGGGTTTTTGGGGTCGCTGATCACGAATCTGATGTCAGTTTTCAAAAATCCAAAATGGCGGATGAATTTTTAAAAAATTAATCATGTTCGTATAAAACGTATAACTCGGGGGTTTTTGGGGTCGCTGATCACGAATCTGATGTCAGTTTTTAAAAATTCAAGATGGCGGATCCAAAATGACAGATGAATTTTTAAAATATTAATCAGATTCGTATAAAACGTATGACTTGAGGGTTTTTGGGGTCGTTTAGCATGAAGTTGATGTCAGATTTTCATACACTGAGAAAAAAGGTATGAGCTGACAACCAAATATTTCATTTAATATATGTGCAACTAAAATTTTTTGGTTGACACAACTAAACTTTAGTTGACATCAACCAAAGTTTGGTTGAGACTACCAAATTCTTTTTCATTTTCTTATTTAGTCGTCTGAAACAAACTTTGGTTGTTGTCAACTAAAGTTTAGTTGTGTCAACCAAAAAATTTTAGTTGCACATATATTGAATGAAATATTTGGTTGTCAGCTCAAACTTTTCAGTTAGAATATTTTTTACCTGCTCGAGCAGTGTTGATATAGTGGCGATATAGTGCAGATGCAAGGTATCACAATTAAATAAACTTGCAAAGTGGGTGCAGCATCCCAACCCTAAAACTAGCTTTATATTGGCAATATTAACTATTGTAATTTTTATAGTTTGGAAGAATAAGAATGTCATGATTAATAAACAATTATAATCTTGCTTGAGGTGATATTCTATTCTTTATGCCATCTCGAAATTGGTATGAGGATACCAAGATTTTTAGTGCTACGCAGGCTTTCAGTTGAATCTTCAATTTGTTCAGATTTAACATTTTCCCAGTTTTATTATCTGTAATTTTTTTGTTTTAGAAGACAACTATCCCAATTTTATAGAATCAATTTCCATGAGAGTATAGTAAATACTTTACAAAGGGGTTAGCATTGCATCGTCTTTAATTCGCGTCATTCATCAACCGGCTTCAACTTACCCATTACACGAAAGTCAAACAGGCCAGTTAGATATTTTCTATTTTATAATTGTTTTCTGATATTTATATTTCAACTAAATGGGCTTTTCTCAATACGAATAGGATTTGAAAACTCTCATCAGCTGATAAAAAAAAGTTTACAAAACTGGAAATCTCGTTTTGATGTTCTTTTTTTCTTCTTCCACATCAGTTTTGACAACTAATGAAGAGAGAAAAAAAAGAACATCAAAACGATCTTATTCTTATTCCACCAAGCTCTAGATCTTGCAATACACATTTAGAAAAAGAATTCTTGACTGACAATGCAGTCAATATGATGGAATTATTGCCGTTTTCGGATCTAAATGCGAATGAGGTAATGGAGCTTTTAACCGATCTTCAGGATCAAGCAAAAAAGAAAGGCTTAGATTTCGATAATAGTAGCGCGTTGACTGATGAAGACTATTCTCGACTAACAGGTTTAAATAAAAATCAATTTGATCAGGTTGTTGATTTCGTCCAAGATAGCATTCGACATACTGCTAATCGTTCTCCGCGAAAGTGTGTGGCATTATGTTTAATGAAGTTGCGTACGGGTCTTTCCCATTCCATCTTGTCTACTCTTTTTGCAATGGATAAAAGAAACATTGGCCGATCGATTACAACTGCTAGAAATGCTCTAAGCAAATGTTTTGTTCCGCGATTTCTTGGGATCGAACACATTTCACGTGATAAAGTTATTAGTAAGCATACAATTAAAATAGCTAAAACCCTATTTACGAATAATGAAGATGAAGCTAGTCTCGCAGCTGATTGAACTTATGTTTATATTCAAAAAAGTTCCAATTATTCGTTCCAGAGAAAAACTTTTTCCGTACATAAAGGTCGGCCTTTAGTTAAACCAATGATGATAGTTACAACTACTGGTTATACACTACTTTTATGTATCGAAAACTTTATACGCGTTTTTCTCGAAACGTGTTTTTTTCGCGCGCCGTGCAATGTAGCTCAGACACTTTTTAACCGATTTTAATCAAACTTACCACACAGAAAAAACCTAGTCTCATTTTTGTTGCAAATCAAAATAATCTTATCTTACTGGCTTTTGCATGACGAGCTCCTTTTTTAAAAAAAATTTTTTTTAACAATTGTTTTTGAACATTGTTTATAAAAAAAGTGATTTTTTTTCAAAATGATCCCAAATTTAAAAAAAATTTTTTTTTAGTTTTCTCTTCGACATGCAAAGCGTATTTGCGTATTTTAAAAATAAAAATTTTGATTTTCAATTTTAGTTGAGATTTGTGACCTGTAGGTTGAACGGCTTAATATTAGTACCTAAATATTTATGGTCATATTTAAAACATCATTCACGGCCATTTTACTTTACGTTTAGTATTTATAATAACCTTGTTTTTAAATTTCTTTTTATTTCAATTGATTTTCAAATACGACGAAATACGACTATAAATGCAATCCCAAATGTATAACAGTTAAATAGGACTGCAGAAAGTCCATATTTTGTGTTTTTATTATTCGGAGTAATAAAAAAACTCTTAAAATAAGAAATAACCCGTGTTGAAATTAAAATGTTGTAACAATCCGGTCCTCCAGGGGGACTCTCAGTTATAGTGAATCATGAGATTAACATTATGAAATTGATGAAACTTTTTATAATACAAAACAGATATATATAATGATTAAATATCTGTTTAAAAAAGTGTCATTATAGGTTCTTGTGGGAGTTGCAATAAATTAATTTTTAACAATATTTCACGTTATACGTTAATTTTGCGCGCTAAATTTTAAAATAGCTTAAAAACTGAATGTAAACAAGTCATATAACAACCATTTGCAACTTGACTGACGTAATGCAGTGTTGTCAGACATTTCAAAGTACCGTGTAAGTCAAATCATAAAATAATGGTTTCTGTTTTGATTAGTTCAGTCAATCCCTATAACCTCCTTAGGTAATGAAAACAAAAGTTTGCATTTCACTAATTAATGACAAAGATCCGAGGGGTTATTCACTGAGATACCTGAAATCTCTTCGGGTCATATATAAAATATACCATCTCAAATGATGACATTTATAAAACATACCATGGACAAACTTTTTTTTGCTTCGATTTTAAGTTGGTTATACTGTCGAAAAATAAATAAAATGCATTTTTAAAAAGAAATATTTATATTTTTTCTAGTGAGAAGTTTGATGTATTTTGGCAACCATCTTTGCACGATTGCGCATGACAAGCTTTCCCACAAGGAAGGCGCGGTTACGACGAGAGAACATTGTCTTACGGGAGGTTGTGTTATAAGAGGTTGGCCTATACATATATATAGATATAGCGCGCAGATGCAAAACTGAAGGTAACCACCCGCCTTTCGCGATAGAGCTCGGCAAATAGGGAATTCGTAAAGTTGTAGAATGAGGGCGGAGAACTACCCATACTAATTCTAAGCACAATTCTTCAATTGTATTCTTTATTTTGAATAATATTTAAACAATTACTTGTTAATATTGTAATTATAGTAAATTCTACATTGTTAATATTTGAAGCTTACAAAACCTACTTATCAGAAGTTTGAATAATATTCTATACTTATAAATTCTTTCTAATATGATTCAAATGCAATTCTTAAATTTCTTCTCATAAATTATTTTTGCAGCTGTCGAAAGAATATAAAGTTATAGGCGATATTTTGAATTCTCATTTGTATCAAATCGCATAGACTGAATAAAAATTTAAGTCGCCAGTATGTAGGGCTTATGTCGCTTGGTTACCATACTATCTACAAGGGCCAAGGTATATAGCACCGACATATGATTTTTACCCTACCCTCTACATAGACCAAATGATGTAGGATCTATGTAGGCTAAAATATGTAGTACCGACATAGGAACATAATTTTACCCTCTACATAGGCCAAATGATGTAGGATCTATACAAGAATGACTACATCCAATCTACGTAAGCCAAGAGACGTAATACCTACATTAGAAAAGTATATATATGCTATACGTAGGCCACACTACGTAAAACCTATGTAGGATGTGTAAATAACGTTTACGTAGGCCAAATCATGTAGTATTTACTTGAGGTTTCTACAAAATTTCTTATTTTAATATTATCTGGGTACATATTAGGTATAATATTAGATAAGAAAAATATAATATTTATAAGAGAAATTATAATTTAGTTATTCATTAGCAACATTATTTTCTTCTTTTATCGTCTATCAATCCTTCCGCTATCCCAATCGTCAAAAGGTTTAAAAAAGTGTCCTTTTGTAGCAATTTTTTTTTGTTTTTAAGTATTTCTCTTTACATGCTGTTGATTTGAAAGAAATTATACCTGAAAATGAGATACTAAATAAATTAATAATAATTAATAACATATTAAATACTGTTATACGTGAATATTTTTATATTGATTAATTACCTTCAATAAGATTACAACGATTTATCCTATTAAATAATTTTTTATTTGCCCATGGCTACCAAAATTTGTCAAAAAATTTTTTCAAGTTGATTCTTAAATCAATACTGTATAGCAGGACATTTTTCTGTAATAATTAATAAGATATTATTAATTACAATGATTATTTTAAACTTTTCATTAGTTAAAATATAATATTTTTTGTTTAACTTACCAAATAGTGTTAAAAATTCGGATTAATTTGAAGTAGATTGAACAAAATCTCTATTAGCGAACACTACACGATTGTAAAAGAAAAAACTTGTACGAAGTTTACTCTCGACAAAAGTCAAAGACGAACTGGTTCGAAATAACATCATCTTTCACTTTGTAACAAACCGCATATAAAGAAAAGAACCTTTTCCTTCGAGAAGCATTTTTAGGCACACATGCAATTTTGTTTGGAAATTTGATCCGGTGTGTGTGAGAAATGACGCAATATGATAAGCACCAAACATAAGCAGATTACTGTAATATTACAGCGTTATATTACGAATCTCACGTGTAATATTACCTTAATATTGAGGATATATTACGTGCTTCTTGGGATATTATTCTTATTATAATTAAATTATTAATATTATTGTTATTAAATTATTATTACATTACATTCAATTCAAGTAAAAGTTATGTGTAAAAAAAATTTTAATTGAAAAAATTTGTTAAACAATTTGTAATAATACATATTATAAAAAATTATAATCCTTATTTTTTAAATGCATTGACGATAGGATTGTCAATTATATTTAAAAAGGATTTTTAGCTAGCCTCATTCAGTGAATAGACTTTTTTTATAAATATCTTAAAAGTGAAACGAAAATTCTAAATCTTCGTACCAAAAAACTTCACAAACTTTCTGCCTGGGAAAGTCTATAAAAAAAGTCATGAAAAAATCACAAAAGAGACCCCTTGTAACGAGAAACTATGATATTGCTGGAAATCCTAAGACAAACCAGATGTGGCAATTTTTTGAAGCGAAACATATCTTAAGAACAAAAATATTTCTTTGTTGTCGAAATATCTAAATTCAGATATACATATATATTTATATATCCATAAATGATGGAAATTCTTCTAAAAAAAATTCTATACAATGAAGTTCTACCTGATAAAAGTTTATTAAAATGACTATTATGTTAAATAAAAATGTATACTTTTCACAAACAAATTAAACAAAGTATAGTTTTATTTGTTATCGAGATGTTAATTAATTAATTAATATTCATAAAAAATTAAGTATTTTACAAAACATATAGATACTTATGTAGCAACTAATATTACTGTAATATTATCCGGTTAAATAAAATGACCAATTTTAAATATATAATATAACAATATAATATAATACTATATTATTTTAAACATATTATATAGAACCTATGTTGAACCTCCATATAAATTAAATATACAGACCTAAATAGATTAACCTGTATAAAACCTATCTGTATGTTAAATCGAAAGGCCTATATCATTCCTGCATCTGATGACCAACGTAAATTCTGCATAGAAATTGGATAAGCAAGCCTACATTGAGTGGCCTACATAAAACTTACCTCTATGGTATATAAGAAGGCCTATATTGTTCCTACATACTGTAACCTTCGTAGATCCTACATAGAAATTGGATATGCAGGCCTACATAAAACCGTGGCCTATGTGAATCCTATATAGGAATTACATATATACACCTATGTAGTAGTGGCCTAACTTATACTTACCTCGAAACTATATCAAAGGGCCGTCATAAATTCGATATGAAAAATCCTACATATATTCTACATAGATGCGATATCTCAGAGGCCTACATGGTAAGGCCTATGTAGTAAATATCTAAAATATATATTAAATGTCTTACATAGGAAGGCCGTCTTTAAATGTACTCGAATCCTACGTAGGATATACATATGAGCAATTCCACGTGAGATTGAGGGGTCTATCCTCCAATTCGTTCTACACTACGTTTTTGGGTAGAGGTTATGGGTCTAATTGAGTAAAAAAAATTTTGAAAAAAAATATTTATTATTTATCGAGATATTTGCATTAAAAAATTAGTGCAACTTTTTTTTCAATTCATAACTTTTTCACTTTTAGTCCAAGCAAAAAGTTTCTTAAACGTTTTTTGCTCAGAAAATATTAAAGTTTAAGAAAAAAAAAATTAATTTTAAAATATTAAATTTTTTTAATTTATTTATTTAAAAAATAAAATTTGTTTTTAATTTTTAAACTTGTTATCGAGCTTCGTTTAAGCTGAAAAAATTCATGAACATTCCTTAATATGAGCCAAAGACATGTGCCAAATTTGTCGAATACCCTATTTTTTGTTTTCGAGATAATAATTAATTAATTAATAAAAATTAATAAAACATAAAATATTTTACGAACAAATACAATTAGAATAATTTTAGAAACGCCATTTTAATGCTTATCAAAATCCGCATCCAACGAGCCCTATATGAACTATTTCGGATGAACGGATTTTAAATTAATAATTAATAATTAATAACATTTGAAAGAGTGACGATAAACAGTTATTTTTTTTTGTTTTGAAGATCATCTAATTCTGTTTCAAATAAGACCATTGTAAATAGAATTATTAACAGATGATTATTGAAATTCGCTTTTTGAGCACCCCACGGCACAAATTGGCGTAGGTTTCCTACCATCTTGGCACGGTATTTTTCGGTCTTTCTCTAAATAACATTTTAGAATTAATTTTCGATTCTAAATAATACTTAATATTCTTTTCTTGACACAGAATTAGATGATCTTACAAACAAAAAAAAATTAACTGTTTATCGTCACTCTTTCAAATGATTCAAAGCTACATTCACTTTAAAAAATTTTCTTGTTATCGGGTGACTAAAAAAAATGGTATCATTTTGATAGATTTAGGTTGGTACAATTGTTTTTCTGTGTATTTTTTTTCTCATATTTGCTTTATTTTATAATTTAACAATTTTTTTTTAGAATCAAGGATGTATCAAATTTATAACGATTTCTCACGATGAAGAAATGAAGCAATTTAAAGAAGTATCTAAAAGGCTGACAAATTTTTCAAGTGTAAGACTTCAAATCTCAAAAGTTATAAAAAGGCAATTCGAGGCAATGATAATTATTAATATTATTATATTAACACTTTAATTTCCAATTTCTATCCTTACAAAAAATCAAGAAACTAATTCAACATTATCCAATAATAATAAACTATTTACTTTTCTTTTTTATATTAATAATTAAATGTTTATTGCATTTATATTTATTATCTTTTTCATAGGATTAAAAGTTTCTGTTAGACATTGTCTAAAATGGGAAAAAAATTTAATTTAAAAAATTTTGAAGATATAACCTCAGAAATAGAATTTTTGTTCTCATACGCAAGGGTTCACTAAAAAAATGTATAAGGGTCAATCCATTATATTTCGACTGAAGTGGTCGCTGACTAATTTTTAAAAATTATAATACTTTGCAGGAATGATTTTGAAGTTATCAAGATCACGAAATGAAAAGAATTTTATTAAAATTTTAATTATTTATTTCAAAATATGACTTTAAAGTATATGAGGTGTTGAAAACTGTCAATTTTTTAGCCATTAGAAAATATGCAAAAATACGTAGAATTTACCATAAAAATAAAAAAATTTTTTTGTAATTTACTAAGAATGAATAAATTTATCATTATCAATTGATGTAATTATTTAAATATGTGAAATAATATATAAAATATGATTTTCAAGTTCGCCTGTCAAATAACCTAAATTTGCAAATTTCATCTATTAAATGTGAGAAAGAGAAGTCATTAAATTGAAAAAAACCTTACCAAATATAAAGTACCTGTGACTAACTTTTAGTTTTTCTTAGCACTTTTTTCCTTTTTTCTTCATAAATGTGAAATAAAAAGCAATAAAAATTGGCACTTTGCTTATTTTCACTATTTTCAAATGTAAATAACTTTCTTGGAGAAAACTGAAAAATTACAAAACTTGGGCAATATCTAATTGATCACTAAATACACACACTGGAAAAAAATTCGCTTTGGTCCCGAAGATACTTTTTGAGATAATTAAGTTTAAATTTTTCACAATTTTTATGAGGTTAATGCATGTGATTTTTATAAAATTGAAGTTAGTTCAAAATATTTAACCAATAAAACCTAACTACGTCCTTAAAAAACTACATGTATTAACCTGATAAAAATTGTGAAAAGTTTAAACTTAATTATCTCAAAAAGTATCTTCGGGACCAAAGCGAATTTTTTTCCAGTGTGTGTAGTTAGTGATCAATTAGATATTGCCCAAGTTTTGTAATTTTTCAGTTTTCTCCAAGAAAGTTATTTACATTTGAAAATAGTGAAAATAAGCAAAGTGCCAATTTTTATTGCTTTTTATTTCACATTTATGAAGAAAAAAGGAAAAAAGTGCTAAGAAAAACTAAAAGTTAGTCACAGGTACTTTATATTTGGTAAGGTTTTTTTCAATTTAATGACTTCTCTTTCTCACATTTAATAGATGAAATTTGCAAATTTAGGTTATTTGACAGGCGAACTTGAAAATCATATTTTATATATTATTTCACATATTTAAATAATTACATCAATTGATAATGATAAATTTATTCATTCTTAGTAAATTACAAAAAAATTTTTTTATTTTTATGGTAAATTCTACGTATTTTTGCATATTTTCTAATGGCTAAAAAATTGACAGTTTTCAACACCTCATATACTTTAAATTCATATTTTGCAATAAATAATTAAAATTTTATTAAAATTCTTTTCATTTCGTGATCTTGATAACTTCAAAATCATTCCTGCAAAGTATTATAATTTTTAAAAATTAGTCAGCTACCACTTCATTCGAAATATTATGGATTGACCCATAAGGTATTTTTTGTGAGTTAAAGAGTTTTTCAAAAAATGAAAATTTAAATTAATTTAATTAAAAAATTTAAAAAAAAATTAATTAATTTAATTTAAAAAATTTATCAATTTTTAAATTTAGACTGGAAAGAACATCTTAATTTTAAATCTCGTGCAATTATTATTTTTAATTATTGCAATAAGAGTAATTTTCTTAATTTATATTTATTAAAAATTAATAATTAATTAATTAATTATTTATTTTTTAAATTAAATTAAAAAAATGTATTTCCCTTTATAAATTATTTCAACATTAAACTAGATAATTTATTTTTAAAGTTGTTATTTATTAAATTAATAGGTTATTTGCAATATTAAAGTATAATTTATTTCGTCACTAATTAATTTTTTTTTTTTAAACTAACAGTTGGCAAAGATGAAGTTAGAGAATTGATTCTACCTTCATGTTGTATTTGTTTGCTATGTAGATAAAATATTTTAGGAAATTGACATGAATTCTATGTCAATGTCCTTATTTAGAGGGGTTATGTTTATAGTTTCTTCTAAATTACCATCTTGCAGTTTAAGCTTTGAAGAAACTGTCAACGGTATTTTATTTTGGCCATGATTTGGAACAAATTTCACTAAAAATATGTAAGTTTTTAATTCTAAATAACGAAAAGCGCTACATAGCGACTAGCGCTATTAGTAATCCCACTGCTGAAACTCGAACTTATGCTTTTGTTACGTCACCACGACGTGCTGTTATTATAATATATACATACTCTTGATGATTCTTAAACTTTTTTGTATACGTGTTAAAAAAACTCGGATATTGACCTCACTTCTCCTTGTCAAACAAAAAGGAGACGCATGAATAAGCATATACTAAAGCTAATTTATGAGAATTTTGTTTTAATAGAATTTTATTTTGCAGAATATTATTTTTGCAGTATAGTAATTTATAAGAATTTTAATTTTGCAAAAAAATGTATAGAATTTTAATTTAATTTTAATGTTTTGCATCTCTTTTCAATTACTATTCTGCAAAAATAATATTCTTTAGAATTAAATTTTATTAAATTGTTATATATTCATGTGGTAAAATTCCTGTAGCGAAATAAGTGAAAAAAAGTTGGTCGGATCGGGCTGTAACTTGCACATAGTTTAGCCCTAGCGGTGAATAGTTTAAACACGAAGTATTGTTAGGTTTTTTCAAAAACTGTCGGAGAGGGAGGGTGTTGAATTTTTTTTGAAAAAAATTAAACAGTGAATTTTTGATTTTTTATAAACAATTGCCATGTTAGCCAATTCTTTATTAACAATTCACTCACACAAAGTACTTCATATAGGGCTCTTTGGATACGGAATTTTGTCAACTTTCATTTAGTAACGTCAGAATTACGATAACTTTATTTGTTTATAAAATATATCATTATTTATTAACCTTAATAGTTAATTAATTAACTAAAAATTGTAAATATTATATAAGTAGATAAAAAAATTTTGATATATATGTTTTCCAAATGTTTTTTTGTACTCTTTCGATTGGTGAAATAAAATTTTAAAAAGTTCAAAATTTGACTCATTTTTCTGAAAATCTAAAATTTTTTTGACTTTTTTTTAAAGTTCGATCCTTTTTTATTTATTTTTTTTGAAAGATAAAAATGTGTATTTTCACCACAAAAAATATTGAGATGTCCTTTTTTGTTATTTTTGAGATATTAGTCAATTAATTAATTAATGTCAATAAAAAAATAAGGGGAGAGGGCCCCAAGATGGACATAGTTTTGATTTTGTGCTCTAGAATCCAAACGTTTTGGGATATTTAAAAATGGTGTATACCGTATGAAAGTACAATAAATAAGGTATCCTTTGGCCATAAAGAAAAATTTTTATTTGCAAACAAACATTTTTTAAAGAATTTTTTCAAATTGTTGTAAATTTCGATTTATTAAAAAGTGGCCCTAAGATGGACACCTTCATAAAATGCATAAAAAATAGGTAAAATAAAAATAAAAAATCGAGTTAGGATTTTTAATCAATTTTCTGTTTCTTTATTATATTTTTTAAAAATTCAAATATTTTTTAAAGGTTAAAAAATAAATAATAATATTGTAAGAAAATTAATTTTCACGAGAATAATTTTATTAAATTAATTTATTTAATTTATCCAATCCAATTTATTTAATTTATAATTTATTTAATAAGAGATGAGTTATTTTATAATTAATTAAAAGAAATTAACAATAAATCCAGTTCTAAGCTGAATTGTCTGAGTCACAATTCGGACATTCTTACCAGGGGGCCATTCATAAATTACGTTGCGCTTGAAGGGGAGGGGGGGGGTCAAGGATTTGCAACATTCAATAGAAAAAATGGCGCTAATGTATGCAAAATGTGCAACATGGGGGAGGGGGGAGTCGAAAATGGTGAAAAATAGTGCAACGTAATTTATGGATGGCCCCCAGGGTCCGCAGATTTTGGCGCACTTTAAGTGCACTTCTCTCTGACAGTTATGACACGCAATCATATTCTCTATTGATAACAATACAATTTCGAACTAGAAAAATAAATAATTTTAATTATGAAGCATAGAGCATTATTAAAAAACTGTAACATAGAAAATGAATAAAATTAAGAAATTAAAGTGTGATGTCCATCTTAGGGCCACCAGACTGTCCATCTTAGGACCAATGACCCCATTTTTTTTGGTGCAAATAAAGATTATTTACAAACACAGTTTTAACTGAATCATTTTAGAATACTATTATACGATAAATAAATGAGGTTATTACGATATACACCTATTCAAAATCAAAAATATAGATAATTTTACCGACTGAAATAAAAACTGTTACAAAACTTTTTACAACGAAAACTTCACGTGATATGTGTTACAGGAATAAAAATAATTCTTTCTGAGATGTGTTTACATAAAAAGCTTCATCTAAACAAACTAAATCAGTAAAAAAAATCACAAGGCAATATATACTTATACGAAAATTTTATATCAAATGTCCATCTTGGGGCCCTCTCCCCTATATATTTGGTAAACAAATAAAGTTATCGTAATTCTGACGTTACTAATAAATGAAAGTTGACAAAATTCCGCATCCAACGAGCCTTATTTTAAGAACTTTGTGTTAGTGGATTGTTAATAAACAATTGAGGAGCCGGATCGTAGAACCGATTCTTCACTAATGCGCAAGTCCCCCGCGCAGCTGAAAGCTGGCTCACTTGAGGGACTCCGGAGAGAGCGAAGAATCGGTTCTACGATCCGGCTCCTCAATTGGCTAACATGGCAATTGTTTATAAAAAATCCTCTAATCCAAAATAGTCCATATAGAGCTCCTCGGATGTGGAATTACGTCAGTTTTCAATTGGTACCTTCAGGATTGCAATAACTTTATTCATTTATGAAATATTTAATTTTTAATTAACATTAATTAATTAATTAATATCTCGAAAATAACAAAAAAGGACATCTCAATATTTTTTTGTGGTAAAAATACACATTTTTAGCTTTAAAAAAAAATAAATAAAAAGGACCGAACTTACAAAAAAAATTCGAAAAAAAGTTTAATTTTCAAAAAAGGGTCAAAATTTGAATTTTTTGCACCATTCGAAAGAGCAGGAAAAAACCTTTCGACAACATATAGAACTTTTTTTCTTTATGTTTAAAAGTTACAAGTCTTCAAAAATTCACTGTTTAATGAATGTGTTTTAAATTATAATAGTAATTTTGTACAAGAATCTTTCTTACGATAGAATCATTTCCATTTCTATATTTTGTAAAAGGGCAAAGTTTTTTAGTATTGAGTCATTATTAGGACTTAGTCATTTTTTATCTATGTCTTCTGTACTTTGTAAGGACTATAGAATTAAGTCATATTTTTATCTTTCCTTCTTAAATCTTAAAAATTATTATTTGGAATCCAACAAAATCATAATTCTAAACAATTAACTTTAGTGATTATTCATGCGTCCCATAAAAAGTTACCTTCTTCAACTTACAGAATATTATTGATTTTTTATATAAGTTATAAATTTCAAATGTAAGACTAATTTTTGTCTTTTTGTTTTAATTGAAATTTAAAATACTAATTATTAATTTTATTTAAGACTAAGAAACTAGTCTACGGTATGAAGAGTTATTCCAATAGTCAAAAGATTATATTTATTTAAATGCAAATAAAGGGAAATGTAGAGTACCATATGATTTCAAAAATATAACGTTTCATTTTGGTATATATATATATATATACATGGGTAAAGAAAAATATAAGAAAGAAAAATACTGTTTTCATGAGTACACTTGCACTCAGGAGAATGAGTATATATATATATATATATATATATATATATATGTGTGTAAATATGTGTGTATAGGAATGTCTAAACTATACACTAATATAGAAACCCTAAAAATATAAAAATGCATAGGTAGAATAAATTCAATGTTTAAATATTATATTAAATAATTAATAATATATAAATAAAATAATAAAAATTATTTTATTTTGTAAAATTATTATAAAAAAATAATTAATTATTTAAAGAAAAGTTATAAATTATTTATAAAAATCAAAGAAAAGAAATATTAAGAAATAAACTTAAATCTAGAGAAATAGAATTTCAGAAATAATAAAAAGAGATAGAAGACATTCATAGATAGCACTGTAGACAAGTATACATGAGAAAAATAATAGTAAGAGAGGAAAGATATAATTTCGAATATAAAGAAATTATTAATTTAATTCAAATTTAAAGATTTTTTTATTAACAATATTAAAAATAAATATAAACTACTATTAAATTAATTAACCATATTTTTCATTTTTTATATAAAATAATATAAATTATTTTATTTAATTGCTGAAATTAACAATATTAAAATAAAACTTATATGTCACATAAAAGTATAAATTATTTAAAAATTAATGGTAAAAGTAAAATCTTTGTCAAATTATTATTTTTTAAGATATTAAAGATTTAAAGAAACTATATTAATAATTGAAAAATGATTGACAGCTGGACAATGGCATTGTTCTCTGTATACGTTATAACGGAATTAGAAAGAGAGAAATAGCTCTGTCCTTACCAAAATAATTTAAATATTATTCGCTAAGAAAATAGGACGCCGCGAAAAATGCGATTAGAGGGAAAATTTGGCGGTAAGAAATATACAGCAAAAGTATTCGAAGAAAGGTAGGAAGGGAAAACCGCGGATTTTCAAGCAATCAGCTGTTAGAATTTCTCTCACACATTTACCAAATTTAAACCTACACAAGATAGAGAGAAATTTGTGGGATGAAGCGACTTCTCGAGTCAATAAATAGAGAAGCAGACCCAATTTTGGACATTCTCTAAAATTTACTCAGGCTGCTTGCATATACCTATATCTATAAATATATACATATGTATTTCAGTTTTAACAGATAGTTTTTTTGTGTATTGTAGTTAAGTTATTTTGTGATTGGATATTACAATATTAAAGTAAGTTACAAAGAATAAAAGAACAAGTGCTCAATAAAATTTTTTCCATTATTTAAAATATTACATTTTTATTAGTTATATTTTTTATTTATTTTTTTTTTTTAATCTTATATAATATCTGAGAGGCTGATTTAACAACCTTTCCAACTCAGAATTATATAAGAAATAAATATTTTGAACAAATTATAAATTTAAAGTCAAGATTAGGCAAGTAGAAGAAACGAAAAGTGAATAATCACTTTAACTCAAACCATATAATCTACAAAGTCAAGCCATGGTGAAAGACTTGAGGGGTTTCTGATAACTCGGAGTACCACCTCATTATCTGGATCCTTAAGTGGTAACAAAAGCAAATCGTAAGTCTCTTGAAGATACATATATCTCAAATTCATTGCAATAGGCGATCAATTTGTTAATGTGTAAGATTGAATTGATTATGAATCCCTGCCCTCCAATCAATTAGTTAATTTAGGAAATAAATAATTTACTTAAATTATTTATTTAGAAAATTTTCAGAGAGGTAAATGACTTTTTCATTTATTTTCCATTTGACTTTGATCATTTTGGTGTGTTGTAAAATAAATAACATATCAAATAAATCTGAGTCTAAGGAAAGTACTTGCAAAATTAATTTACTTATAATAGATTAACTAATTCAGGGAATAGAGAACTTGACCTTGATAGTCGATAGGAATTGACAGGTTTCTTTTATTTCATTGAAATTTTATTTTATATATTTTTTTTATAGAGATAAACCTACGAAATAATTTTAAATTTCGATTGAGGAAAAGCGAATTTGTTAGAAAGAAGTCAAATAAAAGCTGAAAATTTAAGTTAATTAATAAAATTATTTCATTTAATTTCATTCAGAACGAACGCAAAATTAATTATTCAAACTTAAATAATAAATAATTATATTAAATGATTGATTGTATATTTTATTATTCTATTAATAATTAATATTAATTTTTTTTGTAAAGTAAAAATATTCAACTTCGAAATGATATATGACATTCATTCATATATAAAAGTAGAAGTAAATAAGAAAATAAACAGCTGATCTACCGAATAATTATAGGAAAGATTCCTCTAATTTGGTAAACAAACAACAAGTTTTCTAAAAACAAAATAAATATTTTCTTTCAAATATATCTATGAAAATAATAAATTTAAGGATTGGTCTAATTTAAATAATTCTATTATATTATTACAATCATATCTGTTGATATAGCTGGCACGTGTCCATTGTATCAAATAATTAAATTTGAAAATACAATGTCCCTTTAAATTTAGACAATAGCCGTTCTTTCTTTTGTATTAACTTACGTAATGCGGGTGATCACCATCTAAACATTTATGTTTACGGTCGTTCAACCACATTTTTGAACTTATTAATTTCTCAGAACCGATGCAAATTAAGGCCTAGATTGATAAGAAGGTAAACATAAACACGTATAATAGTATATATCCCCGGTGTGAGAGTTAATAATGCTTTAGGTAGTTAGTAGACTACTAACTACTACTAAATATAAGGAAAAATTATTGTTAACTCCAAAATGTTACTTTTTCTTGACGCTACCCAACCTTTGAGAATATATGATTGTGCCCAAATTTTAGAATCGTCCCTCATGATAGTCAATCGATTCCGGTTTTTTCTAAGTCATTTATATTTAAATGTCAACAATTGAGAACCTAAGAAAGGACACCCGAATTATGACAAATTGTATAAATTGAGACCAATCATTGATACGCTTAGTCAGACGTTCAAATCCTGTTAGAATACAGGAAAATATCAATCTATTGACTAATCAATGATAAAATTCAAAGGCCGTAACAATCTAAAGCAATACCTGCCCTCAAAGCTAATAAAGCGTGGTTACAAAAGTTGGACACGATCAGATGAATCCGGTTTCGTATGTGAATTTCAAGTATATACTGGGAAATCTTATTCGATAGAAAAACAATTGGGCGCTCGTGTAATAAAAGATCTTACCCGTAAACTGGTTGGTGGAAACCATCATGTCTATTTTGACAATTTCTTTACTGGAGTGGATCTTTTAGTTGCTCTTAAAAAGGAACATATTTTTGCTTGCGGTACAGTACAATCAAATCGATCCAAATATTGATCAGTTTATAAAAATCGCCAGCCATATTGGATCCGCCGTTTTGAATTTTTCGAAACCGACAATGGTTCGTTTACAGCATTTAAAAATTGGAGAGTGTAACTCGTTCTTAGCGCTACCCAGAACTAACGGCGAGGACGTGACGAGTTTCTAGTTCCTTTTTTTTGTATTTTTTAAATTTTTTTTGTAATTTTGTATTTTTTTTTGTTTTTTTCATTATTTTTTTTTCATATATATGTATAAAAATGTATATAACTTAAATTTTTGACAATAAAAAATTGCTTGTAGGAAGCAGGTTTCGGCTATTTGTGATATGCCGAAAAACAATTTTGTGACGAGGATAAGCACAGAGGTACATCGCAAGTAGAACAAATCCATGCAGTTCTTTTGGGATTCTCTCGAGTACTGCAATTGGTATAACGTCTAAAGCCACCCAAGTTCACAGGCATATGAGCTGATTCAGACTGCCTTTTTGTGAGAGATACCTTCGGCTTATGTGCGTTTGCAATTTGCTGCTTTCGTTTTCGACCTCTCGATGCTGGTTTTGCGTGAGCAACCAATTTTTCTACCAGTTGTAGACGAAATTCCTTCAAAGTCCAAGTGGACTGAGAATTTTGATTTTTAAAGATAATAAATGAATTTACTACCGTTAGGTCTACAAAGTACCAAAATAGCCGTAACCACCATCTTTTCGACTTGCGGTCAATTTTATAAGTTGCTACTAGTCTGTCTGAATAATCAACATATCCCATGTGTTTGTTATAATCAGAAGCTACAACTGGACAATTTACAGCAAGCAGTGATCCATCTTTTTGCCTGCGGTTGACGACGGTCGTTTCTGATGGATCATGATAATTGGATAAAAAATAAACGAGTTTTTTATCCATCCATTTGATCCACTGGAGGCCTGTGGATGAAGTCATAAATTCATATTCCTCTTTTTTTAAATTTTTATTTGACTTTTGGTTCTTTGGCAATTTGGATCGATTTGATCGTACTGTACCGCAAGCAAAAATATGTTACTTTTTCAGGGCAACTAAATGATCCACCCCAGTAAAGAAATTGTCAAAATAGACATGATGGTTTCCACCAACCAGTTCACGGGTAAGATCTTTTATTACACGAGCGCCCAATTGTTTTTCTGTCGAATCAGATTTCCCAGTATATACTTGAAATTCACATACGAAACCGGATTCATCTGATCGTGTCCAACTTTTGTAACCACGCTTTATTGGGTTTGAGGACAGGTATTGCTTTAGATTGCTACGGCCTTTGAATTTTATCATTGATTCATCAATAGATTGGTATTTTCCTGGATTCCAACAGGATTTGAACGTCTGACTAAGCGTATCAATGATTGGTCTCAATTTATACAATTTGTCATAATTCGGGTGTCCTTTCTTAGGTTCACCATTGACGTCATTTAAATGTAAATGACTTAGTAAAAACCCGAATCGATTGACTGTCATGAGGGACGATATGTATGAGTCATTCAATTGAACGACCAATAATCTCGATAAGATGGCAATTTTTTTACTACCATCAAAATATTCATTCCCAAGAACACAAGTAGCTCGTTTTTAGTAACTGGCTTCTGTTTGCTGTTTTTTTGTCGTGCTCTACTTCTTCCTCACTTTCTTCTTCTTCTTCTTGAAATTCTTCAGCATTCAAAAGAAGAGGACAATCTGTTGCACCTTTCGTCTTTTGCAAAGATGGTACATCATTTTCATCTTCTGAATCACACAAACAATCAACAGATTCAGAATCACTCGGAATATCCACTAAGTCTATTTCGTCTTCCATTTTTTACGTACTTACCGTATGCAATGAATGGAACGAGTGATCTTCCCAGTACATCAGTACCAGTATACTAGTGTACTGAGATAAACGTAATAAACGAATAATAAAAATTTTTCAGAACAACTGAAGAAAGAATAATATAAAAAAACAAAAATTCCTGAAAAGAGACAAGAAACTATTGTTTTTGAGGAAAAGAAAAAAAAGAAAGAATAACAGAAAGAAGAAATAAAAAAATTAATAAAAGAAGGAAGGAAATTAAAAGTTCTTAAAAGATCTGATTTACACGTTTATAAAGTAAAAAAATTCCACTTACCTGCGAAAACGTACGAAAATTTCGTAATGTTTCTATCTGAAAAGTCACCTGCATTCATATATTACCTAATGCATGTAGTTAGTGAGAAAATTTTACTTCACCATCTTGCGGACCAAAAAAGAACTACAATTTCATGAATTCTCGATTTATCAGCAACATGGTAAAGTAGATTTCCTCATTATCTAAACGCGAAACGTAATGTATAAGTGCAGGTGACATTAGAGATAGATAAAAAACAAATTTTTCGTACAATTTTTCAGGAACGTAGAATTCTTTTACTTTATTGGACCCGCCATTTTGAATTTTTCAAAACCGATGTCGGATTCGTAATCAGCGACCCCGAAAACCCCCGAGTGACAAGTTTCAAGCAAATTCTGGTTCTTTTTGGAAAAATCGTCAGCCATATTGGATCCGTCATTTCGAATTTTTTAAAACCGACGTCGGATTCGTAATCAGCGACCCCGAAACCCCCCGAGTGACAAGTTTCAAGCAAATTCTGGCACTTTTTAGAAAAATCGTCAGCCATATTGGATCCGCCATTTTGAATTTTTCAAAACCGACGTCGGATTCGTAATCAGCGACCCCGAAAACCCCCGAGTGACGAATTTTAAGCGAATTGCGTTAAGTTTTCAAAAAGTTGTCAGCCATATTGGATCCGCCATTTTGAATTTTTTAAAACCGACGGCGGATTCGAATTCAGCGACCCTAAAAACCCCCATACCTGAACAGGCATTTTATTACTTGGAAGGAGTCTATTATTTTGGTATTTTTTATGAAGTATGTGACATTTTATTACTTTTATTTGTTTAAAACATTACTTTATTTATGTAATATTGTATATTTTAGTTTCTTCTTTCATTCAGTTATACTCATGGTATTATAAGATGCAAGAAACAACCATTTTTAATTTAAAAATTACACGTGCATTATTGAAAATGTTAAATAACATATGTGGTCAGTAGCACTGACCACCGTGCTGCAAAGGGTTAAAAACTAATAATGCTTTGGTTTAATTGTACTTTTTGGAGTATACTAACAGTTCTATATTTAAATCGTAGTTACTTTTTACTGTGTATGGTTTGTCCTTTGTATTCCACTGTTCCTAATAAAGTGTATTTTTCCCCAGTCATTGGACACGTATAGGATTTTGGAATATTCTCCAACGTTATGGTATGATCCATGTCCACGCCTATTATTGTTATATCGACTAAAATAAAAAAAGTTGATTATTTTTGGGTAAATGTTGTAATTCAATAAACATTTGTTAATATTTTAATTAAGTGTTCAGTATGTAATGATGTTTTTTAATATATTTAGAACATTATATGTAGTTTAAAATTTAAGTAATTAAATAAATTTGTTTCTATCCTAATACACACCTATTTTTTTAATCTCCTTATCTACAATTTCTTTGCAATTTTTTTCTGGGCACGGTATGCTTTGCAGGAGGAGATGATCTTTTATGACGTTTCCCAAAGGTTTCGTTAATTCTTTTTCACTTATCGTTATAGTGGGAAGTGATCTTGCACGGGGTTCGCAACCTCCTCTGCAAATTGAGATTTCTTGAAAACTTGGTTGCATTTTAAACAGAAAGTTTGATAAAGAGACACCGTTACAGGCGCAGTCCAGACTAATTATTTTTTTAGTGTTAGTTTCAATTTTCAAATAATCAAGAAATATTTGTGCCCGTATTTAGTAAATTTTCTGTGTAATTTGATGCTCTTCAACCTTAATGACCATTTGATATAAAAGACTTTGTGAACTGTTTTCAATAATATTATATTGTTTTATTAATTCATGGTCTATTGCAGCAGATATAAATATTTGAAATAATGAGTCAAGAGGACACGTGTTTTTTAAAGAAAGTTTTGCTCCTGCAAGTGTCACTGAACTTAGATTTTCGCTGTTTCCATTTTTCAGAATCGTCAACTTTCGACCTTTTCTGGAATTGATTATGTCAAGTACCTCAAAATTAGTTTTCTGTAGGTTCATTTGAGGTTTTTTTTGCTATCCTAAATCTCTCCAGTTCGCTATATCATTGAGAGCTATTCTCGCTTCCTGCTTTGAACGTTTACAGCATTCTACACAAAGTCTTTTTTCTCCATGTCCTTCTGCCTGATTTATTCCAATTGAACATCCATCTAATAGATGTACATTGCAGCCACATATGATGCAAGTATGACTACCAGAAGGGTAGTCACCATTTTTGCATGCCAAGCAATTTGTTGGTTTGACAATGTTCTGCTCTAAGGAGAAGTCTTTCATTGGGCTTCGAATTGATGGGTTCTTGTTAGGAGTGCTTGTGTCAGTCATTTTCATTTTTTTAGAGAAGTCTCGAATGAGTCCTCTAAATCAAAATTTGTATTTTCTGTACAGTTTGTCGAAATTTGTTCTGTTTCACTTTTATTTATTTCTTCTGAATTTTTTTGATTGCACTCTATAATTTTTAATTTGCCGTCATAGTATTTTACTACAGTTTCGACTGCTTCGTCTAGTCGCCAAGCTTTTGTCAAAAGTAGCTTTAAAATTTTAAATTCGTTTTCTACGGGTGCACTGCTAGCTGGCACTCTCCCATAGCCGTAGTCATCCCGTAGAATACATGACCAAAGAGGAATTGTTTTTATTTGTGTTAGAAGACGTTTAGCAACTTTAAGACAATGTCGTGGATTGAGATCATCTCCCTCTTCTTCACTCAAAATATTCTCGACTTCCATGTTAATGGATTTTGCCCAATCGGCCAAAATGCCTTCTTTGTCATTTCTTTTATTTTCTACAATTTCATAGAGTGAATCGACATTTAGCTCTTTGTTTTCTTCTTTTTCTACCAATGTTGCTTCCACAATTTCTTCCATTTCTGGTGTCGTGTTTCGGATCAATTGTTTGATGTGTTCAACTGCCGTTTTAAGATTGTCCGCTTCGTTGCCTGCAGTTGAGCAGTTCAAAATAATCAAGATAGATTTGATGATTTCATTGGCATCTCCTTGATTTCTGCATAAAATTTACTGTCCTATTGAGAAAAGGTAAAAAATTTTAACCTCCTTTCTGTCATTTTTAAATATGTTTGACCAATTTTTTAAATAATATGCAACATCAATTATAACGTATGTTGAAAATGGTCCATTTTCCATTGATTGCTCGCCATATACAAGAGTATTCTCCATACCTGTAAATGTGATGCAACAAGCATTTAACCGAGCATTTGATGAATCGCAAACCTAAAAAAAAAATGTCATACAGTTGAAAAGTGTAATTTATTTTTAATGTAAAATCAATTAAAATCAAAATTTTATATTTTTAAATGTTGTTAAAATATTTATATAATTGAAATAATTGTAAAATAGGTAAATGGTGAATGTCCAAAGGAATAAATAAATAAAGAAATAAAATATTAATACCACTTCTCTGGGATATTCTGCTCCACTCTGAGTAAATCGCTGCAACCAGGAGCATATTGTTACTGTATCTTGCTTTTCCGAGAACATACTGGGAACAGCAAGTTGAGAAATTTCCCATGACAATACTCCGATGTACAAAAAAATATGTTGCGATTTTTTGTTATCAACATGCATTACGGACTATTTATTTATTTATTTATTACATATCTCCGCAGTTCTTTGAGGACCATAAACGGATAACTACAAAATGTGCTACGGTCAAACAATTCGAAAATACAAAAATAAGAATAAATATATGCAATATGCCCTGAAATAATCAATTTTGACGACGACTAGTGACGTACTTAAGAAGAAAATCGTCGAATACAGAAGGATTAGCTGAGATTAAGTCAGTGTTAGTATTCAAAGATCTGTACATTAGGTTAATATGATAGCACCCGAAGTATATCGGAGTACTATTTATTAATGCTATGTCACTTAGACGGAAATAAAAAATATCGTCACGTCGCGTAAAAAATCGTGGTATATTGAAATTAATTAAGTCAAGAAGAGTTGGGCAATCAATTTTATATTGAATCATTTTCAAGATAAACATGGTCGCAGAAATGATGCGTCGTTCGTTTAAAGTTATAAAATTAAATCGCTCACAAAGCATTATATAATCAGATCCCCTTGGAGGGTATGTCCCATCCACCTTGAAGGCAAAAATTTGAGAAATCGTTTTTGAATTTTATCAACACTATCAGAATATTTTTATAGTAGGGAGACCATATTAAATTCGCATATTCTGCTGAGGGTCTAACTAAAGCATTAAAAAGTGTGGTAAAAGTGCCAATGTTTGAGAAACTCTTAGATGACCTCAAAAGATAACCTAGGGTCTTGGAGACACTAGCAACTAACGACGAGATATGATCAGTAAAGTTGAGGTTGCTAGTAAAAGACACACCGAGATCCTTGTCAGATGTAACCCTTGTTAAAATCGTGTTATTAATATTATAAGAAAACAGAACTGGTGTTCCCTGCTTATGGAAGGACATGACCTGACATTTAGATAAATTCAAAGAAAGTTTATTAGTGGTGCTCCACTGGAAAATTGAATTCTAATCATCCTGTAAAAGCTCAACGTCATGTGTAGGCAATATTTGTCGAAAAATTTTAACGTCATCAGCAAAAATAAGAACCATAGAACTAATATTGTCGACTATGTCGTTGATGTAAATTGTAAACAAAGGTGATCCGAATGCTGAACCCTGTGGTACACCACGTTTTGGAGTAAATGACCGTGAAAAAAAGTTACCCATTACAACTTTATGTATTCTATTTTTCAAATAATTCATAATTAAAAGCCTAATATTTATAGGTAAATTTAGCAATTCCAAAATGTCATGGTCAATTGTGTCAAAAGCCTTTGCAAAATCTAAGTAAACTACATCGACTTGACAACCCATTAGGAATGATTTTCTAATCAGTAGAACGTTTGGGTATACATCCATGTTGGTTGTCTCAGACGATTGTTTTAATTGCACTATTAACTACTAGTAATATACAGGTCTCAAAATCTTTGGCAAAATTTGAAATAATAGCTATAGGGCGGTAGTTTTTGCAATCTGATTTATCACCTTCCTTATATACAGGTATGATTTTAGCTGTCTACCAAGAACTAGGGAATTTAGAATTGTGCAGAGCAAGATTAAAAATGCAAGACAAAGGATGAGCAAAGGCAGATGCACAGTCCTTAACTAGGAAACTAGGAACACCATCAAGGCCAGCAGTCATGTTTGATTTTGATTTTTTGGCAGCTTTGAGCACACTTTTGCTATTAAAAAAGATAGAGACGTCTTCAAGGTTAGGAAGGGGTAAACCCTCGTTAAAAGAATCTTGAGCAGTACTACAATTTACCGAAGCAAAAAGATCAGCAAATGCATCGACAATCTGTAGAGGAGAAACGCACGGTTGGTTTAGGTAATACATCTCATCAGGTAGCATCGGTTTTCTGTTACTATTATTGACAGGCGCCCAGAAAGATTTTGGGTCTGCATACAAATTACGCTCAATATTAGCTTTATACTTTCGATATTCCTTTCTGATACATTTATGAATGTGAGTCGATAATAATTTAATTTGATATTCATAATAGTCAGAATTGTAGTTTCGTTTTTTTAAAAGGTTATTTTTTGCTCGTATATCATTAATAATAATGCTCGTAAACCAGGGAGGATATCGACGGCTGTTGTTAATGAGAAATTTTTTTAGAGGTACATACTGAAGGAAAAGATCTTGTAAAATGTAAAAAAAGGCTTCACACATTTGGTCAACATTAAAAAATCATACAGTGCATTCCATTCCCAAGAAATGAGTTTTACATATAATCTGTCCAACTTTACTTTTCGAAAGTTAAAAGATACATTATTATTAACTGTATTAATTAAAAATTGAGATGAGACAAATCTGTGAGATGAATTAATTAACGCATTGATTGCGATTGCTGGGTGGTGTAAGTTTTCTGGTACAAGAGAGGAGAAAACATTTGTTGTTACGCATAGGGTATTAGACAAAACTAAGTCTAAAATACGACTATTAGTGTTAGATATAGAATTATATTAATGTAAATTAAAAAATGCTAAAAAATTAGATAAAGCTGAGGATTTCGTGTCTGGAAGATTATTTGTCGTAAATAAGGGGACGTTAAAATCACCAGTTATAAAAATAGTATATTCATTAAAGACAGGTACGTTTTGAATCGCATTTAAAATTGCGGAAAAATCTCCAACATTTAGGTCCGGTGGAATATAGATAACGACAACTATAAATGAGAAAGTATTTTTTGATATAAGAAGGCTTACTATATTTATGTTTACATTCACGTTGATAATAACAGAACAATCAATTTGCTTTACCTTGAACGTACTGTTTACAGCCACCAATGCACCGCCACCTCTTTTATGGGTTCTATCATTTCGAAATATATTGAAAAGGTTAGGATCAAAGAAATCAAAGGAAGAAACATGAGTTTTGAGCCAAGTTTCTGTTAAACAATAAATGTTAAACGAAAAAATATCTGGAAAACACTTTAAAATATCAATCTTTGAGTTCAAGCCTCTTGTGTTTTGATAATAAATTTGCACATTAAATTTATTATCAGTTGTGTAGGTTAAGTGTGTTGTGACACATCTATTCGAGGGCGGGAATTCATTATAACCGGTGTTCCATGGCGATAGCGTATAATCAAATTTGTTTCCCCTCCAGCTGTGCGATCCCGCAGTTCCTTTTTCACGGCTTGGTACAATGCTTGTTGAGCCTTTGTGCGGTCCGGTGCCACTACGATGGATGTCATCTCTGGCGGAAGGAGATTTTTGTTCTTTGCAAATGCTTCTCTGATTATAGCCGGGAGGTAGGGATCCTTGAAAATTATTTTCAGCGGTCGGGGTTTCGTGGACACCTGTGACAGAAAACCAACCCGTGACACCTTGAAACTATTTGGTGGAAGAGACGAGGGCAGCACTATATCAAAAAATGCTATGCTAATTTCCTTGTAGCATCCATGCAAAGACAGGCATTTTTTCGCATAAAATGATTGTATATTCGAATCTGATGTGTAGACCAAAAAAAGACTTTTATTGGATCAAACCCAATGTCATGAGTAACATTCTGACCTTCTGACGACTTTTTAAATTTTGCTAGAGGAATTATGCGATTCGGGTCTTTGTATTACTTTTGTTTACTTTGGAAGTTCTCAAAACTTGTTGGAGTTCGAATTGCTGTGACGAAGACCCAACAGTGAGATTCCGCCATAAAAGGAAGGATAGATGTTTTCCAAATATATGGAAAGAACAGGTCCTTGTATAGATGAGTACTCCTTAATGTTAAGGTTTATAACACTTGACTAGAAATCACTCGTAAAATGAACTTGTATAGAAATCGTCCAAAATAACTAGATTTCGTATATAAAGACGATGAGCTGGCACCAAATATCCAAATATGAAGTAGTAGTAACGTGTATGATGAAAAGTTTTGAACTGGACTCTCCATAAAAATGTAGTCCTTTATACCAAATTTACGTAAGAGAGACTATAAAATTTTATTGTGTTGTGTTGTTTTGTCCACGCTAATATTAGAAGCTAGTCCCCCCCTCTCTCTCATTTAAGCGCAAAAGAGGATTTGTCTGATTATAATACAGAATTAGAAAGAGAGAACCTCTATCTCTGAATAGCAGGTGTAGGCGAGAAACACTAGAGGGGTAGTACATGAGTATATGGAGAATTAGAAAGAGAGCGCCTTAGTGTCAAATCACAACTGTAGGAAAAGGACACTTGTTTATGTCCTTTTAAGGAAATTCTTCTCGCTTCTAATTGTATATTTTTAGAAATACAATATCTGAACGTAGAAGGATACAAAACGCAGGGGTCTTTTATATATAAAAGAAAAGATGTTTAGCCGCGTGACAAAGGGCGGGAGTTTACATTTAAAAGGAAGGTATTTAGATGCGTAACCAAAGCACGGGTGTTTGTCACAGAGAAACACAACTCGGTATTGATTAAAAAAAAGGATTCTTATAACATGAATAGGGTGACGTATAAGAAAGAGGGATATAGAAAATTCAAGTTTAAGCAGGCAGGAAGACACCTACCTGTAAGCGCAGTAACTATTCATACAAAATTGAAACTTCATAACCATTTTAAAGCGAACTTATCGCTCCCCTGGCGGATTTGATTTACCTAAATTCGACCCAGCTGGGGCGAATCTAAGTCAAATTTAGGTAATTATCAAAAAAAAGCTTTAAATTGATGAAAATTAATAAAAATTAGTATTATGAGGTTAAATGAACAGTTATAGAGTTAATTTTTGTAAGAATTTTAATTCTTAACGTGATAAATAATAAATAATCACTTGATATGTGCAAGTGATAACTGTAGATTTTAACTCGTTGGCAGTTTTCATAATATTTTCAAGAAATTAGTGTAAAATGTGTGAAAAAATAATTCATATTTAATAGAAATTGCAAATTTGATTAAATTATTTTATTATTTATCGAGCACAGTTTAAAATAATTGCAATTTAATTTTAAAAAAAAGTTTTCTTAAAAGTGATAAGAAATCTACTATACCGACAGCAAGAGGATATTTTCAGGTAAGTAAAGTTATTGTAGCGTGTAGTATTGTTGTGACTAAAAGATGTCGCTTTAGTTTCTATAGTGATGAATATTCATGAATATTTGATCATGAGATTCGATGTTCCTGTCTGATCACTATAGAAACTAAAGCGACATCTTTTAGTCACAACAAAACTACACGCTACAATAACTTTACTTACCTGAAAATATCCTCTTGCTGTCGGTATAGTAGATTTCTTATCACTTTTAAGAAAACTTTTTTTTTAAATTAAATTGCAGTTATTTTAAACTGTGCTTGTTAAATAATAAAACAATTTAATAAAATTTGCAATTTCTATTAAATATAAATTATTTTTTCACACATTTTACACTAATTTCTTGAAAATATTATGAAAACTGACAACGAGTTAAAATCTACAGTTACCACTTGCACATATCAAGTGATTATTTATTATTTATCACGTTAATAATCCAATATGGCGGACGATTTTTTAAAAATCGACCAGATTTACTTGAAAATCGTCACTCGGGGGTTTTCGGTATCGCTGATTACGAATTCGAAGTCATTATTTCAAAATTTTTAATTTTCAAATGAAGGATCTAATATGGCTAACAATTTTTTTTAAAATCAATTAATATATCTGATAAATAATTTTTTTGGTAACAAAATAACACAAAATTATGAAATTACTGAGTTATGAAATGTATATATATGGGATGTTCCACGTCAAGTGGACCAAAGCTCTGCCCAAAATTATACGCAATATAAATAAACTTATAATATATGAAAATATTCGTACACATGTAAAGTTTCAAAAAATGAGTGGCAAATTAATAAATTTATAATAATGCTTTTGTTATAACAATTATAAACCATCATAAATGGAAATGCGAAGTAAAAAAATTTCTCATTTAAAGACAAAAATTTTAAATTGTATAGTCATAGTTGTTTTTAATGTTTTCGGGGTCGCTGATTATGAATCTGATGTCACAATTAAAAAATTCAAAATGGCGGATCCAATATGGCGGCCGAATTTTAAAAAATCGTCCATTTCGTTTGAAACTTGTTACTCGGGGCGTTTCAGGGTCGCTGATTACAAATCTGATGTCAGAAATAAGAAATTGATTATGTTGAAACTTAAACAAAGAAGGGATCCTTTATGTTTATTTCATAAACATTTTGCTTCCTCATTGTGTAAAGCAAAAAATTTGCTTCCTCGTGGAGAAAGCTATGAATTTTTCTAATTCAATTGATTGAATTTAAATATTTCGAGTTAAAAATTGATTTAAATTAATAAAAAATTTTGGAAAATTGTGTCGCCGGAAAGTAAAACCACACATAAAATTCTGATGGCCATTATAATTCAATGGGAGTCAGAATTTTATGTGTGGTTTTACTTTCCGGCGACTCAATTAAGAAAATTTTAATTCATTTTGGGTGTAACATATACTTTATATTATATATACGAATCGATTCGTTTTAATGCAAGAAATTCAATTATTTTATTTATTAACTGGAATTTAAAAAAACACAAAATTTTTTAGCTAAAATGTGAAATTTTGATTTTTTAACATTCATTAATTCTTTAAATGTGACCCCCCACGACAAAACAAGGCTTAGCTCCCAAGAGTAAATTTCACAGGGCAAGCGATTAAAGTAGAAGCAGAAACAAGGAACACGCTTGACATGCCCGTCTTTAGAACGTTATAGTGTCAAAAATAATTGACATAAACAATTTCTGACTTTTGCATGTGAAAGAGCAACTTAAAGTCTATCGATTAGCATCAAAAACTCAAAATTGATTTTTTGGGAGCTAAGCCTTGTTTTGTCGTTTTATAGTATAACACGAATATACAATCCAATTTATTATTTTAAAAGAAATTTAATTTATCGTAGAAAGATTTAAAAATAATCTGTATTTCATTTAAAGATTATATACTTTATCTATTAGAAGATAGAAAAGAAATTGGAAGAGTAGATAGTTCATTTGCGGATGGAAAGGGAGTCGGCGTAATAATCGTAAGTATGTAGCGAGGATGGGGAAAGGGGGGGTTTTGTTTTTAAAAAGTATTTAAGAAGGGAAGGGGGGGGTTATTCTGAAAAACAATTCTCAGAAATATATTTTTTATCGAATAAGATGACTAATTTATTTATATACATATTTTGTTTCATTTTTTTAATTGTACTATTCACACAGTTTTTTTTCTGAAAAAGTCAAAGTGGAAGTAGTAAGTATAAAATTTCATTTTGAAATATAAATAAAATTAACAAAAAATTTGTTTGTCATATTTCTTTTTTTACTTATGCGTTAAGATTTTTCGATTAATATGCGTATATAATTTAATGTGTAATAATTATTGCATCATTTTATGAAATTTTTTTGAGTCATAATTTTGTGTCCGAAAGAGGGGGAGAAGGTGGGGGTCCGTTGTTATAAAAAGCATGATTTTTGCGTTAATTTTTTAGTTCTAATCTGAATTTTAAGTGTGAAAGAAAAAATCAGAAAAGAAGTTATTGAATTAAAATAGATTTTTAAATAAAAGTTGATAAAACTTTTTGATTCTCCATATTAAAAAAAGATGTATTTTAAACTATTTAGGATCAAGTTGCAAATATTGTTTTACCAATAAACCCAATGAAAATGCTAAAAGTTGGTGAATTGTATCATGTGTCGGACTTGAAATACATAAATACAAGATTTGGTACAAAAATACTTATTGAAATTGATAATAATGAATGCAGATTATTTTTACCAGAACGAATAGTGAAACTTTTTCTCGATGCGATGGTGAAAAGCATCTTGGTGCTTTTTGATAAATTAAAAGAAGAAATTCAACAGGGGTCAGTCTATTTGAAATATTTGGGTGGAGATTATAATAATTTTGAATTAAAATCAGTTAATGAAACCAATTCTGAATAATGGCATATATACCAAGAGATACATTAATTCTCCATACCGCATATAACCTAACTCCATCGTTCAATAAATAGATTGTTGTTGGAATTACAGTCAACGATTTCAAAAATTTAATTGTGCAAGTAAATTTATGTAGCAGACATCCACGAACAATCTCATCTTTATATTCATATGAATGAGATTGTGTTTGTAGTTATTTTACGGAAATTTCTAGTTTTTTTTCAAAAGCAAATGAACCCACGTGTTTTCAAATGTGGTAATTTAGAATTTTAAAAAATTTAAGTGACTGTATTGAACAAAATATTTTTGATTTAGAAGAGTTATTTGTGCAAAATAATTTAAATATTATTATTCAAACTATTGGACAAATTACGTTGAATAGAAATAGAGTTACAGATGTAGAAACCATTGAAAAATTTGTTAAAAGAGAATTTACTTTACTTAAAATGATTTTAATTAATAGAGATAATATGAACATGAACATGATATGAACATATTGCACGATTATTTTGTGAATTGTGTACATCTCATTCAAAAAAATTATGTGCTGAAATTTTCGAATATTTAGAAATTTTACGAATTATTAAAGATAATGATTTTAAAAAAAAAAACGATGCAACATATTAATATTTTTTATAAAGTGATTCAATTTGTTTTATTAACCTTAAATTTAATTTCTTTTTTTAAAAGGAGATGAAAAAAAACACTTTTTTAAAAATAAATAAAAAATCTTTATTTCTTATATATATAAATTAAATTTACATATTTTCTATCCAACTAATGTGAGAATTATCGAAACCTAAACATTTTACATAAATCATATTACTACGTTTTTTTATTACTTTTTCAAGTCAATAAATATCAGGATTATTAGCTGGATCAAGTTCTTGCTGATAAAAATTTCCAGCAATTGGATTATTTTGATAATCTTTTAATAAGTAAGTCGATGGTTCAGTATTATTTACAACACCAGTAGTGAAGATTTCTGTTGTACAATTTGGTGTATAGCCTTTCTTAAAAACATGTTTCAATTTACTTTTTCGTACTTTATCATCAATTTTAAATTTCAATTTTTTTTCGATGATTTTACAATAAATTTTTTACATATACTAAATAAGATTTTTTGTCTATTCGTTCTGTTTATATCTTTTGGTTTTATTTTAATTGTTCCATGTATAGTATTATTGTAGGATAAAATTAATTCTTCTAAAGTATCTAACCACTTGTAAGTACCGTGTAAACTAAATTGCATCCACATTTTATTTCTTAATGTATGAGATGAGAGTTCATGAGATTCTTAAAGTGCGTATTGTAAAATTCTTTTCCTTGACCAACGTGCAAATTTTTTAGCACACGACCATGATCTAGTACTGCCTTCATAGCAGCAGTAACGTCTTCACCAGTTATATTTTTAACAGGAACAGCCCAGGCAAATTTTGAGAAAATATCGATGACAGTCAAAATGTATTTGTAACCTTTATTTTCTTTTGCATATGTCGTTATTTCCACAAGATCGGCTAGCAAAGTTTCATCGATTCCTCGAATGTCAAATTTTCGTCTTGAATAATTTCTTCTCGCAGGCTTGTGTAACTCTTTAATGAGAGCTAATTTTTCTTGATTCATTTTTTTCTCAAGTGCTCTTAGTCTGTATTCAAATTGAGAAATAAATTCAGAGTTTAGAAACACTCGTTTATTTAATGCATCATATTCTGTTTTGAAATTTTCAAAAAATTCTTTTTGTCCTACCTGCCCGAAAAGTATGTCATTTTGGGCACTTAAAGCGGGCCCAAAGTATCTCATTGTCGCTCGGGGTTAGACAAGCGGGCGTAAAAGTACTTTTACGCCCGCTCCTTTTGGTCAAGAAGGACTAATGGAATTTTACTGTTTATAATATATTACAGTATTATATTCACACACATACATACATATACACACACACTTATGCAACTTATACTTTTTGTCTAGTAATTTAATTTTTCTTGTATTTTTATCTGTACTTTTCAGAACAGTCGTGCCCTCAAACGACATACTTTTCGTCCAGGCAGGACAAAAAATTACGTTCGTATCAAGGGCACAAAAGGTGATTGTGACTTAGGCGAGATTTAGCAAACCTCGGCGATTCGAAGCGCCCGAGGCGAAGCCAATATCGAAGCCAATACCCAATCTTGCCTACGCCACAATTACCTATTTTGCGCCCTTGATACGAAAATAACTATTATCCAGATCAAACGTTAATTTTGTGATGGCAGAAGTAGCGTCATTAAGTTGTCTTAATACTGCAATACTATTGTAGAATTCTTCTGCATCTTTTTCTAATAAATTTTGCACCAATTTTAAATTTACTGCATCATTGTTTTCTAAAGCTTCAGCTACATTGCGTAATTTTTTATTTTCAATATCAAAGTGTCCTTCAGTGGTGACCTTAACACCAGGAGGTCCACGAATTGAATTTTCACTTTTTCTAAAGGAACGTCCAAATACGTCGAGAGACATTGTTCAACTAATGTTTCTTACAATTAACATTCATTAATAAATAATGTTAGCTTCTCGTAATTCTTCAATAAGAGATAAAATTTCGTTTGTATGACTTGAATTTCCTGCTGCTTGTGCTGCTAACAGTAAACGTAATCGATCAACCAATTCATTTGTATCATCCCAATAGATATAATCCAAATTATTTCCATCTTTAGCAGTCATTTATTGTAGAATAATACCTCTAACTAAAGAATTCTTATCGCTACCACTTTTTCTAGAAGTTGATAAGAATTTTTCAATAAAATGATTAAATTTAAAGGCTTTACTCGCACAAATATCACCATCAGCGGTGTAGTGTTTTTTATGAGCGTTAGTTGTTAAAATAATTGTTTTAAAGTTTTCTACATCCTCTAAACTCACAACAGATTCGCTAGAATTTTTTTTAAAAAGAAGCTCAAGTAACCCTTTACTACTGCGAAATGTCATGTTACCAACATGAATATAGTTTTGACTGAAATTTATTGCAGAATTACCAATTATCAATCTGTCTTTTGTTAATTTTCTTACACCATATACAGTATCGACATCTTTCTTCCTTTGATTTAAAAGTGTAAGCTATTCTCTTGTATTTTCATCAGTTGATGGTAAGAAGACGCTATTGTCATTTCTTGATCGGATAATTCTAAAGGTTGTAACTGTTCTTCAAATGTTGCTGATTTAAATGATTCATCATTTAAATTATTATCGTTGAAACTGTCAAATTCTATTTCCAATTCTTCATTTTTAAAAATTTTTTTCTCTTTCTTTATACCATCAACTGCTTTAAGTATTTCAATATCACCAACTAGCTTTTCCAGAGGATTAACAATAGGTTTAAAAGTGTCCCCTAATTTTAGCTCAAAGGACTCTTTACCTAATTTCAATAATTTATGTTTTGTGCGAGACCTTTTTGTTTATAAATATGATCAATTCTTGTAGAAGACATCTTGATTAACAATGTTTCTAGTATAACTAAATCTAAAAACTAAGGGAAAATCTTTTTTATACTTCACAAACTATTATAAAACAATCAAAACCCTTTCTATATCTACCACAATTGAGTTCACTGTTTTCTTTCAATGACAACAAAGCCATATTTATCATTATTCCAACAAGATGAACAAAAATCTCTAAATTGTGTATATGACATATCTGTATTGACATGGTCGTTATATATATGTTTAAGGTTTAATTCGTCTTGTCTGAAAATTACTAAAAAATTAACGTTATCGCGAATTGAATGCTTAGGAATTCGTGTATAAGTTTGACATAAATAGAAACAATCAATAAGTCTATGACGACCCATTGAAAAAAATGCTCTAATTCTATCCTGCTTATCACATGCTACATCGTCAAAGACAATTGTTGAATTTGGTACAGCTTCATTAGGTTGAATAACATTTTCATGCTCTTTAAATGGAAAATACTCAACACCTTCAACTAGTTGAACCTGTTTTCTCTAAGAATTTATACTTTGGTTGATTTAAAGATTTAGAGAAGATGTAGATATTTTCAAAACGTAGTCCATTTGGATGTAAGAGTAGTGTGAGTAGGGCATTTGTTTTTTCACAATTTGAAGGCCCACAAAAAATAGCTCGCACCGTATTGGGTAATTAACATCCATGACGTTTTTTTCCGTCTTTTGTTGCGTCATTTTGTCAAAATTTGTAACTGGTAATTTTATTGATTGCTCTTTGAACTCCATCTTCATGCGTACTGAGATAAAAACTATAAATACAAGGTTATTATTTGTTTATGCGTCAGTTCATTAAGATCCTTTCATTAGTGAAGAGCGTCGATTGAGGGCAGAAACACGCCAATTCAGGCGAATGTTGAGAAACATGACAATCTAAAAAATATTAGGGAAACCTGCCATTCCAGTGAAGATTTCAAAAACATGCCATCTCAGATGTCAAATTTTTGTTGATTGTTTTAGGTTGATAACACTGTAAACGAAAAATTGATGAGTCAAAATAATTAATATTTTGTTGAATATTGATGGCTAAGTCGGAAGAACCTTTAATAATTTTATTATTAATAATTATACTTTTCTTAATTTTTAATATTGATTTCAAGAATAAAATTTTGTTAACTATAATATAACATTCTCATGAAAGTGTTACCAACCTAAAACAATCAACAAAAATTTGACGTCTAAGATGGCATGTTTTTGAAATCTTCACTGGAAAGCTTCCCTAATATTTTTAGATTGTCATGTTTTTCAACATTCGCCTGAATTGGCGTGTTTCTGCCCTCAATCGACGAGACGTATCCACATTTTGTACTTTTTGATTGTCAGGAATTTTGTATCTCGATTTCGATTTTGTACTTTTTGATTGCCAGGAGTTTTGAATCTCGAATTGAATCTTCAATTTGCGGTTGTGGTGGGAGTTCAAAGCACTTAGTATCCTCAAATGATTATAAAATTGACTGCATAATTGACTATTGCTGTTAAAGGTTTTTAGAAATTTTCAAATTCAGCAAGAAACGCTGGATCTGAGTAAAATTAACCTTCAAGGTTGAAATTGTACCTTGAACTAACACAAAAACCTATAAATACCTCGCTTTTATACCTTTTCACTTTAGTCCTTAAAAAAATATCAAATGAATATCAACATGCGTGTAAAGAAAAAAGCAATCAGTCGTCGAAAACCTGTCAAACGAAATACATATTCCTGGTTATCAATATTGTGGATCTGGAACAAAATTAGCAAAACGATCATAACAAAACAATGGAATCTATAGCTTTGGGAAAAGGTCTCTATCTCAAGCCATACAAGCAGGGATTAGGATTAGAATGTACTGTAAAAGAAAAAAAAACAAAAAAGTAAAGATGAAAAAAATTGTTAAATTACCACATCGAGCGTTAACAAATTCTGATTTACTTAAATATGCTAAAATTTTGAAAATTTCTCACTTTCGAGGTGTTTTTATGCGTGATGAATTTCCAGCTAAAGGACCACATAAATTTGAATCAGCTATAATTAATTTCGATAGTAAAAATAGTATTGGTACACACTGGGTTGCATATAAAAAGAAAAAAAATGATGTTATATATTTTGATAGTTATGAAAATCTTCAACCACCAAGAGATTTTGTAAAATATCTTAATGTAAAAACAATAAAATACATACAATCACAAAAGATATCAAAATTACAATACTTTTGTGTGCGGTCATTTATGTTTAAAATTCTTGTGCAATCAATTGGATGTAAAAAATTTCTATTCTCTCTCTTTTGGTATAAATAAAGACTATAAACCATTTTTTTCTTCAGTTTACATTGAAGCAGCAAAATGAACGATTCATTAACGTTAACCTTGTCTAGAAATACATCTATTTTAGAGACACAATACTTTCCACCAATTGAATTATCACCCAATAAACATTACGCTCTTGGACTCGTTGAATTTTTAACCTTTAATTCAATTCCCAATATAGATATTGGACAAAATAAATTTTATGTCGATGAAGAAGATATCACAATACCGACTAGTAGCTATGAAATAAGTGATATTCAACGTTATTTACAGACAATTTTAACACTAAAAGGAATTAAACTCAACATTAAACCAAACAATAATACTTTACGTAGCGAGATTAAGTCTAATTTTGAGATAAATTTTAAAAAATCTGATAGAATAGCAATGTTATTGGGCTTTAGACCATAGATACTTGAAGTCAATACATTTTATCAGTCAGATTCACCAGTTTCTATTATAAAGGTTAATTCATTGAGAATCGAGTGTAATATTACGACAGGTGCGTATATAAATAATCATAAAGTGCACACTATTCATGAATTTTTTCCCAGTGTACGACCAGGATATAAGATAGTTGAAGTCCCATCTCATGTTATTTATTTACTAGTCGCTGTGAAGACAATTGATCACATTGAATTACGAATAGTCGATGAAGACGGAGATATTGTAAATTTTCGTGGTGAAACAATAACTATTCGATGACACATCAAATCATTATAGAAAAAAAATCATGGGAATTGTATTCAATAGAAAAATAACTGGTTACGGTTATAACAAGAGTGAAGGATGCCAAAAAAGATTCAGTTACAAATCTACAATCAAGGTGTTAACACCAAAAAAACAAACTATTGAAGAGTCTAGGATTGAAAGTGATCAAACAACAGAAGAGAAGAAGAAATAAAAAAAATAAAAAAAAAACAAAATAAAAATGGATGACGAAGTGTTGAGTATTGGAATACCAATTGTTTTTGATGGAATCCATTTGTAATCTTAATGTACTTAATGTTGAAATGGATAAAAAACACTATGCTGTACTCTATGAAATGTATATAAATTTTCAAGCTAGTTAGTATTATGATAGAGAATCACATCCATATTTAACAAAAGAAGAATTTTTAAATTATGTTCCACTATTAGTAATTGATTGCTCAAAGCAAAATGAATCTTTAAAATATGGTCCTGTTGATATTCGACTTGAATTTGAAGCTAAAGAAAATTTTCCCGCTTAAACTGCAGCCTATTGTCTCATTTTACACGACAGAGTAGTGGAATATAAACCTATAAGTGGGGGAGTAAAAAAAATTATATAAATTGACAAAATTTTTCGTTTTATTAGTCATTTGTCAACAGAATTGAGTACGTTGTAGATGTTCAGGGATTTAAAATGCATGAAAATAAATTTATTCTAAAAGAACTCGCTATTTTACCGTTAAATGAAAAAAAAGTACAACGACCGTATAATTTTTTATTTCAACCACCATGTGACATTTCATATACATTATTAGCCGTTATATTAGAAAACATATTTAAAAAAGCGATGAAAATCTATGTGAAAGGCTTGGAATAGAAAAATTGGTTCAAGAATTTCATTTAATCATCAATTACTGTGGTTGACATGTTTAATTTAAAGTGTCCATCAATACAAGAACTACTGTATAATTATTCTTGTAATATGACAGCGTGTCACAATCATCAACATCAAGAAACACCAATAAAATTAGAATTTGTAAAGTGCGCTTTACGAAATGTACATGTGTTAAAAAAATGGCTATTAACTGAATATATTATTAAATATCAATAATAATAATATTTTGTAAAATTAAAAAAAATTGTATAAGAAGCTTCATTCTAATTAAATATTTAAAAAAATGAATTCGATTATTTTCGTATATATATCCTGAAACCTTTATTAAAGTACATATTATATAACATTAACTTTATTATGTATTTGTCTTTTTACTAAAATAATCTATATTTTCTATTATTATTTTTAAGAATTTTTTTTATGTCTATGGGTCAATCCATTATATTTCGACTGAAGTCGTCGCTGACTAATTTTTAAAAATTATAATACTTTGCAGGAATGATTTTGAAGTTATCAAGATCACGAAATGAAAAGAATTTTATTAAAATTTTAATTATTTATTGCAAAATATGAATTTAAAGTATATGAGGTGCTGAAAACTGTCAATTTTTTAGCCATTAGAAAAATATGCAAAAATACGTAGAATTTACCATAAAAATAAAAATTTTTTTTTGTAATTTACTAAGAATGAATAAATTTATCATTATCAATTGATGTAATTATTTCGATATGTGAAATAATATATAAAATATGATTTTCAAGTTCGCCTGTCAAATAACCTCAATTTGCAAATTTCATCTATTAAATGTGAGAAAGAGAAGTCATTAAATTGAAAAAAACCTTACCAAATATAAAGTACCTGTGACTAACTTTTAGTTTTTCTTAGCACTTTTTTCCTTTTTTCTTCATAAATGTGAAATAAAAAGCAACAAAAATTGGCACTTTGCTTATTTTCACTATTTTCAAATGTAAATAACTTTCTTGGAGAAAACTGAAAAATTACAAAACTTGGGCAATATCTAATTGATCACTAACTACACACACTGGAAAAAAATTCGCTTTGGTCCCGAAGATACTTTTTGAGATAATTATGTTTAAATTTTTCACAATTTTTATCAGGTTAATGCATGTGATTTTTATAAAATTGAAGTTAGTTCAAAATGTTTAACCAATAAAACCTAACTTCGTCCTTAAAAAACTACATGTATTAACCTGATAAAAATTGTGAAAAGTTTAAACTTAATTATCTCAAAAAGTATCTTCGGGACCAAAGCGAATTTTTTTCCAGTGTGTGTATTTAGTGATCAATTAGATATTGCCCAAGTTTTGTAATTTTTCAGTTTTCTCCAAGAAAGTTATTTACATTTGAAAATAGTGAAAATAAGCAAAGTGCCAATTTTTATTGCTTTTTATTTCACATTTATGAAGAAAAAAGGAAAAAAGTGCTAAGAAAAACTAAAAGTTAGTCACAGGTACTTTATATTTGGTAAGGTTTTTTTCAATTTAATGACTTCTCTTTCTCACATTTAATAGATGAAATTTGCAAATTGAGGTTATTTGACAGGCGAACTTGAAAATCATATTTTATATATTATTTCACATATTTAAATAATTATATCAATTGATAATGATAAATTTATTCATTCTTAGTAAATTACAACAATTTTTTTTTATTTTTATGGTAAATTCTGTTTTTTTGCATATTTTCTAATGGCTAAAAAATTGACAGTTTTCAGCACCTCATATACTTTAAATTCATATTTTGCAATAAATAATTAAAATTTTAATAAAATTCTTTTCATTTCGTGATCTTGATAACTTCAAAATCATTCCTGCAAAGTATTATAATTTTTAAAAATTAGCCAGCGACGACTTCATTCGAAATATAATGGATTGACCCCTATATATTTATAAATATTAATTTAAATTTAAGAAAGTAATTTAATTTTTCTAAAAACAACAAAATAATCATATCGCTTTTATATGTGTTGTAATATAACACCACCTCTATATATTCTTATTATAAAAAAAAGTTTCAAAAAATGTAGAATATAAATATAATTTTTTCTATGAAAATTGATTTCAAATATTTTTTATAAAATTTAAGAGAGAGCGAAATAGTAAGTTATGTCAATTAGAAATTAAAAAGAAAATAAAATGTTTCCGTCGCTTAACGAAATAAAAATAATTTTATTCTTATCAGCCAGCATTTATTTTATTAAACGTATATTGGTAATATGATGCCAATTTTATTATTCTTCCGCTTCATGTATGAAAAAAAATTTTCAAAAAAAACTATATTTAGTGTAAAAAATTGAAAAGAATAATTTAATTAATTTTTATAGTTCACCGACGCTCAAAAAAATTAACACTTTTATATATTATTACTGTTTTTGTTATAATATAATATCACCTTTTTGTATTGCTGTAGAGAAAAAAATGTCAAATGTCTAGAATATAATACAATTCTTCTATAAAAAATTTCTACAAAATATTTTAGAAAAATTAAGAGAGAGTAAAAAATAAAAAAGTTATATCGATTATATATTTAGAAGAAAATGTTTCCGTCGCTTCACAACATCAGATTAATTTTCTTTTAGTATAGGTATAGTAGTAATATAATACAAATTTATCACTCTATCGCTGAATAAAATGAAAAAACCTAAATAGTAGTAAGATTTTTTTCTTTAAAAAATGTATTTATTTAGTGTAAAAAAATGAAAAGAATATTTAATGAATTTATAGTTAACCGTCGCTAAAGTAAAATGTGAAAAATGTACTATTTTTAAAGATAAACTTTAATAAAAGTTTATTAATTAATATGTATTACTATTTCTATTGTAATAATCAAAAAGAAAAAGTTTCAAAATGTAATAAGAAATGCGAAATTTTTACGTTATTTTAAACTCTCAATAGAGTTTGTAGGTATCTCAAGTGGTACATGGCGGACGGCGTGACTAAAGGGGATCATGAAGCGGGGGACGGAAGTATAGAGCGAAGCATTGCCTCAAGAGGACAGCGGAGCAAACGGGGAGACCAACGAAGCTGAGGAAGCGGAGGACAGACGAAGAAGTCCAAGCGATGCCTTGCGACTACACACAACTTTCTATGTGTGCGAGTGCTATAGCAGTTATGCTTGCTATAGCAGTACTACGTGCCCAGATAGATGTGTGTGTCTACTGTATGACTGCATGTACGCGTGCCCCCATATCTGTCTTCTTATGATGTCGCTTTTTCTTTTCTTCTTAAATTTATTAAAATATTTTTACTAAAATAATAACTATTAAACAATTTAATTAATTAATTTCTTTCTTTAATAATAAATAAAAAAATCTATTATTTTAGTTATAATTAATAAAATTCAATTAATTAATTTATTATAAAAATTAAAATCTTTTTTTTAATTTTAATTATTTTTTTTAAGGATTAAATGAAAAAAACTATTTTTATTGTTTTTTTTATATATTTAATGTTCAAAACTTTAATTTTTTTTAATACATATTTTTTATATGTATATATATTTTTACAAAGTGGTAGTGGATGTTTTGACATTCCAGCTTCGCTGGAATGCCTGCTACCGCTGTAATTATTTGTACGAAAAATTCTTGATTGTCATCAATCATATTATATGCAGCGACGGCATTTTGACATACTTCCATTAATGTGGAGTATGGAGTATCAAGCATCCACTCCACCGGTATAGTAATGTTAGCAGTTAGAAAAACGTAATTCATGCTAGAAAAAAAGAAAATTATATATATTTCAAAATTTTTAAAAATTTTATTAAAAAATTTGATGATTTAAAAAACTTAACAATTTTCATTAAATAATAATAAAAAAAACTCTTGCAGTGTAGAGATCAAAATTTAAATAAATAAATTCTTTTTTTATTTTAACACTGTAAGAGTTTTTATTATTATTATTGATAAAAAACTTTAAACTAAATCATTAAATTTTTTTTTAATGAAAAACAAATATTAAACATATAATTTTTTTTAAATAACATCAAAGAAAAAATATTCTGAAATTTAGAATAAATCAAAGTCAAACTGTTTCAGTATTTTGTCTCGAATTTCAAAGAAAACAGACTTAAAAATCATACCAAATTTTTTTTTCTTATTCCTTATGATTCACATAACAGAAATTTACTTGAATTTTCGTGAAAAAATAAAAAATAATAATATTATTATTATTATAGAAAAAAAACTTACTCCACATTAGCGAAAGCATCGTTATTTTATCCATCCTACATTTTGTTGTGGTTGTTTTTTTTTTCTTTTTTGAGAAAGATACTTTTTGAGATTCTAAAAACAAAAAAAAATGTAATTAAAATACAATTTTACACTTTTATTACATATACATCTATATTGCGCAATATAAATGTATATGCAATAAGAGTGTATTTTATTAATTTTTTTTAAATATATTTTTATTTATTGCACTGAAAAAAACACTAAAAAAAATAAACACTTTTTTTAATTATTAATTTTTTTTTAATTAAGCGATTTACTTCTTCCGGGTATTATCAAGAACTGGGGCACAAATTGTGATACATTTGCATAAGTGGGATTATATCCCCCAATATGCCTTCCACTTTTTTTATATTTTTTAGTGAATGATGAACAAGGCTAAGATTTTGCTGCGACGAAACCTGCGGACCCAGGATGGGAGGTTGTTGAGTCTATCGTTTTGGAAGGCTTCCTGCGTCTCTTAATCATTTATATTATTTCAATCATAAGAAGTATCATATTACATCTTTTTTTATATATGATTTTTTTTCTTTTATAGCCCCAAGGCAGTGTATCAGTTGTTGATGATTGGAGATTTCTCTTATCATCTAACCAACTGAGCTCTATTTTCTTTTGTTTTATTGTATAAACTTGATTTTTTTTGAAAGTAAACCAATAAATTCATCCATAATTTCACCACAACACTTGTCTTTCATAAGACCTAAAACTTTTTTATTACACAATGGTATTCCGTAAACAATGGTTGGAGGATATTCTTATAATAATTTTGTAATATCTCTTTTTATGTATTCGTAGAAATTAGGAACTTCAATTTCATATATCAAACTATCTGTATCGGTATACAATAATTTTGCTTTTTCTCCAAAATTATTTTTTATATAATTATAGTGAAAATCATAAGTTATTATTTTTGAAACATCTAAAATAGTTAAACCAGTATATATTGGTTTATTAAAAGTGATTTTCAATTTATTTAAATCAATTATAACCATGTCCTCATCGAATATGGTGCAACTATTAAAATTAGGTTTACCTATTAGTGATTTTGCACCGTACCGCCCCTCCCATTTAGTAACCAATCTAACATCTGTTTATTTTCGAACGTTTTCCATCGTTTTACCAAAAACAGCGTTATTCATTAATTTATAGAAATTTTTTTCAAACTCATTAGTAGATTTTTTCTCATTTCCTTATTCAAATCAATATAACTCTTTAACCAAGATTTTTGTTTGAAATGAAGAACTCTAAATTTTTGTTAATTTCATACCATACCCACTTTGAGTGGGGTGATACAAAGTGCTCTGGACATAAAGGTAAATCCTTATGAGAATCGTGTAATTCTGCAGGATATTCCAAATCAACTTCTAGAATATAGTTCCAAGAATAGTTCCAAAAAGTAAGTTCCAAGAGAAAAGTTACAACAGAAAATTTAATAAAAGTTCCAAAAAGTGTAAAAATATTTAAAAATGTAAATTGTGACCAATCGCTCTTAAGTAATCAATAATTTCATCGGATTGGATCCGTTGTTGATTATTTGAGACTATATTGAAAATTCTATCTTCAATACGTTTTTGACGATCTATGCGGTTTTTCTTAATTTTTTGTCCGAGACTAAGTTGCCGCAACATGCACTCGGTGTCTCCCTGTTCTTTTTGCAAATACCGTAAGAAGTTGTACCTGCTCAGATGACATTTGCCAACAATTGTTTGAAATCGGTTATGCCATCCCTCTGACAAGTTGTTTGTACGTGCCAATTTTTAGCGAACAGAATCGTATTGGTTCCAAAGTTCGGGTTCGTAACGCGCTGCTACCGCTCTCCTTCTTCCTCTAGTGCGTTTTCCGCGAATATAGTTGAACTATTAACAGTTAAATTCAATAATTTAGTAATTATAGAAAACTTATAGAAACAAAATATAACATAATAACATACTTCAAAGTAATCTGTAATTGGAAGGAAAACATCGAAAAGAGTCAATAAATCGAAATTTGATTTTTGTGTTATCAACGTCTTTTGTAAATGAAATGTATTTTTCCTTATTAATGGGTAATAATTTAATATTTCCATCAAAACCAGTCGCAAGAGCTTAAATAAAAAAATTTGAATCATAACCAGATAGGTTATGAAAAACAATAGGAATAATATGAGAGAATTTGAAATTTACATTACAGCTTTGATAAGCTGGACCACGATATTTACCAGTAAAATGACAATGATCACGGTGTTTAATATCATCATTATTTTGAAAAGGTTTCTCACAAATGTGACACAATTTAGCATTTTGAAAATCTAATTCCTCTTGGTTAGTTAATTTATTCATAGGAATAATTTTGGAAAAATATTTCTCATTTACATTGTTGGCAATACTTTTTAATTCATGAATAAACCATTGAATACAGTCATGATCACGATAGAGATTTGTTTTTGAAAGTGACTCATCAAAGCTACAATGTAAATAATAAGCAACACTGGTCGGGATGTGCTTTTAAAGATTACATGTATTTGTGTCTGTCTTTGTAATTGACTCTAATAGAATTCAATATCTGCGTATATTACAAAAGGAACCTTATCTTTATAGCGATACTTTTTAAATTTTAATATATTATTTTCTTTATTAGGCTAAATTACTCTACACTTGTTTTTTTTTCACAAGACAATCTATGTCTTTCGTATGAGCATACTTTAACAAAATGACATAGACATGGATCACATATTAAAATACAGTGCTGATTTTTCGTTACCTGTGAATTAACTAAACGTGAAAGATTTTTTATTAATGCAAAATAATATATAGGTTTTTTATATCATCAGCATCATTGTTATTATTTTCTTTTTTTCAATCATTAATAAATGTACTAATCTAAAATTTGGATTTTCTTTACTCAAATAAATCGGAACAATGTCTACTGTTTTTCTTCTATTATCATTGCATTCATCTAAACTATAAACATTAATTCTTAAATTATTTAATTTCTCAAATTTAATATCATTGTATTTTAATATGTGACTATAGTGAGGATATGACTCAGTGCGAGTTACATGATCTCTTGCCGGATTTAAAGCTGCTGTTACACACCACATAAAACAAAAAGGATCATTATTTTCAATGTTAATTACAGCTTTTTTATTTTTAAGGTATTTCTCTTGTAAATTTATTTTCTACAGATTTCCTCTAAAATTTTAAAATCAGTTTAAAAAGACATAATTTATATGTGTGTAAAATCTGAAGTCGATTGACCGTCAATTAACAGAGATATAAACAATCAAAGTTTTATATTTTAACATGTAAGACCTATACCAAAGCCTTGTGCATTTGACGTTTTACTGTATTATTTGGAAACCTCTCTATATAATTTTTTAAAAAACTAATATGTTATTTAAGACGATCATAGAAATCATATATCAAACTATGAAATTTTTTAACCGACCTGTTTTTTTAAAAAAAGGCAAATTATATGCAAATATTTATTTGACTGGATGCGTCTTTTTTGTTAAAAGAATATTTTAAGTTTTAAACATATTTTATTCTTAAACACTCTTTCTTTATCATATTTTGTTATCAAGTTTATAAAATAAGAATAATTAAACAAAGCTTTTCATATCATAAATTACTTTTTTCACTTACTGAACTTAATGAAAAAGAATTATGCATAAAATCACAATTTTTCGATTACCACTTTTATATATAACTTTCATTAATAACTTTTAATAATAACTATTATAAACATTATATCTTTCATTTTAAAATAATTACACTTTAATTATTGTAATTTAGTCACAACACAGTTCTTAAAACCTAAAACAAAATAGTGAACCTTCAGTTTTTTATATATTTATATTTTTTTTAACATTTAAATAGTTTTTATTATTATAACTAATAATAATACAAATTATATATATTCTATATTATTCAAATTTATATTATATAAAATTTTTTATTTGGCAGTGATTTTAACTTTAACTTTTTCTTTGTCAACTTTTATTTTGGGAACTCTCCAAGCGTCGAATTATTTTTTCAGCCACCTTATTATTTTTGGTAACTCGGGGTTTTTTTTGATAAATAATTGACACTTAATAATCGTATAATTTCTTTTTCTCCTCCATCTTTAAAAATCTCTTCTAACATATTATATGTAATATTTTCTTTGGACATTTTTTTACTATCGATACAGAAACAATTCCTTTCAATACTGAAACCTCTTTCAAATTTTTTTTGCGCATTTAAACTGATTCCACAATTAGTTTGATACTGAACACCTTCAGACGCTTCTTTTGATTTTCTTAAATTATTGCGTTTTTTCTTTAATGCATGCCTTTGCAATTTTGCGCGTTTGGTTTGACTTCTTTCTTTGTTTTTTCGACGTTTTTTATCAACACTAGTAATAAATGCAGCTGAATGATCACTGCATGTTAAATCCATTTCTTTTTTTATATTGAAAAGGCTGCTTTCGCCATCATTTTTAACACAAACAGCATCAGCTACTCGAAAGTCACACGACTCACTTCTACTGTAGCAGACATTTTTCGGTGCTTTGCGTGCCACAATATTATTAAAGCTTTCATTGCTCTGACTGGATGCCGAAACTGAAAATTTATATGCATTATCTGCATATGTGTCAAAGAAATCCTGTAAAGCACCCTTTAAATTGGTATCCGTCAGAATAATAGTTTGGGAAGACGAATTAGATACACGTTTGCACCATTCCCCACACTTGTCATGTGAATTAAAAAAATGATCGGGAATCGTTCTCAGAACATTTGCAAGTTCCTCACTTTTTCCCTTGTTTTGGGCAATTGCATAAGTAAAGCACTTCTTCAAGTGGAGTATGACGTCCTTCTTATTAAGTTCTTTATAAATTTTGGCCAGTTCGTATAATTCCTTTCCAAAGTTCTTTACTAAATGATTTTTATCACTTAGTTTAAATATTGTATGGGGATTGTTCTTTCTTATCGCTGCAATCGTTGAACTGTCCTCATCGCCAATTACAACTCGAACATTTAAATTTACGCTTGCATAAAATCGAAATTAAAATAAAAAATAAGGCATATTTCACATTGTAAAAATAACTAAGTGCTACAACAGTTGCCTGATTCGACGTAACTGATATACAAAGCTTTCTATTTGTGTGCTTTAAAACTGTAGATGGGCATATCTCTAGAACTTTTAAACTTTATGTTATCGCTCATTATGATACCTTAAGAATTTTTTAAATAATTTTTCAATACCATAATTTGACCAATTATAGGGCTTTTTAAATGTATCATGCGTTATATAATTTTTTTAATTATGTAGGAAATGACGAACGTAAGTTAAAGTGGTGAAATCTACAGTTTCTAGTGTGTGATATTGACTGTTTTTTTAGTTTATAGACTGTAACTTTTTTAACGAAACATTGTGTGTCTTGTGGCTTGCAATAGAAGTAGGTGGGAGTGTAAAGAACTAAAAAATCCGTGAAACAATTATGTGCCTCAAATTGAATAAAAACTATGTAGCTTCAAACTTGCGAGACAACTTTTTGAAAATTTCTACAAGTTAGCAGTTAAACTGATATAACTTTTTTAACGAAGGTTTTTGAGTAACGGCACAACGGGATTATATTATCTACCAAAAAAGAAGTAATTTGAACCCATACAGGAATGTGTGCCTCCTTTACACAAAGAATGCAATGACTTCAAACATTAAATTTTAAAACGTAACTCATATCAAAAAACCACATATGAGAGATTCTTCTTCAATCGCCCCAGACCAAAAAGTCAATGTTCTGGGATTGGCTTCATACTTTGGTAAATTGTTCTCCTATATGATAGTAATAAATCCCTAAAATATAAACTCATTAAAAAAATATTTGTAGAAAGTAGAGGGGGTTGAAGTTTTGACGTTAAGGGTAACATTGTCATTTTCAAATCCGTATAACTATGACAAAAGTTAATGGATTTAAATTTATTCGTAATGAATTTTAATGCATTTTTCACGTACTTTTCAAAAAAGTATACAAAATTAAAAAAAAAAATTTTTTGACCCCTTTTTTTCAAAATCAACCCTTATTTTTCGATTTTCACCCCTTCGGGTATTTTTTTTTTTTTATTTTCATTGGAAAGCTGAGGTTTTTTCCCATGAGCTATGTAAATATGAAAATAGGACAATAATAATTTTGTGAGAAACAGAATATTAATGTAGGCGGTGCCGATAACGGGTATACCTAAAGATCATCTTCGAGGATTTAGGTAGGCACCGCCTGCTTTAATATTTTGTTTCTCACAAAATTATTGTTGTCCCATTGTCATATTTACATAGCTTATGGGAAAAAACTTCAGCTTTCCAATGAAAATAAAAAAAATAAAAAAAAAATTCCCGAAGGGGTGAAAATCGAAAAATAATGGTTGATTTTGAAAAAAAATGGGTCAAAAAATTTTTTTTTTAAATTTTGTATACATTTTTGAAAAGTACGTGAAAAATGCATTAAAATTCATTATAGATAAATTAAAATCCATTAACTTTTGTCATAGTTATACGGATTTGAAAATGACAATGTTACCCTTAACTGCACCCTTATCGGCACCGCCTACATTAATATTCTGTTTCTCACAAAATTATTGTTGTCCCATTTTCATATTTACATAGCTCATGGCAGAGCCGAATATAGACATCTTGCCGCCCTAGGCCATTTTACTGATCCGCCCTCCTTAAGGCGAGGATTTTCATGCATGAATACAAATATTTGGAAAAATTAATTTTGGCGTATGATGATTAATAATGATATATTAAAATGTTTGCATATTTAAGATTTTTATTTGCATGTTGAGATAAAAAAAGAGACTTGAATAACTTCTCATTTGTTTCGCGAATTTAATGGAGAAGAAGAAAGAAATATGTAATTAATAATTTAAAAATTATTTTTATTTAATAATAATAAATAATAATGAAGTAAGACTTTTAGTCTACAGATTTACTCGACGTACTTTTTTTCTGCAAACTCGTTTATAATTTTTTCGGTATCAATTGTTTGAAGAATGGAAGATTCAATATACATTATAGACAAGGCATTCAATCTTTCTTCGCACATGGTTGAGCGCAAATAGTCTTTAACTCTTGACATAGCAGAAAATGATCGCTCACAAGAACAATTTGAAACAGGGATTGTTAAATAAATACGAAGCGCAACATTTACATTTGGATAAACAATCGTTAATTGTTTTTCGTGCAGCATAATCGACAGTTCAATCATCGAAATATTTTGTATCTTCATCGATCTTAGATGTGCTCCAAGGTGAAGGCATTCAACTTCTAATTCGTCTCCTAAATCGTCGGGATAAAAAGAGAGTAACTTTGTACAATTCTTTCTTATTTCGCCAGAATCTTGAACATGCAATAATGTTAAGAAAGAGAACCTGTCACACAAAATTTCATAGGCTTCGCATCGTTTTTTTAATTCCGCTTCCAACCTATCAATGCTAAAGTAAAACATGTTCACTTTGATGTTGTCTCTGCCCGTAAATTCATGTTCCGTTTTTCCAGCTTCATCAAAATGTGGTTTACGTTTCTTTTTTCTCGACAAATCAAATTTATAACTAGTGTGCTTGCAAACACTTTTGGCTTTCTCTTCGTAAACAGAAAATTGGTTCCTGAATTCGGCAACGTACTGCATTAAAGAGTGATAAAGTTCAACAACCAAAGCGAGGTGACAATCTTTAGCTTGTAATGCTTTGCTGACAGCATTCAACCTTTGAAGTATATCGTTCCAAACAAGTGAAATAAAGCAATTTTCAAGATTATCAAGAGAAACATGAATTCCTTTGGCTTGTTGACGAGTTTCAGGTTTTTCAAATTTATTGTTAGCTATTTGTAACAGGGCATTTAAAATTTCACTCCAAGATTGACAAACACTTTTACATGCTTGGTGTTGATCTGACCATCTAGTTTTAGATAAATTCTTAAGAACAGTCGCGTTATCTTTCAAATTTTCGAGTAAAATCTCCCATCTGTGTGTTGACGAGGAAAAGAAATTGTAAAGCTGTTGCAAAATAGAGAAAAAATTTACCACTAATTGACAACTTTTAACAGTATTTGTCCCAACAAGATTGAGTGAATGTGGTGAACAAGGAGCGAAGACAGCTGCGGGATTTACTTCAACAATTCTTGCTTGAACACCAGAATACATACCCGACATATTGGCTGCGTTGTCGTAAGACTGACCTCGACAATTTCGTATGCTTAAATCATCACCAGCCAAAACACCGAGAATGGTATCGAACATTTCTTCTGATTTGTGTCCACAGTTGGGAATAAACTTTACAAAATTTTCTCTTGGTAAACCATTTTCATCTACATGTCTCAAGATAAATGATAACTGATCAAAATGTGCTACATCTGAAGTTGAATCAATACTAATCGAAAAGTATTTTGCTATCTTTACATTTTTTAGAATTTCGTTCAGAATATTATCTCCTAAAATTTTAATAAATTCTTCGCAAGTGAAAGATGAAAGGTAAGATGTATTTCCACTACCTTTGTTTCCATAAAGCTTAATATGCTCTGCCAGAAAGGGGTCAAATTGAGCAATTAACTCTAAAGCCATGATGTAATTTCCCGAATGGAATGATCCAAATTTTTCATCTGTTCCTCTAAATGGTAATCCATAAGATGCCAAAGATTTGATCGTTGCCACTACTCGTTTAAGAACGTTTCTCCAATATTTGATTTGTTTTTGTGTTTCATAAATAATTGATTTGTCAATACTCTTATTCGTTTTATTTATTTGTAAAAACCTCATCATTGCATCCTTATGTTCCGTGGAACATTCATGTTGCACTAAACGATCATGTGCGTTTTTCCAATCATTAAATCCTGTTGTAAACGAACTTTCTTTCACTTTAAATAATTTACAGGGACCACAAAAAATCGAGTTTACACTTGTTGAATATATCAACCACGGACGCACCTGAATTTCTCCATTTTTTAGTTCTCGATTAAAAAGTGATTTTGACATGTACCTTGCTCTATTATTATACTGTCTTTTTGATTTCGAAAAGTCGGCATCAATGTTTTGATTAAATCCGTGTGTTGTGAAATACTCTACCGTTGAATCATTAATTGTCCATTTCGCCGGATCATCACTGATCTCACAATTTGTCAAATCAATCTCTGTATTGTCTGGAGTTAATGATAATTTCGAAATGTCTTAAATACCCTCTGTGTCAAGACCCTCATTTAATTGAAAATCACCAGGTTCTTCCGATAAACCCTTTTCCGCGTTTTCTATTTAGGTATAAATAGAGGTTAGAATTTTTAAAAATAGCACAATATGATGAAAAAGTAAATGTACAATTATATTAAAAAACTCGAACAAAGAATAAGAAAACTTGGTAAAATTATAACTTACGTTCGGCGACATTTTCCACGGTGTTCAAATGAATCGAATTATTATTGTCTGATATATTAGCTTGGATTTTCATAACGAAAGAATCCAATTTTTGGTATTGACCGGTATGCTTTATTAAAGCTACATTTTTTTCTTTTCTTATTTTACGGTATTCACAACCGCTTAATTTATTTTTTTTAGAAGACATAATTTAAGTAATTTAACTTTCATTTACAATATGTCAACAACAACAAGAACAATATGTAAACATAAAGTCATAACCAAAAAGTTTTACAAACTTAATAGGTGGGAGTGTTGAGCAGTATGAAGAAAAGAGAAGTTCCTGAAATTGATTATCAGATTGGCGCTACGATCGAAAGTTGTCCCCTGGTATTCAGATAAAGTCACATGTAAACTATGTTCCGTTTTTTTCTATTTTTAACTTTTTTCGACTTTACCTAACACATTTTAAAATTTTTTAAAATTTTTTATTTCAATATTTTGCCGCCCCTAAAATCCGCCCGCCCCTAGGCCATGGCCTTATTGGCCTCTATTACAAATATGGCTCTGGTTGTAAGCATACATATATTTATATATATGAGTCAGAATTTAGGAAAGGAGCCATTTAAAACCTTTTTATTTTCTTTTTCATTATAATTTGAGTTTTTTACATTCTCATCATATAAGAAGGTATTATGATTGGTTGAAAATTGACTTTTACTATGATTCCATGAAATCTTTATGTTTTGGGGTGCACTGATTGTGAGTCGGAAAATCATGGTTTAGTGATGGCGTTTGTCTGTAGGTCTGTGTACACAAATGTTGTTGTCACAGGAACTTTTGTAAAATTCAACAAATCAACTTTATATAAAGTTAGTGTTAAAATAAAGGCTAAGTTTGTTACCCAGCTATTTCCAGCCAAAAATAAAAAATTACAGCATTTTCAAAAATTTTAAATTTAAATTTTTTCAAAAAATAATTTTTTCAACTTCATATTTTTATAAGATTTTTCCTCTTTGATATTTTGCAGTTAAAATTGAATTGAAAAAGATACAGAGCTTCAAATATCAAAAAGCAGCATAAAATTCGAAATTTTTGTTAAAAATCAAATTAAATTGAAAGAAAATTTTAGTTCACAAAATGAAAACATTCCCATCCCAAACCTTTAAAAAATATGATAAAAGTAAAAAAATACCTTTAATTTTTTTTATAAGCCCAAATATTACTATCCACTTCCAGTGCAGAAAATTTTCCAGGGGCCGGATCAGGATGCCCAATTTAAAAAATCAATTATTAATTTATAAAAAGTTAATAACAAATAGTGTTCTGGATGATATTTCAAACCTGAAAAAACCACATTTTCTTCAAACATTTCTGAAGAATATTCTGTTGAGAAAAAAATGTCACGAAGATTTCAATTGTTTAATTTTAATTATTTATATACCGCATAGTGCATGGCGCGCGCGACTCTGACTTACAATGTGTCATATAGGTAAACCAGTAAACACATTATGAAAAGTAATGATTAATGGGGACAGCATTGTTTCTAAGAAAGGTTTAAGAAAAAAGTTTCCTCAAGTATATTACTGCATTAAGGGATGAAAAAACTTGAAAAAATTTGTAGTAGATATATAATAATAGTTGAACCAATTGAGATTTTTTATTTTTTGTATTTTTTTATTTCAGTATTTTGTCTCGCATTTGAAAAAAAACAGACTTAAAAATCATACAAATTTTTTTTCTTATTCCTCATGACTCCCATAACAGAAATTTAATTTAATTTTTGATTTTTGTCAATTTGATTAATAATAACAAGCTGTCCCCATTTACCCCAAAAATTTGAAAACTCAGGTTAAATTGGGACAGCTTGTTATTATTAACCAAATTGACAAAAATTAAAAATTCAGGGTCAATCCATTATATTTCGACTGAAGTCGTCGCTGACTAATTTTTAAAAATTATAATACTTTGCAGGAATGATTTTGAAGTTATCAAGATCACAAAATGAAAAGAATTTTATTAAAATTTTAATTATTTATTGCAAAATATGAATTTAAAGTTTATGAGGTGCTGAAAACTGTCAATTTTTTAGCCATTAGAAAAATATGCAAAAATACGTAGAATTTACCATAAAAATAAATTTTTTTTTTTGTAATTTACTAAGAATGAATAAATTTATCATTATCAATTGATGTAATTATTTAGATATGTGAAATAATATATAAAATATGATTTTCAAGTTCGCCTGTCAAATAACCTAAATTTGCAAGTTTCATCTATTAATTGTGAGAAAGAGAAGTCATTAAATTGAAAAAAACCTTACCAAATATAAAGTACCTGTGACTAACTTTTAGTTTTTCTTAGCACTTTTTTTCTTTTTTCTTCATAAATGTGAAATAAAAAGCAATAAAAATTGGCACTTTGCTTATTTTCACTATTTTCAAATGTAAATAACTTTCTTGGAGAAAACTGAAAAATTACAAAACTTGGGCAATATCTAATTGATCACTAAATACACACACTGGAAAAAAATTCGCTTTGGTCCCGAAGATACTTTTTGAGATAATTATGTTTAAATTTTTCACAATTTTTATCAGGTTAATGCATCTGATTTTTATAAAATTGAAGTTAGTTCAAAATGTTTAACCAATAAAACCTAACTTCGTCCTGTATTAACCTGTAAACATGTATTAACCTGTATTAACATGTATTAACCTGATAAAAATTGTGAAAAGTTTAAACTTAATTATCTCAAAAAGTATCTTCGGGACCAAAGCGAATTTTTTTCCAGTGTGTGTATTTAGTGATCAATTAGATATTGCCCAAGTTTTGTAATTTTTCAGTTTTCTCCAAGAAAGTTATTTACATTTGAAAATAGTGAAAATAAGCAAAGTGCCAATTTTTATTGCTTTTTATTTCACATTTATGAAGAAAAAAGAAAAAAAGTGCTAAGAAAAACTAAAAGTTAGTCACAGGTACTTTATATTTGGTAAGGTTTTTTTCAATTTAATGACTTCTCTTTCTCACAATTAATAGATGAAACTTGCAAATTTAGGTTATTTGACAGGCGAACTTGAAAATCATATTTTATATATTATTTCACATATCTAAATAATTACATCAATTGATAATGATAAATTTATTCATTCTTAGTAAATTACAAAAAAAAAAATTTATTTTTATGGTAAATTCTACGTATTTTTGCATATTTTTCTAATGGCTAAAAAATTGACAGTTTTCAGCACCTCATATACTTTAAATTCATATTTTCCAATAAATAATTAAAATTTTAATAAAATTCTTTTCATTTCGTGATCTTGATAACTTAAAAATCATTCCTGCAAAGTATTATAATTTTTAAAAATTGGTCAGCGACGACTTCAGTCGAAATATAATGGATTGACCCTTCAAGTAAATTTCTGTTATGGGAATCATAAGGAATAAAAAAAAATTTTGTTGGATTTTTAAGTCTGTTTTCTTTGAAAAGCGAGACAAAATACTGAAACAGTTTGACTTTGATTTTCAAGTTTTAATGCAACTAACACTAAACAATTTGTTTTAAACAGAAAATTGCACAAAAAATTAATAGCACTATTACACTAACCAAAAATACATAAGTCTGATTAAATATATTTAAAAGAATAGCATTAAAAATACAAATTTTTATCTAAAAATTAATAAACAAGAACATTTTTGACACCGTTAAATCAGTTTACTTCTTGAGCTGTTCATTTTATATATTAGGAGAAGATGTTTTAGGTTAAAGGTAAGACGAGAATATTATTTTGATTGAAAACAATTTTTTAAACAATACTTAATAATTTAAAAAATTATCTTGTTTAAAAAATTTTTTTAACCAATTGTGTTAACAATTATTTTTAAAAAAATTAAAAAATTGTTTTTAATAAAAATCAAATTCATGTCCCTCCCTCTTCTTCAGTTTTTAAAAAAACCTAACAATACTTCGTGGTTAAAGTACTCACCCCTAGGGCTAAAGTATGTTCAAGTTACAGCCCGATCCGATCAACTTTGTTTTCACTTAGTACGCTACAGGAATTTTACCCCATATACATATATTATTTAAAGCGTAATTCAGAGTTTTTTTGCAAGTTAGTTAAAAAAGAAAAAAATATATTTGTTAAAAATAGATAGAGATAAATTTAAGAGTATAAAATACGGGAGTTAATTAGCAGCTTTCATTAAGTTTTTGGTTATTCAACGTTTAATTAGAAAATTGAGATTACATGTTTTTGCAAGAAATAATTTAAATACTATTTTTGTTTTATAAAAAAGTGTGTAAATAAATATAAATTTTAAACGGGTTTATAAAAAAATAATAATTTAAAATACAATGGATAGGAAATTGAAGAAAATAAATAGAGCTGCTAGCTTTTTACCTATTAAAAAATTATGTGAATTGAAAGTGAATGAATATCATAACATTACAGATATAAAGGAGATTTCAACAAAATATAATTCAAAAATTTTTGCTGAAGTAGATCATAATTTTGTAGTTTTCTTACCACAAAGAATGGTAAAAGTTTTCGAAAGTGATCCGAAATCTCTTACTCATTTACAAAAAGCTGCTGAAAAAGAAGAAATATGAATCTCAACATTGACAAAAACCAATATTCTAATTTGTATGAAATGTTAACTAATTTTCAAGCTACATATTATGGTAAAGAATCACAACCAATCTTAACAAAAAAAGAATTTTTAGAGTACGCTCCTTTAGTTGTAATAGATCGCTCAAAACAAAATGAATCACTGAAAAGTGGACCTGTTGATATCCGCTTAGAATTTGAATCAAAAGAAAATTTCCGTGCAAATACTTCCGCCTATTGTTTAATTTTACATGATAGAATTGTTGAATATTAACCAATTAGCGGAATTGTGAGAAAAATTGTGTAAATTAAAAAAAATTTATTTATAATAATTCAATTTTTTATCAATAATTATTAATTATTATTAGTATTAAATTATAATTATTTATAATTAGTACTAGTAATAATTTATAATTATTAATAATTAGTACTAGTAATAATTTATAATTATTAAAAAATTATTTTTAGTAATTTTATTATTATTATATATATATAATAATTATTAATAATTCATAAATATATATTATTACTAGTTATAATTAATTGCATATGAATAAAATTGTATTTGAGAGAGAGACAGTCACTGCAGCCCACTCGACCTTGTCAAGAATTTGTCCTAGGTCAGTTATAAGAGGCTCTTAAATTTATTGATGAAAATGTTACTATAATTATCGATATGGATAATTTGAACTGCGTTTTATAAAAAAAAATTAAGAGATCAAGCTTTTGTAGTTACCTGTTCACATCATTTAATGAATGAAAAAACTTTTACTTACGCTCTTCAAAATGTAATGAATTTAAAAAATTGGTTATGTAAAAATAACTTACTGTATAACAATATTTTTTAAATAAATTATACATATATTTTAATTTCAGTGTTTTATTTACTGCATCTACCCTGCTTTATTTTTGTCGATAACGGTCAACTGGCCAGGCAGAGGGTTAACTAAAATTGAACAAAAATACTTCATATAGGGCTTTTGGATGCTTGTTGTTAGTAAAAAATAAAATATTTTACAAACAAATAAAGTTATGGTAATTCTGAACTTACCAATTGAAAGTTAAGCTAATTCCGCATCCAACGAGCCCTATATGAAGTATTTTGGATAAGTAGATTGTTAATAAACAATTGCAATGTTAACTAATTATTTATTAACAATCTACTTATCCAAAATAGTTCATATAGGGCTCGTTGGATGCGGAATTACGTTATGTTTCAATTGCTAACTTCAGAATTACGGTAACTTTATTCGTTTGTAAAATATTTCATTTGTTATAAACATTCATTAATTAATTAATTAGTATCTCAAAAACTTTAAAAGATCCCACTCTGAAAATTACATGTTTTGTTGGAAATTAGTCAAGCTTTCCATTGAGATAGTTAAAAATAATTTTAAAAAATCCGATTTTGAGATAAACGAAAATTAACATTTAACAAATGTTATTTAAAAAAAAAATTTTATTAACAGCGTGTAGCCCGTCAAAAAAGCTTTAAAAATCATTATATATATGTTAACTTTTATGCATTCTACTTATAAATATTGCACATTGAAAAACCTTTTTTTTCAAAAGTAAAAAATTAAAAACGTTGTAATTCAAAAACTATTATATTAAATTCAATAATAATTGATTTTTAGACTTTCACCAACAATAACAACATTTTAGAAAAGTATGGATTAAATTCGAGAACTTTTAATTTTTTGTTCGGACATCTCAGGAATTTTGCCTCATATACGAATTCTTTATTTTGTTTTTAAAATTACATAGTAATTAAATTTTTTATTACTAAAAATTTATAAAAATTGATAAAAAGTTAAAATTTTGAAATATAAAAATAAATTTTTAAAAATATTTTTAAAATTACAAATAATAATAAAAATTTAATTTTTTCTTAACAATGAGGCTCCTCATCGTCTGGTTCCTGTGGTTCTTGTTTAATGATTAATTCCAGGAGACTAGTGGTTTCATTTACCTCCCTTTGCCTCTCCTCCTCCTCATTTTCCTCATCTATAACAACAATCTCTTCAATTTTGACACCTTGAGTTGGATGGAAATCAATGTCCATTTGACTCATTGTAAATTCTTTGGTTTCTGATGCATTTGAAACCGGACCTTCTATTATGTCAAAATCAAATTCATCTCCCGAAAAATTGTCAATATTAGGACGTTTTTTTAAAAGAAACACGAAATCCTGAATTTCCACTACTTCTACAACGATATTCATGTGTTTATTCATCGTCGTCCATTGATGAACTTGGACTGAATAGTCCGTATCGCCTTACTCCTGCCGCCAATGTCAGAAAATCAGTTAATTTCTGGAGATCAAAGCAATTGATCACCCATTCATTTGGTATTTGGAAAAATAAACGGAAGCCCGTGTAATTGTCCTCATTCTGCAAAAAAAAAGAAATATATATTATTATTAATTGTATAATTAAATAATAATCATAATAAATTATGATATACAATTAAAAAATAATTTAAATTAACTTTTATAATAAATAATTACCCACGTAGAAAGTGCTCCTGGAAATTGCCACCGGAATTCTTATTCGACAATCCAATGGAATTCCGATTCAAATTCCTACTGGAATTCCAATTGCAATTCTGACAAGAATTCCGATTAAAATTCCGACTGGAATTCCAATTGCAATTCTGAATAGAATTCTGATTAAAATTCCAACTGGAATTCCGATTAAAATTCCGACTAAAATTCCAAATGAAATTCTGACTGGAATTCTGATTGAAATTCCAAGGAATTCTTTTTGGAAATTCCTATGGAATTCCGGTTGAAAATTACAATTGAATTCTTTTCGGAAATTTTTATGGAATTCCGATTGAAACTTACAATGGAATTCCAAAGAATTCTTATTGGAAATTCCTATGGAATTCCGATTGAAAATTTCAGTGGAATTCTAAAGAATTCTTATTGGAAATTCCTATGGAATTCCGATTAAAAATTGTAGTGGAATTTCGATTGGAATCCCAAGGAATTCTGATGGAAAATTCTAATTTATTTACGATTAAAAATTCTTATTGGAAATTCCTATTATAAATAGTAATGGGGTCATTCCATTATATTTCACCTAAAGTCGTTGCGGCCTAATTTTTAAAAAACTTGGTACTTTCAGAAATGATTCTTTATAATATTTAGGAAACGAAATAAAAAGAATTAAGTTTAAATTTTTATTATTTATCTCAAAATATGTATTTAAAGTGGACAAGGTGCGGAAAAATGTCACCTTTTTAGCATTTAGAAACTTTTTTTAAAAACATAAAAAAATTGTTAAAAGTGTAAAAAAAATTATTTTTTCTTGTTTAGAATCGATTAATTATCTATTTTTTAATGATTAAAGTAGTAAATAAATTAAAATAATATATAAAATAAGTTTTCAAAGTTGGTCTGTCAAATAACCTAATTTTGGGATTTTTATTAATTAATTATTAAAAAGTGGAATTATTAAATAAAATAAAAACTCACTGAATGTAAAGTATTTGCGGTGAACTTTCAAATTTTCTTAGCACTTTTTACTTTTTCCATTTATAAATGTAAAAAATCTTGAGTCGAAAATTGGCACTTTGTTGATTTTTCCGATTTTTAATCGCTTGTAACTCTTTTGGTGCAAAATAAAAACTTTTGAAACCTGGCGGAATATTTAAGTTAAATCTAAATAAAAACTCACTGCAATTTTCGTGATGGATTTTGATCGAGATTAGAAGAATATTTAATTCCAAAATTGTACGTATATTTCCAGGTTAATGTATGTAATTTTTCGTCTTTGAAGTAGTGGCCCAACTTCAAGTTTAAAAAAATTACATACATTAACCTGGAAATATACGTACAATTTTGGAATTAAATTTTCTCCTTATCTCGATCAAAATCCATCACAAAAATTTAAGTGAGTTTTTATTTAGATTTAACTTAAATATTCCACAAGGTTTCAAAAGTTTTTATTTTGCACCAAAAGAGTTACAAGCAATTAAAAATCGGAAAAGTCAACAAAGAGCCAATTTTCGACTCAAGATTTTTTACATTTATAAATGGAAAAAGTAAAAAGTGCTAAGAAAATTTGAAAGTTCACCGCAAATACTTTACATTCAGTGAGTTTTTATTTTATTTAATAATTCCACTTTTTAATAATTAATTAATAAAAATCCCAAAATTAGGTTATATGACAGACCAACTTTGAAAACTTATTTTATATATTATTTTAATTTATTTACTACTTTAATCATTAAAAAATAGATAATTAATCGATTCTAAACAAGAAAAAATAATTTTTTTTACACTTTTAACAATTTTTTTATGTTTTTAAAAAAAGTTTCTAAATGCTAAAAAGGTGACATTTTTCCGCACCTTGTCCACTTTAAATACATATTTTGAGATAAATAATAAAAATTTAAACTTAATTCTTTTTATTTCGTTTCCTAAATATTATAAAGAATCATTTCTGAAAGTACCAAGTTTTTTAAAAATTAGGCCGCAACGACTTTAGGTGAAATATAATGGAATGACCCAATGGAATTTCGATTTAAAATTCTAATGGAATTCTGATTGGAATTCCAAGGAATACTTTCGTAGGAATCTTTTTAACATGTAAAAATATGTATAATAAATTATTTTAATAACATTAATTTTTTTGTTCAATAATATTGCATTCTAATTAAATAATTAATAAAAAGAAATTTAAAAAATTTAAATTATTATTATTTTAAAAATATTTAAATTATAACTAAATTATAAAATTTCACCAAAGTCCAAGTCAATGCGTCGTATCCAGTTTCCATTCACCATACCGTGAACGTTAGCCCGTACTCCATTGAAATTTAAGAAAACTAGAGAATGTGAATCTCTCTCCCCATTAAAAATGTCTCTTGCTCTTAACGCCATCCCTGTGATGCACAGTTCTCTAAATTGTTCCGAATTGCTTTCCAAAAGCCATCTTTTTGGACCCTGAATCATCACTTCTATGGTTGTATAATAATCCATTTTCTCCATCGTTTCTTTTAAAAATTCTTTAAAGAAAAAAAAATTTATTTAAAAAATTATCAAAAAACAAAGTAAAATTTAAAAAATTTCAATATATGTATAAATTTTTTTCAAAAATTGAAGTTAATTAAAAAAATGTTAAAAGTAAAAAAATTTTAATAAAAATTGAATTTTTTTTCAAAAACAAGTTAAAAATACAATAAATTACTTATTTAAAAAAATTTTTTTTAAAATTTTATTAAATATTACTAAAATTGAAGGCAAATTTGAAAAAAATTAAATTTAATTAAAAAATTTTTTGAATTTCAATAAAAAAATTTGTTTAATTTTAACTAATAAATTAATTATAATTTTGATAAAAAAAGCTTTAAATGTAAAAAAATTTTTTAGTTACACTCACTTTTTTCACTAAAATGAAAAAAATCACTGCACTGTGCACTCCACATGTCACTTAAAAGGTTCTACTATTTTTGGTGGTTACTTTTTTATTACAGCTCCTATGGCACTGGCCTCTTTTTATATACTGTCCCATATTTTACAATTGAGTGACAGAGACAAATGCCATAGATTGAACGGAGAAGAAATATTACGACAACGCACACACTTGAAGGAAGGAGTGAGACAGAACATAATTTTTAATAAGATTGAGAGAGAAAAAGAGAACTCAAAATGAATAAAGAAAAGAGATGAGAGGACAAATATTAAAACATAACCAAGTTTTGTTCTCTTAATTTTTTTCCCTTATTTATGTAACTTATTTTTGTACCCCCAAGGAAAAGTGTCTGTTCTTTTTGGTAAAAGAACTCTTTTACATATTTTGATCTGGAAAACAAATGTGGTATTAATTTAGGTAATTTGCTCCCTGCAGCAGGGGGTATAAAATGTTCGGGGCATAAAGGCAAATCTTTATGCATATCATGAAATTCTTCTGGATATTCCAAATCTACTTCCAAAATATATCCATACATAGAATCATCTTCAATTTTATTCACATCAAACTCTCATAAATTAATTTCCCATTGAAAATCAGAATAGGGTAAAAAATTACTCATCGCTGCGCCATATAAATTATTTATATCAAAATACATTATATAAGATTCTTCAATTTCTGAATAAAATTCTGGCCCCATAAATCGATTGTTTGCTTTCGCATACCTATTTGAGCATTGAGAATATTCCCCCAAGTTATTCAAATTAAATGTTTTCCATACTTGACAAGCATGCGCATATTCGTCATTCCATGTATTTGAATTATTCAATTTTGAAAAAAAGCTTCTATTGACGGTAACTTATTTTCCTCTAATTTTTGCCAACTATCTATATATTCATACGGGAAAACTCCTTTTCTGACCAATAAATTAAACTCATCGATATTATTAAATAAAATGCAACGCTTGCCGGAATGTGTTTCCTATATACCCCAGATATTATTTCGTTATCATTAAAAGCTTCTAAAACACTTTCAGTATCCGCATATAGTACAAATGGCACCTTTTCTTTAAATCTTAAATTTTTAAACTTTAAAATATTCTCCTCTTCTGTCGGTAAAATAACTTTACACTCGTTTAAATTCATACAATCGGTTTTATGTTTGAGAAATGAATTTTCATAATTAAGATGACATAAACATCTGTCACATAAATAAGTTCGACCGTGATGTTTTGAGAATTGTGATTTTACCAATCGTGACAGATTACGAATCCACGCGAAGTGATAATTAAAATTATTATTAGTGTGAGTATTTATTACAGAAAAAGTGTCCACTTTTTTATAATTAGTAAATGAATAGTACCTTTTTTATAAAAATTATCGCTTAAATAAAAAGGGACAATGTCTTCTTTATTTTCACCAACTTTTTCAAAACCATAAATATTTATTTTCAAACTATTCATTTTTTCAAATTTAGAAACATCTTTTAAACTAATAGAAAAATTTATTCCCTCATATTTTAAAACATTTCTAAAATGAGGATAAGAACTTATAAGACTTGCATTATTTTTAACTGGAAACAAAGCTGCCATTACTGATAAAAGAAAACAGTAATCGTTAGTACATTTTACATTTACAACAGCCTTTTTGTCAATTATAAATTTTGGTAATTCCGTATTTACAGAACAACCTACCTGAATTGGCGCATGTCTATTTATGAGGCATTCTCTGAGCAAAAAGCCACCCTAAAAAAAGTTTTTTTTGGCAATGAAGTATGTTGAAGTGTACATAAAAACAAGTATGTAGAGTAGGTTTTTAAGTCTGTGTAATGCGTGGTTGCCATGTTTTCAGGAGCTGAATTTTTTTACAGGGTAATTTTCAAATGGCAATATCTTTTTTCCATATTAATGGATTTTAAAATTTTATAGGTGTTTTTTGTAGAGAATTTTCCAAAGTTTTATATAAAATTATTGATTATTTGAAAAAACTTATTTTTTCCCCGAAAAAAGCAAAAAAAATTTTTTCAATGCCCCCCCCCCCTTTCCGCCCCTTCAAATTTTTTCAAATATACCTTAAAATGTTCCTTATTTCATAAACTTTTTACCACCCAAGTTTCATTTTGGGACATTCATATGCGTACGAGCGACAGGTGAATATGTGATGCGGTGCAACTCATCAATTTTGCAATTAAGTTTCTCCTGTGGTCGTTAATATTATTTTTCTTCTTCAAACTTGTGACTGTATATCTAATTATGCATGTATGTGTGTTATATTTTCACTCATCTGCATTTTGCGTAACCCAGGATCAACGACGTGGACGTAGCAGATATTTGATCCTTTTTTTTTCTTTTTTTTAATAATTTTTTTGTGTTTTGAAAGTTTTATAATTTTTTTGTATTTTTAACATTTTCCCTAAATTTTCATTTTTTGTAATAAAAAGAATTTTTTAACTTACTTCCAGCTGCATGGTTTCGGAACGGATTCAAATCAACTTTTATTCACGGTACGCTTTTACCTTTACGTCCACGATTTGGGAAAACTGTTGTTGACTCAGAAGAACTAAATGACTTCAAAGAAATTTGATCATTTCCCAAAGGTATGAAAGAATGATACTTCTGAGTACCAGGAATAGTTTCTGCTTCACCGAATCTTTCTTTTAAAGAAGCCTCAAGAAGATTATGTTCTTCCTGCGTAGAAAAGTAAACAGATGTACTTACCAGATTTTCTTTCGACCAATTAAAAAGTGCCTCAGCTGTTAAAATTTGCTCAGAAGGAGAAAGTTGCAAGCTCGCTCGTGCTGCTAACCTTTTCAGATTTCCACCTATGCCGTCACAGGGACCTTTTCCATGCGCTGTCGCGTGAAAGTGCCATTCAGCGTCAACATCAAAATCTTCCTTATGCTTCATTAGATTAGCAAAATTAAACCGATTTTTATATTGTTGAGCTGCACCGTCAGTAAAATATATTATTTTGGTCATCGGTATATTTCTTTCACGCAAATGATTCATAAGGATTCTTTGGAAAGCATGGACAGCTATGGTGTTGTGCTTCAGATCATTGGAAAGGATTGCCATACACTGGTGTTTCAAATCTTGATTTTGTTTATAATAATAAACAACAGTATGGATGGACACTTGGTCATTGTTCCAATGGAACGTTTGAGCAGCATTTTGGGCAACAAATGCATAGTTTTCTGCGAAATCACAGAAAACTAGCACTTCCCCTTCTTGAAGCGTTTGTTTTCTGAGTGACAAATAGCTTGCTTGTTGTCTGGCTATAAAATCATGGACCCTCAAAGAAATTAATTTTTCGCATAAATCTTCTATAAATTCATTAGTTTCTTGAATTCGAGTCATTAATGTGGATCGATCTGTGCTTTCCCATATTTGATACTCAATTCTGTCAATACCTTCACCATCAAAAAGATCTTCCAAGAAGTTCTTAATAATATCAACATTGTCTTGACATTGTTGACACTCTCCTAAGTGACAACTTGGCGTAGGGGTATCACAGACTATAATTTTCAAGAAATCTTTATACGAAGTGAGTTTTAAATCTGCAGATTTAGTCAAAGAAGGTATAGAAGACCCATCAATCATCAAATGTACATTTTCATGATATGTACATACGCAGACTAAATGGGTTCCACTTGAACCTGCTAGAACGCAATGTTTAGGTCGCAATCGAGCAAAAGTAGAGAATCCTATTTTGCAATTAGGATTTTCGATTTTAAAAAGGTTAAAAAGTTCTGAAAGGTTGCATAAAATTAAACGCTTTTGTGTATGTGTACGAGTTCCATCCGCTTGTTTGACCGATACAAAATCTTTTTTGCCCGGTAAAAGGCGACTATTTATATCATTTTCATAGAAGTTTAAGACCACATTTTTTACTTCTTCAGACAAAGGATGCCCACAATTTTTATTTTCTGTCCCTTGTCTTGCTTTTTTCACAAATGACCTTGAGCAACCAAATATTTTGGCAATCTTTCTTTCGCTCCATGAATCCGGCATAAGAATCAAAATTTCCTTTCTTTTCAAATTATTTGTGAGTGGATTATGAAATAAATTTTTCAATTTCTCAACCATTTTGGTAAAATGAAAAGCATTTCCGGCAATGTCTATATCCTCTTCATCAGGAGACCAATCACTGTCCAATTCATTCTCTGATTCGGATTGAGTGATCACTTCTGATTCTAAAATGTGAGGAATTTCAATGAGAAAATTGTCAGGCCAACCTTCTTTGAAAACTTTCTTGCGACATTTATCGCACAGAAACATTGTTTTCGGTACATTTTCGCCATTAATATTTGATCCATCGATTTTACGAACATTTCCCTTTTTATGGATTGTGAATTTGAAAGGATTTAAACATTTATCGACTGGCATTATTTTTTATAGATAGGTTAAAAAATTAATACCATCTAATATTAATAGTCTAAAAAATTGAAAAAGCGATGTCTCGAAGAGCGTATCAAAATAAAGGTACAGTCTTGTAAGGACTAAGGTGAAGGAAATGAATGTAAGCAAGCAGAAAAATGAAACCAAGAGTGATACTTGTTTATACTATTTCGAGTTACCAGTGTATAGTATATCTAATAATAATGTGAATATATTTACTCACTATGTAAAATTGAACTGTAATTCATGAAATTTTATGGAAGCTGTGATATTCCAATTATATGAAGTTTTGTCAATAAGTAAAATACCCGTCGTAATTCATTATTTTTTTACAATAATTAATCATAGAATTGAAGTCCAGAATTTTATAATACAATAAATTTTTAATAATACAGGGTGAAAAACCAACTTGACATATTCCAAAAAATGTGTTTTATTCAAAAACTCCTAAATAATATGTCACTGCCTAACACAATGGACCTAAAAACCTACTCTACATACTTGTTTTTATGTACACTTCAACATACTTTATTGCCAAAAAAAACTTTTTTTAGGGTGGCTTTTTGCTCAGAGAATGCCTCTTATATTAACCATTAAATTTAAAATCTCCTTCAATGACCAACCTGACTTTTTTTCATTAAATTCCTCAACTTTTTTAAGAATATATTCATTTATTTCATTAAGAATTGTATCTAAGTCTGAGAAGGGAAAAAGAATTTCATTTTTTGTATTAAACGATTTTTTTCTTGTATATTTTCACCGTTTTCGATAGTTGTAAAATTGCCTATTAACACAAAATTTACTTTTAAGCTACTATTTTCTTTTAAAGCATTTTTTAAACGGGATTTTATTACAGATTTTGCCTCCTCTAAAAAGTTGAACAAATCTTTATGTTTTAAATTAATAACTACTCCTGTTCTAACTCTTTTTTCAAAAGCTGACTCTAAATTTTCCCATTTTATTCTTCTTTCTTTTTTTTCCAAATTACCTTCACCAGTTTTTTTAATTTCTCTGAATTTTTCGCAAATAGTTTTTAAAATTCCAACAGTTGTTATATTTCTTTTTCTTTTACTCACATTAATCAATTCTTTTTTTGATTTCAAAATTTTATTCAAAAGACTTATATTTTGCACTACCAATTTTATCCACCTTTCCGATTCCAATAATAACCATTTTTTACTCTTAATATTTTTCACTATAATATAAGCACTCTTCATAATTTCAATGAGTTTTGGAATATCTATAGAATCCATATTTTCTGTCTTTTTTTAATTAAAAAAATGAATTCTTTATTTAATAAACACGCACAACCTATCAAACTATTTGTTTATTGAAGACTAATAATTATTAACAAATGTATGCTTGCTTTTATACCACATTTGAAGGTTATATAAATTAAAATAAAAATTATTAAAAAATAATTCTAGGAAATACATTAAATAAACATTCGTCTTTTCTCATGATCTTAAAATGTAATCATACGATGACCAATATTCTAATTAAAACATATTAGTCCAAAATAATATTTTCATTAAATTAAGATAAATGCCATGCGTTTTCTTTCTCAGATCAAAAAAATCAAAACAAATTTTTAATATGTTTAGTTAAGACTAACATAGCATACTTGCTCATTAGAGCTAAGGAGTTTAGATGTAAGCGATAGCAAGCACTCCGCATTCACTTTTCGGGCCGCTGTTCTCTAAATATATTAAATCTGTCAACGATAGAAAACCATAAAACTGATTGCTTAGGAAGAATTTCGAATCGAGCTGAGCTGAAAAGGAAATTTGATACCTCAAAAAGCAAATACATACAGTACTCTGAAATGCAATTAACAGATATCGATTGCAGGAAGTTATAAACTTGTCATCATATTGTTTATAACAAAACTAATAGCAATTTTTTCAAAATAATTTTTAACAAGTTAAAACGCAAACAAGAAATACCAAGCATTTTTTTCTATTACGCAAAAAAATGACGGTAATGCCGGTAACAGATTCCTACTATCCAGAACGCCCACAGCCTATCTACTGAATAATTTGAAAATTTTTTATTTTTCAGATTTTTAAAAAAGTAGTATATCTTCTACACAAATTACATAATATTTTTTAATTGGAAATGGATAAAATTTTATGTTAGGCTAATACCCAAGAGACTGCCAAGTTTCACTTCAATTGGTCAAACCGTTCTTGCATGATACTAGAACAAAATATTGCAGACATATATGAGAGATTCTTTTTCAATCGCCCCAGCCCAAAAAGTCAATGTTCTGGGATTGGCTTCATACTTTGGTAAATTGTTGTCCTATATGATAGTAATAAATCCCTAAAATATAAACTCATTAAAAAAATATTTGTAGAAAGTAGAGGGGGTTGAAGTTTTGACGTTAAGGGTAACATTGTCATTTTCAAATCCGTATAACTATGACAAAAGTTAATGGATTTTAATTTATCTATAATGAATTTTATTGCATTTTTCACGTACTTTTCAAAAATGTATACGAAATTAAAAAAAAAAATTTTTTAATCCCTTTTTTTTCAAAATCAACCCTTATTTTTCGATTTTCACCCCTTCGGGTATTTTTTTTTTTTTTTTTTATTTTCATTGGAAAGCTGAGGTTTTTTCCGATGAGCTATGTAAATATGAAAATGGGACAACAATAATTTTGTGAGTAACAGAATATTAAAGTAGGCGGTGCCGATAAGGGGTGTACCTGGAGATCATCTTTGAGGATTTAGATAGGCACCGCCTAATTTAATATTATGTTTCTCACAAAATTATTGTTGTCCCATTTTCATATTTACATAGCTCATGGGAAAAAACCTCAGCTTTCCAATGAAAATAAAAAAAAAACAAAAAAAAATTCCCGAAGGGGTGAAAATCGAAAAATAAGGGTTGATTTTGAAAAAAAAGGGGTTAAAAATTTTTTTTTTTTAATTTCGTATACATTTTTGAAAAGTACGTGAAAAATGCAATAAAATTCATTATAGATAAATTAAAATCCATTAACTTTTGTCATAGTTGTACAGATTTGAAAATGACAATGTTACCCTTAACGGCACCCTTATCGGCACCGCCTACTTTAATATTCTGTTACTCACAAAATTATTGTTGTCCCATTTTCATATTTACATAGCTCATCGGAAAAAACCTCAGCTTTCCAATGAAAATAAAAAAAAAAAAAAAAAAAAATACCCGAAAGGGTGAAAATCGAAAAATAAGGGTTGATTTTGAAAAAAAAGGGGTTAAAAATTTTTTTTTTTAATTTCGTATACATTTTTGAAAAGTACGTGAAAAATGCAATAAAATTCATTATAGATAAATTAAAATCCATTAACTTTTGTCATAGTTATACGGATTTGAAAATGACAATGTTACCCTTAACGTCAAAACTTCAACCCCCTCTACTTTCTACAAATATTTTTTTAATGAGTTTATATTTTAGGGATTTATTACTATCATATAGGACAACAATTTACCAAAGTATGAAGCCAATCCCAGAACATTGACTTTTTGGGCTGGGGCGATTGAAAAAGAATCTCTCATATGTACAGACACAAATTTCTTAACGGACATTTTTGGACTGCTTGTTCTTCATAACGACAAACTACGTCAAAAATTTTAAAATCTGAGCAATATACAGACAAAAGTTTAATTCTGATTTTATTAATATAGATTAAGATTAAGTAAAATTCCTTACCAGCGTCCCGTATTACGCGCGTTAATAGGTGTAGTTTTTTTTTATTCTACATAAAAATTTTTGTTAAAGACCTTAAAGAAGTCATTTTTTTAAATAAGAGAACATTTCACAAAAAATATTAATTTAACAATTTTTTAAGCTGAAAAATAAATTTTTTAATTTTAAATTTTTATTAATAATTAAGGTGAAATTAAGTTAAAATGTGACTCACAATGACATTAAAAACACAATTACAAAAATGTTTGCAGCAATTAAAAAAAATTGAATAATTTGAAAATTTTCGATATTTTAAATTTTTTGAAAAAGTGACACAACATTTGTTCTCATTAAAATTTTTCAAATCTGTAAGTTTATAAACCTAACTTGTGTTAATACCTACTACATTGCCAAATTTCATGCAAATCGGTTAAGCCGTTTTTGCGTGATTGGCGTACAAAGCTTTGTGACAGACATACATACATGAAATTTTTTATGGTCATTTTTGGAATTCTTGACATTCAAAAAGATAAATTATGTCGAAATTTTGAAGTTTAAATCAATATGCAGACAGACGTCTGATTATATATATATATATGGGACGTTTCACGTCAACCGGCCCAGAGCTCCATCCAAAATTCTAATCAACGAAAATCAACTTATTACGGCTCAAAATAATCAACAGCTCATACTGCTTCAAATAAAAAGTGGCGAATTAAAAAATTCAAAATGGCGTCCTTACTGTACCATGTTTTGCAAATTTTTTTACTAACTTAGCAAACAAATGTATTAATTACCTTGAGAAAATAATTGCAACTTGTTGGATAATGGGTTACTCTTATGTTTTTGGGGTCGCTGATTACGAATCTGAAGTCAGATTTTAAAAATTTACAAAATTCAAGATGGCTAACCCAATATGGCGGCCATTTTTATTAAAAATTGATCAGATTCGCTTGAAACTTGCTACTCGGGGCTATTGGGGTCGCTGATTACGAATCTAAAGTCAGATTTAAAAAATTTTCAAAATTCAAAATGGCGGATCCAATATGTCGACAAAATTTTTTTTTAAATTAATCAGATTTGCTTGAAACTTGTTACTCGGGGGTTTTTGGAGTCGCTCATTACGAATCTAAAGTCATATTTTAAAAATGTTCAAAATTCAAAATGGTGGATCCAATATGGCGACCAAAATTTTTTTAAAAATTATCAGATTTGCTTGAAACTTGTTACTCGGGGATTTTTGGGGTCGGTGATTACGAATCTTATGTCTAACTTTTAAAAATCAGGTCACAGAAAAATCAGAAAAATTGGATGGATTCGCTCAAACCTTGTTATTTGGTTTTGAGCTAGTCTACACTCGAGCCCTACTTAAGAGGTCCAATTTAAGCGGACTCGTTTATTGTTCGCTTCTTATTTTTTGGGAATTTTCGTAGTCCGCTTGAGCGGACGACGCACCAGAACAGTTTGCCTTATAAGCGCTTGAGTGTATGTGTATCATTTGTTTACAATTTAAGCACAACTGAAACTTTCAAATATTCTCAAATTGAATTTCAAAAACTGTCCTTAACTCTAAAAACCTTAACCTCAAAAATCAGCCTCATTACATTTAAGTTTATAAATGCAAACAAATTTTACAATTTCATCCGCCATATTGGCTCAACCATTTTGAATTTTTAACAACTTTTACATCTGAATCGTGATCTGTGACCTGATTTTTAAAAGTTGACGTAAGATTCGTGATCATCGACTCCAGAAACCCTCGAGTAACAAGTTTTAAGCAAATCTAAATAATTTAAAAAAAATTTGGTCGACATATTGGATCCGCCATTTTGAATTTTGAAAATTTTTAAAATCTGACTTTAGATTCGTAATCAGCGACCCCAAAAACCCCCGAGTAACAAGTTTCAAGCAAATCTGATTAATTTAAAAAAAAATTTTGTCGACATATTGGATCCGCCATTTTGAATTTTTAAAATCTGACTTTATATTCGTAATCAGCGACCCCAAAAACCCCCGAGTAGCAAGTTTCAAGCGAATCTGATCAATTTTTAATAAAAATGGCCGCCATATTGGGTTAGCCATCTTGAATTTTGAAAATTTTTAAAATCTGACTTCAGATTCGTAATCAGCGACCCCAAAAACATAAGAGTGACCCATTATCCAACAAGTTGCAATTATTTTCTCAAGGTAATTAATACATTTGTTTGCTGAGTTAGTAAAAAAATTTGCAAAACATGGTACAGTAAGGACGCCATTTTGAATTTTTTAATTCGCCACTTTTTATTCGAAGCAGTATGAGCTGACGATTATTTTGAGCCGTAATAAGTTGATTTTCGTTGATTAGAATTTTGGATGGAGCTCTGGGCCGGTTGACGTGAAACGTCCCATATATATATATATATATATATATAATTATATATATATCGAGGGGGAATTTACTAGTTAAAAACGTGTACACTTGACTACCGGTATTACACCTCATATTACCCTCATTACTAAGTATTACACGTTATTACAGAGTATTACACATTATTACAGAGGTATTACAGAGTTTTTTGCGTTATTACAGCACTGTAATAACGCATTATTACACGGTATTACACGTTATTACACAAGTATTACAGGAAGAGTGTACACTTGACTACCTGAGTAAATTCCCTCTCGATATATATTATAACGAAATTATTTAATTAATTAATGTTATTAATTAATAACCCCTTTTTAAGTTACAAAAAGAAACAAAACTCTCCTTGTACACTTTATTAATACAATAAATCGAGCCTCCGCTCGACAATTGAACAATAATTGTCTCCAATCTCAACACACGCTACTCCTCTACACAATTTAATACCACTCAATAATACAAAAACAAAACGTCGACGACTCCGCACGCTCTCAGTGTCTATCTTACATTGATTTTCACTTCGATCGCTTTCGTCTCCGACTCGTTCCATAAGTGGCCGCCGTGATGGCGCCACCTCCCGGACTCCTGCGTTGTCTCTGCTCCAAATCCCCAAACGCGCGAAACCCAACCCCAGTCAAAATTTGCCTTGTGACGAATTACTTCGTCACAAACACCCCTCCCCTAGGCCGTTACTACTCCCAGCAGTTACGCCTAACCACAACACCAAACCCAAGTCGAAAACATTCTGTCTCTCCGTCGACGAAGCCTCTGTCGTTGATCTCGTTCCCTTTGTCTCATATTACCCTTGTCGAAATTCCTCCTCGAATCTAAAATTATATTATCATTAGTAAAAATTAATGACCTCGTGGGGGAATGTATCGTTTAAGGTCTGAGATATGGATTTTAGGAATACGACGACTCTCGTTATCGCTTAAGACAAAAACCGTAGGTGATAATTTCTCCACGATCTCGAAAGGGCCTTCATATTTCGGTGCGAGTTTCGTCGCGAAATTCCGTGTACCACTCGACAATTTGTGTGATTTACGGAGTACTAAATCACCCACATTAAACAACCCCTCACGTCGATTACGGTTATAGTACTCGGTCTGTCGATCACGTTCTTTGTCGATAAATTTCGCTACCAAGTCTCGCAACGCATCCAACCTCTTCACCCTGTCTACCCAATCTTGTGGCGCAATTCTCTTAACCTGATCTCGTGGTTCTACCTCCCGTCGCAAACTTTTAACCGGTCGAGGATGTCTTCCGTAATTCAAAAATGCGGGAGACGTTTTAGTCGCCACCTGTGTCGCAGTGTTCATAGCATGGCGAAACTCGTGAACATGAAGATCCCAGTCGCGATGATCATTCCCTATGAAAGTCGCAATCATGGTCTTCAATGTGCGGTTACTCCTCTCCACAGGATTAGCTTGCGGGTGGTAGGGTGGTGTGGTGATGTGTTTGACACCATATTCCTGAAGCGTTTCCTTGAGGAACTTGTTGTCGAACTCCTTCCCATTGTCTGTTAATAAAAAGTCAGGGGTTTCCCAGCGAAAGAGGACCAATTCTTCAAATGCTTTGGCCACCGACTTTCCATCAGCTGATCGCAACGGTTTCACCTCAACCCACCTCGAGAAAAGATCTTGAAACACGACAAGATATTTACACCTACTCTTGCTTGGTGGAAACTCCATCGTGTCCGCTGCCACTACAGCCCAAGGTCGCTCAACTATCCTCTGTCCCATTAGTCCTGCCGGTCCTGCTTGTGATGCCTTGTGAAGCTGGCACTGGGGACATCGAGTGACATACTGGTGGACATCATTCCAGATTCCTTGCCAGTAATATTCTCTCGCCACTCGATTGTACGTTTTCTCCACCCCCAAATGACCTGCCGACGCCAATCCATGGCCGTCGTGGAGAACTCTCTCTCTGTACTCCTCAGGTACCACCAGTTTCCAACCAGCTTCGTCGCCAACAATCGGAAGGAGTAACGGGTCACTCCTATGTCGATAAAGATGATCGTTCTCAATTTTCCATCCAGGAAAACGCTCCGGGAATTGTCGAACCAAATCTCGTCGCTTAAGGTACCATTGATCCATAATGGTATCAAAGGCATCGATCATCTCTTCGTCATCCTCACTCATCCTGGACAATGCATCCGGGACTTGGTTCAATGCACCTCTCCTGTGAATGATTTCAAAATCCCACACCTGCATTTCCAGGGCCCATCTCGCTAGTCGACCACTCGAGTCTTTCAAGTTTCTGAGCCACTTTAGGGCACTGTGATCTGTGATTACCTTAAACTTGTATCCCTCGATATACGGTCGCAACTTCTTAATCGCCCACAACAACGCTAAACACTCCTTCTCCGTGACGCTATAATTCCGTTCTGCCCCTGTCAGAACACGGCTGATATACATCACCGGATGTTCACCGTCGTCAAACTCCTGAGTCAACACAGCTCCAATAGCAAAATTACTCGCATCGCATTGGATGGTGAATGTCTTACTAAAGTCTGGACGGGCCAACACTGGCGCTGTCGTAAGTTTGTCCTTCAACTTGTCGAAAGCCTCTTGTTGCTCCTCGCCCCATTCCCAGTCTCGACTCTTCTTGAGCAATTTAAGAAGAGGTATCTTGATTTCGCTATCGTTTTGGATAAATCTCGAATACCACCCCACCATGCCCAAAAATCTTCGGAGTTGTTTGACGTTCTTTGGTGCTGGATAGTTTCTCACTGGCTCGGTTTTTTCGGGGTCTGGTCGCAATCCTTCATTGTCGAGAAGATACCCCAAGTAGGTAACCCTAGAGCACCCAAACTCACATTTCTCTGGGTTAACCACAAATCCCGCGTCTGACAACTTCTTCAAAACTATCTCCAGCCATTTCACGTGTTCGTCGAAAGTATCTGTCACAATTATTATATCGTCGAGATAACCAAACACGTGAGGTTCAAATTCCGGTCCGAAAAGAGCATCAATTACTCGTTGAAAGGTCATCGGCGCATTAGTCAAGCCGAATGGCATTCGTCGATATTGTCACAGTCCTGAGCCGGGGATGGCAAAGGCCGTGTACTTTCTGCTCTCTTCTGCCATTGGAATTTGGTGATATGCCAGTTTCAAATCGATCTTCGACAAGTATCGCGCCTTCCTCAACTTGTCGAGTATGGAGTCTATCGTCGGAATTAAATAGGCGTCCTTGACGGTAACCTTGTTGACATCCCTATAGTCCATACACATTCGAAAATCTCCATTCCCTTTTCTGGCAATCACCGGTGCACTCCTCCAGTCGCTACTTGATGGTTCGATCACGCCTTGCCCATGTAGTTGAATCATGTGTCCTTGAGCCCACGTGATCATAATAGGTGACATGCGTCTCTGTCGATGCTGTACTGGTGTCTCGTCTGTAACCCTTATATGATGTTCTGTCAGATTTGTCACCCCCAGTACGTCAGATTCTCGAAGAACCAATCGGTTCACCATTTCTTGAATGATCTCTCTTTGTTTGTCCGTCAACGCAGAGATTCCAGCGCATTCAGCGTAGATCGACTCATCACTCTCAATCCCATCCTTGACGCCAAAAACATGCCAGTCGCCATTGAAAACTCTCCACAACCCCAGTCCCAATTGTACCTCCATATTCCAGGCTTTGCAGAAATCCACACCCAAAATTATGTCTTGTACTACTGAGCTAAGGACCTTGACGCTAAACGGTTGAGAATGGCCATCCACCTCGATGTTCAAATTCAACAATCCAGCTGTCTCAGTTACTCCTCCAATGGCGCTTCTTATCGATGTATTGCAAGGCTGGATGCGGCTCTTATAAGGCTCAGCTACTCTGTCACTAATCACCGAGATCATCGCTCCAGGGTCGAAAAGTGCCTCATAAGATTTATCGCCAATGGTCATTCGAAAGAAATAACGATTTTCCATACGACTGCCGTCTACATCCTTGTCGAATAAGGCTTCTGGGTCAGCTGTGCCCGTCACAGCCTCTCCCCTCCCCTGGACTATTGGTACTGACTCCATTTCAGTATCTTTAGTCCCATCTGTCATTAACACGTTTTTGAGTGAATGCTCTCCACTCATTTGGCTTTTTGGTACCTGTGTCGCAAATTTAAATGAATTATCTTCATTTAATTCGTCAGTACCGATTCGCTCATCACTCTGTCTGAGTGGTCCCTCCCCACTCTGTTGCCCACTACAGGATGCACCCTCGTTGATTGGGAAAAAATTTAACCCTCTTGGTTTACTCTTCTTTTCCCCTGAACCTTCTCCAACCCTGGTCGCTACCCCGTCGTTAAGAATCGATTTTAATGATTCTTCAGTGGGTTGGAGGGGGGTACAGACCCGCTCTGTGCCCCCCATTGTCCGTTTCCCAAAGCGGCCCTCACTTGGACGCCAGGACAATTCACGCCAGGTGATCGACAAACAAGGCATGACTCTACCTGGACTCTAGCTGGGCACTGTGCCGCGAAATGACCACGCTGTTGACAGACAAAGCATGTCCTCATGGGGCATTCCGAAACTTTGTGTCCGACCATTTGACATGTGAAACATGCCCCCACAAATGGCTTCGACCCGCCCGTCGCAATTTGTGTTGTATGTCCGGTATTTCCAACTCCTTGTTTTGGTGGAAATTGGCGCTTGCCTTTCCCAGCGGCCACTGTCGCAAAAGTAGGGTTAGAAGCCCGTATCGGAGTCGCGGATGGCTGAGGACTTGATTCCTTAATTGCATTCACCTCTGTAGTCCCCTTCTCAGAATCAGTCTTCTTTGTCTTCTTCGACTTTTTCCCCTTACTTTTCTTGTCGACCACCTTCTCTACCTCGCTACCCGTCGCTGACTCGTCTTCTAAAGCCGATATCTTCTTGGTCTCTTTAGAGGAAGATGGCTTTTTCTCATCCTTCTTCGCACCCTTATAAGCCGCGGCGGGAAAACGCATTTTCTCTTTAGGGGGAGGGGGAACGTATCTGTCATCGAGATCTTGAACCTTTTCGAACTGTCGCAAATTTCTCTCTAATTTCGAGAGTGATTCTAACCCCGATGAATCGACTTGTTTACGATAAGTGGGGGTAAGTCCCTTATAAGCGATTTTAACCTGTTCCCTGGTCAAAAATGGTTTCCTAAGATGCCCCATTATAAGTCGCAAACTGGTTATATAAGAGGATATTTTCTCCCCTTTCGCTTGAGTCCTACTCCTCATCTCGTCTATCACTTCGTCGTCATCAATGGTCGTTAAATACTCTCGTCGAAAAGCTTTTTTAAATGATCTCCACGAACTAATTTCATTATGAATTGTGCGGAACCACCTACTCGCATTACCCTCAAAAATGCTGGGGAGTGTTTGGAGGAGATCTTCGTCGCTTATCATGGCGCAATCTCGGCAGTCTTCTATTCTCTCCAGGAATTCTTCGGGATCTTCTCGCTCTTCACCCGAGAACTTAATATCCCAATCTTTAAGAGTCCTATTGATTTGAGTTAATCGAGAAGCTACACGATAGTCTCTTCGCCTCTGAGTCCTATCGCTAACGTCAGTCTCGTTATCAGTTGAAGAATTGTCGAAAAGTGTCCTCCTAGCATCAACCCGTGGTGTATTTTGGGGGGTATGCCTTCGGCTGGATTCCCTACGTTCTTGACGACTCCCTCCCCTAGTCGAGAATCTGTCGCTAACTTCCGATCTCATTCTACTATTGTCGCTAGCTAACTCACTGGGTTCGCTCTTTACGCCTGAACCCCTTTCTCTCTTTATGTATGTGCGCCTACTGTCACATACTTCCCCACTCCTGTTCCTGTTGTCGCCTACTGTCCGGGGGGTTGGGTTAGGGATGGTGTTGGGACTCTCTCCTCCTGATTGGTCCTGATTAACAGAAGTTATTTCATCCCCTTCCCCAGTCGCAAATTCTACTGGATTTTGAGATGGCTGGTGGAAATTGCTATTATCCCCCACATTCTGACCCATATTAGCAGCCATTAAATAGTTATTAATACGGATCAGCTGTTGTAACTCTGGACTCAGGGTAAACTTGGCTACAGACTGTCGCAAGCTAATCACCCCAGGCGACATCGTCGCTGAAACCCTCATTGACGGGGCAGAATTCACGGTGGTCGTTGGCGCAGAGTTCATAGAATGAACGGCTGACATTCGTGGTGGGGAGTTTGTGGGGATCGACGCTGTGGACATCACCGGTGGTGATTGTGGAAGGGGCGGTGGAGGGGGCGGAAAACCATCGGTGGTCGGACTAGGTCTGCTGTGCGATGATTTATCTTCCAACCTTTTTCTTATGGCCCCTTTACTTTGTTGATCTCCCAAAAATCCCAAGTCACGAATCGACCGTGAATTTTTCTCCTCGTCGCTACTCGGATAAAACTCGCCTCCTCTTTTAAGATTTACGTTGGGCAATAAACTCTCTTCCGTGAATGCCTCAAACTGAAAAACTTTGACTGAGTTCCCCTTATCGTACTCGTCGCAAAAGGGTACGTCAGTTTCTGGGGGAAGCGCGAGTTTTAATTCTGCCCGAAACAGTCGTTCGCGCAGAACTTGTAAAGAGCCACTAATACATAATTGATTAGTCAACAGGCTCGTTACCACTTGTCCTACCGGCATTCCTAAAATCACTTGCCACAATTCCTTTGCCTGTGGAAGGGCCCGTCGATCCGTTGACACGGCCCTAGTCAATAATTTTTATACACTTGCTTGACTAGTCGCAAAGGAAAATTTTACTCCCTAAAATTTTTCAGTTATTTTGGAATTCTAGAAATAGGGGTGCCAATTTTATAGGTACGGCCCTGACAATTAAATTCAAGTTAGCACCACTTGACTTTTCACAAAAATAAATTGTCGCAAAAATTAACCTGTCGCAAAAATTAAATTTGGTAAAGATTATAATTTTTGGGGCCCGCTCACTATTAGTTACGGCAGTGGTCACTCGTAAAAATTTAATTTTATAACCGGGTCGTCATTAAGAGAATTTTTCCCATTAAAAATTCTCACGTAAAATGTCAATTAATTTTTGATAGGGCCCGTCGGTCCGTTGACACGGCCCTGGTAAACAAAAAGAAAATTTAACAATTACTTGACTTGTCGTTAAGGAAATTTTACCCACTAAAATTTCCAATTATAATTAAAGAAATTTTTAAAGATGACCGTCGCGATAATAATACGGTCCTGGATTAATTTTTGTTTATTTAACAATTCTCTTTTTTAAAAGTCACACTAATCGACACTCAAATTTATTCCACACGTTTCATTTAAAATTCTCAATTTCTCCACTCATTGAAAATTTTACAAGTCGCAAGATTCCCTACTGCGCAAGTCACAAGTGTTTTGAAATTTCTATCTTCTTCCAAGTCAAGAAGCATGGGTCTCAAATTCAAACACCGAGATATCACGTAATACGCATGCGCGACGAATCACATGGTATGGTACAATTAATACGCCGGCCACGTGGGAAGCAATTATTAATAATAAATAATTTTTTTAAAATTTAATCACGCACAAAAATCCAGAAAAATTCACTGATTCCGAGAAAAATCGATTCGTCAAAATCGGTCGAGAAATGTCTCTGAAATCAATTCTTGAAAATTTCTACACGTTTTGTTAATCTATAAAAGGAATAATTAAAATCAAAATTTTTTCAATGACCGACTCTACAAATTTTGTTAATCTATAAAAAGAAAAATTTAAATCCCAATTCTTCAATGACCGATTCTACAAATTTTCTTTAACAAGAAAAATAAAAGTCTCAATTCTTCAATGACCGTTTCTACAATTTTTATCAATGTAGAAGAATAAACAATTTTAAATACCGATTCTACAATTTTTATCAATGTAGAAGAATAAACAAATTTAAATACCGATTCTTCAATGACCGCCTCTACAAATTTTGTTAATCTTTTAAAGGAATAATTAAAATCCCAATTCTTCAACGACCGATTCTTCAATTTTTATCAATGTAGAAGAATAAACAATATTGAATACCGATTCTACAATTTTTATCAATGTAGAAGAATAAACAAATTTAAATACCGATTCTTCAATGACCGCCTCTACAAATTTTGTTAATCTTTTAAAGGAATAATTAAAATCCCAATTCTTCAACGACCGATTCTTCAATTTTTATCAATGTAGAAGAATAAACAATATTGAATACCGATTCTACAATTTTTATCAATGTAGAAGAATAAACAAATTTAAATACTGATTCTTCAATGACCGCCTCTACAAATTTTGTTAATCTTTTAAAGGAATAATTAAAATCCCAATTCTTCAACGACCGATTCTACAATTTCACTATAAAAATAAAAATAAAAATTCCAATTCTTCAATGACCGATTGTACAATTTTATCAATGTAGAAGAATAAAAAATTTTAAATACCGATTCTACAATTTCAGATTATTCGTAAATTAATAATCATAAATCTTGATTCTTTAATGACCGATTCTACAATTTTTATTTATGTATAAGAATAAAAAAATTTAAATAATGATTCTTCAATTATTGATTCTACAATTTTATCAATGTATTAGAATAAAAAATTTTAAATCCCAATTCTTCAATGAACGATTCTATAATTATTATCAATATGGAAGAATAAATATTTTAAATTTCAATTCTTCAATGACCGACTCTGCAAATTTTGTTAATCTATAAAAAGAAAAAATTAAATCCCAATTCTTCAATGACCGATTCTACAAATTTTCTTTAACAAGAAAAATAAAAATCCCAATTCTGCAATGACTGATTCTACAATTTTTTTCAATGTAGAAGAATAAACAATTTCAAATACCGATTCTTCAATAATCGACTCTACAAATTTTGTTAATCTTTAAAAGGAACAATTAAAATCCAAATTCTTGGGTTTGAAGAATTAGGATTTTAATTTTTCTTTTTATAGATTAACAAAATTTGTAGAGTCGGTCGTTGACGAATTGTGATTTAAATTAATCCTTTTAAAGATTAACAAAATTTGTAGACTCGGTCATTGAAGAATCGGTATTTAAAATTTGTTATTCTTCTACATTGATAAAAATTGTAGAATCGGTCATTGAAGAATTGGGACTTTTATTTTTATTTTTAAAGTGAATTTGTAGAGTCGGTCATTGAAGAATTGGGATTTAAATTTTTCTTTTTATTGATTAACAAAATTTGTAGAGTCGGTCATTGAAGAATGGGTATTTAAAATTGTTTATTTTTCTACATTGATAAAAATTGTAGAATCGGTCATTGAAGAATCGGTATTTAAAATTTTTATATTTACTCATTAACATAATGTGTAGAATCGGTCATTGAAGAATCGGTATTTCGTGTTACGGTTTGGTATCTTTATTAATTTAATAATCCGTTTTTGTAGGGTCAGTCATTGAAGGGTAGAACGTTATGAACGGTTGTTTTTGTACAGTTGATTGTGTAGAATCGGGTAATTGTAGGATTGAAAAAGGTTGAATTGACTCCCTGCCGTAAAAAAAACAGTGATTTTTAAAATTTTGATTTTAAAAGAACGCCATTTTGTTTTTTTAGATATTTTTAATTCCATGATATTAGTCCACTGGGTACTCATGTATACTAAAAAAAAATTTGGTTTTTTGATTTTAGACTGTCAGGAGCGGCTCTACAGGGGGTACCGCAAAACCTTACAAATTTTAGGCCTCTACTTTGTCGCCCTCTACGAATCGTGATTAACAATGAAAAAACAAAACTATTTTTGCTTTTTGTAATTTTAATAATGTACTTTAAGGAATAAAAAAAGTTTTTAAATTTTTAATTAAAATGGCTGTGTAAAAAAATTGTAAAAAGGTGCCTATTTTTCGTCTTCGCAAACGCAAGTACGCCTTAAACAAACTTTTTGTGAAGTTCATTCTTAAGGGGAGGCACTAGTGAAATTTCAACACATTATAAAATACGTTGTTAAAGGGTGCCAATTTTTTTTCTGACATTACTATTTATATGTAATTATAATACATCATGAAAAAGTAGGAAAAATATTTATTAGTTACTACATATGTAAATAAACTCAAAATTCTGAAAAAATCAAAATTGTAACTTCTCTCATAATTTTTAATATTTTTCATCGTCAATTTTTTTCCATACTTTTTTCATGATTCTGAACGATTTTACGTATGGGTTTCAAAAAATTTCAATTTTTTCAAAAATTAAAATTTTGAAAAACTAAAAAATAATCCCAAAATAGTTAAAAATGATTTTTTTCAAATTTTTTAGATTAAAATACGTTTCTAAATTGCAAATAATGCAGAAAGAGAATTTACAATGCAAATTTTGAATATTAAAATATTGACTTGTGATTCGTTAAAAATGCAACTTCTTCTATAATTTTTAATATTTTTGAATGAAAATTTTTTCACACTCTTTTTTCATGATTTTAAACAACATTACGTATGGATTTAAAAAGTTTTTAATTTTTTCCAAATTTAACAATTCTAAAATCCACAATTTTTTTTATTTTTAATTTTAATTTTGTAGAGTTATTTTGCATCCTAAATAAGGTGAGAAAAAAAATTGACACCCCCCAACAACGTATTTTACGATATGTTGAAATTTCAGTGGTGCCTCCCCTTAATCATATGAATTACTTGATCGAAGATATTACTTAACATGTAGTACCGCGACTTGTCGCCAGGTGACGCCACAGTGTAGAGATAGATGAAAAAAAGAACGCATGGCGCCTTCTATCTCCTCATCTATCCTCTATGCTTTTCATTTAGTTTAGAGTGCGAAGCAGGAAAAGTAAGGGTAGGGAGATAAAATTAAAGTTTTTTTGTATTATAGGGTGGGAGTAAATATCTTCGAACAAGTAATTCATATAATTAAGATTGAACTTCACAAGAAGTTCGTTTAATCTTTAATTATATTTCATGTTACTTGTTCGAAGATATTATTTAATATGTAGATGTTTAGAGTAAAAGACCTTTACTTAAAAATTTATTTTAAACATTTTTTATAACTATCAGTCTAAACACAAGACGTTACAAATTTAAAGTCAGCATATAATATTTAAAGTTTTCAGTCTGAACATGAGAACTTATGACTAGTATTCAAAATGGAACTTTTTCTTTATAAAAATATTTTAGTCTGATCATGAGACCTTATAACATTCATAAACAAGTCTTATTTTTATTTTATCTCTTTTTTTTAAATCTTATAGGTATTTATTTGAACTTTTTTGGTCCTATGAATAATAATCACATTTTATTATCACTGAACTGTACTTAAACCAAAAAATCTTACGAAAAAACTGTTTCTGCAAAATCTTTTTGTAAAGGCTTAATGGGCCTATTATAAAACTTAGCAAACGTGGTTGAATTTTGTGACCAACTAGCCGTATTTTTTATAACGTTAATATCAATACCCTTCGTTAATGCTTTCGAGGTTTTCGGTAAATTCTATATATGACAGTAATGTGCTGGCTATACAAAGTTCCCTGTTTTGAAAAAATGAAAAAAGCACATAGGGCTGCTTTGATCCAGGCCTGGAAGTTTTAATCAAATCAGTTATTTTGATCTCTATTCCTTTTTTTGAAGAAACAATGTTATCTATTTTTATAAGGGATAAAGATTAAACTCTAAAGGCCGACCCCAAAGCTAAAAGCATTGTTACTTTAAGAGTTAATAATTTTCTTAAATCTAAATCTTTCGTGGGACCCCAATCTTTTATTAATTTTAAAACTATTCCCGCGTCCCAGGTTGAATCGTATCTGGGAGTGGGAAGTTTAAATTTTAAAATTCCCTTAAAAAATCTTTTTAAAAGAATACTATCTGATAATTCTTGAAAAGTAATAAAAACAATAGTGGATCTCATGGTGTTCAACGTACCATAAGCAGCTCCCTCGTTGAAGACAGCTTAAAACTTGTCTTTCTTGTGCTTTAAATGGATTGATATTTCCCCTCTGACAGAAATTCCACCAGTATTTTAATACACTATTGTACTGCTTGGCTGTGTTTTCGGTGATGGAAGTTAACATTATTTCTATTGTCTGCTGTTCCAAATTCTTTTCTTCGAAGGCCTTCCTGAAACAATCCCACACGCCAGGGTAAGCTGTTCCGACAGAGGATGCACGACTGTCCTTCAAGGAGATAAAAGTAAATCCGAGGAAGGTTGAAAAATTATTAATTCCGATATTAATAACTGTTTAAAAACTGGGTACCATGGCTGCACTGTCCATAAGGGAACCACCAGAATAACCGTTGAACCTTCTTCTTTAATCTTCTTTTAAATTTTTGTGATTAAAGAAAAAGGTGGAAACGCGTACCAAAAATCCTGTATCCAAGTTATGGTAAAAGCATTTATTGCTAATGCCTCAGGGTCTCTCTCCCAGTAGCAAAATCGCTTGCATTTAGCGTTAATTCTAGATGCGAATAAATCTATAGAAGGAAAATCCAGTTTCAAGGTTAATTCGCGAAAGGCAAAATCAGCTAATTCCTATTCGGTATCAGGATTATTTATCCTCGAACCCACGTCTGCAAGGTTTTCTTTAGACGCTACATACTCAGCGAAAATCCACAATTTTCTGGGAATGCACCATTCCCAAATTTGTTTTGCGATTTTATTTCAAGAGCTGAATTTTGTTCCCCCCATTTTATTTATGTATGCTAAAGCTGTTACATTATCTATCCTGAGGAGAATCTGCTTATTGGAATAAAAAGAAGAGAAGCATTTAAGAGCTAAGAAGGCTGCCTTGAGTTCTAAGAAATTAATCGGATAATTTCTTTCTGACGAATTCCAAAGACCATTTGCTTTTTGGTCTCCGCAAATAGCACCCCAACCAGTATTTGACGCGTCTGAAAAAATCTCAAGGTCAAATGTATTTGTCCTAATTTTATTTTTCGCTGTCAAGTTCTGTAAACGCCACCATCTTAATTCGTCAATTGCCGCTAATGATAAAGTCGTAAACGAGTTTGAATTGTATTTATTTAAAATTAAGGCTTTTTCTTTTGTTTCTCTAGATTTTTATAATAGAGCCAACCGTAGGCTATTCCTGGACAGACTGCAACTAAAGTGCCGATGCATTCCTTTAGAGTTTGAATTTTGATCTCTTTCTTTTTTAATATTTTGTTTAACATATCTCTAATTTTTATTCTTTTTTCCCTAGGTGGCTCGATTGTCATTTTCGCGGAATTTATTTCCATTCCTAAAAACTTATAAGACCTATTTAGAACTAACTCACTTATATCCTAATTTATTATAAACCCGAGTGATATTAGTAGGGATACTGATAGATTTAAACTCCTGGAACATTCTTCTTTGGTCTTTCCGAAAAAAAGGAAATCGTCTAGATAAATGGTTACATTAACTCCATTATTTCTTAACCAGTTGACAATTAGTTTGCCAATTTTTGTGAAGACAAAAGGCGCTGACGAGAGACCAAAAGGAAGCGAATTAAACTGGTAGATCTGTCCCTGATATTTAAATCTCAAAAAAATTTTATCAGCAGAATGAATAGGTACCATAAGATACGCATCTTTCAAATCCAATCTGCAAAGAAAATCATCTTTATCTGAATGGTTTAAAGCCGTTCTTAAATCCTCTAACTTAAAATGTTCCTTTTTAATAAAAAAATTTAAATTTTTTAAATTTAAAATAAATCTGTAAGAGCCATCTGGTTTTAAAACTAGAAAAAAAGATGACAAGAATTAACCTTTAACTTTCTGACAAATCTCAATTGCTTTTGTAGTTAAAAGTTTTTCTATTGCTGAATCAAAATTCTCATTTTGAATGACATCTAAAGGTTCCTTAATTTGTATAACCTCTTCCTGAAAACTAAGTTTATAACCTCTTACAGCTTGTAAAACAAAGCTATCCTGGGTGATTTTTTCCCATTTAGAAAAACAACTTTTAAGTCTTAAATCATAGCTTACCGAATCTAGGTCTATCGCCGAGTCCTCTGTGGTTGTGACTGACTGTAGGTAAGTCCACGTCAGAAATATCAGAATCTGCAATTGGTTCTTTGATTTTAATGATACTTGGTAAAATTATAGCTTTATATAAGAGCAATGTGTAAGTAAAAGGAATTTTTAAAATATCTAAAATTGTAGGAGTTATATTACTTTTAATTTTGATACTGCATTTTTTTCTTACCTTTATATCTCGGTCAATTTTCAACCGATTTTGATAAATCAAAAACGATTTTTTCAGAAAATTACGTATTTTCAGAAAATTTTAAAATAAAAATAAAATTTTGTTATTTAAATAGAAAAAAGTAAAAAACAAAATTTCTTTTAGATTTTTTTCAATTTTGACCTCTTTTTTTAAATTTTAATTTTTTAATAATATTCCTTTTTATTTTATCTTTAATTTAAAAAAAATTCATCCTGGAGACTTTTTTAGATCTCGTGATATCGTCCTTTAAGTATTGTAAGTCTTCATCAATTTGAAAACCGCAGGACTTGCTTCTATCATTACTTTCATTTGTTTGTTGAAATTTTTTATGGTTATGAATAACTATTTGTTTTAGAATCCTCTAAAAGAAAGCGCTAAAAACTTCAGCTACAATCTAGTTTGTAACAATAATATTATAAAACAAATGAAAGTAGAAACACAAATCTGGATCCTAGTTTTCTTGAGATGTGGATATTTATAGAACGATATCACGTGATCTAAAAAAGTCTCCAGGATGAATTTTTTTTAAATTAAAGATAAAATAAAAAGGAATATTATTAAAAAATTAAAAAAAGGGGTCGAAATTGAAAAAAAATCTAAAAGAAATTTTGTTTTTTACTTTTTTCTATTTAAATAACAAAATTTTATTTTTATTTTAAAATTTTCTGAAAATACGTAATTTTCTGAAAAAAATCGTGATATTTCTGACGTGGACTTACCCTGTACACTCTCTTCGCAGGGTATGACTCCGATCTGTTCTGGTGCGTTCTGAAAGAAGATTGATTGGATGTTGTGTTTCTGAAGCTCCCCCGACCCCCTTATCTTTTCACGGTGGAACTCTTCCAGTTTAAAGCCTGATTTTGATGAAAAGGAGCCTTCTGTTTTGGTTTCAAGTCTTTTGAAACCTTTTCCATAACTTTTGAGCTATCAATGACAGCCCTGAGATTGTCTCCAAACAAAAAAGTAGTTGGTTCTAATTTTTTAAGAATCTTTTGAACCTTTTCTTTGTAGCCACCCGAAAGGAAAGATTTTCTTGCGGTCGTTAGAAAGAAAAATAAGTGACTTAGCAGTTTAACTGCATTTGACAATTTAGTAAGTAAAATATCTCTGTCTAGAGGCATTTCATTATCATTTAAAAAATCACTTAAAATTGAGGCCGTAAGACACAAAGCTGAGCCAGTTAGGTTCTGATCTTCTCGGAAATGTTCATCTCTGGCGAGAGATCTAGGAAGGAGACCTACAGAGACCTCATCGTTAAACTTTGGTGCTTCTAGGTTAAGTTGACCTCTTCTCTGAGTTGTTTTTAAAAGTTTGTCCTTGTCTTCTGGCTCTGTAAGACCCTTTAAAATCCAGGCTTTTATTCGATCAACAACGTCGTCTATGAAGGGCAGTTGGTTTTCTGGTGGTGCTGAAGGATTACTTCCAAGAAATTTATTTAATTCCTCTGATTGGTGTGAAATTAGCGCCTCTATTCCATAACCTCTTGTTGCAAAGTCCCCTCTTGTGGGTCGATTTCCTCCTCACCGTTATGGTCCTCCATTTTTTCCTGAACGAAAATGGCGTCCTCTGAAAAGAAAAAGTTTTATTGTTTAACTTTTCTTTTTTTTACGGTTATCAACTCTAAGATTGAGAATCCGCTTTTATTTTTGGCACTTGATTTCAACTCTGAATTGAAACTCGGCCTGAGAGGATTTTTTATTTTTTAATTTGCACGTTGTGCCGGTAGCACGCTGCTTTCTGTAACAACAAGAAAAAGGAAAAGACTATAAAAGGAAGGAATTACCTGTCTCATTGAGCTCTTCCTCTTCTAAATCAGCTAAATCTTGAAACGCTCTGTTCATTTCTTCCTCTAGGAATCTTAATTGTTTAAGTTTTTCTTGTTTCTGTGCACTTATTTTAAAAGAATAAATTTTCCCTGTTGCGTCAGCTAACGCCAAGAAACGAATGAAAAGCATAAGGGATAGATGAGGAGATAGAAGGCGCCATGCGTTCTTTTTTTCATCTATCTCTAAACTGTGGCGTCACCTGGCGATAAGTCGCGGTACTACATGTTAAATAATATCTTCGCACAAGTAACATGAAATATAATTAGTCTTTTATTAAATACATGTCGCGCAACTGATGTGTCGTGACGACTGTCTGTTCTTTAGTGTGCGTAAGATATACGTTGGAAATTTTCATGCAATAATATTGTTTAACTAAAAATTTTTTATTATTTAAAGATAAAATTTTATTATTGAACATTTCACATATATCAGTTTGATATAAATTAAATTAATAAAATTTTATTTATTCGCAAAAAGTTGGCTGCGCACTACTTTTTTATGAAACAATATTACGAAAATAATCTTATTGCAATTTATTTTTAAAATATATTTATTAACAATTTTTAATAATTGTTATTAAAAAAAGTAAGTTATAATAATTTATTTTTACTGTTTATTAAGGTAATTTTTCACATACCTTATTGCAATTTATTTATTAACAATTTTTCATAATTGTTATTAACAAAGGAAATTTTAATAATTAATCAATATTTTATTAACAAATGTTATATTATTAATGATTGTTTAAACGTTCATTATTCATTTGTAAAATTTTCAACTAAATATAAATAAAAATAAATATATTAATTAGTTATATTATACTTTTAAATTTTAATTAAATTTCGTGTCTTTCACCTAAACGTCAACCCAAGTAGCACGGAATATTGGTTGAATGTCACGGTGATATCAAGTAAGAATATTCCTGTGAAATTCAATCCATATCATAATGTCCACTTCATGGGTACATTCCACGGTGATATTCCTGTGACATTCGCGTGTTATTCATATGATACCAAGGAAATATTCCCGTGAAATTCATGTAATGTTGAGGGGGTATCCTTGTGATATTGAGCGGAATATTCCTGTGATATTGAGCGAATATTCCGCTAGTATTGAGGAAATATTTCAGTGATATTGAGAGAATATTCCTGTTATTTATAAAATTCTAAAATGTCCTTTGTTTTGATTGTTTTGAATATTTAAATATTCAAAACGCTTGAATGTCACAAGAATATTCTCGCTTGATATCACCTTGACATTCAAGCAATATTCCGTGCAACTTGGGAAGTGACTTATCGAAGTATTCCCAGCATAAAAAATAATATCATTTTAAATTTAAAACAATTTTTTATTAGTATTGATAAGTTGAATTTATTTGTATACTACTTTTATGTGCTTATTAACAAAGGTAAGTTTAATGTATTATTTAATATTTTATTGTTTATTTATTTATAACTATTAATTATTATAAAACTATTAATACTTGTTTCTTTAAGTATTAATTGTTTAGAACTAAAGGTAAGATAATTCCCAATTCTTTTATGAAATCATCAAAATCTTTTTTAGTTTTATTTAATATTTCTTGTTCCTCATCATTAAAATCATATTCTTCATCACTATCAAAAAGAGAAATCTGAGTGATTTCTTCATCGAAAACCTCTAAAAATCCTCTATTTTTACTTTGTTTTTTAGGTATTGTACCTGTTTTCTTTACTTTATCATTATTTTCATTTAAAGACGATTTATTTTCTTTATCTGAAATAGATTTTGATGCTTCATTGTTTTTATTTTGTTCGGGATCCATTTTAAATATTCAAAACAAAAACAAAAAAAAATATTTAATTTTATATTTATTTATTCAATATCTCTATAATTGTGAATGATTTTCAGTGCACTCTCTTAATTCTACTTATCCCTATTATTTTGCGTAGTTTATATTCTTAAAGGAAAAAGAGAAAGAGAGAAAGAAAAAAAATTTCATTCAATTCAAATTCATTCAGAAAACGAAAACACCAAGGGTACCAGTTGAAGCATTATTAACTCTCACACCGGGGATATATACTATTATACGTGTTTATGTTTACCTTCTTATCAGTCTTAGCCCTGATTTGGTTCGGTTCTGAGAAATTAATAAGTTCAAAAATGTGGTTGAATGACCGTAAACATAAATGTTTAGATAGTAATCACCCACATTACGTAAGTTTATACAAAAGAAAGAATGGCTATTGTCTAAATTTAAAGGGACATTGTATTTTCAAATTTAATTATTTGATACAATGGACACGTGCCAGCTATATCAACAGATATGATTGTAATAATATAATAGAATTATTTAAATTAGATCAATTCTTAAAATTATTATTTCTATAGATATATTTGAAAGAAAATATTTATTTTGTTTTTAGAAAACTTGTTGCTTGTTTACCAAATTAGAGGAATCTTTCCTATAATTATTCGGTAGATCAGCTGTTTATTTTCTTATACACTTCTACTTTTATACATGTATAAATGTCATATATCGTTTTGAAGTTGAATATTTTTACTTTACAAAAAAAATAAATATTAATTATTAATAGAAAAATAAAATATACAATCAATCATATAGTATAACTATTTATTATTTAAGTTTGAATAATTAATTGTGAGTTCGTTCTGAATGAAATTAAATGAAATAATTTTATTAATTAACTTAAATTTTTCACCTTTTATCTGACTTCTTTCTAACAAATTCGCTTTTCCTCAATCGAAATTCAAAATTATCTCGTAGGTTTATCTCTATAAAAAAAATATATAAAATAAAATTTCAACGAAATAAAAGAAACCTGTCAATTTCCATCGACTATCAAGGTCAAGTTCCCTATTCCTTAAATTAGTTAATCTATCATAAGTAAATTAATTTTGCAAGTATTTTCCTTAGACTTAGATTTATTTAATATGTTATTTATTTTACAACACATTAAAATGATCAAAGTGAAATAGAAAATAAATGAAAAAGTCATTTACTCATCTGAAAATTTGCTAAATAAATAATTTAAGTAAATTATTTATTCCCTAAATTAACTAATTGATTGGAGGGCAGGGATTCATAATCAATTGAATCTTACACATTGACAAATTGATCGCCTATTGCAATGAATTTGAGATATATATATCTTCAAGAGACTTACGATTTGCTTTTGTTACCACTTAAGGATCCAGATAATAAGGTGGTACTCCGAGTTATCAGAAACCCCTTAAGTCTTTCACCATGGCTTGACTTTGTAGATTTTATGGTTTGAGTTAAAGTGATTATTCACTTTTTGTTTCTTCTACTTGCCTAATCTTGACTTTAAGGGGTTACGCCACCCTGAAATTTTCAAAAAATTGATTTTTTTTTGCTTAATTTCAAAATTTATATTCTAACGAATATTTTGAGATGTCTCCGAAGACAATGTTTCACTAATTACAAAAGTTATGATCTTTAGAAGTCAGCGGGTAGGGACGCGCCGAGAGCTGCTAGAAGCCGTCTAGCGCCTCCTTAACGACTTTCCATTTTCAGATCATAGGACATTCTTTCCATTCTAGGAGAAAAGTATTATGGCCCAGGAATTGCTGATTAAATAGTAAGTTAAAAAATTTTCAAGTTATAATACACTAAAGTATATTTTTTTCTTCTTTTGCGTTTTTCTCGAAACCACATTTTTCGAGACGGTGTACACGATAACTCAAAAACAATTCAACCGATTGACTTGCAAATTAATATACATCTTCCTAAATAGATTTTCCAGAGTGACGTGGGATTTTTTCGATTGAATAATTTGAAAATTTTTTATCCAATTTTTTAGACGGTATTTTTAGCCCAAAAAAATGTCAATTTTTGAAGTGCTTCCATTTGCGTAAAAACATTTTTTTTTAAAATGGCTTCGTCACTCTGTTTAAAATTTGTCACATTTTAAGAAAAATATTGTTTTACTTGTTTCAGACAAAAATTGAACTGCCAATCAGGTACACCATCAAGGAGTGCTCCGGAAAAATTGATCCACGCCAATACTTATATATCAGCCATTTTTAATTAAAAACCATTTTTTTTAAATATTTATAAAGCTTAATATATGTATTAAAGCATCCATAAATGTAAATAAGTCCTACCTCTAACAGTTTTGTCAAAAAAATTCCTAAAAAACCATCCGATTTTCATGCGTTCAGGGTGGCGTAACCCCTTAAATATTGAATTTATAAGTTATTTAAAACGCTTATTTCTTATATAATTCTGAGTTGGAACGGTTGTTAAACCAGCCTCTCAGACATTATATAAGATTATATAAAAGGTAAATAAAAAATATAAATAATTAAAAAAATTAATATTTTTAATAATAAAGAGAGTTTATATTGAGCACTTGTTCTTTATTCTTTAGAACTTACTTTTATAACGTAAAATCCAATCACAAAATTTTCAATCACTCAACACAAAAAAAACTATCTGTCAAAAATTTAGTATAAATAACCTATATTTGATCGCTTGAATAAATTTCAGAGAATGTCCAAATTTGGGTCTCCTTCTCTATTCATTGACTCGAGAAGGCGCTTCATCCCCCAAATTTCTCTCTATCTTGTGTAGGTTTAAATTTGGTAAGTGTGTAAGAGAAATTCTAACAGCTGATTGCTTGAAAATCCGCGGTTTTCCCTTCCTACCTTTCTTCGTATACTTTTGTTGTATATTTCTTACCGCCAAATTCTCCCTCTAATCGCATTTTTCGCGGCGTCCTATTTTCTTAGCCAATAATATTTAAATTATTTTGGTAAGGACAGAGCGATTTCTCTCTTTCTAATTCCGTTATAACGTATACAGAGAACAATGCCATTGTCCAGCTGTCAATCATTTCTCAATTATTAATATAGTTTCTTTAAATCTTTAATATCTTAAAACAAGGAGGGGGTCCTTTATGTTTATTTCATAAACATTATGCTTCCTCATTGTGTGAAGCAAAAAATTCGCTTCCTCGTGAAGGAAGCAATGAATTTGTCCAATTCAATTGATTGATTTAAAAAATTTCGAGTTAAAAATGTTTTAAATTAATTAAATTTTTTGAAATATAAAGAAAATTTTAATTAATTTTGAGTGTAACATAAACTTTATATATACGAATCGATTCGTTTTAATGCAAGGAATACAATTATTTTATTCATCAACTTGAATTTAAAAAAACACAAAATTTTTTAGCTAAAATATGAATTTTCGATTTTTCAATTTTTATTAATTCTCAAATTTTAAATCAAATCTATACTTTATATATACCAACCAATTCGTTTCAATGCAGGGAATAAAATTATTTCATATATAAACATGAATTTAAATAAACACATCATTTTTTAGCTAAAATGAGAATTTTTGATTTTTTAACTTTCTTTAATTCTTTAAATTTCAATCAAATCTATACTTTATATATATCAATCGATTCATCTTGACATAAAGAAGACGATTATATTATATATTACCTTAAATTTCTCGATTTAAAAATTTTTTCAATTAAAAAAAAATTTTTGGAAAAAAGACGATAAAATTTTTTTTTTGGGGTATTTTTAAAAATCCTCTCGTCATTTTTGAGAGATTAATGTGTTAAATAAGCCTACCAAATTTTATCCAAATCCATTAAAACCTGTTAAAGATATCGTGTTCACAAAAACGATCCACACACACATACACACACACACACACACACACACATACACACACACATACATACATCCGGACAATTGATCAGGATCTCATATAACATGTTTCTATATAGAGGAAAATTTGTTTTCACCATTTTTAAAAAGTTTATAAACGAAAGGACTACATAGCTTCCTCCACGAGGAAGCAAAATAATAATTTGACAAAGATTTTACTTTTACCATTAATTTTTAAATAATTTTTACTTTTATGTGACATATAATTTTTACTTTAATATTATTAATTTAAGCAATTAAATAAAATAATTTGTATTATTTTAAATAAAAAATAAAAAATATAGTTAATTAATTTAATTATAGTTTATATTTATTTTTAATATTGTTAATAAAAAATCTTTAAATTTAAATTAAATTAATAATTTCTTTATATTCGAAATTATATCTTTCCTCTCTTACTATTATTTTTCTCATGTGTACTTGTCTATAGTGTTATCTATGAATGACTTCTATCTCTTTTTATTATTTCTGAAATTACACGTTTGTAATTTATAATTAGTATTAAAAAATGATTTTGATTAAAATAAATATTACTATATATTATAATAATAACAACTTTAATAATACGTTAACAAAACATACAATTTCTTGGTAGCAACCAAAAAGTTTGATTTGCGGTATAAGAAATTTAATTTTCAAATTATGAATTACTTAATATATATTTAATTATTAGTTTTTATTTAATTAGTTAATATATGTTAAGATTATTATTCCTCATTAATATTGTATATTTAAATAATCATTTAATTGGTTAATGTTAATAAAGTAAACGATGGAAAGGTAAAAGTTAAATAAAAATTCAAAAAGTGTATCGTCAAAAGAGCGATGTTTCGTTGGCTAAGGTTTGCCAACCTCTTCAGGCTAAATTTTTTAAACAGATAAAAACAAGTTCAATATAATAATAAATTCGTTACATTTTGAAAATATCGAAAAATTTTGATATCATTAGAGCAGAATTTAAGATTATATATATATAAGTACAAAAAGGTAAGATCATTAAAATAAAAATTTTTTTCCTCTTAAATTCTCCAATTCCTTATAACATGGGAGCATCTCACTGATGCATCGCTAAACAATAATTTTATTGACATTTTAAATTCAGTTTTAATATTCCGTGACTTTGAGAATGACTCGATAAAATTTCCAACTTTATTCGGTATTCATTTTCCAGCCTATTCTTTCCAAAAATTTATTAACTAAGTCAATATCATTAGATGGTAAATTTCCTTTCGAATAAGTAAGTAGTCCAGATCCCCTTGAAGTTAACGGAATATTATTAGTTGGCAATTTTTCTTTAACAATATGTTGTTCATTTTTTATCGTATTTCCAAAATTTAATCCCTTTGAAGTTGACGGAATATCATCAGTTGGTAAACCTCCTCTAACAATTGGTTTTCGATCAGCGTAAAATTTAGTATCACTTGAAAATAATGTATTTAAATTATTTACTAATTTAATCATTCTTTTTTCTTTTGGAATTTCAAAATCGTTATATATTACTCTCAAAATATTTTCTTTTTCATACTGCACTTTTCCAAGAATATTAAAATTTATTGTATCAGTAAGATAATACAGTTTCTTGGGAACATTGAAATAATTAGGATCAATGTACGCTATTCCAAATGAATTTTTAAAATGTAATTCCAACAATAGTATTTTATCAACATAGTTAGTTCTGTGAGTATTTTTTAAAGCATCTTTTACATTAGAATAAAATGGAATATTTTCAAGACTTTGACTAATATCACCATCATATTTCTTAGCAAAATAAAGAGTACTTGGAAATTGAATAAATTTATCATCACACTGTCTAAGAGCCAATCTGTTTAATGCAGCATTAAGTCTTGTATTTGCATGTAGACTTGTTGGTAAAGTTCCCTTTAAATGTGAATACCATACATAATAATCCTCAAATAGCATACTATGCTCATTTGTATGTGAATTAAAAATTTCAAACACAGATTCAACATTCTGTTCATATGTCTTATCAAAAATATTGGCTATTGTTTTTTTCGCATCTTCCAAATTTTTTACCTGATATAAAGACTTTTCAAATAGTACATCGTCAATAAAAATATGATTCGTTATTTGCCATTCGTTAAATATTTCAGAAGGTGTAATACGTGTATTTATTTCCTTTGCCAACATTTCATAAGTAGGAACACGAGTTTCAATTGGATCGATTCTTAAAATGTAACCTTTTAACATTTCTTCCATTTCAGTTAATCTATGCAGAGGAGTATTTAATGAGATAAGATTAGCTGCATTTTCAATATTTACACTTCTTTCATATGTAGTTATTTCTTTATTTTGAAGTAAAATATCATAGTTCTTTCTATTTTGCAACCAATCGGATTCCAATATTGGCTTTTGTTTTAGTTCTACAAGTAAAAAATCTTTTCCATTTACGAATTCAGTATTTTCTACTGTAAATTCCAGTTCTGGCAAAACAACAAATTGGTTTCTAAAACCCGTTTCAAATTCCGCCAAATCAACAAGTCCATATTGAGAATTAATTTTTATTTGATACTGAACTTCTGTTTTTAACGGATTCGCCGATACCTTATTAAGAAGTTTAATTTCACCATGTGGAATATCTGTCAAAAGGGTAATATCATTAAAATAAAAGTCCTTTCCTTTCAGTTGCTCCAAATATTTGACAATATTTTGTTCTTTTAATGTTTGACTAAAATACAAGTGTCTTGGCATTTTATGCTTCACTATGTCTTGAATGCTTCGTATCTTCTCTAAATTCTTTTTTATTAATAAAACTTTTACTTTATTTTTGTATAAATTAGCAAAATTTCCATATTTTAAATCTTTTATAGCTAATAAAATTTTTCCATACTCAATATCACCAAACATAAATCTAGCCCTAATGTTATCACCTAATCCACGACTATAAAAATGACTTAATGCTGACAAGCTTTCTTCTGAAGTTCCTGAGTTAGCAGAATTCATTAGTTTATTATCCCCATTATTCGTATTATAATGAACCAATTCTTCAGATCCCTTCGTATTATCATTATTATTATTACTTGGCACTCTTTCTTGTAACGTACCCGATGTCTTCATTGGTGTCTTATTCAATTCAATTGTATTATGATAAACTTGATAATCTTTTATTATTTTCGTATCTCCATGTAGATTAAAATAAGGCAAAAGTCTTTGAATAATTTCCTTTTTTCCCATTTTAGAAATATCAACATTTGGCAAACTTTCTGTTGAATACAATTCTTTTTTAACAATATGTTGTTTAGTTGCCCTCGAATTTTGGAAATTTAATCCATTTGAAGTAGACGGAATATTATCAGTTGGCATTTCTCCTTTAACAGTATGTTGTCCAGTTGCCCTCGAAATTTCCAAATTTAATCCATTTGATGTTAAAGGAATATTATCAGTTGGCAAACTTTCTTTTATAGCAGGTTGTTCAGATTCCGTTAGTGTGGGTATTATTTTCCTATCTGCATTTGAATTAAGGTAAGGCATGTTACTTCGGAGTAGATCATTTTCTCCCATTTCAAATTTCAAATTAGAAATTTCATTAGTTTCTGGATTATATACACGATAGGAAATTTTGTTCATGTTATCTTTTATTGGCAACACGGGAACTGGTAATAGATTGCCTTCAATGGTTCTTAGTTCTGCAGTATTTTCAAATGATGATATGAATTTTGGTCCAAAAAAGTGTTCACCGCCGGGATAATAATGTAAAAAGAGTTTATAATTCTTCTCTTCATGCAGAACATTTGGCATCAGACCATTAGTTGTGATTGGTAGTTCTATATTAGTATTCAGCTTTTTTAACATAGTTGTTAATAACATTTTTAGATTTTTATTCATTGAAATCTTTGGAATTTTTTGAATCATAGTGTTATACATCTTGTGGAATAGTTTGGAGCCCAATTTGCTTAACTTGAAAATTAATTCAAATCCAGGATCTATCAATTGTATTAAGGCAATAGATACATCTTTTAACAGTTGCTTGGTAAGAATTTCCTGCGAAACGGTTCTAGCCAGCGCTTTTGAAATTTGATAGAATGTAGTTAATTTAGTGGCACTTGCTACTCTTGATAAACTACTTTTAATTACATATTTTTCGCTTAATCCAATTACTAAGTTGTTGGTTATTTTAGTTGCGTATTTTCCAAAAGAACTTTGTAAAGAAATCAATGAAACAATATCTGAAGTACAGCCTAATGCGGCTCCAACTTTGTCATTCTCTTGTATGCTTTCAATACAACTGTAAAAAGGTATAAATGCTATTAAAAAATCAAAAACCTTCTCTTTTGTAGTTTCATTTCTATATTGATGCATTAGGTTTTTTAAAAAGTTTGCTTTTCTTACGTTGGCAAACCTTTCAATAAATACTTCGCTATCTTCATGAGCGGATTTAAGTTTATTTTGAACTATATTTAATTCCATTTCTGCATTTGGATCATTTGCAACTAATTTACCAAATTCTTGTTCGTTATTACTTCTTACGAGTAATGTTGGTAATGTATCGTTATATATAAATGCGTAAAAATTTGTTTTTTCTCTTCTTTTAATTGCAAACATTAGGGTTACGTTGGGGTTTATCTTTATTGCCATAGGTGGTATGTTCGTCATGTACATTGGATAATCTGGAACTCGTGCAAGACTAACAGTACTTCTTCTGTTTAATATTTCTATTAAATGATTATCGTCTAAAACTTTTCTTATCAAAATCTTTTCAATTTCATAATATGTGTTTCCTACATTTTCAAACTGTTTCCTATAGACATCTTCCAAATTGGGAAGATTGTCTAGAAAACAACCAGTGGGAAGAGCCAATCTTACAATGTAATGATTGTATGACATATAATTATTCACAGATTGAGGTAAATTATTTTTATAATGAGAATAGTTACAATGTTTTTCAAGTATATTTGTCGCAATAAATGGACGATATTTTAAATCTTTCATTTCCTTGCGAAATCTGTAAAAAAGATTGTTATGTAAGGTTCGATTTATACTTTCATTTATTGTTATATTAATATGTGAAAACAAAATATCATAAGCTTCATTTCGAACTTCTGCATTTAATAAAGTTTGATTTTTTTTTCTGAATGCTTCTTTTTCCTTAGTGGCGTAAAAAAATAATGCCGGTGTTGAAAAAAGATTAAACACCATTTCATAAGATTCGTTACCATAAGACGCCTGAAAATCAATCTCTCGTGATATTGAAATATAATTATCAAACGAAACGTTTATTTTTTCTCCAAGTATAGATCTGACAATTTTTAAACCAGCCATTGCGTATAGATAATCTACACTCATTATGTTCATATCTTGATTTTCTGGTTCGGGAAATATTGGAAGAATATATTCAAAAAAAATTTTTTTAGCTGACAAAATATTAAGTTTCGAGCTTTTATTTGTTTTTGAACAATAATCTATACTTTTGTAATTGTTAAAGAGTTCCCGCCCTATTGTTTTCATAAGCGCGGAATAAGATGTATTATTTGCCTTGTTGATTATTCCTGCTAAATATGCGTCAATATTGCCATAGTGAGAAAATAGAGCAGTGCTGATGAAGTACTGATATGTTTCATCTACGTATTTCGTATCGAGTGTTTCATTTTCGCCACCACCGTAGAGATCGGTTCCTTTTAATATTGTTTGTAGAAGCTGGAGTTTTGTTTCAGTTTCATTGTTGGAATTATTAAGGTATTTAAAATAAGTATTTAGTACAGGAACAGACTGATTTCGCTGATTTAATGTAATGAGGCTTTCGTTGTAAAAGATAATTCCGAGAGTTGTAATATAGTGACAAACGGATAGATATTGTATGTTTGGTGGAAGTTGTACGAAAACTGATGTGTCGTTCATCATACTCCGATTTGCTTTACGTTGTACTTTTTAATTTTTTTAATGTTGCTGTTGTATGTAACACTTTTATAACAGTTTTTATTTTTCCTTAGGAGATCTGAAATAATTATTTTGATATTTTGTTTAATTTTGTTAATTCTTATTTATGATTGCCTTACTGTGGCAGATTATCACAATCATTCTCTGAATTTATTTGATTAGGTTTCACTCAAGTTTTATTTACATGAAAATATTGCAACTAATTAGTGAAGTTTGATGAAAAAAATGATAAATTTCTTTTAATTACTCACTATTTATCTTTAGTTGTGTTACAATTATGTTTAATTAAACACTAATTAATAAATAATTAATTTGCGTTTTTATCATTTATTAAACTAATTTAACATAATTCTTTCACAAATCAACTAAGTAATCACTATTTAAGCAGTATTTATTATTTTTTTTCATCATACTGGACAAATTAGTTGCAATATATTTTATTTTAAATCATAATTGAGATAAACGTAATTAATTTTGCTCAGATTATGATCTGCCAAAGTATATTTGCTTCTTTTTCATATGGTTTGAATTTAAATTCCCATCGAAACATTGTAGATTATAGAAAAATTTGAACCATTAAAAATCTTTGACGCAGTTAACAACATTTTATTAAATACACTAAAGTGTAAATTTTCTAGGTATTTACTTACTGAAAATAAGAACCCTTATTGTAAAACAGCAACTTCAACTAATAGTGTCCAGAAGATAATTATAAAAGAATTAAAATTTCTTTCGATATTTATAGTATTTTAATGTATGATTTGAACAATGTTTTATGTAACTATATTTTCGTATGCTCAGTTTGTTTATGCTAATTTTTGACCTTGTATTGAGAAACTGACATTATTTCAAGGTCTGATTTTTTTACGCCTATGATAGCTTTAAAATTTGAAATATTGGGAAATGAATAATTTATCAAAATTTAAATAAATTATTTTTATCTACAATAAATAAAATTCAACACACGTGTAAATTTGGCCAATGGTTTTATCGAAAAATTTAAGAATATTGTTACACATAGAATTACACCTGTAATCGATACTTTGATATTATTTTTTTCATAATGGATTCTTTTTAATAGAAAATTGTAAATCAGTTATTTCTATAATTGCAATTTATTTGTTAAGATTTTTCAATGTCTGCGATTTTAAGATTATATACATATATAGAGCACAGGAATTTACAATAAAATGAGATAAATTATTATATATTAAATGCAAAATTTCCAGTTAAAAAAAAGCAATTATTAAATGAAAAAATTATATATTTAAAAGACTGCTAATATTGAAAAAAAACAATTTCAGTTACACGAATATAATTTAAATATCATTAATGTAAAACATAATATCCGATGAAAATAAATCATTTAAATTGTTGACTAATTTAACCATACGCTTTTCATTTATAAATTTATCATCGTTAAGTACAATAAAATTAACATTCTTCCCTTCAATAGTTTTAGTAATTATTCTATCTTTTTTCAATTCTAAACTTTGTGGAGTATAATATTCTAGCTTTGTTGGAAATTTAAAATCCGGATCAATATATGCAATTCCAGCTATATTATTTAATTCCACTTGACTGAATAATATTTTTTTATCGGAGGTATTTGGAATGTATTTCATAGTCGCTTCTTGAGTCGCATGAAATGGATTATCTGAATTATATGGTATAATTGTATTTTTTCCACTTGTTAACATTTTAATGTAATTTCTATTAGGAACATTAAGTGCATGATAAAGTGTAATTGGTGTTTTATAATATCTTCATTACATTGTCTTAGGGCCAATCTCATTAATGCAACATAAAATCTTTATTGCCAATTTATATCTCGTTTTAAATTACAAGAAAAATATGAAAAAATAACGAAGTAATCCTCAAATCGCATATTATTTGGAATTCCTATTGTTTTCTTGTAACTTTCAAATACAGGTTCCACCTCCTGTAAAGAAGAAGACCATCAAATATTTTCTCAATCGTTTTCTGAGCGGCTTCTAAATTTTTAACTTCATATAAAGAATATTGAAATAGTACATCATTAATAAAAATGTTATTTTTTATTTTATATTTGCTATATATACTTGGAATTGAACCGCCTGCAAAAATTTCTTTTGCCAATGACTCATAAGATGGAATTGAACTTTGACTAAAACTTGTTTTTAAAATGTATTCTTCTAACATTTTTTTGGAATCAGTATATCTATGTAGAGGTGTTTTTGTGGATATAAAATATGCAGCATCTTCAATATCTAAACCTCTTATTGATTGTCCTACTTCAACACTGTTAATTAACTTTGAATTTTCTTCTCTAATTTTAATCCATTTCTCTTTCTCTATTGGTTTTTGTACTAAATCCATTTGTAAAATAGAATTTCCATTAATGTAATAAGTATTCTCTACAATGAACTCAAGTTCGGGAAATACAATATATTGGTTTTTTAAAGTATTCTAAAATTCAGAAAGATCGACGAGTCCAAATTGAGAATTTATCTTTATATGAAAACGTACTTCCTTTTCTAAGGAAAATTTTGCCAATTTTTTAGATTCAATGGCTGGAATATCTGTTAAAAATGTAAGATCATTAAAATAAAATTCTTTTCCTTTTAATTTCTCCAATTTTGTAATAAAAGTACGTATCACTGATTTATCTGTAAACCATAATTCTCTTGGAAGTTTAAAATCAATTATAATATTCTGCAATTTTGATAATGTCTCCATAAAGCTTCGAATTTTATACAAATTTAATTTATTGTCTTTCAAATTAGAAATTCCATTTTTTTCAAACTCCACTAATATCTCAGTACAACTCTTGTACCAGACTTCTTTATAAGATTTTAATTTTTTGTCAAAATCATCAGTTGGCATATTTCCTTTCGTAGTAATTTGTTCAGTTCCCCTTGAAGTTGACGGAATATTATCACTTGGTAACCCTTTTCTAATAATTGGATGTTCAGTTTCAATTGAATTTTTAAAAATTTTACTTTCTCGTGGATTTAGATTAATGTAAAAATTATCATTTAAAAATAATTCATTTAACTTATTTACCAATTTAACCATTCGTGTTTCTTTTAGGATTTCAATCTCCTACATTACAAGTGTGACAAAATCAAAATCATTAATTGATGTTTTCACTTTTCCAAAATTTTTAAAATTTAGTACATCAGGAATATAATACATTTCCTTGGGAACTTGGAAATAATTAGAATCAATGTAAACTATTCCTGATGGATTTTTAATTTCCAATTAAGTTAATAGTAAGGGATTAAAAACATTAGTAATGGGAGTATTTTCTACAGCATCTTCAGCATTGGCATAAAAAGCAACATTATTTATTTTAAAACGATTACGATAGTATTTAAGTGATACTAGTTCTTTCCAATCTTAAGGACTTAATTCAGCAGCGTGGTAGAGAGTGTTTCGAATTTTGATGGAATGGAATCAGACTGTAAATGTAGATATTTCTTTAGTGTTAAGTAAATAATTACTTTTTATTTTATATATCTGCCAATCGAATTCCAATATTGGCTTTTGTTTTAGTTCTAAAAGTAAGAAATCCCTTCCATTTTTGAATTCAGCATTTACTACCGAAAATGGGAGTTATGGATAAACAACAAATTGGTTTTTTCAACTCTTATCAAATGCTGCCAAATCAACAAGTCCATATTGAGAATCAATTGTCATGTGATAACGAACTTCTGTTATGAAATGTGAATTTTTATTAACAAGATTAATTTCACTGGGATGAATATCTGTCAATAGGGTAATATCATTGAAATAAAAATCTTCTCCATCCATTGCCTTCAAATTATCAACAATTTGTGGTTTGTCTAATGTTTGTTTAAACCACAGTTCTTTTGGCTTTTCACACTTTACTATGTCTTGACTCCAACGTATTCTCTCTAAATTTTTTTGTAACATTATTAATCTTTCCTTATTTTTGTATAAATTAGCCCAATTTTCAGGTTTTAAATCTTCTAAAGAAAATAACATTTCACGATAATTTTTTTCACCATACCAAAGTTTAGATTGGTGGTTACTCAAAACTAATTCTTCAAATTGCCTCGAAGTATCAAGAATATATTACCACTTGGCAAAATTTTTCGTGATGTACCTGGTTTCACTGGTGTCTTATTCCATTCAATCGTATTATGATAAACTTGATAATCTTTTATTATTTTCATATCTCCATGTAGATTAAAATAAGGCAAAAGTCTTTGAATAATTTCCTTTTTTCCCATTTTAGAAATATCAGCATTTGGCAAACTTTCTGTTGAATACAATTCTTTTTTAACAATATGTTATTTAGTTGCCCTCGAATTTCCCAAATTTAATCCATTTGAAGTAGACGGAATATTATCAGTTGGCAATTCTCCTTTAACAATATGTTGTCCAGTTGCTCTCGAATTTTCCAAATTTAATCCATTTGATGTTGAAGGAATATTATCAGTTGGCAAACTTCCTTTTATAGCAGGTTGTCCAGATCCCGGTAGTGTGGGTATTATTTACCTATCTGCATTTGAATTAAGATAAGGCATGTTACTTCGGGGTAGATCATTTTCTCCCATTTCAAATTTCAAATTAGAAATTTAATTAGTTTCTGGATTATATACACGATAGGAAATTTTGTTCGTGTTATCTTTTATTGGCAACACGGGAACTGGTAATAGATTGCCTTCAATGGTTCTTAGTTCTGCAGTATTTTCAAATGATGATATGAATTTTGGTCCAAAAAAGTGTTCACCGCCGGGATAATAATGTAAAAAGAGTTTATAATTCTTCTCTTCATGCAGAACCTTTGGCATCAGACCATTAGTTGTGATTGGTAGTTCAATATTAGTATTCAGCTTTTTTAACATAGTTGTTAATAACAATTTTAGATTTTTATTCATTGAAATCTTTGGAATTTTTTGAATCATAGTGTTATACATCTTGTGGAATAGTTTGGAGCCCAATTTGCTTAACTTGAAAACTAATTTAAATCCAGGATCTATCAATTGTATTAAGGCAATAGATACATCTTTTAACAGTTGCTTGGTAAGAATTTCCTGCGAAACGGTTCTAGCCAGCGCTTTTGAAATTTGATAGAATATAGTTAATTTAGTGGCACTTGCTACTCTTGATAAACTACTTTTAATTACATATTTTTCGCTTAATCCAATTACTAAGTTGTTTGTTATTTTAGTTGCGTATTTTCCAGAAAAACTTTTTAAAGAAATCAATGAAACAATATCTAAAGTACAGCTTAATGCGGCTCCAATATATGTATCCTCGTTAGTAATTAATAAGCAGAAACTTAATCTCTGTTCTCTCAAAGGAGTGTTCCACTTTTTTTGCCAAATGGTTTGTTGATAAAAGTTTATCAGGATCTTAATAAAATTTGGTATTCTAGGGTTTTTGGGGTCGCTGATTACCAATTTGAAGTCAGTTTTTCAAAATTTAAAATGGCGGATCCAATATGGCGGATGAGAATTAAAAAATTCATTGGATTCGCTCGAAAATTGTTACTCGTGGGGTTTCAGGGTCGCTGATTACGAATTTGGAGTTAGCAAATTTGATCATTTTTAAAAATAAGTTTTAGGAAAGTCCGCCATATTGAATCCGCCATTTCGAATTTAAAAAATTTGACTTTTATTTTTGTATTTACATTCAATCACTCTAAAATACTTCCTGTACCAAGTTTTGCAAAAATCCGTTATGATTTGATAAAGTTATTGAAGGTTTTAATTGTGTAATGCATTTTAATTTTTAACCTGTTTGATTTTTGTATTTCTATATGATGCATTATTACATAATAGGTTTATTATCGTATTTTTTTGAGTTTTTATATAAGTTTAACAATTGCAATACTTTAAATTTATTTTCCCTAAGATTTTTCTGAAATACAGTGGCGTTCGTATTTACCCCGGTATTTTAGGAAAGTTGCAAAGTATCGAGGGAAATACGAACGCTAAGTTTCCTGCGATTGTAATTTATCAAAAAATTTTGCTACCCCATAAAATTGTTACATTTGCGAAAAATCATTTGAAATTAATGATATTAGATGTCGAGATCACAATCATTTCACAGGAAAATACAGGGGTGCTGTCCATCAGGGATGTAATACAAATTACAAAAGTTCGCATGTAATTCCAGTAATTTTTCACAATTTATCAGGGTATGATGCTAATTTTTTTATAAAATATTTATGTACAAGTTTCGAAAGTTGTGTTAAGCTTTTACCTATAAATAAAGAAAAATATACACTACCGTCCGAAATTGTGCGAACTCTGCTTTTTCAACAACTATAAAACTGTTCAAATCTTCAAAAATATTAAAACTAAAATTTTTTCCTCTTTATTTTATTAAAGTTAATAAAATTCTGAAAGAAATAACACCTTGACAAAGAGAATATGTTAATTTTTCAATTAGATATCTAAGAAAAACCCAATTTTCAATGTTTTTACTATTTTTTTTATTTCTCTGGCAAATATTAATATTTTTAAACGTTCTTAGGCTCATTGAAATCGTATTTTGTTATGCAATTCAAATTATATAAAACAATTCATGTACACATTCTTCCCTACCGTATGCAAACCGTGAAAGTTGGCTCATAAAATGTCAAAAAATTTAAATTTAATTCTACAATAAAATATAATGTTTAAAAATCAAGTAAATATATCATTCTAAACTTCTCTGATTTTTGTAAGTAAATTTAAGATTTATACATTTTACTGATCATTTTTTGTCATATAAATATTAATCACAATTTTTTGACATTTTATGAGCCAACTTTCACGGTTTGCATACGGTAGGGAAGAATGTGTACATGAATTGTTTTATATAATTTGAATTGCATAACAAAATACGATTTCAATGAGCCTAAGAACGTTTAAAAATATTAATATTTGCCAGAGAAATAAAAAAAATAGTAAAAACATTGAAAATTGGGTTTTTCTTAGATATCTAATTGAAAAATTAACATATTCTCTTTGTCAAGGTGTTATTTCTTTCAGAATTTTATTAACTTTAATAAAATAAAGAGGAAAAAATTTTAGTTTTAATATTTTTGGAGATTTGAACAGTTTTATAGTTGTTGAAAAAGCAGAGTTCGCACAATTTTGGACGGTAGTGTATATCTTTTACCAAATATGTAGATAGAAAAAATGTGTGCTTTAGATTTTTAGATTCTTTCAGACTGATGCCCAGTAGTTTGGATAAATTGGCAGATTTTCTTAAAAATGATGAAAAGAAAATCACAGAAAAATATTGTAACATTATTAATGAATTTAATTTATTAACAAGAAAAGGTGTTTTCCCATACGAATATATTAATAATTGGGAAAAATTACAGGAAAATCAATTACCACAAAAAGAATCATTTTATTATAAATTGAATGATTCATATATTTCAGAAGATGATTATCTACATGCTTGTAAAGTTTGGACCACCTTTAATTTAAAAAGTTTGGGTGATTATTCAGACTGGTATTTAAAAACAGATGTCTTACTTTTAGCTGACATATTTGAAAATTTTCGAAAAACTTGTTTATCTGCTTATAATTTAGACCCTTTACATTATTATACTGCACCTGGGCTTGCATGTGATGCAATGCTCAAATTAACAAAAATATAATTAGAATTATTAACTGATATAGATATGGTGCTTTTTTGGAAAAAGGCATCAGGGGTGGAGTTTCTTAATGTTCAAACAGATATGCAAAAGCAAATAACAGATTTATGGAAACAGATTTTAACAAAAATCTTGAAGAATCATATATTATGTACTTTGATGTAAATAATTTATACTGTGCAGGAATGAGTGAATTTCTACCCCTTTTAGATTTTCAATGGGAAACAAATTTAATAAACTTTGATGTATCTGAAATTGCGGATGATGCTGCTTATGGTTATATTTTAGAAGTAGACCTAGAATACCCGGAAAATTTGCACGATTTACACAAAGATTTTCCTTTATGTCCAGAACATTTTGTGCCTCCAAATATACTGACATCAAATTACCAAAATTGATAACTAATTTACATCCTAAAGAAAAATATGTTATCCATTACAAAAATCTTAAATATTATTTACGATTAGGAATGAAATTAAAAAAAATTCATAGAATATTAAAATTTAAGCAATCACAATGGTTGAGACAGTATATTGATTTAAATACAGAATCGAGAAAGAAATCTACTAATGTATTTGAAAAAAATTTTGTAAGTTAATGAATTACTCAGTTTTTGGAAAAACACTTAAAAAAACGTAAGAAAACATAAAGATGTTAAAATAGTTATAACAGAATTTATAGGATTACGCTCAAAACTATAGACCTATAAAGTATTTGGTGAAGAAAATAAAAAGAAAAAAGTAAAAGGGGTCAAATGTTAAACACCAAAAAAAATTACAATTTATGACTATAAAAAATCACTTTTCAATTTTAAAAATTTGATAAAAACACAACATTTAATAAAAAGTAAAAAGCATGATGTATATACTGTGAAACAAAAAAAAAGTTTTAAGCTGGCATGATGATAAAAGACTGTTATTACCTAAAAATACAGATACATTACCTTGGGGTTTCAAAAAACATTAAAAAATTTTAATTTAAAGAAAGAAATTCATGATATACATCTATCTTTGTTTCTCAATATAAAAAAGAAACACCCCATCAAAGCGAGAATCATATCACACTCTACCTTCCTGTTTCAATTTACCAGCTTATCTTTTTCTCAAGTTTTATAAACAATTTGGATTGGGTATAAAAAGAAGGCTGATGCAAGGGAGCTACATTATACAAGTGACAACCACATAAATTAAATCTCATAAAGTGCATTCAAGTTGAGTGAATTAAACATATTGTGCTTTTGTGATTTGAATTTATTATTCAATTTTAACAGTAAAATTTATTTTATTTAACAGAATTTTTCATACATTAATTTAATAATTAATTTAATTTTACAAATTAAAACCTCATTTAATTTTTGTTTAAATTTATTTATTAATCAAATATTTTAATCGTTTTATTAAAGTAATAAATAAATAAATGTTACAAAAATAATAAATAAATGTCAATAAGTAATAATACTCAAATTAACAAGTTTTAATAAATTATTTAATAAATAAAAGTACTATTATATATTTATTTGTTTCAAGCCACACGCTTTACAAATGTGAGTCATGTGTCTTCGTGTTTTACAGTTATTTAATATAATATTGTAATTTTTAGTACATAATTCGAAATACCAACAAACACAAAGGAAGAAAAAATACAATTTTAGACAAACGCCTGACATTACCCTAAACATCGCAACGCCGCTCGCCTATTTTCTGAAAGAATTCATACAATTTGTTCGCTTTTTCTCTCGAGTCTGCTTTAAGAATATCAACTATATACTCTGCAAGAGCTGATTGATTATTGAATGTGCTCAACAAGTTAAACAAGTCCATTTTTTCTACATTATATTCTGTACATTCTGCAACTACATGATACAAATTTTCAAAAGAATCAGACATGCATGATTCGCAACATTCTTTTGGGTGAAATTTTGAGCGATTATTTTTTGTTGAGACTCTCCACGCGATATTACTGGCCAGTCTACATTGAGCGATTAGTTTTGTTTTATAGAAAGGTAATTTTAAGTTTAAGTAGGGCTGCCGACCCTGCGCCAACAGTACATAAGAGTAAACCTGGAGACTACTAGATTCCATGTCTCTGATTCTATCATTTAAATTCGAATTTTGAATATAATTGTTTATTATTTCGGTTTTTTTGACAATAATTATATTTGGTGTTAAATTGATTTGTTCAATATTTTCATTTATCAATCCGGCTGTACTAATTTGTTTGATTATTTGAAGATACCAATTATGTTTGTTTGTTTTGCTTGAGTTTAAAGATAGGTTTAATAATTTATCAAAACACATTCTCGGAAATCTAGTCACCTCCATACATTGCAATTTTTCTAACCAATTTATAATTCTCTTTAAGACCACGCCAGAGAGAGGAGAGGCACCTTTGTAGCCTACCTTTGTGAAAAATTAAGATTTTAGATTTTTGTTTGTTAACTGAGAGACCATTAGCATCACAATAGAGTTCCAAGCATTTCAACTTTTTTTTTAAATCATGTGGGTTTTTCGCTAGTAGCGCTATATCGTCGGCGTAAGCGGGGCACAAAATGTCGCTTTTATGATCAATCGGGACGCCCTCCAAGCCTCGATCCCTAACAAATTTCTCTAGGTCATTAGTAAAAAGTGAAAAAAACAAAGGACTCAAGGTTTCGCCTTGGAGAACGCCCTCCGTGACCTCTACTGGGAGCATAATGCCCTCCGATGAGCGAACTGAAATTTTGGCCCCGTCATAAAGACTCTTACAAGTTCTAAGGGGTTTTTTGCTAACCCCCATATTCGCTAATTTTTTCCAAAGTAGATTATGTTTAAATAAAAGTACTAAATAAATATAATTAAGCAATAAATAAATTTTAATAAATTATTTAATAACTAAATAAAATTTTAATCAATTATTTAATTCTTTCATGAATTTTTAATAAATTTCTTAATAATTAAATAAATTTTATGTATTATTTTTTATTTATTTGATTTTTTAAAATATAAGTTTCTTAATTTTTTATTTAATTGACTTTAATTGATTGAACAATTTCATTTTATTAACTTTATATTTATTGGTTTTCATTAAATTTTTAAATATTTTAACTAAAGTTTTTAATTTGTTTGTTGGATTTTATTAATTTTTTAATTAACTTTTAATTTGTTTATTTGAATTATTCATTTAAAAAACATTTATATTCAAAATATTTATTATAAATTTTTAAAATTGAAGCTTATTTAAGGAATAAAATTTTTGTTATATTTAATTTACAGAAATAAAAAAAAATTCCGTACACAAGGGTATCAATTAGAATTACTGCTCCTTCAGCTTGGCTTGATTCATGTGTAAATCAACAAACTTTTAAGAAATTGTGCATAATTCCAATAGCAATGCGAGCGAAAGACATAATAATCGGAACTTTAATTTCTGATGGAAAGACGACATTATTGTTTAAAGGAATTAAAGCCAAAATTATAAAAACACCGCAGGGATATTTTATCAAGAGACGTGGATTTATAGTCGAAGATAGATTAGTAAGTAAAGTTATTTAAAAAAGTAAAATAAATAAATAATAAAATAAAATAATTAAATAATAAAAAGTTACAACTATAATGTTACATCCCGTAACAAAAATCTTTTCTTAAAAGTATAAAGAACACGTATATACATAAAATAATCTAAATTATCAAGTATTAGTAGAAGGAGGGTGTATATAAGAAAATTCATTGTTCTCACCCATTCCTTCTGTTAATATTTGCAAGCAATCATGTTTACTACGAGTTGTTTTGGAAGCATTTTGGTTTAATATAAAGGATTCTTTGTTCAATTCTTTTCTCACGATGAGTCTTATGCAGTTGCGTAGGCTAATATCTACCGATGTGTTTACATCATATCAAGTCGCATGTACATTTAATAATACTCTTAGTAGTAAGAGACCTAAATGTTTAGTCTTCTTACAGCTATACTATGCCACTTGATATGATTTTCACACCATTACTATGAGAAAAATGTAGCATCCGCAACTGAAGTCAATATATGACTTATATACTGCATAGCGAGGCGCAAGCACATAAGCTTATGCTACGTGATCACAGGGTAGCTTTCGCCTCGCGTTGCAATACAATACCCCTATAGAAAAGACTGTAGATGCATATGCCGACCTATATCTATTAGAACCAAGAAATTGTCTTCGTGATTTTAAAATTATAATTCGATCAGGACGTGATCTCTGCTCATTTTCTCCCACTGAAGGATGATTTTGCTAGTATAAAAACCCTGCAATTAGCATGGGGCGTCGTCAGTTCTCCGGTTCTAAGATCGCACTTCACTTCAAGTAATACGTCAGTATTTTGCTCTTTTTCGATAATTGTAAAATCTTTCAAGTCCAACAGTACAAGTAAACTCGTGTTCAATAGAATAAGTTCTCTTAATCGCCCGGCTTGCGAGTATATTCTTAAAAAATAGCATAATCACCTAAAAAACGTATGAACGTGTATTGAAGAGATTATTGTTCTGTCGAGAGACCCTTCGGTTAATCATTTTATCAAATCTTGCAAAATTCTAAAATTAAGTAAACTCGTGTTCAATAGAATAAGTTCTCTTATAAACTGAATTGTGAGACATTATTAAAATTCGCATGTTACCGTCGTATTAGTGTAACTTTTGAACTATTTCTAAAATATCAAGTGAAATATCAGAAGTTACGAACTAAAGACAGTGTGTGTAAAACAACGATTCTGTGTGAAGTTGAAAGAACACCGCTGCGTTAAATTCTCAAGTGTCAACCACTTGCATAATCTTGTGTTTTCGGCCCTCATAAGAGGTAGTTGTAAGTACCAATTATCTATTTGTTAACTTCTACATTTTCATTTAAATTTTAACACCTGTATTCACATCAAAACTGTACTTTTTCATATCATTTGCTTTTCAAATAATTTATTAAAATAAATCAAAAGATTACTATAATTTCGTTTTATTTCATTTTATTCAAAAATTAATCATAAAACTCGTAAATCCTATAAATAATGGATAAAGTTTGACCAATTGTTAAATAAATTAATAAAGACGAACCCCATAGGATCGATAGATAACAACGATCTCACATAAAAATAAATAGTCAGAACTTACCAATCTGACTGTAATCAGCCTACCTTGCCTCCCTTGTATTTTAAATTATATTTGAAATATACATATTATTCAACCTGGCCTTTCGCTCGGGATGTAACAATAACATTTTTTAAATAAATTAATTGACAATATATAAATAATTATTTTTGATTCTATTTGAGGAGCAAATTTTCAAAACCTGATAAATCCATATTTTCTTATTTCGAGAAATTGAAACAAATGACTTTGCTCATATAATCACTGCAGTTACTTTTAAAATATAAAATTTGTAATAGTTTAATTATATAACAATGTTTTTATATTCAAGACGTTCTGTTTTTAATCCTTTAACACCCAAATGAGCTGATTCTCGACTTGAATTTCAACCTCGTACCATTAACAGAAAAAAAATTTTTAAAATATTAGACATATCATTTTCGACTGCTTTTTTATCGCTCTTTCAAATTGCGTGGTCAAAATTTTCAAAAAATAATTATTTATTGCTTTTTCTTGCATATAATTAATTATTAATTAATTAATAAATAAATTAATTTTTTTATTAACTAGTTAATAATTAATTAACTAGTTAATTATTTAATTAATTAATTAGTTTCTTTCAAAGCAAAAGCTTGGAAGAAAACATGCTCGCACTGTATTGTAAAAACTGGTGGCGCCATCTCTGGCATTCTCGGAAATTATGTACTTGGTTAAATTGCAGCTTTCTTGTTACACTCATCGAGAACTTTTTATTATCATATGCGATCGGTAATGTAGTAACTCATTAGTTTTCACAGGTTTTCACAACACTATATTCACATTTGATAAAAACTTAATTATTATTTAATAATTCGTATTGCAAACACTCAAATTAAATCAATTTTACACTTTTTTATAAATATCAATTGTTTTTGCCGTTAATTTATATTCTTTTCATGAAAATAGCACGAAAATAATTGTACAGCTGAACTGATCAGGTACCTCGCGCACATTTCCATTCATTATTAATTATTTAATGCTTTATTAATTACAAATTTTGTAAGAATTTACTCTATAAATATTCATTTACCCTTTTATCAACTTTTTTTTATCATAATAATTCGATTAATAGCTTTTTTATACGTTTTTTTACATGTTTACCTAATGTCTACCTAATGTCCACTTAGTTAAGTAGACATTACGCAAATCGAATCCGCCAGGGATGGAGCATTTTGGACCCCGGATTCGTGTTTAGGGCAAAATTTCCCTTCAGGAACACCTTATCGCATTCATTATGCCGAAAAAAAGTTTGGATTTGCAGGCCTGTGTTATTTATATGATTATAAAACCAACTACATTGATTGGTTGTAGAATCGTATTTTTAAGCACGGTTGTAGTATTTTAAAGTAATACATAAGGTTATTTTATATAGTTCTTATAACTTTCTCTTTTTTTCGTATTTGGATAAAGAATATATTCTAAAATTACCTTTCTTTACCTCTTCTTCTTTTTAGGTTTTCTTTGTTAATAAAGTATTAATAAATGAAAATGAAATATTTTTTAATATATAATTGAGGCAAAATTCCTGAAATGTCCGAACAAAAAATTAAAAGTTCTCGAATTTAATCCATACTTTTCTAAAATGTTGTTATTGTTGGTGAAAGTCTAAAAATCAATTATTATTGAATTTAATAAAATAGTTTTTGAATTACGTTTTTAATTTTTGACTTTTGAAAAAAAAATTTTTTTTCAATGTACAATATTTATAAGTAGAATGCATAAAAGTTAACATATATATAATGATTTTTAAAGCTTTTTTGACCGGCTACACGCTGTTAATAAAATTTTTTTTTAAAATAACATTTGACCTTGAAATTCAAGATCAAAATGTTAATTTACGTTTATCTCAAAATCGGATTTTTTAAAATTTTTTTTAACTACCTCAATGGAAAGCTTGACTAATTTCCTACAAAACATGTAATTTTCAGAGTGGGATCTTTTAAAGTTTTTGAGATATTAATTAATTAATTAATTAATTAATGTTTATAACAAATCAAATATTTTACAAACGAATAAAGTAACCGTAATTCTGAAGTTCGCAATTGAAACTTAACGTAATTCCGCATCCAACGAGCCCTATATGAAGTATTTTGGATAATTAGATTGTTAATAAACAATTAGTTAACATTGCAATTGTTTATTAACAATCTACTTATCCAAAATACTTCATATGGGGCTCGTTGGATGCGGAATTAGCTTAACTTTCAATTGGTATGTTCAAAATTACCATAACTTTATTTGCTTGTAAAATATTTTATTTTTTACTAACAACAAGCATCCAAAAGCCCTTTATGAAGTATTTTTGTTCAATTTTAGTTAAATAACAATAAAAAATGAAATATCTTACAAACAAATAAAGTTATCGTAAATATAAACTAACCAATTGAAAGTTAAGCTAATTCCGCATCCAACGAGCCCTATATGAAGTATTTTGGATAAGTAAATTGTTAATAAACAATTGCAATGTTAACTAATCGTTTATTAACAATCTACTTATCCAAAATACTTCATATAGGGCTCGTTGGATGCGGAATTACGTTAAGTTTCAATTGCGAACTTCAGAATTACGGTTACTTTATTCGTTTGTAAAATATTTCATTTGTTATAAACATTAATTAATTAATATCTCAAAAACTTTAAAAGATCCCACTCTGAAAATTACATGTTTTGTAGGAAATTAGTCAAGCTTTCCATTGAGATAGTTAAAAATAATTTTAAAAAATCCGATTTTGAGATAAACGTAAATTAACATTTTGACCTTGAATTTCAAGGTCAAATGTTATTTAAAAAAAAAATTTTATTAACAGCGTGTAGCCCGTCAAAAAAGCTTTAAAAATCATTATATATATGTTAACTTTTATGCATTCTACTTATAAATATTGTACATTGAAAATTTTTTTTTTTCAAAAGTAAAAAATTACAAACGTTGTAATTCAAAAACTATTTTATTAAATTCAATAATAATTGATTTTTAGATTTTCACCAACAATAACAACATTTTAGAAAAGTATGGATTAAATTCGAGAACTTTTAATTTTTTGTTCGGACATTTCAGGAATTTTGCCTCAATTGTTAGTCAGGAATGAATATGTACATCTTGGTTATCATTTATGTTAGTTAATTATTAAACATTTGTAATTTGCCATACTTCATTTCCTTTGAGTCCACAGAGTTGTTAGCGAAATCTTCTATTTCTTATTTCGTTTTGCCACTTAGTCATTATGTGTCCTCGGGCATAATATTGACATAATATTGGTATATTTTTAAGGTTTTTTCTGGCAGCAAAATGTAATGATTGCTTCTTAGATGGCTTTCCATCTCCTACCGCTACAAACGTATTGCCATTTTTCTTTTCTTCAATGGCTATTTTCATGAAGAAAAGTTGACTCTTTTGATGGTCTTCTATTCGATCCAATGATAACCCAGGTTTATATAGATCATATTCTATGACTAGCTCTTCCAATTGGGATTTTGCAAATTCTAATTCCTCCACTCTCCCTTTAGGATAAATGTAGGACGGGTAAAATTGGCCTCGAAGAGGCTTGTTGACAATGCTATCCGCCACTGTTTCCCTAAACAGATAAACTTTATTAGTATTCTCTTTATTTTATAGGTAAGCAAGTTTTAACTTATCAACGTGTTTTTGAAAATTTTTTCCTTCTTTACTTTCTAAAATTACATTGCTTTTATATGAGAAAACTTCATTAACTAATTTTAAAACATGTGCTTTCTCCTCAGCATTTAAGTTTGATGACATGTAATGGTTTACTACTGTTTGGTACCTATTTGAGGTAGAAGAGTAGATTCCTGTCGTTTTAAGAGAATTCGTACACTTGTCTGGTGCTTGGGTTTTTCTCTCTCGTCGGTGCGTCTGGTCTGGCTAATAATAGACGAGAGTTGTGGTAAAATTATGGATTATTCATAAAAATATATGTAATAAATAAAATTTAACAACCGTGGTACAAAACTAAACTATAATGCGCTATAAAATTGTAAAATTGTATTTTAATTAAATATTTTTTTTTATTTTCAGAATTTCAAAAAAAGAAAAAAACCTGTCAAAGAGGAAAACCTGAAAAAATCATGTCTGAAAAAGATCACGACACTTTTAAAAATGTCGAGTAAGTATAAAGTTTTTACTGTATCATATCTATTTAAAAAAACATTTTATTTTTAAAAAATTCTTTAATTTTACATATTAAATAATGTTAATAATATTTTTAATATTTCTTTTTTATTAAAAGTGTGGCTATTTAAAAAAATAAAAGTTTTCATTAATAATGAAACTCTTATAGTGATATAATTATAACCCTAATGTGTCTCAAAGCGTTAGGTTAGTTATTAATCAGCTTTTAAAGAATAAGCATCATGTGATGTGACAAAAATTCTTTTTTTAGTAAGTTTTATTTTTTAAACAATTTTGTTCTTTTTATGTATTTTAAACATAAGGACAAAATTGTCTAACAAGAAAAAATGATTTTTACAATAGAATTTAAATTTTGTTTTTAATTACAGTTCTTAGACACATATTTCGAAACATTTTTGGAAACACACACTGAACCAGACATTGAAGTGAAAATGGGCAACACAACTGCAAAATTATTTATTATTAATGGATAATATTATTTTATTAACACCGATCTTCAAGACATTCATAAACATACAAGAGTGCAACCATCAATTTCAATACCAATCGAATGATACGAAGAAGAAAATTATGACTTTATTATTTCTTGTTTAAATTTCACCATCGATAGATACTTACAAAAATGCATGGAAAATGTTCAAGTGCCTAGAGTGGTTTTAAAAATAAATTATGTGACGGGATATTTGAATGTGATAAATAACCAATATGTTTTTATTAAAAATGTAAATTTGAAAAAAAAATATTTTAAATAATCTATTCCTAATAATCTATTCTTAATAATTGTAAATAATCATAATAAAAAAATATATTTTTTTATTTTGTATATAAAAAAACGTTCTTTTTTTTCTTATAAAAAAACCATTGAAAAGTTTTTTTAATTTAAAATATATTATGCATTTTTTGTAAATATGCTTTTGATATTATTTTAAAATATATTTTAATGCTTCTTTTGCAATTATGCCTTTTAAATTATTTTAAACAAATTTTTTTTTCATTATATGAAAAAATTAAGTAATTTTAATTTCATTATTGTTTTTAATTTTAAATTTATTATACTTTTTGGTATAATTTATAAATATAAATTTTTTTATTTAAATAAAAAAAAATTTCATTCAGAAATCTCAAAGTATAGTATTTTATAAACATGTAGCTATGCGTCAATCATACATACACACGCATCTCAACGTTTGAGGTATGCTGTACTGCTGTAGCACTCTCACACACACACAGAAAATTGTGTCTCCCCGTTTGCTCCGCTGTTCTCTCGAGGTAATGCTTCGTTCTATGCGTCCGTCCCCCGCTTCATGATCCCCTTGGTTCATGCCGTCCGCCATGGACCACTTGAGATACGTACAAGCTCTATTGAGAGTGGAAAATATCTAGAAAATTTCACATTTCCTTTGGAATTTTAAAATTTTTTCATTTTGATTATTATACTAGAATAGAAATAGAGAGTTCCATACTCGAAGCGAACTTATTTGGTATAAAAACAAATGTTTAAAAAATATGTGTTGTATGTTAAATAATATATGTGATACAGAAAGGAACAATTTGAAAAAAAATTTAAGAAAATTGTTCCTCCTTTGGTATAAAAACAAAAAAAAATGTTAAATATGTGTTGTATTTCAAATAATATAAGTGATACAAAAAGGAACAATTTTGTAAAATTAAGAAAATTGTTCCTCTTCGTATCACTTATATTATTTGAAATACAAAACATATTTAACATTTTTTTTTGGTTTTTATACCAAAGGAGGAACAATTTTCTTAAATTTGTTTTTAAATTGTTCCTTTCTGTATCACATATATTATTTAACATACAACACATATTTTTTAAACATTTGTTTTTATACCAAATAAGTTCGCTTCGAGTATGGAACTCTTGATTTCAGTGCGAGTGTAACTCGCACTTGTCCGATTTTTATAAATAATAAAATTAAATTTTTCTTTAGACTAATAATTTTTTACAATATTAATTAAGTAAAGTGAAATAACGCTATAAAATTAAAGTTTCTAATTAATTTTTCTTCTTTTAGAACAATAAAATATGGTTTTATAAAAGAAAAGACACATAATTTTTTTATTGACAATTTATTGATTTTTTTAAAAAAACATATTAGGTTCTTTAAAAAAAAGAAAACTTAATAATAGACACTAATCTTAATTAAATTTATTTTTTGATAACCAATGTGATAAAAGTTTTACATTGCGTACAGCACTGTTAAAGACGGATGTTAATTAACAAAAATAAATAATTCAAGTGAAATAATAAATATTTAAAAAAGAATATTAACTTTTATTACTCAACAATTCCGCTTATTCGGAAAGCGTTATAGCTCTTCGCTAAGCAAATTAGAAAAAGGTAGTGGACTGTTGTTCAGAGTGTTATCCATTCAACACCCCCGGGTAGACGGTATTTTATCGAAAATGATTATAAAGAAAGTAATGATATAAATGCATATAAAGGTGATTAAATAAATCAAGAGTTGAATTAATATAAAATATGATTACATTTATTCATTCAACCCCCAATAAATTACATACAGTTCCCCAATTGGTTTTAGTTAGAAAAGATTTACAATTTAATTACCGTTTACTTTAAGCTACTTGATTAAAAAAAATCAAGTCTCACAAAAATTATGTCATTTATTATAAATGACAAAGAAAACAAAAGAATTAATAAAAGAAAAACTTTCAATAAAAGAAAACAAATTGTGTGTGTGCTCTGTGTATAATAATGTATGCTTCTCGTTTTTAGAATATATATATGTTTTAATTAATATATGTAATATTAATGCGACTCACCAGAATAATAAAGAATAAAGTGTTATGAAAAGTATCGAGTTACTTTTCCAACTCATAGAGTTTAAAACTCGTGCTTGACATATGATTCTCAGATCTGCGGAAGTCTTTTACCTTCCTTTTAATCTTTTTATCTTCTTTTTAATACGCTTGCCTCAAATATTGCTTTTCAACGATTATTTCAATATCACAAATCCAGTATTAAAATTCAGAACATTGGGTTCACCAAGTCTGAATTTATTTTACCGTTAATTTGAAATATAAATAATTGTGACATTAAATAAAACACCTTTAAATTTTAAATAGACTTTGCACCTTTATCATCAATAACACTTATATTTGATAATTAATTTTTAAACTCTTTTTAACGCACTTTTATATAATGATCGACTTCACTGATTGTGGAAAATTCTCTGTATTTATAGGTAAACTCAACAATTTCAACCCTTACTGCGGGGAATAAACAATACACTCAACCACTCTCAGTGGGAAATAAAACTTAATAATCATCCGCCTTTTTCTGCGGGAAAGAAACCATCCGCTCTGCGAGAAATACAATTTAAGACTCCTCGAACAATAATTTGGTGGCAACGATCACGCCCTGTTGGTATGCGATTTTTAGGAGGTGGGAGGGTTGATTTTGCAATCAACACCTCGTTGTCTTCATGCAAGTTTTGGCAAACTAGTGGCGTGATCGGTTCAACCACCTTTATTATCGGTATACTTTATATGTTTCCTCATTTTCCCAAAATAATGTGGCAACTCTATACAGTGTAAGTCCCACAACTTGTGCAATCGATCAATAATTTAGTTCAAATTATTTCGCAATATGAGGTTCAATAATCTGAATTCATTTGCGAAATAATTTTGATTTAGAAATTAAATAAAAAAATGAAATTATAAATATTTATTGAATTAATTAGAAATATTATTGGAATATTCTAGTGTCCGAAACTTAGTATGTGTGTGTGTTTGTGTTGTATAGATGTAGGTATATATTTGACAAAGTATTTGTAACGTTAATTATATAAGTATTATTTTTAATAAATAATATTTATGTAAAAAAAAAATTTTTAATATTACGGAAATCCGTCCGTTACAAGCACATTGAATTGTATAAATTTTAAAAACATTTCGATGATCGTACCATGGAGTAATATTATATGATTTTATAATCAGTATTATTGAATGTTGATGAAGCATATGGTAAATGAGCGAAAATTTCATAGTGGGCAATAGATTCATCGTAGAAAATTGGTTTTTCAATACTTAGAACATCCTCTTCCATTTTCTCTTAAAAAAAATATTTAAATTTCTAAAGAGGAAAACAACAACAAAAATGCGAACTAATTTAAATCTTTTTATTATCTTTTCTTTTTTTGGTTTTGTCTGTTAGATCACTTTGAGCCCTAGATTTATCAACAGTTGAATATTTTGAGGTGTTAGCACCTTGATCTGAGATTTGTAACTGAACCTTTTTTGGCATTCTGGCTTCTTCTTATAGCCAAAACCTAGTTTTCGATTAAAAACGCGATACCCATTTATAAAGCTTTCACATGCAGTCTAATGATAATTATTTATTATTTATTATTCGAAAGTTCACAAGATTTCCGTATTAATTAACAATACGTGATTGAATTTGATCAATGGTCTTGACGGCGATAGGTAAGTAAATGACGTGTGAATATACTTCAACTACTTTATATCCTGGTGAAACAGTAGAAAAAAATTCATGAATAGTGTGTACCTTTTGACTATATATATACGCATCAGTTATAATATTACATTCGATTTGTAATGCGTTAACTTTTATAATAGACACTGGTAAATTAGATTCATAAAATTTACCAGCTTTAAGAATTTGAGGTTCAAATGCTAATAATTGAACTATTTTTATTTCGTTTCAACCAGTCGGTATAGTCATTTCTTATTCATCAACATAGAACTTATTAGATCCAAAGTCTACATTTGGAATTGAATTAAAAGTAAGAAATTCAACGAAACCGAGTGCGTAATTCTTATGAGGCAACAATTTAATTGGTAGAAAATACTGTACTTCCAAGATAGATGACTTGTTTGATAAGGTTAAAGTTAATGATTCGTTAATATTGATGGTAAATTTTAATTAAACGATAAAAGTATTCTATATCTTTATTTATACAAAAGAAAAACACTTTTTAACTTAAGTTGATTGCAGGGAAATTTTAAACACAAATGGTCGCATATATAAGTATCATAATTTTGGAATCTTCTATGATTGTACATTACATTATTGACAATGAAATACTTTAAGAGATCTTTAGGTGGTTGAAGATTACCAAAACTATTAAAATATATAATGTCATTTTTTTTCTTTGTATAAATCACCCAATGAGTAGCCAATGAGTACCCTTTTTCTAGAAAAAGTGGTAGTAAGAGCTTTTCAGGTAGAGGTATCCCAGAGTATATGATTGCTCGAAAAGAAAATAAATTTGATTGTATCTATTGGGATGATCCAAATGAATTGGTTGATCATTTACTTTTATTGTTTGCATCTGAAACAGCAGGAAATTTAAGTCACAATAATGAGATTATATCCATCAATGAGGAAGTGCGAGAAGCTAATATTATTTATTAATAATTGTAAATTGAAAATACGTAAGTTGAACAATGTCTGTCGACGTATTTGGACGTTTCTTTAAGAGAATTGAAACTTCAATTCAAGGTCCTCCCGGTGTTGGCTTCAAGGTAACCCCGAAGGACTCTTCAACATTGAGAATAAAAAATTATCTAATGTAGCGGAAACTTCAGAAAACAATGATGCTATAAATTTAAAATTAGTGAAAAATTTATTAGAAAAAGATGCAGAAGAATTCTATAATATTATTACAATTTTGAGACAACAAGTTAATGAAACTACTTCCGCCATTACAAAACTAATGTTTAATCTTGATAAAGAGTTTTTGAAAACCTCATGAAAAGAATATGATGAATTAGATAAACGAGTGTTTTTGAACTCTGAATTTATTCCTTAATTTGAATATAGACTAAAAGCGATTGAAAAGAAATGAAAGCGGAAAAAGAAGCTCTCGTTAAAGAATTAAACAAGCCTATGAGAAGAAATTATTTGAGACGAAAATTCTATTTTCGAGCAATCGATGAAAGTTTGCAAGCCGATCTTGTAGAAATGACGACATATGTGAAGGAAAAATAAAGGCTACAAATACATTTTAATTGTCATCGATATTTTCTCAAGATTTGCCTCGGCTGTTCCTGTAAAGAATAAAACTGGTGAAGACGTTGCCGCTGCAATGATGTCTGTGCTGGATCAAGGGCGTATACCAAAAAATTTACACGTCGATCAAGGAAAAGAATTTTACAATACTCACTTTAAAAATCTTACGATAAAATTAATATGTACTCTACGTATAGCAATTTAAAAGCGTCAATTTGTGAACGATTTAATTGTACCATAAAAAACAAAATGTGGATGCAATTTACTTTACAGTGACATTATAGTTGGTTAAATTTTTTATCTAACTTAATTTTATCTTATAAAAATACTAAACATCGAAAAATTAAATTAAAACCAAAAGATGTAAATAAAAACAATGAGAAAACAATTTTATTCAATGTATATAAAAGATTACTTGTAAACACTTTGAAAAAGAGACCAAAATTTAAAATAGGAGATAAAGTTAGAATAATTAAACTAAAACATGTTTTTGAGAAAGGCTATACACTTAATTGGAAGACAGAAATTTTTATAGTTGATTGTATAATTAATACTACACCAGTAACATACAGGTCCGTCCAGGTAGCACCCCCACTATCAGAAATCGGAAATTCAAATATGCCAAAATTATGTGCTAATTTTGTACCCAATTAAAAAATTTTGTACTCGTTAAAAAATATTTTTTATTTATTTATGTTGGGGGTGCTAGCTGGACGTACAGCTAGCACCCCCTTTTATTCAAGCATAAAAATATAAAAATAAAAAACTGACCCCACCAAAATTTTGTGCTTTTTATGTGCTTTTCATTGGTCAAAGAGTTATTTTTCGAAACTCAACCCCTATTAGAAAAAACAACCCCTATACACCAAATAAATAGTTTTCAACAAGGAATTAAATTTCCTTTCTGATAAACGACTGCTAAGTCGTTTTATTACTATTATTTAATAACATTAATTAATTTATTAATTACTAATATTAATCTGCTAAGTCACTGACAAGTGGTTGAACAGTTTAACTAGACACGTTTTTTGTTCAAATTCTTCTGGACAGTAACTGATCACAAACTTACCAGTATCTAAAAAAACTGCTCAGTGACTTGCCATTACCGGGTTGAAATTTCTACCTGGGTAGAACTGTTCTATAATAAAATGATAATAAATGTTCTAGAACACTGTTACCTTTATATTTCAGAACAGTTACAGAACGTGTACACTGGGAAGGGACATTTTCAGAAACTTTATAACCGTCAAACTTAAGCAGGCCCCCTTAACTTTGATCGTTTTTCAAGTTTATGGAATGAGTAGTTGAGTAGGTGCAATTGAAACTTGATCGCTTTTTTAATTTTGGTTATACAAAGAAGGGTAGGTATTATTAATTAATTTTTATCCCGGAGTGGATTTGTTATTTTATTTTTTTTTACAACTTAAAAATTTGTAATAATTTGTAACAACATGATGGCCACTAAAATCAATCAAAGAAATCCCCTGACATTTTCTTTAATTTCTTTATTAAAAATCAAAGAATTTTTATTTGTCAAAAATTTCCATGACTTATTAAAAATTCCCTGACTTTTCCCTGACATCCAGGTTTTCCCTTACCATTGGCCACCATGGACAATGAAAGATGGGTAAAAAATGTATCCTGAAATTTATAGTATTTTTTCAATTTGATTAGTTTTTGCCTTTTTTGAAGGTGTGAATTTTATAATGGCTTGTATTTTTAAACATGAATTTTAAAATATTTAAAAGTTTAATTTTAATTGATAAAATAATTGATAAAATTAACTCATTACTCGGTATTTAAAAATAATTTAACACCTCGAAGTTCAACAAGCGTACATGATAATACTTGGTCTTGAATTGAACGTATTTTTTTTAATGTTGGTTTCTATTTTGTAGGTTTTTGATCGTCTAATTCTTTCCAAGTATTATTTTTTCGCAGTGCTATGCATGTATAATGACCGATCGTCTGATGGTCAGAATGTCTCTGTGGCAATGCAGGTGCATAATACTGAATTATACCTTGAAGATTGTATTCCTTGCCGCACAATTTCAACTTTCTTGGTATTAAATCCAGTTTAACTTCCAGTTCTAATATTTCCTCAATATTAGAGTTTGTTAATTCCGCCAAGAAAAATGGGCCTTAAATAAAAAATTTAATTATGAAAATATTGCACAATTTTTATCATGTACTGTCAAATGGAGTAATTAGTACAAGTGGAAGTAATATATATAGTAAAAACAAGAGGGAGGTCCTTCTTTATAAAAGAAGTAAATTGCTTTCTCATGAAGGAAGAAATGTGTTTGTGCCATGAACACTTTTCTTCCTTATGACGATTTTTGGTTTTAAAAATCACATTAAATTTATCAATTCAATAAAAATAATTAATAGTTAAGAAAATATTTGCTAATAGGTTAATTCATTTGCTTTAATTACATTCTAAGCTAGTTATTATAATTTCAAAGTCAAGTAAAGATTTTTAAATGAATAATATAAAAAAGTCAAGTTTTTCCAAATTCAAAAAATTGAAAATGTTAATAACTTTAGATAGAATAATGCATATAGAATGTTCACTAATAACTTAAAAAATGCGTCTTGAAAAATTATATAAAATTAAAAAAATATCTACATGTGTCAATACATTTTAATAAAGTAATGGGGAAAAAGCGATTTTTTGAAAATTTTAAAATAAAAGAAAAAATTAGTTAAACTTTATTGATTTGGGTCAAATTACTCTTCTTATTTGTCCGACAGTGAGACCTTACAATTTGAAAAAAAAATTTACTTTTTAGCTTTTATAGAGTTTTAGATATTTATGAAAATGTTATGTTTATACACATATACACACGGAACGAGATTTTTTAAAAATGTGATTTTTAAATTCCTGAGGTCGAAAAATATAAATATCCTTAAAAAAATTGAATTCAAAAAATTTTAGTAAAACAATACTTCCTCCATGAGGAAGCTATATTATTAAATTTTTACCTGCTTTGGTTATTGCACTTGTTTGAATGCCAGGTTAATTAAATTAAAATTTTAATACTTCAGAGAATGAAGGTCAGGGAAAAATCAGGAAAGAATCAGGGAATTTTTTTCATTCTTGCGGGACACCTTGAATATTTTATTAAAATCTCATTGAAGGAAGGAAAATATACATATTTCGATTTTGTAGCAAATTAAGATATTTTAAAATTTTTTTAAAATGGTTGAAATTTGAAAAATTTAACTGAAAGTGTTTATTTTAATTTTCTAAGTGAAAAGTATCTTACGTTTTTAACCTTAAAATTAATACCGCAACGTAAAATATTATTAAATTTTCTACAAAATCGACGCATATTTTTCTTCGTTAAATGGATTTTTAATAAAATATTAGAATTTATATGAGACAAAAGTTTTGAACGTTCAAATGAACGAAATTTTTTTTACGTAACTCGAATTTGTACGCTTTGCTCGTGTGTATATTTCCGACGTATACAAAATATCATCTTTGAATAAATTTTTAAAAATAATATGTTTTGAACCGTTAATTCCTTTATTTAAGAGAAGTGCTAGAATATCATTGTCAACTCGTAATTTAGAAAGTCCTCCTACAATGTGCACAGAATTCCCGATGACTTGCAATTTCATCTGTTTTGTCGGAGATAGATACTTTTTACAGAACTGATATGTTTTGCTTCCTTCGTTGAGTAACTCTTTATGCAATGTAAATGTATTTATGTATAAGGAAGCTCCAAAATAAATCTGTAGTTGGGCACATTTACTACCATGGATTAATTTTTTTAATTTCCCGTTTATATCTTCAAAAGCAAAGCACTGATAAATAAACAGAGGACCTAAATCTTTTACGATATCAACTAAATGAAGTAATGAATGTAGATTAAAAGTCATGTTTTCTTCTCCGTAAAGGCCTGCGAACCTCGAGACGAATTCATGTAGCATTCTAGAAGCGTTTTGCAACATTCCTTTTGAAATGCTTGGCTGACAAAGCAAATAGATAGCGCCTACTAATAATTAAAAGTGCTCGAAATATTGCTGAGGAAGTATACCCTCTAAAATAGGTAGAGAGTGATAAAAGAAGAAAATTTTATACATAGATGCTTTTCAATACTTTAATTTTTTTCTATTGAAAGGATGCGTCTTTGAGTAAAATTTGGTGGAGTAAGATTTTTTATCGTTTTATCAACAACTGCTACCATTTCTGAAATAGAAAAATTTTTTCCTGCGAATTTCGAATTAAACCAACAGTTCATGAGAGATTTCATTATACCAATAAATACCATATGCATAGTATCTAATGATGTAGTAGTGATCCATTTATACAGTAGCAAAGATAGCATACATGGACCTTTTACCCCGAATTCAAAACTTTGAGCATGATCCAATGTCTCTGCTTCAGTTCGAAGTGTCATGTTCCTCATATATGGATAAACTTGACGTTTTCCTATTCTTGTCCCCTCTTGTTTAAATTTGTGGCACCCGAACTTCCCATTATATTGTTTTATATCGAGGAAAAGAGCCTTTGCTGGAAGGTCGCAAGAACCACAAATGATTATTCCCTTGACATTTAAGTTTTCATTATTAGGAAATTGAAGATCAATTCCATTATGTATTTGATTCACTTCATCATAAAGAGGAAATAAGAATAAGTTGGGTTCAGGCTTTTTATCACCAAACCACATTCCGGCTAGTATAAGGTTTTCTTTTTTAAACCTCTCTTTATATGGAAGTTCATTTATAACTAAATATACAGGCCAGAATGCAAATTTAGAACATTTGAAACCGTGTACCCCGTTTTTATACCATGAAAAGGATATGTTGTTTCTATCGTAAAGAAATCCACCTGGTTGATTTAATTCTTTGTATATGTTTCCATCATATATATCCTCGATATTTTCCTTAACCAGTTTTTCGCGATTAAAACGATATTGTAATTTCTGATGAAAACCGGGTCTTAAATAAAGTGCTTGAAGTTGCACAGTGATGGAAACTATTAAAAAGTAGTTTCTATTTTCTGAACACTGAGGACATTGCAAAAGTTCATTCTCAAGAGAATTAAGACATGTCGGGCAATAATAATGTTTAGTGACAGGGGAGTGTAAATTTTCAAAATACTGTTTAAAAGTGTACAGGCTAGATCGACAGAAATTTGGTTCAGGGCAGTGCAAGGAAATTAATTGCAAAATTGCGGCAAGAACTACACCTGATAATGAAAATCTCAAAACCAAGGCAAGTATGGATAATATGCTTTCTTCGATAGTTAAAGGAGCTCCTTCAAATAATGGAGTTTCTCTTATATCATTTTTATTTTCTTCATTATTTATATCAGATGCAATGCTTTCATTACCAGACGAAATACTATCATCATGAGAAGCTATACTGTCATCGTCGGAATCAATATTGTCAGAAGAAGAATAATCGACATCAGAAACAATACTATCATCAGAAGAATCAGTAATATCAGAGTAAGTGCTATTACTATCAGAATTCTCAAAATTTTCATTTTGTGACTTTTAAAATCATGATTTTTAAATTGAAGTCGAAATAGTTCTAAAGGATATTTATTTTAAAAAATAAAAATTTTGACACACAAGAATGTCATGCATTTTAAATTTTGTCAAATTAGATTGAGTTTTTTAAAAACAGATGTAAGGATATTAGAATCTCCATTCTTAGAAAAATTAATTTTTGATTCCAAAAATTTAAAAAGTGAACCTAAATTTCAAACCTAACCTAATTTTCAAGTAAAATCGATATTCATTTACACTGAAGAGCATTATTTGATTCAAATGAATATGCGTTTATATATATTTGACTATTTCTAAAATAAATATTTACGTATCTAATATGTAGTTTTTAATTAATGTAATTCAAAAATAATTATTTGAATTTAAATCCAGAAATGACTGTTTTAATTACAATTACTTCTATTAAATTTTTTCAGTGTAGGGGCTGAAATACTTTGTATGTTTTACCATTTTCCGTTAATTCACCATCATCATCATCATCATCATCATCATCAACAGTATGACTATTCGCACAATTTTCATCTTCATTAATTCCATTATTTATTTCATTGTTGATAGAAACATCAGTGTTTTCACTTCCATCACTTTCAACCTAATTATAAAAATTTAGATTTTTATCATTCAATCTCTCTATATCTAAAAAATATTTTATCGTTTTGTTCGATGGAAATAAACGCCCTGACCAAATATAGCACTATATGGAAATTAAGTTATTTTAAATTTACATGGTTATTTAATTACTTACAATTTTTTATACATGTTTATAAATAAAAAATTTCATTAAAATAAAATAATGTAAAATTTATTTTGACACTTACTGAATATAAATTTTCAGAACTAAGCGAATCTTCTGCTAAACTTCTCGCAATCCTCAATTGAGTTCTTTTACTTAAGTTTTCAAAATCTTTATTTCGAGGCATTGCAAAATTATATTGAAAATATTTATTATTTTTTATAAAAAAACAAAAAATATTTGGAAGTGTGTCTACGTTTAACAGTTTGTGTCATAAATAAATTAGAATTTTTTATAAACAATAAGTATCGTTACTCTTTTTTTTGGTTACCAACGGCAACGTGATTTACATTTTTATCAGTTCGAATTAAAAGTTTGTCTAGTTCGTCAAAAGCTGTAATAGATAAGTAGATATACAGTGCCGGTTCTGGACCAATTAGTATTGTGTGGGTGTGAATAAATGTGTGTAGGTGCGTGTCCGTGTGATAGGCCAGGGCTGTGCCATTAAAGGGGGATTTGCGGGTGAAAAGGTGGTCGGCGTAATAATCGTAGCGGAGATGCGGGTGGGGGGGGTTTGTTAAAAAAAATTGCTTGGTAACATTTTTTTTATGACTAAGTATTTGGGAAGGGAGAGGGGGGGTTATTCTGAAAAAACAATTCTCAGAAATATTTTTATCGATTAAGGTGAGTAATGTTATATATATATATTTTTTTTATTGTACGATTCCCACAGTTTTTTCTGTGAAGTCAAAGTGGAAGTGGTAAGTATAAAATTTCATTGATAATATAAATAAAATAAAAAAAAATGTGTTTGTCATATTTCTTTCTTTAACTAATGCGTTACGAAATATTTCTGGATTAAGATACGTATATATTTATTTATAAATTTTTTTTAACGTGTTTTAAAAAAAGTGATTTAAGTGGTGGGGGTGTTCTATAAACTGTGTGTTAAATATATTGTAAAAATCATTTTTGTTGAAACATTTAAGTAATAGGTTTAAAAAAAAATAAAAATTTACAGAACAATGGATTCGAAGCTTTGTAAAACATTTGTCACTTGTGCAAAAGATGCTTATGAGCTTATTTGTCAAAGGGAAGATGGACCATGCCCCATAGAGTGTAAACAATTAATTAAATTGAATAAACGTAGTATATGTATATAAAGTGAAAAAATATTTTCGAGAGAACAGAGAAAATTTACATGTGCATGAAAAACGTAGTGTCATTTCATCTTTATCATTATTGAAAGCATTTGAAAAGAAATTTCAACAATTGTTATTAGAAAAAAGTGGTGGACGTTTGGCGGCTACTAGAGAAGAAGAAGAAGAGAAAGAGGAAGAAGAAGAAAATGAGAGTGATAATCGAATCAAGTGGCAAAATTTAGAGAATGCTTTTAAAAGTCGAATTAAAACTGGTTCAATAGTTAATTTAAAACATAAATATATGAAACATTTTTTGGAGGATGCAAAATTAGTTACAATTAAAAAAGTTAAGGAAAATTTAATTCAGCATTTAAATTTAAAGGTAAATGTAAATTTTTATGGTAAATTTGAAAGTTTAAAAGAAGGAGAAATGATTGATGATATAAAGCATGTTAGTACAAAAAATTCAATTCTTTCTCTCTCTACCGATTTAGATGATTGGTATAATAATGAAGTGAAAGATAGTGTATTAGTGGAAATTGAGGAATTTCAAGAAAAAGAATCTGGTTGGAGTTTAAAAGAAATTATAAATTTAGTTGTAAATATCAATAGATATGAAGCATTTTTAGTGAGATATTCCACTTACACTGATTTACCTAAATGTATTAAAAATAAAAAAGCTGTAATTAACATTGAAAATAATGATCCTTTTTGTTTTCTTTGGTGTGTAACAGCAGCTTTAAATCCTGCAAGAGATCATGTAACTCGCCCTGAGTCATATCCTCACTATAGTCACATATTAAAATACAATGATATTAAATTTCCAATTAGTTTAAATGATTTAAATAAATTTGAGAAATTAAATAATTTAAGAATTAATGTTTATGGTTTAGATGAATGCAATGATAATAGAAGAAGAAAAACAGTAGACATTGTTCCGATTTATTTGAGTAAAGAAAATCCAAATTTTAGATTAGTACATTTATTAATGATTGAAAAAGAAGAAAAAAATAACGATGATGATGATGATGATATAAAAACTATATATCATTTTGCATTAATAAAAAATCTTTCACGTTTAGTTAATTCACAGGTAACGAAAAATCAGCACTGTATTTTAATATGTAATCGATGTCTATGTCATTTTGTTAAAGTATGCTCATATGAAAGACATAGATTGTCTTGTGAAAAAAAAAATAAGTGTAGAGTAATTTTGCCTAATAAAGAAAATAATATTTTAAAATTTAAAAATTATCGCTATAAAGATAAGGTTCCTTTTGTAATATACGCAGATATTGAATGTCTATTAAAGCCAATTACAGAGACAGACACAAATACATGTAATCTTCAAAAGCATATCCCGACCAGTGTTGCTTATTATTTACATTGTAGCTTTGATGAGTCACTTTCAAAAACAAATCTCTATCGTGATCATGACTGTATTCAATGGTTCATTAATGAATTAAAAAGTATTGCCAACAATGTAAATGAAAATTATTTTTCCAAAATTATCCCTATAAATAAATTAACTAAACAAGAGGAATTAGATTTTCAAAATGCTAAATTGTGTCACATTTGTGAGAAACCTTTTCAAAATAATGATGATGATTTTAAACACCGTGATCATTGTCATTTTACTGGTAAATATCGTGGTCCAGCTCATCAAAGCTGTAATGTAAATTTCAAATTCTCTCATATTATTCCTATTGTTTTTCATAACCTATCTAGTTATGATTCACATTTTTTTATTCGAGCTCTTGCGACTGGTTTTGATGGAAATATTAGTTTATTACCTATTAATAAGGAAAAATACATTTCATTTACAAAAGACGTTGATAATACAAAAATTAAATTTCGATTTATTGACTCATTTCGATTTATGGCAAGTAGTTTGGAAAAATTAGCGTCCTACTTGACTGATAATGAAAAACAAATTACAAAACAGCATTGTCTTAATGATGAAGAATTTCATTTATTAACGAGAAAAGGTGTATTCCCATATGAATACATTAATGCATGGTCACGCTTAGATGAAGAGTGTCTTCCTTCAAGAGAATCATTTTTCTCTAATTTGAACAATTTAGGTATTTCATATGAAGATTATCTTCATGCACAAAATGTATGGGAAAAATTTAATATAAAAAATTTAGGACAATATTCTGATCTTTATCTCATAACAGATGTACTTCTCTTGGCTGATATTTTTGAAAATTTTCGAAAAACTTGTATTTATACCTATAAATTAGATCCTTTACATTACTACACAGCACCTGGACTTGCTTTTGACGCAATGTTAAAATTTACAGAAATTGAACTGGAATTATTAACAGATCCTGAAATGTTATTATTTATTGAATCCGGTATCAGAGGTGGTGTCTCTCAATGCTCCAATAGACATTCGAAAGCAAATAATAGATACATGGGGCCAGAATTTAATTCGAATTTACCTGAAAAATATATTATGTATTTCGATATTAATAACCAATATGGTGCGGCTATGTCAGAATTTTTACCTTATAGAGAATTTGAATGGTTATCGGATATTTCAAAAATTAACATTCACAATATAGCTGATGATTCATCAATTGGCTATATTCTCGAAGTTGATTTGGAATATCCTGTAGAATTACACGATTCTCATAAGGATTTACCTTTATGTCCAGAGCACTTTGTATCACCCCACTCAAAGTGTAAAATTCCTAAATTAATGACAACTCTTTTCCCCAAGAAGCAATACATTGTACACTATAGAAATTTAAAATTGTACTTGGCTTTAGGTATGAAATTAACAAAAATTTACAGAGTTCTTCAATTCAAACAAAAACCTTGGCTAAAGAGTTACATTGATTTGAATACGGAAATGAAAAAAAAATCCACTAATGAGTTTGAAAAAAATTTCTATAAATTAATGAATAACGCTGTTTTTGGTAAAACAATGGAAAACGTTCGAAAATATAAAGATGTTCGATTGGTTACCACATGGGAGGGGCGGTATGGTGCAAAATCACTAATAGGTAAACCTAATTTTAATAGTTGCACCATATTCGATGAGGACATGGTTATAATTGAATTAAATAAATTGAAAATCACTTTTAATAAACCAATATATACTGGTTTAACTATTTTAGATGTTTCAAAAATAATAACTTACGATTTTCACTATAATTACATAAAAAATAATTTTGGTGAAAAGGCAAAATTATTGTATACCGATACAGATAGTTTGATATATGAAATTGAAGTTCCTAATTTCTACGAATACATAAAAAGAGATATTATAAAATTTGACACATCAGAATATTCTCCAAACAATGTTTACGGAATACCATTGTGTAATAAAAAAGTTTTAGGTCTTATGAAAGACGAGTGTTGTGGTGAAATTATGGATGAATTTATTGGTTTACGTTCAAAATTATATGCTTTTAAAATTTTTAGTAAAAACTCTGAAAATAAAAAAGCAAAGGGAATAAAAAAGAGTACATTAAAAACAATAAGTTTTGAGGATTATAAGCATTCTTTAAATTCTCACGAAAATTTGATGAAAACTCAATTCCTTTTTAAAAGCCGCAAACATCAAGTTTATACAATAAAACAAAAGAAAATAGCGCTCAGTTGGTTAGATGATAAGAGAAATCTCCAATCATCAACAACTGATACACTGCCTTGGGGCTATAAAAGAAAAAAAAGTCATATATAAAAAAAAATATGTAATATAATACATCTTATAATTGAAATAATATAAATGATTAAGAGACGCCAGAAGCCTTCCAAAACGATAGACTCAACAACCTCCCATCCTGGGTCCACAGGTTTTGTCGCAGCAAAATCTTAGCCTTGTTCATCATTCGTTAAAAAATATAAACAAAGTGGAAGGCATATTGGGGGGATATCACCCCACTTATGCAAATGTGTCACACTTTGTACCCCAGTTCTTCATAATACCCGGAAGAAGTAAGTTGCTTAATTTGAAAAAAAAATAAATAAAAATTTTAAAAAGTAGTGTTTTTTGAAAAAAGTGTTTTTTTTAGTGTAATTAATAAAAATATATTTAAAAAAAAATTTAATTAAAATACACTCTTATTACATATACGTCTATATTGCGCAATATAGATGTATATACAATAAGAGTGTATTTTAATTAATTTTTTTGTTTTTACAATTTTAAAAAAACAACAACCAAAAAAAAAAACATGTCAGACAATCAAGAGCATGATCCTTTTGCAGATGTAAAGTAAGTTTTTTCTATAATAATAATAATAATAATAATAATAATAACAATAATAATATTTTAATAAAGTGTTCACCGAAATGCCTATTTTAAAAAAGGGTTAAAAATTTTCATTAATAATAAAAAACTCTTACAGTGTTGAAATCAAAAAAAAAATTTTGATCTTTACGCTGCAAGAGTTTTTTTATTATTGAAAATTTTTAACTCTCTTTAAATAGACACATTTTTGTATTAAAATTTTTTTTAATTGTAAATATTATATATATATAATTTTACTTTTTTCCAGCATGGATTATGTGCTATTGACACCTGACATAACAGTACCAGTGGAGTGGATATTAAGCACTCCATACAACACAATATTAGAGGTCTGCCAAAATGCTGTTGCTGCTTATAACTTAGCAGGAGAAAACGATGTTTTTTTCATCCACATCGTAACAGTTGTTGACGGAGTTGCAGCTAAGCTGGAATATTATAACCAGCAATACCATTTTATCAAAGTGTAAAATTTTGTTTTTAATCTATATATTACTTCTATCAATATTTTATTTAAAAAAAAAGAAATTCCTTTTTAATATATGTGACCTTGACAGTTAAAAGGGACCTTTTGTCCGAAAAAATCGATTTTTTATTGATTGGTGTATTAAAAAAAAACTGTTTAAAAATATATATATGAGGCAAAATTCCTGAAATGTCCGAACAAAAAATTAAAAGTTCTCGAATTTAATCCATACTTTTCTAAAATGTTGTTATTGTTGGTGAAAGTCTAAAAATCAATTATTATTGAATTTAATAAAATAGTTTTTGAATTACAACGTTTTTAATTTTTGACTTTTGAAAAAAAAAATTTTTTTCAATGTACAATATTTATAAGTAGAATGCATAAAAGTTAACATATATATGTATAATGATTTTTAAAGCTTTTTTGACGAGCTACACGCTGTTAATAAAAATTTTTTTTTTTAAATAACATTTGACCTTGAAATTCAAGGTCAAAATGTTAATTTACGTTTATCTCAAAATCGGATTTTTTAAAATTATTTTTAACTATCTCAATGGAAAGCTTGACTAATTTCCTACAAAACATGTAATTTTCAGAGTGGGATCTTTTAAAGTTTTTGAGTTATTAATTAATTAATTAATTAATGTTTATAACAAATGAAATATTTTACAAACAAATAAAGTTACCGTAATTCTGAAGTTAGTAATTGAAAGTTAACGTAATTCCGCATCCAACGAGCCCTATATGCAGTATTTTGGATAAGTAGATTGTTAATAAACAATTAGTTAACATTGCAATTGTTTATTAACAATCTACTTATCCAAAATACTTCATATAGGGCTCGTTGGATGCGGAATTACCTTAACTTTCAATTGGTAAGTTCAGAATTACCATAACTTTATTTGTTTGTAAGATATTTCATTTTTTATTGTTATTTAACTAAAATTGAACAAAAATACTTCATATAGGGCTTTTGGATGCTTGTTGTTAGTAAAAAATAAAATATTTTTCAAACAAATAAAGTTATGGTAATTCTGAACTTACTAATTGAAAGTTAAGGTAATTCCGCATCCAACGAGCCCTATATGAAGTATTTTGGATAAGTAGATTGTTAATAAACAATTGCAATGTTAACTAATTTAAAATTTAAAATTTTATAATAAAAATAATTAATAAAAAAAAAGAAAAGAAAGTTGTCAACTGCATGATTTTTATTTCATACAGTAGACACACACATCTATATCGGCACGTAGTAGTGCTATAGCACGCATAACTGCTATAGCACTCGCACACATTGAAAGTTGTGTGTAGTCGCAAGGCATCGCTTGGACTTCTTCGTCTGTCCTCCGCTTCCTCAGCTTCGTTGGTCTCCCCGTTTGCTCCGCTGTCCTCTCGAGGCAATGCTTCGCTCTATGCGTCCGTCCCCCGCTTCATGATCCCCTTTAGTCACGCCGTCCGCCATGCACCACTTGAGATACCTACAAACTCTATTGAGAGTTTAAAATAACTCAAAAATATCGCATTTCTTTTTACATTTTAAAATTTTTTCTTTTTGATTATTACAATAGAAATAGTAATACATATTAATTGATGAATTTTTATTAAACTTTATCTTTAAATATAGTAAATTTTTCACATTTTACTTTAGCGACGGTCAACTATAAATTCATTAAATATTCTTCTCATTTTTTACACCAAATAAATACATTTTTTAAAGAAAAAATCTTACTACTACACTAAAATTGGTATCATATTACCAATATACGTTTAATAAAGTAAATGCAGGCTGATAAGAAAAAAAATTATTTTTATTTCGTGAACCGACGGAAACATTTTTTTTATTTTTAATTTTTCATTGACATAACTTAGTATTTCGTTCTCTCTTAAATTTTTATAAAAAATATTTGAAATCAATTTTTACAGAAAAAATTGTATTATATTCTTAATTTTTTGAAACTTTTTTTATAATAAGAATATATATATAGAGGTGATATTATATTACAACACATATAAAAGCGATATGATTATTTTTTTTGTTTTTAGATAAATTAATTTACTTTCTTAAATTTAAATTAATATTTATAAATATATAGACATAAAAAAAAATTTTTTTTAAATAATAATAGGAAATAGAGATTTTTTTAGTAAAAAACAAATACATCATGTTATATAATATGTACTTATAATATATAATATAATATGTACTTTAATAAAGATTTCAGGATATATATACGCAAATAATTGAATTCCTTTTTTTTTTAAATATTAATTTAATTACAAAGAAGCTTTTTATACAATTTTTTTTAATTTTACAAAAATATTATTATTATTATTGATATTTAATAATATATTCAGTTAATAGCCATTTTTTTAACACATGTACATTTCGTAAAGCGCACTTTACAAATTCTAATTTTATTGCTGTTTCTTGATGTTGATGATTGTGACACGGTTTCTTATTACAAGAATAATTATACAGTAGTTCTTGTATTGATGGACACTTTAAATCGAACATGTCAACCACAGTAATTGATGATTTAATAAAATTCTTAAGCCAATTTTTCTTTTCCAAGCCTTTCACATAGATTTTCCTCGCTTTTTTAAATATGTTTTCTAATATAACGGCTAATAATGTATATGGAATGTCACCATTTGACCATCTTAAACAATGTAAATTTTGCTCTAACCAAGAATTCAATTTTTTATATTGTGAATTAATTTCTATCCATTCACATGGTGGTTGAAATAAAAAATTATACGGTCGTTGTACTTTTTTTCTTTTTTTTTCATTTAACGGTAAAATAGCGAGTTCTTTTACAATAAATTTATTTTCAGGCATTTTAAAGCCCTGAACATCTACAACGTACTCCATTCTGTTGACAAATGACTAATAAAACAAAAAATTTTGTCAATTTATATAATTTTTTTAACTCCCCCACTTATAGGTTTATATTCCACTACTCTGTCGTGTAAAATGAGACAATAGGCTGCAGTTTGAGCGGGAAAATTTTCTTTAGCTTCAAATTCAAGTCGAATGTCAACAGGACCATATTTTAAAGATTCATTTTGCTTTGAGCAATCAATTACTATTAGTGGAGCATAATTTAAAAATTCTGCTTTTGTCAAATATGGTTGTGATTCTCTATCATAATAGTAACTAGCTTGAAAATTTATATACATTTCATAGAGTACAGCATAGTGTTTCTTATCAATGTCAACATTAAGATTACCATATGGATAGCATTGATTGTTTAAAAATAGCTTAACGTTTGTAATTTTACAATGATCAAAGTGACTTGAATTTCGCGTTAATACATTTTTTCGATTTGTTTGGAAACCTAAAATAACAAAACGTGGTTTCTCCAATTGCGTTGATGTTTTAACAGTCCACACGTGATTAGCTGTTGTTGGTATTAAAGGATACTCGTATAATTCCCATGTTCGAAAACTTATAGGAATGAGAGGATCCTTTTCAATGTATTTGAGTAGTTTGAATTTTCTTGCATCTGATAAGCGGACATTGGGTAGTAACCATTCGATTTTATCGATGGAAATTTTTACATCTTCTGGAGCTGTTTGTATAATTGCGTTGACGTCACTTCTCGCTCGTGTTAAAATTAATTCGTGTCTAGCGTTTACAATAATTTTTTGATAATCCTCAGCGAAACCAAAAATAGTGCTTAAAGGTATTGCAACATCAAAATTACCATTTTCATCAATTAGAGACTTGTTTGCATTGCACGTTGGAAACCAACCGGCATTTTTCAAAAATTTACTCTGATTACTATAAATTGACACGTAATTTTTCATTAGACTCGTGAGTCCGACATTTTTGCTTTTATCAATTTCAACGGCATTCAATTCATATCGTGCTTCTTCAAATAAATGACAAATTGCATTAATAATAAATCTCGTACTGGTCACTGCTGTACTATTTTCTTTTACCAATTTTCCCTGAATGTGTAGAGAACTTTTACCTGGTAAAAGACAGTGGTCCTGATTTTGTACGGCAATTCGAATTTCATCGCTGTTATTGAATGTTGATGCAGCGTATGGTAAATGTGCATGTATCTCATAGTCAGCAATAGATTCATCAAAAACAATTGGTTTTCCAATACTCAACACTTCGTTATCCATTTTTATTTTTTTGTTTTACAAAAATTAAGTTTTCTAAAGAGAAAAACAATGAAACAATTGCAGATAAATTTGTTTCTTTTTATTTTTTTCGATTTCATCTTTTCTCCTGTTGTTTGATCACTTTCAATCCTAGACTCTTCTATAGTTGAATGTTTTCTGGTGTTAACACCTTGATTGTAGATTTGTAACTGATTCTTTTTTGACATCCTTTACTCTTCTTATAACCGTAACCAGTTATTTTTCTATTAAATACAATTCCCATGATTTTTTTTTCTATAATGATTTAATGTGTAATCGAATAGTTATTGTTTCACCACGAAAATTTACAATATCTCCGTCTTGATCGACTATTCGTAATTGAATGTGATCAATTGTCTTCACAGCGACTGGTAAATAAATAACTTGAGATGGGACTTCAACTATCTTATATCCTGGTGGTACACTGGGAAAAAATTCATGAACAGTGTGCACTTTATGATTATTTATATACGCACCTGTTGTAATGTTACACTCGATTCTCAATGAATTAACCTTTATAATAGAAACTGGTGAATAGTGAACTGGTGAAGCCGGCTTCAAGTATCTGTGGTCTAAAGCCCAACAATTTTGCTATTGTATCAGATTTTTTAAAATTTATCTCAAAATTAGACTTAATCTCGCTACGTAAAGTATTATTGTTTGGTTTAATGTTGAGTTTAATTCCTTTTGGTGTCAAAATTGGCTGTAAATAACGTTCAATATCACTTATTTCATAGCTACTAGTCGGTATTGTGATATCTTCTTTATCGACATAAAATTTATTTTGTCCAATATCTATATTGGGAATTGAATTAAAGGTTAAAAATTCAACGAGTCCAAGAGCGTAATGTTTATTGGGTGATAATTCAATTGGTGGAAAGTATTGTGTCTCTAAAATCGATGTATTTCCAGACAAGGTTAACGTTAATGAATCGTTCATTTTGCTGGTTCAATGTAAACTGAAGAAAAAAATTGTTTCTAGTCTTTATTTATAACAAAAGAGAGAGAATAGAAATTTTTTGCAGCCAATTGATTGCACAAAAATTTTAAACATAAATGACCGCACACAAAAGTATTGTAATTTTGATATCTTTTGTGATTGTATTTTATTGTTTTTACATTAAGATATTTTACAAGATCTCTAGGTGGTTGAAGATTTCCATAACTATCAAAATATATAACATCATTTTTTTTCTTTTTATATGCAACCCAGTGTGTACCAATACTATTTTTACTATCTAAATTAATTATAGCTGATTCAAATTTATATGGTCCTTTAGCTGGTAATTCATCACGCATAAAAACACCTCGAAAGTGAGAAATTTTCAAAATTTTAGCATATTTAAGTAAATCAGAATTTGTTAACGCTCGATGTGGTAATTTAACAAATTTTTTCATCTTTAGTTTTTTGTTTTTTTCTTTTACAGCACATTCTAATCCTAATCCCTGCTTGTATGGCTTGAGATAGAGACCTTTTCCCAAAGCTATAGATTCCATTGTTTTGTTATGACGTTGACTTTCTTCGAGTTTCTTTTTTGCTGCTTTTGCGTCATTAACTGCTTTTGTAATTCCAACAGCACCACCAGATAGGGCCCCTATTGCACTAAGTCCAGCAAAAAGTGGTACAAGAAATGGTAGAAAACTACCAACTTTTTTTGGTACTGGTAGAATTCGAGGTTGTTTCACTTTTCGTTTTCCACCTGCGATTTTCACAGCTAAACGTGCACCTCTTAGAGCTGATTTAATAGCAGAAGATGTACTACCATTGTCGGGTGCAATGGATTTTTTTGCAGCCAAAACAATTTTTTTCAATGGAAATATAGCCTTATTTTTTTTCTTTTTAATAACTTTTCTTTTCTTCTTCAATCCCATTCCTAATTTTGTTTTTAATTTCATTGCGTTTGCAACAGCATAAGCTGCTGCTTTTTCACCAAGTTTTGCGTCACTAGCGTGTACACGACTCCAAGCTTTTTCAGCAAGTACTTTGTCTGCTGCGTGTCGATTTTCAAGGTTATTCCTATTTTGAGAATAAGCTATATCGTGTTCTTTGCAAGCTTAATCGAGAGGATTAATACCAGGATCACCGCGTGCTAATCGTTTTTCTAATTTTGTTCCAGGTCCACAATATTGATAACCAGGAATATGTAGTTCCACAGGCAAACTGTTGATAAGTTTATTTAAGAGACCTTTACCACGTTTGACAGGTTTTCGACGACTGATTGCTTTTTTCTTTACACGCATGTTGATACTCGTTTAATGTTTTTTTAAAGACTAAAGTGAAAAGGTATAAAAGCGAGGTATTTATAGGTTTTTGTGTCAGTTTAAGGTACAATGTCAACCTTGAAGGTTGATTTTACTCAGATCCAGCGTTTCTTACTGAATTTGAAAATTTCTAAGAACCTATGACAGTAATAGTCAATTATGCAGTCAATTTTATAATCATTTGAGGATTCTAAGTGCTTTAAACTCCCACCACAACCGCAAATTGAAGATTCAATTCGAGATTCAAAACTCCTGGCAATCAAAAAGTACAAAATCGAAATCGAGATACAAAATTCCTGGCAATCAAAAAGTACAAAATCTGGATACCTCTTCACGAAAGAAAAGATCTTTATGAACTGACGCATAAACAAATAAAAACCTTGTATTTATAGTTTTTCATGTCAGTACGCATCAAGATGGAGTTCAAAGAGCAATCAATAAAATTACCAGTTACAAATTTTGACAAAATGACGCAACAAAAGACGGAAAAAAAACGTCATGGAAATTTATTACCCAATACGGTGCGAGCTATTTTTGTGGGCCTTCAAATTGTGGAAAAACAAATGCCCTACTCACACTACTCTTACATCCAAATGGACTACGTTTTGAAAATATCTACATCTTCTCTAAATCTTTAAATCAACCAAAGTATAAATTCTTAGAGAAAACACTTCAACTAGTTGAAGGTGTTGAGTATTTTCCATTTAAAGAGCATGAAGATGTTATTCAACCTAATGAAGCTCAACCAAATTCAACAATTGTCTTTGACGATGTAGCATGTGACAAGCAGGATAGAATTAGAGCATTTTTTTCAATGGGTCGTCATAGACTTATTGATTGTTTCTATTTATGTCAAACTTATACACGAATTCCTAAACATTTAATTCGCGATAACGTTAATTTTTTAGTAATTTTCAGACAAGATGAATTAAACCTTAAACATATATATGACGACCATGTCAATACAGATATGTCATATACACAATTTCGAGATTTATGTTCATCTTGTTGGAATAGTGATAAATATGGCTTTGTTGTCATTGACAAAGACAGTGAACTCAATTGTGGTAGATATAGAAAGGGTTTTGATTGTTTTATAATAGTTTGTGAAGTTTAAAAAACATTTTCCCATAGTTTTTAGATTTAGTTATACTAGAGACTTTGTCTAATCAAGATGTCTTCTACAAGAATTGATCATATTTATAAACAAAAAGATCTCGTACAAAATTTGGCAAAAGCCAGCGAAGCAATTCGTCGAAAACATAAATTATTGAAATTAGGTAAAGAGTCCTTTGAGCTAGCATTAGGAGACACTTTTAAACCTATTGTTAATCCTCTGGAAAAGCTAGTTGGTGATATTGAAATACTTAAAACAGTTGATGGTATAAAGAAAGAGAAAAAAATTTAAAAAATGAAGAAGAGGAAAAAGAATTTGACAGTTTCAACGATAATAATTTAAATGAAGAATCATTTAAATCAGCAACATTTGAAGAACACTCACAACCTTTAGAATTATCTGATCAAGAAATACCAATAGCGTCTTCTTCACCATCAACTGATGAAAATACAAGAGAATATCTTACACTTTTAAATCAAAGGAATAAAGATATCGATACTGTATATGGTGTAAGAAAATTAACAAAAGACAGACTGATGATTGGTAATTCTGCAATAAGTTTCAGTCAAAACTATATTCATGTTGGTAACATGACATTTCGCAGTAGTAAAGGGTTACTTGAGCTTCTTTTCAAAAAAAATCCTAGCGAATCTGTTGTGAGTTTAGAGGATCTAGAAAACTTTAAAACAATTATTTTAACAACGAACGCTCATAAAAAACACTACAGCGCTGATGGTGATATTCGTGCGAGTAAAGCCTTTAAATTTAAAAATTTTATTGAAAAATTCTTATCACCTTCTAGAAAAAGTGGTAGCGATAAGAGTTCTTTAGGTGGAGGTATTATTCCACAATATATGACTGCTACAGATGAAAATAAATTGGATTATATCTATTGGGATGATCCAAATGAATTGGTTGATCGATTACGTTTACTGTTAGCATCACAAGCAGCAGGAAATTCAAGTCATACAAACGAAATTTTATCTATTATTGAAGAATTACGAGAAGCTAACATTATTTATTAATGAATTTTATTTGAAAGAAACATTAGTTGAACAATGTCTCTCGACGTATTTGGACGTTCCTTTAGAAAAAGTGAAAATTCAATTCGTGGACCTCCTGGTGTTGGCTTCAAGATCACCACTGAAGGACACTTTGATATTGAAAATAAAAAATTACGCAATATAGCTGAAGCTTCGGAAAACAATGATGCAGTAAATTTAAAATTGGTGCAAAATTTATTAGAAAAAGATGCAGAAGAATTCTACAATAGTATTGCAGTTTTAAGACTGAAAAAAATTAGCTCTCGTTAAAGAGTTACACAAGCCTGCGAGAAGAAATTATTCAAGACGAAAATTTGACATTCGAGGAATCGATGAAACTTGGCAAGCCGATCTTTTGGAAATGACGACATATGCAAAGGAAAATAAAGGTTACAAATACATTTTGACTATCATCGATATTTTCTCAAAATTTGCCTGGGCTGTTCCTGTAAAGAATAAAACTGGTGAAGACGTTACTGCTGCTATGAAATCAGTACTGCATCAAGGTCGTGTGCCAAAAAATTTACACGTTGATCAAGGAAAAGAATTCTACAATACGCACTTTAAGAATCTCATGAAACAATATAAAATAAATATGTATTCTACATTTAGTAATTTAAAAGCTGCAATTTGTGAACGATTTAATCGTACATTAAAAAATAAAATGTGGATGCAATTTAGTTTACACGGTAATTACAGGTGGTTAGATATTTTACAAGAATTAATTTTATCCTACAATAATACTATACATCGAACAATTAAAATAAAACCAAACGATGTAAACAGAATGAATGAACGAAAAATCTTATTTAGTATATATAAAAAATTTAGTGTAAAATCATTGAAAAAAAAATTGAAATTTAAAATTGGTGATAAAGTACGAATAAGTAAATTAAAACATGTTTTTGAGAAAGGATATACACCAAATTGGACAACAGAAATCTTCACCATTGATGTTGTAAATAATACTGAACCAACGACTTACTTACTAAAAGATTATCAAAATAATCCAGTTGCTGGAAATTTTTATCAACAAGAACTCGCTCCAGCTAATAATCCTGATATTTATTTAGTTGAAAAAGTAATAAAAAAACGTGGTAATAAGATTTATGTAAAATGGTTAGGTTTCAATAATTCTCACAATAGTTGGATAGAAAATATGTAATTTTTATTTATATATAAGAAATAAAGATTTTTTATTTTATTTTTTTTTAAAAAAAGTGTTTTTTTTCTTCTCCTTTTAAAAAAGAAATTAAATTTAAGGTTATTAAAACAAATTGAATCACTTTATAAAAAATATTAATTTTATTGCATCGTATTTTTTTTTTTTTTACAAAAAATTATTATCTTCAATAATTCGTAAAATTTCTAAATATTTGAAAATTTCAGCACATAATTTTTTTAAATGAAATGTACACAATTCACAAAATAATCGTGCAATATTAACAGATACATTATCTCTATTCATTAAAATCATTTTAAGTAAACTAAATTCTCTTTTCACAAATTTTTCAATGATTTCTACATCTGTAACTCTATTTCTATTAAACATAATATGTCCAATAGTTTGAATAATAATATTTACATTATTTTGCACAAATAACTCTTCTAAATCAAAAATATTTTGTTCAATACAGTTACTTAAATTTTTTAAAATTTCAAACGTTGTTGCATTAAAATAAAATGGATGTACAGAACTTTTGTCTAAACGTTTAATCATCACAAGACGCTGACCCATGTAGATGACAAATTTTAATTCTAAATTACCACATTTGAAAATACGTGGGTTCATTTGCTTTTGAAAAAAACTAGAAATTTCCGTAAAATAACTGCAAACACAATCCCATTCATATGAATATAAAGATAAGGTTGTTCGTGGATGGCTGCTACATAAATTTACTTGCACAATTAAATTTTTGAAATCGTTGACTGCAAATCCAACAACAATCTGTTTATTGAACGATGGAGTTAGGTTATATGCCGTATGGAGAATTAATGTATCTCTTGGTATATATGCCATTATTCAGAATTGGTTTCATTAGCTGATTGTAATTCAAAATTATTATAATCTCCACCCAAATATTTGAAATAGACTGATCCCTGTTGAATTTCTTCTTTTAATTTATCAAAAAGTTCAAGATGCTTTTCACCATCGAGAAAAAGTTTCACTATTCGTTCTGGTAAAAATACTCTGCATTCATTATCAATTTCAATAAGTATTTTTGGACCAAATCTAGTATTTATGTATTTCAAATCCGAAACATGATACAATTCACCAACTTTCAGCATTTTCATTGGTTTTATTAATAAAACAATATTTGCAACTTGATTAAATTGTTTAAAATCCATCTTTTTTTTTAATATGGAGAATCAAAAAAATTTTATCAACTTTTATTTAAAAAACTATTTTAATTCAATAACTTCTTTTTCTGATTTTTTTTTCTTTCACACTTGAAATTCAGATTAGAACTAAAAAATTAACGCAAAAATCACGCTTTTTTAACAACGGACCCCCACCTTCTCCTACTCTTTCGGACACAAAATTATGACTCAAAAAAATTTTATAAAATGATGCAATAATTATTACACATTAAATTGTAAATTTAATATTTACCCCACCACATTTTTTTTTAAAATATACGCATATCAATCGACAAATCTTAATAACGCATAAGTAAAAAAAGAAATATGACAAACACATTTTTTTTATTTTATTTATATTATCAATGAAATTTTATACTTACCACTTCCACTTTGACTTCACAGAAAAAACTGTGGGAATCGTACAATAAAAAAAATATATATATAACATTACTCATCTTAATCGATAAAAATATTTCTGAGAATTGTTTTTTCAGAATAACCCCCCCTCTCCCTTCCTAAATACTTAGTCATAAAAAAAATGTTACCAAGCAATTTTTTTTAACAAATCCCCCCCCACCCGCATCTCCGCTACGATTATTACGCCGACCACCTTTTCACCCGCAAATCCCCCTTTAATGGCACAGCCCTGGCCTATCACACGGACACGCACCTGCACACATTTATTCACACCGACACAATACTAATTGGTCCAGAACCGGCACTGTATATCTACTTAGATAAATGGAAAGATTTTTATTAAAAATGGAACCAAAAATGTTTCTGCTAATACAGTGGGTGAAAAAACCTTGTGACGTGACCATTATGGAAGAACCAAAAAATTTAAAAGAAATTAATGAAGGTGACATTGTCGTGGTGGACTATCCTAATAAAGGCTTATTTAAAGGAACTCTTCTTAGAAGAAGTGGTAATTATATAATGAATCACATGTAAATTTTGAAAATTAATTATTATGCAATTAATTTTTTAAGACTTTTATTAACTTTAATTGTACATTATTTTTAAAATATTCAAATTTACTGCATACGTAAAAAGACAAATAAAATTTAAAAAATATTTTTTAGAATCGAAAAATTACTTAGAAAATATAAGTAATCAATTAAATAACGATGGGACATTTGTTGAGGTAAAGAAAGTCAAAATTAAAAAATTGAACGAAAAATCAAAAGAAGAAAAGGCCCATAAAGCTTTAAAAAAAAAGATGAGAGCTCGAACAAAGAAAATATTTGCAGAAAATGTTCTTTCTAAATTGAATCCGATTTGTGGTAATGCAAATTATTTTAATAATAAATATAACAATATAAAAATAATAATACAATAATAGAAATAGAAATAATGATAACTAATTGTCTATTTGTTATATTAAATTAAAAAATAAAAAGATTATAATTTCAAAATATATATATACAAAATTTAATTTTTTTAACATTTAACATAGTCATGTACATTTATAACCAAAAATATCTAGATACATTAATTACAAGTTTAAATACATATTTCCAAAAAAGGTGAATCGAAAGCGGAAGAAAATTTGACAGAGCCTAGTAATTCAACTGAAACTAATTTTGACAAAGAAATAAATTTAACAGAAGGAGTCGAATTAACTCAAATTATTGAAAAAGAATCTCATACTACAGTCAGTAAATATTTACTCTATTAATTTTACTCTATTTAACAAAAAGTTTTTGAAACATTTTAAATAAGTTAATTTTTTGTGTAGGTTATATTAAGATATTATACACAATTTAAGAATTAAAAATTTAATAATAAATAAGAATAATAATATAATAACAGTATAATAATAATTTCTAAAAATTTATACAGATGCAGTGAAAAAAACTGGTGCCAAAAAGCATAATGAACAGACGAAAAAAAGAAACCTAAAAGAGGAACAAAAAATTTCAAATTCTAAAACTAAAAAACTAACCTAACAAAAAACAAAATTCAAAATAAAGATAATAAAGGCGCCGAAGAATCTATAGAATCAATTGAAAAAAGCATTTCTAATGGGGATAATGAGAAAAATCAGATATTAAATGAACAAGAAGTACCACTTGAAGGAGCTAAATGCTCTAAAAATGGTAAATTTTTTTAAATGTATATTTATAAAATCTAAAAAACTTTCTCATAAAACAGAAGTAGTAATAAAATAATAAAAATAACAATTTTATAAATTATACAGTTTTGAGGGACAAAAATGAAGCAAAAAAAATTTCAAATTCCGAAATTAAAAAAATTAATATAAAAGAACGTGAAATTGAAGGAAATGACGATAAATATACTCAAAAATCTGTAACATCAAATGTAGCAATAAAATCTGATGAAAGAAACTTTTCAAATAGAGGAAATGAGAATAAAAAATTATTTGGTGAAAAGGAGGCATTAAATAAAGGAGGTAAATACACTCCAATTTTTCTGTGAAACTCAAATACACCCTCACAACACAAGGATATTCAGGATATCCCTGGGACGTCCTGGGGATATCCATTTGCTTTTGGCGATTCGGATATCCCTAAGATATCCTCTGGATATCCATGGACATCTCTAAGATATCCCAGGGATATCCAAACCGCCGAAAACAAATCGATATCCCCAGGACGTCCCAAGGATATCCTGAATATCCTTTTGTTGTGAGGGCAGTTTCATGATATCAAAGATTCTATCTATTTTTAAATATTCCATGTAAAATACTTTGATGTTTTAGAATGTGAAGAGATTGAAAAGGATCTCGTTATTGCATCTGATCTAGAGGAATTACTCACTGTAACAAATGAGAGAGAAATAATAAATAAAAATAAAGTTACAGTTGAAGATGGTAAATTTACTTCGCGGTTTACTTTTTAAATTCACAAAACATTCTCATTTTGCAGAAATAATAATAATCTTTCAAAATTCATGCAGATGCATTTAAAATAAGTGACAACGAAAAACAGAATAAGGAAAATAAAAACGGAAACCAAAAAGAAGACGAGAAAATTGTTAATTCTAGAATTCGAAAAATTAATGCAACAGAAAATAATTTTATAATTGAAAGTAATGAAGATGCAAGAAAATTTATAAAATCAAATGAAATAAATAGTGGTATATCTGATGAAGAAAGCGTTTTAAACGGAGAAAATGAGAAAGAAAAATTAGTGAACAAAAAAGAAGCATTATTTGAAGGAGGTAAAACCACTTAAAACTTACTTTTAAAATCAATTAAATACAATTTTATAAAATAAAAAATCTTGAAAATGTTTTAAAAAATTCTTGGTGTAAAATATGCAGATTTTGCAGGAAGCAAAGAAACTGAAATAAATGACGTTATATCTGATATAGATTTGGTAACCGTAACAAAAGAGGAAGAAATAATTATGAGCAAAAACGAAATTACAGCTGAAAATGGTAAATGTATTTAATCGAAATATACTAAAAAAATTTGGTTTTAAAGAAAAGTAAAATTTTAATTATTTATAAATTAATCTATAACAGTTTTCTATATATTAAAAATTTTCCTTTATTTATACATATTTTTTATATTATTTTAAGCAATGGAGAATGAAAATGTGACAAATAATAAAACGAATATTGCAAATATTAAATTTGAAGATATTTTTACGGATGGTAAGAAAATATAAATATATTTCTTTATCTATCATAAAATTCATGAATTGAATTGATGAATAAATAAGTGTTTTTAGCAAAAATTATTCAAATTACAATAAGATCTTATTCTAATTATTTTAAATTTTGAATGCATTAGTAACATCAGAAGTTGTGACTTTCTGCCAAAAATTAGCAATTTATGCTAAAAAAGCATTTGATGAAAAAAATCAATTGAAGCCATCCATGAGTTAATTATTCTTTTATATAAGACTATTTAAAATAATATAATATTATGTATTTAAAAATTTTAAATTATAAATGAAGGTTGAATTGGATTGAAATGTAATATTTTTACATCATTTATTACAAAATAATTATTTTATATTTTAGGAAATATCCAATGACATAAAATCTCAATCGAAACAATGTCAATCGATGTCTAAATTAGTCGAGGATTCCAATATATGGATTAATCAGGACAAATTATTTTCAATGAAGAGATATAAGAAAGACCCACGAGAACTGACCCGTCAATTATTACTAGCGCTGATAGGGGTAGAAAAGTTAAAAACTATGACGGCTCTTGGAAAAAGAGGAAGTGATGCTGTTCCTGAAGACATAAGAGTTGCAGTTTATAGTAAGCGTAGCTTATCTTCCAATTTTGTATTTTGACTGAGAAGAGAAAAACATTTTCTTAACTTAATTTTTAGTAGAATTTTTTAATATATATATATCAGAGACCATATATATATATAGTTCAACAAATTTTCGAATTCTTTAAAATCTTGCATTGAAGATTTAAATTTTTATACTGTTTTGTAATTAATTTTATTTAGAAAAGGAATATTGTTTTCCGCGATAATTTGAGAAAGTAAAATCTTGCTATTTAATTTATGGTTTTGTTGTTAAATACGAATTCCTTGACTTTTGAAAATTTTTTATTTTACCCCAACGAAGATCTCTAACCCCTAACGCCGACTATAAGTATAAATTAATTATAAAGTATAAATTAGTTATATTATTTTATAGAATACGTAAAATTGAGGAATAAAAACTTCACAGAAAAGGAATTTATAACCACTGTAAATAATCAGTGTGGCACTTTAAAGCATCCTAAAATTGATAAAAAAAATAAAGAAAGAGTTATCTGCTGTTGGTAGTTTTCAAAGCACAGAAACAATTTCTAAATTGATTAATGACAAAGAAGAAGCACAGAGCACCAAAAGAAGTGAAATTAATGAAATTCAGGAGACACAAGGCACGAAAGAAGATGAAAATAATAGGAAAAGGAAATTTTCAAACAGCAATAGCAGCCTTAATGACCCAAAAAGAAAACCGGCGAAAGAATTATAAGTGCAGTGTTTACAAGGTCAACAATTTATGTTCCTTAATTATGATATTAATCGTTAAATAACTTAATTATTTTGATTGTATTCACAAGTTGCATTTAATAAAGTTGAAGAGAATAGTTTATATTTTTAAATGAAATTATTACAGATTAGTATTATTAAGCACGTTGAGACATTTTGATCTGATTTATAATATATATTTGATTAAAATTCAAATAAAAATAATTACTCTGTGTAAAGTGATGTCTAGCTTTAATTTTGAAATTAAATTGCAGTTGAAATTCAATTAGAAATTTAATTCATTTGAGTGATTTTTTATAACGTTTCTTAAGGTAAATTTGATCATCTAATTGTTAAACATTGAACATTGGAAATTTTTAATAATAAATTGATAAATTAACAATCACTTCGAGACAAAAAAGTGATTATAAATTCAAAAATTATTATTAAAAATTAATAAATTCTATCTCAACATTTTTTTTAAATGGCGCTTTAAAGAAATTTAAAATAAAGTTTTACCAGAAATAAATTTAAAGAAAGTATCTCAGAAAATATTAAAATATACGATCAAGCAATAAAATACGAACAAATCCCATCATCCCATTGTTGAACAATGGGAACTGGACAAATCCAATGCTCAGCCCATACAATGGGTAACAGTGGGCAAAAATTTTTGATGACTCAATCTATGGTTTGTATGTCTTCTCCCACCATTTAAATTTCTCAGCCCATGCTTTATATTTTTTATCCCATGGCCAACATTTCTACGCGAGTGTTGAAACTTAGACTTCCGTATATATTAAAACTGTATTTTTGTTTTCTTCATTTTTAGGGTTACGTTCACGCAGTGAACCGAAACAGAACTCTTATGGTTTCACTCATGTCCATCCACAATATCTTACGCTCCCCCTTAATATCTAGCCATTTTAATCGATTAGGCTCAAACTTGGTATACATATGTATTTTCGCGAGTAGATTAAACGAAAATTATAGGGAACCCGATTAGAATTGAATCGCATATAGTTATAGTCCAAAAACTCGAAATTTCGGAAAAAACATGCCCCCCTTAACTTTTACAGTTTAGGAGCTACGATGCTCAAATTTGGTATACATACGTATTTTCGCCAGTAGATTAAAGAAAAATTATAGCGAACTCAATAAGAATTAAATTGAATATAGTTATATTCCAAAAACTCCAAATTTCTGAAAAAAGCTTGTCTCCCCCATCTTAACTTTTACTGTTTTGAAGCTAAGAAGCTGAAACTTGGGACACATTTAATTTCACGTATAGATTTAAAAACTAATGTATAAGCAGGTGTCGTCGGATTTATTAGTCGCTAATTATATAGATAGTACGTATTTTTATAGTCTTCCAAAAGCAAAACTCAGGGAAGTCCTGGAAGAACTAGTTTTTCTCCAAAAAATTGTACATTTTCTTTTATATTAAATAAATATAAAGTTGGTTTCAGGTAAATGACCAACCTAATAAAAAAATTTATTAGTTGTTCATTACCGCAACAACAATATATATATAAATATTTAAATAATCGTAGACGGAACCCTGAGTAAGCGAGTGTAACTCGCACTTGACTAATTTTTTTAGTCATTTTCTTTAAGGGGCTCTAATTCCCCACCTTCCCCTACTCTATATAAATAATGGTAAATCTATATACCTATTTAGTCTATCAAAAGTTATAATCATGGATGAATCGTTCACTCTCACTATCTTAGGAAATTCGTCTATTCTCGAGGTTAAATATTTTCCTCCTATAGAATTATTACATCATAAAAATTATGTGCTTTACTTAGTTGATATGTTAACATTTAATTCAATACCAAATATACATGAAAGCAAAAATAAATTTCATATTGGTAATCATGTAATTACTACACCCCCTGGGAGTTATGAAATTGCAGATATTGAAAAATTTAAGTAGTATAACTATGTCACTTTCAGGAATTAGTACCTCAGGCTCCCGCTAGATGGCTCCACCGTCGGTTGGTATTATCATCAGTGGATAATGTAGATTTCTATATTATCAGCAGGTAGGTTATGTTAAGTAGGTTTAAAGACTACACATGTAGTTGGACCTACTGTCGTTTTGTACTCTGAAAGAGTAAGGGGGGTTTTGTAAGTGGAGGGGATACGTGTATATATAAGTGTCTCAAGGTATTAAGAATAGCAGAGCGACAATGAAGAAAGCAGCCAAGCAGACACCATAATCTTAACCTCCGAAGATGACCAAGCCGATACAATAATTCTATCCTCTTCTGAAAATGATATGCAGGAGAGGATATTTGGAGTCCAGGTTACTACACCCTTGGAGATTATGATTATGTAGATGATGAGAATATAAAATTTTAAACTTATTTAATATTTTTCAGTTGGAACAATTTGCAGCAGAGAATGTGTTGCGAGAACAAAACAGGGATCCTCAACCAACATCTACAGAATCTGTACCAAATCAACCAACAACTCCTGAAGCAATTGTATCGCCATGACGGTCACCATCTGCAGAAGCTGTTGAAAATCAAATTAACGAACGAAGACGACATGCCAGGAGTCATCGATGTAAATGTAGACGGTGTCATCGTCGACATAGACATCACTGTAGTTGCCACAGACACCACTATCACAGAAACCACCATCACAGACATCACCATCACAAACACCACCATCATAGAAACCACCATCACCTGCGAAACCCAGAAAATTTAAAAAAATTTTATGTTTAAAAAGGTTTAAAAAAAAATAATTTTAAGAAAAATAAATAATTTAACAAATTATTTTTTTTCAAACTTTGTAAAAAAAATTTCAAATAATTTTTAAATAAAAATTTTATTTTTTAATTAAATATTTTTTAAATTGATTTGTTTAAAAAGAGAAATCATAATTTATAAGACTTTTCTCTTTTATATATATTGAAATTTCCATAAAAACAAAACATGACAACTTTATTGATTTACTTTTGTAAAAATTTAAAATCACTTTTAAAATTAAATTTATAATTAAAGTTGTTTAAAAGTTTCAACTTTATAAAGTCGTGATCGAATTACATGTTGAGTTCTTGTCTGAATTGCAAAATTTTGTAGACAGTTAGTATAATCATTGAAATTGATATATTTTTTTACAACTAACGATCTAACTTCCTTAGCTTTCTTTGTAAAATCCTGACCATTTACACGAATACTATACATCTTACTCCTTAAACCAACAAATTCTGTGATTATTTTTCCACTACATTCATCTTTGATAAGTCCAAGTACTTTGTTGTTGGCTTGAGGAATATTATAAATATTATCCTTTGGATAATCCGACGTATCAAACTTATGAATATCCTCCTTCATATCTACATAAATATCAGCACACTTTATTTCATAAATTAAACTATCAGTATCTGTATACATCAGCTTACAAGATTCACCATACTTTTTTAACATGTAATCATAATGAAAGTCATAAATAAGTGACTTGGATTGTTACGATGTAAAAGAGTTTGTTAAATTGGGATATTTAAACATTATTAATCTGCTCTTCGGAGTTTCTCTCGCAACAACCCAAATGATAATAATATCATTTAGTTTATAATTTTATGGGACGGTATTCCTCTCCAATCGGTATATCTCATCAGGAACAAGGGATTTAAACAAAGGGTAGCAAAATGAATAAGTCTTCTTATTCCGATTAATAGTTAATTTGATAACAATATGTTTATTTACTCGACTTTTAATCCTTCACACAACCAACTACAATGCATCTAAAAATGTTAACTCAAGTCAAGGCTCGACTTTATTTTATGAAGTTTCATGAATGATAATTTTTGTTCAGTTGTTCATTGAAACGATACAATTTTACTTACGTAACCGCCTTAATTCCTACCGCACTGAAGGAGTAGAGAAAAGTCATCTGGTCTTTTTCCTTCCTATCAGAACGGGCTTTTAGTAGATGATTGTTCATTAGAGAACTATATTTGTCCTCTCTGTTATCTGTGTTGTGTCTGTGTATCGAACAACACGACGTGATACAATTCCCTTCGATTATAATGCATTATTATAATTCTACGCATGGAAATTATTCACTTTCGGGTTGTGTTCTTTAAATCACGATTGGTTACTTAATTCGTCAACAACTATATCGAAGTCAACTCCCACGACACCTTGGCACCTTTATGTGAAATATTCGAATATAGTTACGCGTTAACGAAAACACCTCGATCATAAAAGACACGGAAATTCCTGGTAAAATAATTACAATTTGAATTTGAATTAAGTAAAAGGAATTTCTTAAATCGGTATCAGAGATAATTAAGGTAATCATCTCTTATATTTAACGTCTGCCCAAATCTAGTTGCCCGTGGCGAACCGTTTTGAATCGGCCGAATCTCACAGACGGTCGACTTCGCGATGAACCGATTAGCACGAAGAACTACCGCGAAGAAGCAAAATGTCATCGGTTCACACAAGTTTTAATACAAACAATTGAGGTCGGGGTGTGGTAAAATTGGAAGAGGTGGAATCGAAAAATGAAGAAATGAATTATAATTTCTTAATCATTTCTGATGAATCCCAGAATTTCTTTAATGCTATTGAACTCTGTTACAGTGCAACAGAGCTTAGCTCATCATTTTAGTTACCAGGTTGGATTGGCAACTTGACTTTTATAAGTAATATTTTTACAGAAACGTTGACGTTTCTTATTTCCTTCAACAAACTCATATTTGGTCATTGACGCAATAAGAGTCTTGAAGCTTCTATTATCAAGCTAATTTATGAGCATTCTTTTAATTCTCTTTTAATTCATCATTTTTGAAATGATTCTATTGTAATGAATGATTCGAATCAATAGGGAATAATAGGAAAGGGATAATACTCTATGAATGTAGTAAAACCAACGCGAACACAATGCAACTGCATTTGTCGAACCGTATGCTAGATTCTTACCGTTATAATTTAATATTCATAAAAATTTAATACTATTTCTGGAATAAAATTGCAATGATTTTATCAGGAATTAATTAATAATAATTTGGACTAATTAATAATGCTGAACCTGTATTTTTGAAAGAACTTGCGAAATGCTTTTTTTTTTAAAATAAAAGACCATTCAGCAAAAAGGAAATGTTGACGCAATAACTTTTCTCATCCTTATTTCGAAATCACAAATTGGCAATAGTCGAAAAACTTGTTTCAACACTTTCTGAAAACAGCACTTTTTATAACATGAATGGGGTTGATAATTACGTGATATATATACATATATATATACTAGGGGGCTATGCCCCCTGCGCGCTTCGCGCGCCAACCCCCATCCCCCCTCCTCTCTTCCCCTCCTTTTCCCCACCACCACCCTAAATTTAAAGGTTATGTTCGTTTCAAGACTCTGAATATAGCCGCAAGTCCCCCCTCTCCCTTCTCTTCTACCCCCCCTTCTCTTGACTTGCGGCTATATTCAGAGTCTTGGAACAGCGGCTTCGCGCGCCAACCCCCATCCTCTCTTCCCCTCCTTTTCCCCTCCCCCCACCCTAAATTTAATGGTTAAGATCGTTTTAAGACTCTGAATATAGCCGCAAGTCCCCCCCTCTCCCTTCTCTTCTCCCCCCCCCTTCTCTTGACTTGCGGCTATATTCAGAGTCTTGGAACAGCGGCGGCGGCGTTGGCGGCGATATCTTTTTGTAATATAGGTAGATATATATATATATTTACAGAAATGAGTACAAATACGTGTACGCAAGTATTCACGCAAAAATTAATGGGGATCCGAATTTCCAAAGTATGGGCTTAAAAATGAAAAATATTATGGTACCCAAATGGTTCGTAACATGGATACATCAAGTACTGTAAAACCAATGTAAATTGGCTTGTTTATCAAAATTTCGGTTTTTCTCAGTTCAATTGCAACCAGGTTTTCGCAGAAAATTGACCGACTGTGAAAATTTGGTTTAGATCTCAGAGCCTCAGCTCCATAGCGACCCTCCCACTTAGTTACAAGTTTTACATCGACGTGTTTGCGTACATTTTCCATGGTTTTTCCATAAACGGCATTATTCATGAGTTTAAACAGATTCTTTTCAAATTCATTTGTCGCTTTAGCTCTTTTTGCAGTAATAAAGTCAATATAAGGCTTAAGCCACGTTGATTGGTTAAATTTCCTGACTCTGTGAATTATTACCAACTTGAGTCCATTAGCAAGAACTTGTTTTAATACTCTTTAATGGATAATGTAGTTGCGCTTAGGATTCAATGTAGTTAAAAGCTTTGCTTGTTTTGATTCCGATGGTGGATTTGAGTGTTCTGAGCAGAATGGAAAATCACTGTGACTGTTGTGCAATTCTATTGGATAATCTAAATCTACTTCTAAAATGTAGCCAAAAGGTGAATCAACTGATATATTAAAGTCAAAATTGTCGTCAACTTGAACCCACTCAAATCCACCATAAGGGAGTGGTTGTACCATACCCTAACCGTAAAGATTGTTTGCATCAAAATACATAATGTACGTGACCTCCTCATTTTTATTAAAATTTTCCATAAACGGATTATTAGCACAAGCATAGCGATTTCTACATTGACTTATACCTCCTCTAACACCACGTTCAAAAAACATTAGTTTGTCAATGTCTGTCAACAATTCTAACCTTACATTAGTATATTTCAACATCGCGTCCCAAGTTAATCCCGGTGTAGTTGAAAGGATCAAATACATTTCAAATATTCGTGTCGTTTTGATATTTGTGCTCTCTGTGAGTCGGTTTCTAATTTATTATCAGCTCGTAAATATTCGTCGTAGTTCGGGGAAGGGGCGGCAATGGGCAAGTGGGGAACTGGATACTGCCGGCGAGTCTGAGGGGGGTGGTCGCGAAAATGGAATTAATAAAAGGGAATTCCGCACGCGACTCGTCCTCACTTTTTCCAAGCTGGTAGAAACACAAACGGTAGCCACTTCTTTGCGTGTCGCCGATAGCCCAAAGGTTAGTTATATCTTAACAATTTGCCCTTCTGGTTTTAAAATTTAAAGTTTATCAATTTCTAAATTCTTTACCTTTTTAGGGTTCCGTACTCGGTTCGGAACCCTATTAATATCGGTTTTTTTGAAATCGTGTACCCCCCCCCCTAGCGGACACATAAATTTATCTGGAGGGCTGAAAATTAGTACACATATGTATTTTCGCGTGTAGATTACAGGAAAATTATAGCGAACTTGATTCGGATCAATTTACATAGCGTTGTCAAGGAAAAATCAAAAATTTCGAAAAAAATAATTTATTCTCCCTAGCGCACACAATATTCAAACCAGACAGATCATATTTAGTATACAAATGTATTTTTACGGGAAAAATACAGGGGAAAAAAAGCGGTCACGATTAGAGTTGATGATTAACTTTTTATCAAGTTTTTCAAGAAAAAATGACAATTTTAGGAAAAAAATGTATTTTTCCACCAAAAACGAACAAAATTTTATTTAAAGGAAATTAAATTTATATATTTTAACGTATTTTTACGTGTAGATTACAAAAAAAATATAGCGAGCATGATTGGAGTTGATTATCATAGCGTTGTCAAGGAAAAACCATGAATTTTTACGAAAAATACCTAAAAATGAGTATGTACCCCCCCCCTAGCGGCCACATCTTTTGACATAAAGAGCTCAAATTTGACACACTTACGTATTTTCACGTGAAAATTACAGGAAAATTATAGCGAACTTGATTCGGATTAATTTATATAGCGTTGTCAAGGAAAAATCAAAAATTTCGAAAAAAATGATTTATTCTCCCTAGCGCACACAATATTCAATCCAGACTGTTCATACTTGCTGTAAAACTCAATTTTTGCGTGAAAAATACAGGGAAAAAATGTAAGCGCGATTGGAGTTGATGATAAATTTTTATCAAATTTTTGAAGAAAAATTATAAATTTCAGAAAAAAATGTATTTTTCTGCAAAAAACGAAAAAAGTTTTTCTACAGTGATTCAAATTTATATATTTTGACGTATTTTTACTTGTAGATTACAAAAAAAATATAGCGAGGATGATTGGAGTTGATTTTTCTGGAATTAATAAACAAATTTTATTTTTTGGATAACTTTCGATTTTTCCTTGACAAGCAGCTACTAGCCTTATATCAATATCTTAAGTTTTATCTCTTTTTGACTTAGAAAGATAAAATTTAATATTCAATATATTTTTAAAATGTAAATACAATAAAAATATTGCGAGTTGAAATAAAATTATGTTTCTTATATTTTTTTAGTAAAATATTTTTTAAAAAATAAAATCGGACAAGTGCGAGTGTAACTCGCACTTGTCCGATTTTATTTATATATTAAATTCATAAATAAATTGTTATAAATAGCGTGGTGACTTTAATTGTGGCTACGGTAATTGAGGACGGAGTGCGGAATAGAGGCGCGGGAATTTTCTAACTGGATTATCCATTAATTATCTTCCTGCATTGGGCCCATTGACAAAGGGGATAAATTTAAGGAATCATTTAGCTGCAAAATCCGTTGATCGATTGACTGAAAATCACTGACGAGAATCAACGCGACGGCAGTATCCAGATCCCAAGCACGAGACATCCGCCAAACCGTCAATTTCCTCCATTGCAGTTTAAATGCACCAGTTGGATAAGTTTTTCTTATAATTTATTTATTTGATCCACTCATTCCTATCATTTTATCATTGTTCATTTTTCGTGACTACCGTCATTTTGTTCTATTCATATTTAACATCTAGGTGAATATATAATATTCATAACCATGCCAATGATCAACGATGTCTGATATTTTAATGTAAAGTTTGTTTTAATCGTGTGTGATAGTATGCGTGTGTCGCGATATATTTTTTTGTATTATCTAATTTTTAAAAACGAATATTGTAAAGACAATTGGACCGACTTTTATATAATATAGTTTATTATTGAGGAATAAATTCCGTGTCTAATTTCATTGATTTATTTCCATGTAATTTTGTGTATTTTAATTAATATCAACTTTTATATTTTACAATTAAAATAAATCTCAATTTTGATTCTTTATTTAAAAGTAATCGTTACATAGTATAGTAATGAGCAGAATCAAGTCTATAAGCTTGTGAGCACTGATCTCTAAAATTTTCAAAGATGTCGGCTAATAGTAAAACATCTGTTTTCATGTATAAATCAACATATTCACCGAGATTAGAACAATTAAATGTAGACGAAACACGTTGGGCATGTAAGTAATCTTCATCAGAAACCGTACTATCATTCAATGTACTATAAAATTTTTCTTTAGCAGGTAAGTTTGTTTCTTCTAATTTTTGACGAGAATCCAAATATTCATACGGTAAAACCCCTTTACATGTAAGTAATTCAATTTCTTCAGAGGTGAAGTTTGAAAATACTTGATTCACAATTTTATACTCGGATAGGTATGATGCCAATTTCTCCAAAGACGATTATTTCCGTTTCCTTTACATATTTAGTAAAAGAAATATATTTTTCTTTATTCAGTGGTAAAAGTTCAATCTTTATCGAACATTCTAAACAAATGTCTCTAATTATAAAATCAGCATCATACCGACTCAAATTGTGAAATACAACTGGTACTACTCGTGAATCTTGATAATTTAAATTACATTTTTCATGAGCTGCACCTCGATATTTACTAGTTAAGTGGGAATGGTCTCAAACTTTCTTCTCACGTGGTAAAAATGGCCCTTCACAAATAGGACATGTTTGAGCATCAACAAAAGCTTTAATCACGTCATGTGTCAATCTATCCATTGGAATAGGGTTTTTAAAGATATTATCCAGAGTTCCAGCCAACTGTTTCAACTCCTGGGCGAACCACTTGGCAGCATCTGTTCCATCTGGGCAGGAATTGTATTTGGATAACGAATCATCATAACTGCATTTTAAATAATATCCAATACTGAACATTTCATGACGTTGAATCACTTCAGTATTACAAGTGGTTTCTTCATTTTCGACAGGATTCAACAAACACTCACAGTCAGCGTAGATTACAAATGGAACTTTTTCTCTGTTTCCATAATTTTTAAACTGAATAAAATTCTGTCCTGGTTTGGGAAGGTTTATTTTACACTCATTTAACGTCTTGCGCTCCTCCGTGACAAAGTAATGAAGACATCGATCACAGATATGTTTCTTATGTCGATTGGATGAAACTTGAGAACTTACAAGCGCGGACAAGTTCTTAATCCATACACAATAGTAATTAATTGGTACAATAACATCAGAAGCAGCAGGAATAGTTGTGAGAGTTGATCCTCCTGCTGCATTATCACTGTCAACCTCGTTCTCATAGTGACATTCCACTCTTAGTAAATTAATATGTCTTGCCTTTTTTTCTAAAGTCAAGTGTAATGAGACCGTGTTGTACTTTTTGTTTATTAAGCGAAGTCCATACAGATTAATAGAGATGTCATTTTGTTTTTCAAATTTTGTTATATCTTTTAAGGAAACAGGAAACTCGATTCCGGTAAAGTTCAATTCATTTCCATATCTGAAGTAATGATTCATCAACTCTGGGTGTTGAACTTTTGGATGTAAAGCTGATAAAACAGCCCACTTAAAACACATTGTATCCATATTTTTAACATTTATACATGCACGCTTTGCTTTGATTTCGATAGGTAAATCAATGTAGGACTTAACTCGTATTGCATTATATTTGTTAACGTTGACTTCCAATTTTGTAATTGAATGAAGTGTCCATTGTGATTCCTTCTCTTCAAACTCCTACACTTGTTTTAATATAGGCTCTTTAACATTTTTGCTATACCATTCAATTAAAACAGTTGTTGGAAAAATTATATTACTTCTCACATTAAAATACTTGGGCTCAACTTTCTCTTCATCATTAATAATTTTTTTTAACTCTGTTGTAAGCACAGCATAAACTTTCAGTGAATCATGCTTTTGTAAAACCTTTTTAATGAAATCTTCAAAAAGTACACATGCATCATCTAAAAAAGCACTTATATCTAAGTGCACCAGGTTGATAATTATACTCGTTTGAAGTCGACACTTGAAAGCATTTTCACAATCAGCCCAGCAAACACGATCATTTATACCATCCCTATTTACTTCAGGAATTACACGTTGAATTCCAGCTCCTTGTATTAAAGAATTCTCAAACTTTACGTAAAGACAAACAAATTCTTGTATCAGGTTTAAACATCTCTCCCTTTCTGAAGAAAAATGTAAATCATTTAGTACACTTCTTAATGTTTCTAGATTCTTTTCACAAACAGCCACCCATCTAGTCACAAATTGAGTCCTGTCGACATCGTTATTTAATAATGGTAATAAACTCGATGCATCATCAGTAGATTTAAGAAGTATTTCACATTCATGCAGCAGCGATGCATTTATCCTTCTCTTTTTTCTAACTTCATTGCTCAACTCGGCAACTACTTTGCGCTTACCAGCCATTCTATAAATAATAAAATCAGTATGTGTAAGCATAAAATTTTTTATACTATTTAAAAAAAATAATAATTCTGTTGGGAGACGAACCCGAAAATCTCAGATTATAACTCAGAAACGTTACCCATTGCGCTACAGAACCTTGATATATATACTAATAATCTTACTTTAAAACTAAATTCAAAGTCGCTTCTAACTCTCCTTCAACAATGCTGCACGCCTCCACTGTTTTCCACAGATCTACCCCCACCCTCTTCCTCTACAGTACTCTCCTTCTACAATGCTGAACGCCTCCACTGCCTTCCGCGGTCACCCCCTCTTCTCCTACTCCGCTTGCTTCAACTGTGCTGCACGCCTCGACTGCCCTGCGCTGCTATCCCCCTTTTCCTCTCCACCAAGATATCTCTGCTTGCCGACTGCTTCTGCTGCTCCTTCCGAGTTGCTCCAAGAGAATGCTGATAATGTCACTACTGTGTCCAACCCTTCTTTATATACCAAATCTCACCGATACACACACTCACATGTGCGACTTGCGCACCACTTGAACATGGTGATTATACATAATCACTTGTCCACTTGGTCGGTAAAACATTTTCCTACCTTGCCGACCGAGGTAAAATTCATGTCAGGGGTCTACATTACCGACTGGTGATAATACTGACCGACAGTGGCGCCATCTAGTGGCAGCCGGCGGAACTAGTATCTACATTACCGACTGTGAGTATATACCGACCAGCGGTAAGCGACAGTGGCGCCATCTAGCAGCAGCCTGAGGTACTAATTCCTGAGAGTGACATCCGAGGAAGCACGTAATATATCCTTAATATCAAGGTAATATTACACGTGAGATTCGTAATATAACGCTGTAATATTACAGTAATCTTACAGTGAGCTTAAAATGTCCGCCTCAAGGTAATATTACCGGGAATATTACTGTAATATTACAGACTGATTTGAGTTATTCATAAACCATAAAAAACGTAAATATATTATAAGTCAATTTGGCTTGTTGGTAAAACTCTGGACTCGTGTGCTTTGAGTTCGGAGTTCGATTCCCTGGATGGGTAGTTTTTTTTCGTAATGAAATGTTCCCATAATATTACTGTAATATTCTCTTGTAATATTACCTTAATATTACGGTATAATATTACTGCAATATTACTGTAATATTACCTTAATATTAGCGCGTAATATTACAGTAACATTACCGGTAATATTACCTTGAGGCGGACATTTTAAGATCACTGTAAGATTACTGTAATATTACAACGTTATATTACGAATCTTACATGTAATATTACCTTGATATTGAGGTTATATTACGTGCTTCTTGGGATAGTTATACTACTAATTTATTCAAATCTTCATTGCTGATTGGTCAAAAATTATAACTATAAAACCAAATAACAATACTTTACGTAGTTAAATAAAAAGCAGTCTTAAACTAAATTCTACACAAAAGGATTCTATTAGTGAATTATTGGGTTATGTCACAAGACATCCAGTCTTCAATCAGTTGACAAAAGGTTAATACCTCAGAACATACAGTTTCTGAAAATGCTCGGTCTAAGACTTTATCATAAAAAAAGTAATAAACAAAAAATAATAATTTTTATATATTCTTTTTGTTGTTGTAGCTATAAGAATGGAAGAGATTTTAAACATTAAAAGTCCTGTCAAATATGACAATTCTCTAGCACATTATGGTTATGGAATTTGAAGCAAGTGACAACTTTCCCGCCAATACAGCTGTCTACTGATTAATTATTCATGACAGTATTATTCAGTACACATCAATTAGCGGTGTTAAGAAAGTATCATAAATGGTGGGGGTAAATGAGAGAGGTGGGGATAAGATTATAAAAAGAGCAGCTGTTGGAGGTTTGAGTCATTCCTCTTTTACAGATACCATGGCGTACGTCGTAGATATCCAGTGCTTTAAAAGAGCCAACAAAGAGTTTTTTGTCAAGGAGCTAGCCATCCTGACTCTCCAAGAAGAGGCTCATCCATTGGTCTTCCTATTCGAGCCACCATATGCCTGGAGCAAATTACCGTCAAGGTACATGTGTGAGAACCGATGGCTTACGAATAATTATCATGGTATTTATTGAACTGATGCAAGGGTAGTTACTGTGTCTCGGTTTGACGTTAGCGAACCAAACAAAAATAAACAAAAATTCTACTCTCGCACTTGACAAAAATGCCAAAAAAAAATTTTTTTTCTCTGAAAATTAAAACATCACAACATAGACACAATAAATAAATTTTTCATTTTAATAATTGTTCATGGTTTATAAATTCAATTTCATCATTTTTTCATCATTTAAATTCTCAGTGTTTACGGTGTATTTATAATTGTGTTTTTAAAACATGTACATTTTTAGAAGGAAAATTTATTTTTTCACTCTTTACTGATTTCTCTTTTTCAAACCATTTTCTCAAAAATATGAGCGAAAAATCCCACCGCTGCCACCATTTTGTTAAAGACGGATGTTAGTTAACAAAAATAAAATAAAATAAAGTAAAATAATTTTGAAGAAAAATAATAAGATTAGAAAGAACACTAATTTTTATTACTTAACATTTCCGCTTATTCGGAAAGCGTTATAGCTCTTCGCTAAGCAAATTAGAAAAAGGTAGTGGACTGTTGTTCAGAGTGTTATCCATTCAACACCCCCGGGTAGACGGTATTTTATCGAAAATGATTATAAAGAAAGAAATGAGATAAATACGTATAAAGGTGATTAAATAAATCAAGAGTTGAATTAATATAAAACAAGATTACATTTATTCATTCAACCCCCAATAATTTACATACAGTTCCCCAATTGGTTTTAGTTAGAAAAGATTTACAATTTATTTACCGTTTACTTGAAGCTACTTGATTTAAAAAAAAATCAAGTCTCACAAAAAAATGTCATTTATTAGAATAGACAAAGAAAACAAAAGAATTAATAAAAGAAAAACTTTCAATAAAAGAAGACAAATTGTGTGTGTGGTCTGTGTATAATAATGTATGTTTCTCGTTTTTAGAATGTATATATGTTTTAATTAATATATGTAATATTAATGCGACTCACCAGAATAATAAAGAATAAAGTGATATGAAAAGTATCAAGTTACTTTCCCAACTCATAGAGTTTAAAACTTGTTCTTGACATATGATTCTCAGATCTACGGAAGTCTTTTACCTTCCTTTTAATCTTTTTATTTTCTTTTTAATACGCTTGTCTCAAATATTGCTTTTCAACAATTATTTCAATATCACAAATCCAGTATTAAAATTCAGAACATTGGGTTCACCAAGTCTGAATTTATTTTACAGTTAATTTGAAATATAAATAATTGTGACTTTAAATAAAACACCTTTAAATTTCTAATAGACTTTGCACCTTTATCATCAATAACACTTATATTTAATAATTAATTTTTAAACTCTTTTTAACGCACTTTTATATAATGATCGACTTCACTGATTGTGGAAAATTCTCTGTATTTATAGGTAAACTCAACAATTTCAACCCTTACTGCGGGGAATAAACAATACACTCAACCACTCTCAGTGGAAAATAAAACTTAATAATCATCCGCCTTTTTCTGCGGGAAAGAAACCATCCGCTCTGCGGGAAATACAATTTAAGACTCCTCGAACAATAATTTGGTGGCAACGATCACGCCCTGTTCACACTTGGCTTCAAGTAGATTTAGGTTTTGCAAAAATGGTGACGAAATCGGGAAGTGGCATGTTATTCTTCTTTATTTAAAGGTTTAAAAAACGTAAAGACCAAAATCTTAGCTGATCCTTCTCTCAAGTTATTGTCAAATTAAAATTTTTTTAACGAAATTTATATAAGATAATAAGAGAATAATTATTACACATTAGTTTAATTAAAAAATTTAATGTTTTAGTAACAATTAACTATCTTAAAAATAACAACGAAGATATTTTTCTTAATTATTTTAGTTTTAATTAACAAATTTAACACATTGGAATCATCGACAATTTTCTCAAAGGTGTTTTGAAGAGAACTCGATTACTGCTTTTTTGAATCGAATTAAATAGGTAGGATCGTCAATCAAATTAATTTTGTAACGCTCCCAAAACTTTAAAAATTCTCGGTGAATTGATTCACCAGCCTGTTCTGACCACAAACCTAAACCACGATTTCCTAGAAAACTCAAACTTTCTTGAATGTGTGATACTGCGACATGGATTTTTAAAGTTTCGGTAGCTTCCGTACCTCTAAGCACACTTGGCTTCAAGTAGATTTAGGTTTTGCAAAAACATCACACATTCAAGAAAGTTTGAGTTTTTTAGGAAAGCGTGGTTTAGATTTGTGGTCAGAACAGGCTGGTGAATCAATTCACCGAGAATTTTTAATGTTTTGGGAGCGTTACAAAATTAATTTGATTGACGATCCTACCTATTTAATTCGATTCAAAAAAGCAGTAATCGAGTTCTCTTCAAAACACCTTTGAGAAAATTGTCGATGATTCCAATGTGTTAAATTTGTTAATTAAAACTAAAATAATTAAGAAAAATATCTTCGTTGTTATTTTTAAGATAGTTAATTGTTACTAAAACATTAAATTTTTTAATAATAGATAAGAGTTATATCCTTCCATAGTTTATTTAGTGTTTGTATAATATATGATCTTGGGAAGGTAAATTTGAATAAAATTCAAAAGTGTGTCGTTAAATTGGCGACGTTTCGTTGGCTAAGGTTTGCCAACCTCATTAGGCTAGAAATTTTTTATTAAAACATATAGATTACACTTCAATTTTTATAAAGGTCCGACAGTGCTTATTTTTATGTAAGTTATCAACAATGACATACCTAAATTAGTTAGAACATATGCTAACACGTCAAAATAAATTAAACATTGTCAAAATTATAAAATGTTAAAAAATAAAATATAAAAACTAAAAAAAACTAAAAAAATCGTTCCACACTTATAGAAATAAAATTTCAAATATACGGAAGTCATATTAGACCGCCAGTTCACTGTTAACTGAAAGAAATTAGAATTTATTGAAATTATAGAGTCAAGATAATATATTTGTAAATAAAAGAGAAGTCAATGAGCTGAAATGTAAACATCGTTTGAAATGAGAGACAAGTTCTTTCTCATGGACACGAGACCATGTGTCTAAGTAAAGGAAAGAATGTTTTGTTTAAGGTGAAAATATCTTCCTTCCTGTTAATAGTAGAACGATTTGTTTTTATATGAAGCATTTCAGATATTCGTCTTTTTATAAAATTAGGTTCATTATCCAACCTTAGCCAACGAAACGTCGCCAATTTAACGACACACTTTTGAATTTTATTCAAATTTACCTTCCCAAGATCATATATTATACAAACACTAATTAAATTTTTTAATTAAACTAATGTGCAATAATTATTCTCTTATTATCTTATATAAATTTCGTTAAAAAAATTTTAATTTGACAATAACATGAGAAAAGGATCAGCTAAGATTTTGGTCTTTACGTTTTTTAAACCTTTAAATAAAGAAGAATAACATGCCACTTCCCGATTTCGTCACCATTTTTGCAAAACCTAAATCTACTTGAAGCCAAGTGTGTGGTGGACATCCCAAGAAGCACGTAATATATCCTCAATATCAAGGTAATATTACACGTGAGATTCGTAGTATAACGCTGTAATATTACAGTAATCTTACAGTGATCTTAAAATGTCCGCCTCAAGGTAATATTACCGGGAATATTACTGTAATATTAACGGTAATATTACAGTAATATTAACAGTAATATTACAGTAATATTACAGACTGATTTGAGTTATTCATAAATCATAAAAAACGTAAATATATTATAAGTCAATTTGACTTGTTGGTAAAACTCTGGACTCGTGTGCTTTGAGTTCGGGGTTCGATTCTCTGGATGGGTAGATTTTTTTCGTAAAGAAATGTTCCCATAATATTACTGTAATATTCTCTTGTAATATTACCTTAATATTACGGTATAATATTACTGCAATATTACTGTAATATTACCTTAATATTAGCGCGTAATATTACAGTAACATTACCGATAATATTACCTTGAGGCGGACATTTTAAGATCACTGTAAGATTACTGTAATATTACAACGTTATATTACGAATCTTACATGTAATATTACCTTGATATTGAGGTTATATTACGTGCTTCTTGGGATGATATCTCATGTTCAGGACATCAGAAAAATAAAATTCGACCAGATTATTAAAAAGTAAGCTTGTCTCTATTGTTATTGATTAGAATTTTGTACATATGATGAAAATAAAAAAAATGGCTGACTTTTTTCATTTTTGACATTTTTTAAAAATATGTATTAAGTGCTAAAAAAAGTAGACAATTATTTCTTAACATTTCGTCTACTTTTTTAACTATAAATATTTTTAAAAAATGTCAAAAATGAAAAGTCAGACATTTTTTTGCTTCCTCGTGGAGGAAGCTATGTAGTCTTTTCGTTTATAAAATTTTTAAAAATGGTGAAAACAAATTTTCCTCTATATAGAAACATGTTATATGAGATCCTGATCAATTGTCCGGATGTATGTGTGTGTATGTGTGTGTGGATAGTTTTTGCGAACACGATATCTTTAACAGGTTTTAATGGATTTGGGTAAAATTTGGTAGGCTTATTTAACACATTAATCTCTCAAAAATGACGAGAGGATTTTTAAAAATACCCCAAAAAAAAAATTTTATCGTCTTTTTTTCAAAAATTTTTTTTTAATTGAAAAAATTTTTAAATCGAAAAATTTAAGGTAATATATAATATAATCGTCTTCTTTATGTCAAGATGAATCGATTGATATATATAAAGTATAGATGTGATTGAAATTTAAAGAATTAATGAAAGTTAAAAAATCAAAAATTCTCATTTTAGCTAAAAAATGATGTGTTTATTTAAATTCATGTTTATATATGAAATAATTTTATTTCCTGCATTGAAACGAATTGGTTGGCATATATAAAGTATAGATTTGATTTAAAATTTGAGAATTAATAAAAATTGAAAAATCGATAATTCTTATTTTAGCTAAAAAAATTTGTGTTTTTTTAAAATTCAAGTTGATGAATAAAATAATTGTATTCCTTGCATTAAAACGAATCGATTCGTATATATAAAGTTTATGTTACACTCAAAATTAATTAAAATTTTCTTTATTTTTCAAAAAATTTAATTAATTTAAAACATTTTTAACTCGAAATTTTTTAAATCAATCAATTGAATTGGACAAATTCATTGCTTCCTTCACGAGGAAGCGAATTTTTTGCTTCACACAATGAGGAAGCATAATGTTTATGAAATAAACATAAAGGACCCCCTCCTTGTTTATTTTTATTCTATGTACAAAATTCTAGCTCATATCAATAAAGACAAGCTTATTTTTTAATAATCTGGTCGAATTTTATTTTTCTGGTGACCTGAACTTGAGATATCATTTATTTCTGTCAAACAGAATTATATTATATGTTTTTGTGTTTACTTAAATTTTGTAATAAATATGTTTATATTAATTGTTTAATTTACTTATCCTGTTTCTAAGTAATATAATTTTTTTGTATGTATTTAAAATTTTTTTATTTAAAGTAGGTATTTAAAAAAATTAGATTTTAAAAAATATTTTAATTCAATGTTTTTCAAAATAATTGAATTTTCAAAAATAACTATTTTTTAATTAATTTTAGTAAAATTTAAAAAAAACGAATTTTTAAAGAATTGTAATTCAACATTTTGAAAATAATTAAATTTTACAAATTGTCACAAATAAATATATTACAAGCATTTTTTTTCTGTCTATTTAGTCAATTTTATTTCGAATCGAAATATTAATTTTTAAAAAATTTTATTTCAACTTTAAAAACCATTTTGTAAAGGCCACAATCTTTTACAAAAAATAAAATATTTAAAAATTAATTTTTCATGAATTAATACATTTTTAATTATAATAAATAATTTTTGAATAATAATTTTAATTTAAATGTTTAAAAAATAGAATTTTTGTGTTCACTTTCATTTCTTATTTTAATATATTGAAATTATTTTCTTAATTATTTTTAAAACGCTTTTTCTTGTCTTTAACAATACTAATAGAATTGTTTATTAATAAATAAAAAATTTTAAAATTAATTTTTGCAAACTTGTGAATTTTTAATTAATAGATAATTTTTAAAAAAATAATTAATTTTATTATAACCTTTTCACATGACCTTCAGTCATGGTTTTACAGCATTATTTCGATACATTTTAATTTTTATATTCACCTGCAATGTGAATATTCAGAATATTCAAATATCTCCGTGAAAAACATTTTCAAATGCGCCCGCCCTTTTAGGTCGATAAGTAGGATTACTTGTCTATCAGCAAGTTGTAGAGCCTGTGGAAGATTTTTTTTTCTGCCAGATATCTGTAGTGTAGTGGTTAGGATCTTTAGCTAGCGCGCGGCGAACGTAGGTTTTAGGATTCCGTTCACGCAGTGAACCGAAAGGGAACCCTCACGGTTTTACTCAACCGTCCACAAAATCCTGTCCCCCCTCTAAAATCTAGCCATTTTAACCGATTAAATTCAAACTTAGTATACATACGTATTTTCGCGATTAGATTGGAGGAAAATTATAGTGAACTTGATTGGAATTGAATTGAATATAGTTTTATTACAAAAACTCGAAATTTCTGAAAAAAGTGTGTTCCCCCCGTCTTACCTTATACAGTTTTGGAGCTAAGAAGGTGAAACTTGGTACACATATTTAATTTCATAAATATCTAATTGCTCTTGTTTAGTTAATTTATGCGTAGGGATAATTTTGGAAAAATATTTCTCATTTACATTGTTGGCAATACTTTTTAATTCATTAATAAACCATTGAATACAGTCACGATCACGATAGAGATTTGTTTTTAAAAGTGCATTATCAATGCTACAATGTAAATAATAAGCAACACTAGTCAAGATATGCTTTTGAAGATTACATGTATTTGTGTCTGTATCTGCAATTGGCTCTAATAGACATTCAATATCTGCGTATATTACAAAAGGAATCTTGTCTTTATAGCGATAATTTATAAATTTTTAAATTGTATTTTCTTTATTAGGCAAAATTACTCTACACTTGTTTTTTTTAACAAGACAATCTATGTCTTTCGTATGAGCATACTTTAACAAAATGACATAGACATCGATCACATATTAAAATACAGTGCTCATTTTTCAATGTGTCTACTGTTTTTTTCTACTATCAATGCATTCATCTAAACCATAAACATTAATTCTTAAATTTTTTTAAATCATTGAAACTTCCTCTTTCTCTTCTTCTTTTTCTTCCTCTTTCTATAATTGTTGTTTAGTAGCCGCCCAACGTCTAACACTTTTTTCCAATAATAATTGTTAAAATTTCTTTTCAAATGCTTTTATCAATGATAAAAATGCAATGACACTACGTTTTTCATGTACATGTAAATTTTCTCTTTTCTCTAGATAATATTTTTTCCCTTTATATATACTACGTTTATTTAATTAAATTAATTTTTTACACTCTATGGGGCACAAGTCACAAATGTTTTACAAAGCTTCGAATCCATTATTCTTTAAATTTTATTTTTTTTAAACTTATTACTTTAATGTTCCAACAGGAAATGATTTTTACATTATATTTAGTACACAATTTATAGAATACCCTCCACCACTTAAATCAATTTTTTAACACATCTCATAAGAAAAATTTTATATATAAATATACGCATCTCAAGCGAGAAATCTTAACGCATGAGTAAAAAAAATATGACAAATACATTTTTTTATTTATATTATCAATGAAATTTTATACTTACCACTTAAAAAAAACTTAAACTTAACTTAAACTTAACTTAAACTTAAAAAAAACTTAAAAAAAAGAAAAGAAATATATATATATATAAATTAGTCATCTTAATCGATAAAAATATTTCTGAGAATTGTTTTTCAGAATAAACCCCCCTCTACCTTCCCAAATATTAAGTAATAAAAAAGAACAATATTAAAATTCGCATAATAAGTAAGCAAAAAAAAAGATGAAAAAACACTGTTGCCAAGTAATTTTTTCAACAAATCCACTCCTCTCCTTCCCCTAACTCCGCTACATACTTAGGATTATTACCCCGACTCCCTTTTCACCCGCAAACCCTCTTTTTTCCAAGGAAAACGGCACTACCCTGGCCTATCACACACACGCACACACAGGCTCACACCGACACGCACTAATACCAATTGGTCCAGTACCGGCAAAGTATATCTACTAATTACGTTATAAAAATATTTTTAAAAAAAATTAATTTTTAACGAAAGTATTGGTAAAAAAAATTATTAAATGCTAAATAAAATAAAGTCCCGTAAATAAATTATTTTATTAAAAATATTGTTGAAAAAAAATTTTACCAAAGTTTTTTTGATATAAAAACAATAATTTTTTTCATAAATATTTTTGATTAAAAAATTAATTTTTTAAGCCAGATTTTTTAATAAAATAATTAATGTTTTCTTCAATATTTTCTTAAAAAAAAAATTTTTTTTCAAGAATATTTTTGATAAAATAATTATTTTTTTAAACCAATATTTACTTTAAAAGATTAATTTTTATCAAAAATATTTGCAGGTAAATTATTAATTTTTTTCTGCACTTTATTTTATTTATCATTTAATAATTTCCAAAAAATTCATTATTAAAAAAAATAAATTTCAAAGGTTATTAACTATAATAATCTTGGTATTCATTCATTCATTCATTCATTCATTCGGTGACAGAGAAAAGAACAAGTTATGGAGAGAGAAAGATATATCTTTATTTTGCAAATGAGGGTTCGCTTGACCTGCAATCTTTTAAAGAGGATTAATTAATAACTCTGAGGACCCAAGTAATAATTTCTTTCTCCTATTATCACGTGAAAAAACTATGAAGAAAGTCTAAAACTGAATAGGTAACGCATACCTTTCTTTCTTACACCAAGGAATATAACATAAGTACTTCTTCGTTTAACATTGCGTTTCTCTATCTAGACAATTCAAAATGGCATAAGATCACTTTTTTTTCAATTTTCTATATTTTTGTCCACTTTTTGGTATTACCATAAAGTTTGAACTCTTTTCCACATAATACATATATCCTATTTAAATTATATTGTGATTAAATAGAAAAATTTCAAGTTTTTGGAACTTGATACATTTTTCTTGTTTTCAAGGTTTGTGTTAAACAGTGGGACACCTATTATTAAATAATGAATATTTGTTTCAATAATAATATTCTGCTTCATACTTTATAAATATATGTGACCTGGACAGTTAAAAGGGACCTTTTGTCCGAAAAAATTAATTTTTTATTGATTGGTGATTCTGATAGAAAAAAGTTTTCTCTATCAGAATCACCAATCAATAAAAAATCGATTTTTTCGGACAAAAGGTCCCTTTTAACTGTCCAGGTCACATATATGTTTTGCATTAAATAACGTTAACAAATGTTGCAAAACACTTATATTTTAATAATATTTTACATTTTTATAATACGATGTCAAGTTTCATATAAAAAATTGTTATCATTTTTTTTTACGTTTACAGTACTGCTGATCATACGTCGTAATTTGGTCATAACATAAAAACAATTTGGAGGAAAATTTGAATAGTCGTTCTCTTATCAAGTGTTATTTTTCAAATGTTGCCGAACAATAATTGTAATAATTATAAATTTTGAATTTTTTAATGTTTTTTAGCATAAAAAAATCACATTTTTAGTCGCTGTGTAAGTATAAATGCGCATGCGTATAGATAGTGTGTTGTCATAAACATGGTTTACATTTAAATTTTGGTCGAGTTTCTTTAAGTAGTTTTTCAGAAAATTAAAGTGACCTACTGTTTAAACTGTCCCACTGTTAATCACTCTCCCCTACCTGTATTAGAGTCCCAGAAAATTTTAATAAAAAAATTTAAAAATTATTACCTGGCCCCTCAGAATTAATCTTCATTAACAAAGGCTCTATTGTCCAAGGATTGGTATTGTTTGTAGTAATTGTTCTGAGAGTCTAATACTGGTATATACATTTTTTTTTTTTTTTTAAACAGAAAGAAAGAAGAGTAAGATTTTTAGGCGAAGATATTCTTATGTCATTTTGAATCCTCTAGATAGAGAAATGCAATATTAAATGAAAATTATATGTTATACTAGCAACTTTGTCGTCCGCAAGCGGCCGACTACGTTGCTAGTGTGTATTAACCATATTTTTTATTCATTTTTTTTTCAAAAAAATTTAATATTAGAAATTAAAAAAATTTCTTTATATAGGATCTACTACCCAAGTAACACGAAATATTGCTTGAATGTCAAGCTGATATCAACCGGGAATATTTTTGTGACATTACGGGAACATTCCTCGGTGATTTATCTATGTGACGGTCTTTCACACAAAAAATGTAACGCATTACAAAACTTACATTCTACATTTATTAAACCTAAATAATTCTGTGGAACTTTACTTTCATCGAAGTCTTCAAAAGACATTATTGCAACTCCTGCACTATTTTTATTCCGATTATCGTTTTTACATGTCAAATTCTTTTCTTCACACATTCTTTTCATATTCCGTTGCCGTAGAAAATTTTTTCTTCTTACATGACAAATTACTTTCATGACGCACTTTCTTTTCATCTTAAGTTTCCACTGATATTTTTCTTTTCCTACATGCCAAATTTTTATCCTTGCGTATTTTCTTTCCATCTTCAGTTTTTATAGATAATTTCTTTTTTTTGCATGTCAAATTTTTTTTGCGCTCTTACTTTTTTATTTCTATTTTATTACGATTACGTTTTCTCAATCTCTCATTCTCCTGTCTTATTATTTTCTGCTCATATGTAAATTCGCCCCTTGCCTTCCTTTTTTCCCTTCTCTTTAATTGCTCGAATTATCTTTTTATCATTTTCTTTACTCAGAAAATTCTTCATTTTTAAATATTCATGTGGTGAAATTTTGTTCACACTATTATCAGTTGTACGAATTATTTTCTTTTCACTAGTGTCATTTAGAGAATGTTTAATTTTTAAACCTTGTGTTAATAGAACTCTGTTAATATTATTACTGTGCAAAGTATTAAAAACAGAACAAGAGTTTAAAATATAATTTTTATGTTCCTAAGTTCAATTTATGAAAAGACGGTTCTAATCATTCTCTATTATCGAATTCCTATTGTGAGACGTTCTTACTGCCGGAAAATGATTTAAACGATTATTTTCAAACATTGACTTAAAATGGTTTCAAATTTTGTTATTATCAGTTTCATAATTTACACGGTTTGGCGTTACGTGATATAATATAGATGTTGCAAATGCTATTGCATATACTTCACACTAAACACTACAAAAGGTTGTTGATTAACAGCTTCAAAAACTACTGTTGGTTTAAAAGGGAACAATCTAATTAAACATTTTATTTGATGCACATTTAAACACCCCTTATTAAGGCTATCAAAAATATAAAGCCTTACTCTATCGTAATAGACACAAATTCAGTGACAATAATTGTTATTACCGCTAAAAAGTATTTGAATATTTTTATCACCTTCTCTAATTGGGACAATAAAATCAAGCATTTGTACATACAAAGTACTTTGCATATTGAAAAAAGAATTGGTATCTTTTCTTAATAAATCTTCAAATTTGAACATATGCATGTAATTTAACAATTTATTTCTATTGTCAATAATTTTTAAATCTTTATCACTTAAAATAACATACTCTTTTATGTTGGCCATAGTATACTTCGTTTAATTTTATTTTTGATTTATGAAAATCTAAATATTTTTAACCCTTTCGCTCACTCTCTCTAACATAAACAATTTTGCCTTTAATTCAATACAACCAATTTTACCTTTTATTAAATATAACCAATTTTGCCTTTAATTCAATACAACTAATTTTACCTTTTACTAAATATAACTAATTTTGCCTTTAATTCAATATAACCAATTTTACCTTTTATCCAATATAACCAATTTTTCTTTTAATCAAATATAACCAATTTTGCCTTTTATCCAATACAACTACCAAATATCCAATAGAATGAGAGAACTATGAGTAACTATGAATCAGTAACTACTTTTCAGCCAATAAGTGCAAAAAGGACACTCTTATATGAGTAATCAGTAGTTCATTATAAATAACATATGTACATATTTATACCTGTATTAAAACCCCGGAACAAATACCACAAAAAAACCAACCCTTGGACAATAGAACCTTTGTTAATGAGGATTAACTCTGAGGACACAGGTAATAATTTCTTTTCTCCCATTTATTATATAGAAAAATAAAGATGTACCAACCCTTGGCCAATAGAACCTTTGTTAATGAAGATTAACTCTGAGGACCCAGGTAATAATTTCTTTATCCCTAATATTATCACATGGAAATATAAAGATAAAAGTCAAAAACTGAAGAGGTAATGTATATTTATCTTTCTCACATCAAGGAATATAACATATAAACTTTTTCATTTAATATTGCATTTCTCTATCTAGAGGATTCAAAATAACATAAGAATATCTTCGCCTAAAAATCTTACTCTTCTTTTTTTCTGTTTTCAAAATAAAAAAAATATGTATATACCAGTATTAGACCCTCAGAACAATTACCACAAACAATACCAATCCTTGGACAATAGAGCCTTTGTTAATGAAGATTAATTCTGAAGGTCCAGGTAATAATTTTTAAATTTTTTTAGTCAAATTTTCTGGGGCTCTAATACAGGTAGGGGAGAGTGATAAACAGTGGGACAGTTTAAACAGTAAGACACTTTAATTTTCTGAAAAACTACTTAAAGAAACTCGACCAAAATTTAAATGTAAACCATGTTTATGACAACACACTATCTACAAATATTTTAGCCACATTGATTCATTATTTACAAAGAAAATTGAAAAAAACTATTTATGACGTTACGGAGTAAATTTTTTCATGAAATACAATGCTGATTTTAAAAAGATAGGTCAGTTTTTAAAAAAAGTGAAATTATTACTTCGTTTACTCATGTTTTTAAGTATAATATCCAATAATTTAAAATATTTTAAAATTTTACAAACAATTTTTATTTAAATAATTTCTTGCGATTGCTCAATTTAAACAATGCGACATTAAACACTGGGACTGGAAAAAATTTAAGTTTATGAAACGTGGATTTTGGCAACACTAATTATAAGTTGTGTCAGCTATACGCATGCGCATTTATACTTACACAGCGACTAAAGATGTGATTTTTTTATGCTAAAAAACATTAAAAAATTCAAAATTTATAATTATTACAATTATTGTTCGGCAACATTTGAAAAATAACACTTGATAAGAGAACGACTATTCAAATTTTCTTCCAAATTGTTTTTAGGTTATGACCAAATTATGACGTATGATCAGCAGTACTGTAAACGTAAAAAAAAATAAAAGCAATTTTTCATAAGAAACTTTACATCGTATTATAAAAATGTAAAATATTATTAAATTATGAGTGTTTTGCAACATTTGTTAACGTTATTTAATGCAAAACATATATATTTACAAAGTATAAAGCAGAATATTATTATTGAAACAATTATTCATTATTTAATAATAAGTGTTCCACTGTTTAACACAAACCTTCAAAACAAGAAAAAAGTATCAAGTTCTAAAAACTTGAAATTTTTCTATTTAATCACAATATAATTTAAATAGAATATATGCATTATGTAGAAAATAGTTCAAACTTTATGGTAATACCAAAAAGTGTCCAAAAATATATAAAATTGACATAATTATATGTCTTTGAAAAAAAGTGTCCCACTGTTTGTTACTCTCCCCTATATACATATATACAGATATATGAATTTTTTTTTTATTTTTAAAACAAAAAGGAAGAAGATTAAGATTTTAGACGATGATGTTCTTATGCCATTTTGAATTGTCTAGATAGAGAAACGCAATGTTAAACGAAGAAGTAGTTATGTTATATTCCTTGGTGTAAGAAAGAAGGTATGCGTTACCTATTCAGTTTTAGACTTTCTTTATAGTTTTTCACGTGATAAAGGGAGAAAGAAATTATTACCTGGGTCCTTAGAGTTCTTAATTAATCCTCATTAGAAGATTGCAGGTCAAGCGAACCCTCATTTGCAAAATAAAGATATATCTTTCTCTCTCCATAACTTGTTCTTTTCTCTGTCACCGAAAACCCAGCAGGGGTCCGGACGGAATGAATGAATGAATGAATGAATACCAAGATTATTATAGTTAATTCCTTGATGTGAGAAAGAAAGATATACATTACCTCTTCAGTTTTTGACTTTTATCTTTATATTTCCTTGTGATAATACACGGAAAAAATTTCGAGACGTCGGACGTGCCGATGTCAATGTAAACCTACTGTACATTTCATTATGTACTCAGAGTTAATCTTCATTAACAAAGGTTCTATTGGCCAAGGCTTGGTACATCTTTATTTTTCTATATAATAAATGTGAAAAAAGAAATTATTACCTGTGTCCTCAGAGTTAATCCCCATTAACAAAGCTTCTATTGTCCAATGGTTGGTTTTTTGTGGTATTTGTTCCGGGGTTTTAATACAGGTATAAATACGTATATATGTTATTTGTGATGAACTACTGATTACTCATATAAGAGTGTCCTTTTTGCACTTATTGGCTGATCAGTAGTTATTGATTCATAGTTACTCATAGTTCTCTCATTCTTTTGGATATTTGGTAGTTTTATTGGATAAAAGGAAAAATTGGTTATATTGGATTAAAGTAAAAATTGGTTATATTTAGTAAAAGGTAAAATTAATTGTATTGAATTAAAGGAAAAATTGCTTATTTTTAATAAAAGGTAAAATTGGTTGTATTGAATTAAAGACAAAATTGGTTATATTTAATAAAAGGATAAATTGGTTATATTAGAGAGAGTGAGCAAAAGGGTTAAAGATATTTAGATTTTCATGAATCAAAAATAAAATTAAACGAAGTATACTATGGCGAACATAAAAGAGTATGTTATTTTAAGTGATAAAGATTTAAAAATTATTGAAAATAGAAATAAATTGTTAAATTACATGCATATGTACAAATTTGAAGAATTATTAAGAAAAGATTCCAATTCATTTTTCAATGTGCAAAGTACTTTGTATGTACAAATGCTTGATTTTATTGTCCCAATTAGAGAAGGTGATAAACATATTAAAATACTTTTTAGCGGTAATAACAATTATGGTCACTGAATTTATGTTTATTACGATAGAGTAAGGCTTTATATTTTTGATAGTCTTAATGAGGGGTGTTTAAATGTGCATCAAATAAAATGTTTAATTAGATTGTTCCCTTTTAAACCAACAGTAGTTTTTGAAGCTGTTAATCAACAACTTTTTGGTAGTGTTTAGTGTGGAGTATATGCAATAGCATTTGCAACATCTGTATTATTTAACGTAATGCCAAACCGTGTAAATTATGAAACTGATAATAACAAAATGAGAAACCATTTTAAGTCAATGTTTGAAAATAATCGCTTAAATCATTTTCTGGCAGAAAGAACGTCTCACAATAGGAATTCGATAATAGAGAATAATTAGAACCGTCTTTTCATAAATTGAACTTAGGAACATAAAAATTATATTTTAAACTCTTGTTCTGTTTTTAATACTTTGCACAGTAATAATATTAACAGAGTTCTATTAATACAATATTTAAAAATTAAACATTCTCTAAATGACACTAGTGAAAAGAAAATAATTCGTACGACTGATAATAATGTGAACAAAATTTCACCACATGAATATTTAAAAATGAAGAATTTTCTGAGTAAAGAAAATGATAAAATGATAATTCGAGCAATTAAAGAGAAGGGAAGAAAAAGGAAGGCAAGGCGCGAAGTTACATATGAGCAGAAAATAATAAGACAGGAGAATGAGAGATTGCGAAAACGTAATCGTAATAAAACAGAAATAAAAAAGAAAGAGCGCAATAAAAATTTGACATGCAAAAAAAAGAAATTATCTATAAAAACTGAAGATGAAAAGAAAATACGCAAGGATAAAAATTTGGCATGTAGGAAAAGCAAAATATCAATGGAAACTCAAGATGAAAAGAAAGTGCGTCAAGAAAATAATTTGTTATGTAAGAAGAAAAAATTTTCTACGGAAACGGAATATGAAAAGAAAGTGCGTCAAGAAAAGAATTTAACATGTAAAAACGATAATTGGAATAAAAAAACTGCAGGAGTTGCAATAATGTCTTTTAAAGATTTCAATGAAAGTAAAGTTCCACAGAATTATTTAGGTTTAATAAATGTAGAATGTAAGTTTTGTAATGCGTTACATTTTTTGTGTGAAAGACCGTCACATAGATCATATAGATACATCACCAAGGAATGTCCCCGTGAAGAGGACATTATGATATCGCCTGAATGTCACAAAAATATTGCCGCTTGATATCAGCTTGACATTCGAGCAATATTCCTTGCTACTTGGGTGGTAGATCCAATATAAAAAAATTTTTTTTACATTTCTATAATATTAAATTTTTTTAAAAAAAAGTGAATAAAAAATATGGTTAATGCACACTAGCAACGTAGTCGGCCGCTTGCGGACGACAAAGTTGCTAGTTTATTATTAATTAACAACATACAAATTATACCACTAATTAATTAACTCTTAGCCAAATTAATACTATCTTTTTCTTACAAGATAAAAAGAGAATTTTTGAAAGTAAGAAAGGTAAGAAAGTATGACTGCTGAAACTTACGGTGCAAAACCGGCGGCTTAACTTCATTATCAACGATGAATTGAAATGTCACTACAAAACTCCCTAGAATATCAAACACTCTTATCCGAACAGCATACACTTTAAACTTTATTTATTTAATAAAAAACATTAATTTAGCAAAAGTACTGCATAAATCAATCACTAAATAGTTTATTTATTCAATTCAATAATACTTTTTCACTCTTTCAACTGATTTTCTACAATATTTTCACTCAAAGTGAATGATCCGGGAATGTCCCAGGTATTCGCGGCACATTCCATTTAGTCGATCCACCAGGGGTATTGGGAGCCTTTATTCGAAATTCTAATAAAATGATATAATTTATATTTTCTTCAAATATTTCTTTTATTTTGTCAAAAAACCCCTACATACCAAGTTTAAAGTAAATCCATCAATTTTTAAAAAAATAGCCTACCTCTGAAAATCCGACAGGTTTTTGGAGGTTAGAAAAAAATCCTGACGTGATGAAGCAAAACGGACTTCGGATTCGTGTTCAGCGCGTCAAAATACATCATGAATCAATAATGAATCAATGATGAATCAATGATGAATCAATGATGAATCAATGATGAATCAATGATGAATCAATAATGAATCAATAATGAATCAATAATGAATCAATAATGAATCAATAATGAATCAATAATGAATCAATAATGAATCAATAATGAATCAATAATGAATCAATAATGAATCAATAATGAATCAATAATGAATCAATAATGAATCAATAATGAATCAATAATGAATCAATAATGAATCAATAATGAATCAATAATGAATCAATAATGAATCAATAATGAATCAATAATGAATCAATAATGAATCAATAATGAATCAATAATGAATCAATAATGAATCAATAATGAATCAATAATGAATCAATAATGAATCAATAATGAATCAATAATGAATCAATAATGAATCAATAATGAATCAATAATGAATCAATAATGAATCAATAATGAATCAATAATGAATCAATAATGAATCAATAATGAATCAATAATGAATCAATAATGAATCAATAATGAATCAATAATGAATCAATAATGAATCAATAATGAATCAATAATGAATCAATAATGAATCAATAATGAATCAATAATGAATCAATAATGAATCAATAATGAATCAATAATGAATCAATAATGAATCAATAATGAATCAAAAATGAATCAATAATGAATCAATAATGAATCAATAATGAATCAATAATGAATCATAATGAATCAATAATGAACCAATAATGAATCAATAATGAATCAATATTGAATCAATAATGAATCAATAATGAATCAATAATGAATCAATAATGAATCAATAATGAATCAATAATGAATCAATAATGAATCAATAATGAATCAATAATGAATCAATAATGAATCAATAATGAATCAATAATGAATCAATAATGAATCAATAATGAATCAATAATGAATCAATAATGAATCAATAATGAATCAATAATGAATCAATAATGAATCAATAATGAATCAATAATGAATCAATAATGAATCAATAATGAATCAATAATGAATCAATAATGAATCAATAATGAATCAATAATGAATCAATAATGAATCAATAATGAATCAATAATGAATCAATAATGAATCAATAATGAATCAATAATGAATCAATAATGAATCAATAATGAATCAATAATGAATCAATAATGAATCAATAATGAATCAATAATGAATCAATAATGAATCAATAATGAATCAATAATGAATCAATAATGAATCAATAATGAATCAATAATGAATCAATAATGAATCAATAATGAATCAATAATGAATCAATAATGAATCAATAATGAATCAATAATGAATCAATAATGAATCAAAAATGAATCAATAATGAATCAATAATGAATCAATAATGAATCAATAATGAATCAATAATGAATCAATAATGAATCAATAATGAATCAATAATGAACCAATAATGAATCAATAATGAATCAATATTGAATCAATAATGAATCAATAATGAATCAATAATGAATCAATAATGAATCAATAATGAATCAATAATGAATCAATAATGAATCAATAATGAATCAATAATAAATCAATAATAAATCAATAATAAATCAATAATGAATCATTAATGAATCATTAATGAATCATTATAATAAAAATTTTTAAATTATATATTTGCTTTATCTTCCTAAGTATTGTAAAAGTTGTCAAATCCTAGCCATTCGACAAGAACTTTGTTTCCACGTGTCATAAGAATTTTTTCAACGAAATAAATGTCTGAATATTTCACTTTAAAAAGCTCCTCTTCATAAAATTCTCCACTGATGGATTCGTCTTAAGGCGCTCTCACACCTTTTTGGCTGCCTGCAGGTTACCATGGCAACGCATAAGAGTGAGTGCGACAGAAAATTTAAAAATTTGAATATTCAATTTTTCTGTCTCACTCACACTCGTGCGTTGCCATGGTAACCTGCAGGCAGGCAGGCAGCCAAAAAAGGTGTGAGTGCGCCATTAGTAATTCTTAAGTTTATAAATCACAGATTGAGCTGATTTGACTTTATCGATGGTGAATATTTTAGTTGTTTATTTGGGAGTGTAGCCTTTCTTAAACATGTTTTTATATTTACTGACTCGAACTTTGTCACAAATTTTAAACTTTGGTCTTTTTAAAGGTATCTTTCTTAACTTTAAAAATCGTTCTTTTAAAATTTTAACATCTTCAAGGTTTAAACCAAAACTTACATCATTTTAAGAGAAGATCCTATATTTATAGTGTTACAAAACTGTCAAATTCTTTTCTGTGTCTTCCTTTATTTAAATCGAAATCTTCATCAATGACAAGAAAACCATACATATCCGAATTCCAACATTTTGAACATAGCCTTCCAAACTGATTAAATGTCATATTAGTATTAACATGATCATCATATACATGTCGCAAATTTTTTTCATCTTGACGACAGAGAACTAATAAATTAACATTATCTCGCACTAGACGCTTAGGGATACTTGCATAAGTTTTATGAAGATAGAAACAATCAACAAAAAGCTCCCATGACGCTTCAACATCTTCTCTTGTTTTTGAACAACTAAGTACAGATTCACGACTTGTAAAGGTTGTGAGGGTTTTGAGGATGTTTTTTGAATTGCATCCTGCATATAGACTGCTGCAAAAGGTATAAATACAACGCATATATAGCTTTTAAATCAATCCACTTTCAACTTTCATAAAGTAAAGTTTGATTTTACATCATTGCTCTCGAGAAAAGGGTTTGATTAATAATCTTATAAATAAATTACCATTTGAATTGCATTTGCCAGGTTACCAATACTGTGGTCCAGGTACAAAATTAGCAAAACCTCTTGCTCGCGGTGATCCTGGTATCAACCCACTGGACGTGGCGTGTAAGAAGCACGATATTGTATACTCAAAAAATCGAGAAAAGATTGAAGCAAGAAACGTTGCAGATAGAGTACTATCTAATAAGGCGTGGCAAAGGCTTATAGTAAACGACTCTAGTATTAGTTAAAAAGCTGCTGCTTTAGCCATTTCTGGTACAATAAAGGTCAAATCAAAATTAGGTATGGGGGTAAAAGAATTCGAGGTCAAAAAACGAGTTAATCTCAGAAAAAATGTTAATGCTGCTAAGAAATCCATTATTCCAGGTAAAGATAATAGCTCAGATCAAGGAAGCTATTGAAATTGGTCGAAAAGCTGTCAAAAGAGTAGGAGGTAGAAAAAAGTTTTAACACCTCGCATTCTCCCAGTACCTACAAAAGTTGGTGGTCTATTACCATTAATTCCAATTCTGCTGGACTCAGCGCTCTTGGAGCACTTACTTGAGAAGCTGCAGGTGTTGCAAAAGCTGTCAATGATGCAAATGCAGCCAAAGAAAAATTAAAAGAAACTCATCGTCATAATAGAGCAATGGAAGAAATTAAACTTGCAAAAGGTCTTCGCATGAAACAAAATAAACAGGGTTTGGGCTTGCATTTAAACCAATTGTTAAAGAAAGAGGCCTACATTTAAAACCTTATCAAAAGGGGCAAGGAATGAAAAAGGTCTTAAGTCTTCCCGAACGACCACTAAAGAATTTTGATATAATCCAGTATGCTAAAGCAATAAAAATTCCTGATTTTCAAGGAATTGTTATGCGAAATGAGTTACCTATAGGAGGGCCTAGAAAAAATGAATCAGACATCATGAATCTCAATGACAAGGATGGTCCACGTACTCATTGGGTAGCATTTAAGAAAGTTAAAAATATGGCAAAATGTTTTGACAGTTTTGGTAATCTTCAACCACCATTTGAACTTGTCAATTATCTCGGCTATAATACTTTAATACAGTACAATCATCAAGATTATGATACCTTTTATTATGGCCATTTACGTCTTAAATTTTTATGTGGACAACTGGAAATGACTCAGAAATATAGGGGAAGGTGGGGTAATAAGAGAGCGTGTGTAATGGGAGCTTTTTAATTTCAAGTACATAGAAACTTTGAATTTCGCGGAAATAATTCGGAAAACCTAGACAGTCTTCCTGTACGTCATACCAATTATCACATTTCTGAAAGATTTGTTGAAACTACAGGGAAATATCAAGTTTTCGAGTTGAAACAGAACTCTTATGGTTTCACTCATGTCCATCCACAAAATCTTGCACTCCCCCTTAATATCTAGCCATTTTAATCGATTAGGCTCAAACTTGGTATACATATGTATTTTTGCGAGTAGATTAAACGAAAATTATAGGCAACCCGATTAGAATTGAATCGCATATAGTTATAGTACAAAAACTCGAAATTTCGGAAAAAACATGCCCCCTTAACTTTTACAGTTTAGGAGCTACGATGATCAAATTTGATATACATACGTATTTTCGCCAGTAGATTAAAGGAAAATTATAGCGAACTCAATAAGAATTGAATTGAATATAGTTATATTCCAAAAACTCCAAATTCCTGAAAAAAGCTTGTCTCCCCCGTCTTAACTTTTACTGTTTTGAAGCTAAGAAGCTGAAACTTGGTACACATTTAATTTCACGTGTAGATTTAAAAACTAATGTATAAGCAGGTGTCGTCGGATTTATTAGTCGCTAATTATATAGATAGTACGTATTTTTATAGTCTTCCAAAAGCAAAACTCAGGGAAGTCCTGGAAGAACTAGTTTTTCTCCAAAAAATTGTATATTTTCTTGTATATTAAATAAATATAGAGTTGGTTTCAGGTAAATGACCAACCTAATAAAAAAATGTATTACTTGTTCATTACCGCAACAACAATATATATAATATATAAATATTTAAATAATCGTAGACGGAACCCTGAGTAAGCGAGTGTAACTCGCACTTGACTAATATTTTAGTCATTTTCTTTAAGGGACTCTAATTCCCCACCTTCCCCTACTCTATATAAATAATGGTAAATCTATATACCTATTTAGTCTATCAAAAGTTATAATCATAGATGAATCGTTCACTCTCACTATCTTAGGAAATTCGTCTATTCTCGAGGTTAAATATTTTCCTCCTATAGAATTATTACATCATAAAAATTATGTGCTTTACTTAGTTGATATGTTAACATTTAATTCAATACCAAATATAGATGAAAGCAAAAATAAATTTCATATTGGTAATCATGTAATTACTACACCCCCTGGGAGTTATGAAATTGCAGATATTGAAATATTTAAGTAGTATAACTATGTCACTTTCAGGAATTAGTACCTCAGGCTCCCGCTAGATGGCTCCACCGTCGGTTGGTATTATCATCAGTGGGTAATGTAGATTTCTATATTATCAGCAGGTAGGTTATGTTAAGTAGGTTTAAAGACTACACATGTAGTTGGACCTACTGTCGTTTTGTACTCTGAAAGAGTAAGGGGGGTTTTGTAAGTGGAGGGGATACGTGTATATATAAGTGTCTCAAGGTATTAAGAATAGCAGAGCGACAATGAAGAAAGCAGCCAAGCAGACACCATAATCTTAACCTCCGAAGATGACCAAGCCGATACAATAATTCTATCCTCTTCTGAAAATGATATGCAGGAGAGGATATTTGGAGTCCAGGTTACTACACCCTTGGAGATTATGATTATGTAGATGATGAGAATATAAAATTTTAAACTTATTTAATATTTTTCAGTTGGAACAATTTGCAGCAGAGAATGTGTTGCGAGAACAAAACAGGGATCCTCAACCAACATCTACAGAATCTGTACCAAATCAACCAACAACTCCTGAAGCAATTGTATCGCCATGACGGTCACCATCTGCAGAAGCTGTTGAAAATCAAATTAACGAACGAAGACGACATGCCAGGAGTCATCGATGTAAATGTAGACGGTGTCATCGTCGACATAGACATCACTGTAGTTGCCACAGACACCACTATCACAGAAACCACCATCACAGACATCACCATCACAAACACCACCATCATAGAAACCACCATCACCTGCGAAACCCAGAAAATTTTAAAAATTTATATGTTTAAAAAGGTTTAAAAAAAAATAATTTTAAGAAAAATAAATAATTTAACAAATTATTTTTTTTCAAACTTTGTAAAAAAAATTTCAAATAATTTTTAAATAAAAATTTTATTTTTTAATTAAATATTTTTTAAATTGATTTGTTTAAAAAAAGAAATCATAATTTATAAGACTTTTCTCTTTTATATATATTGAAATTTCCATAAAAACAAAATATGACAACTTTATTGATTTACTTTTGTAAAAATTTAAAATCACTTTTAAAATTAAATTTATAATTAACACTTTCATAATAAATTTTAATTATTTTTTAAAATAAGGTGAATTATTATTTATTAGAATCATATTTTTCACTTATTTTGATTTTTTCACTTGTAAACAAAGATCACAACATTGACTTCTGCTAACACTGAAACTTACAATTAAAACTAATTTTAAGCTTCGATATGTATTAATTACTTTTAAAATTTTTAAAACATGTAATATTTTGTTAGGAATAAATGAATAAAATTAAATGTATCTGGTAAAACTGTCTATTTATTTAGTAACAATCTTTATATTTACAAATTTTCACACACATACATTATAAGCTTAATCTCTTTCCTCTATTCTATAATGTCCCCAAGCAAAAGTATTATAGCTATCTGGTAATAAATATCGTTCGTCGTCCATTAGACTTAAAGCAACTTGAAGTTGTTTAAAAGTTTCAACTTTATAAAGTCGTGATCGAATTACATGTTGAGTTCTTGTCTGAATTGCAAAATTTTGTAGACAGTATAATCATTGAAATTGATATATATTTTTACAACTAACGATCTAACTTCCTTAGCTTTCTTTGTAAAATCCTGACCATTTACACGAATACTATACATCTTACTCCTTAAACCAACAAATTCTGTGATTATTTTTCCACTACATTCATCTTTGATAAGTCCAAGTACTTTGTTGTTGGCTTGAGGAATATTATAAATATTATCCTTTGGATAATCCGACGTATCAAACTTATGAATATACTCCTTCATATCTACATAAATATCAGCACACTTTATTTCATAAATTAAACTATCAGTATCTGTATACATCAACTTACAAGATTCACCATACTTTTTTAACATGTAATCATAATGAAAGTCATAAATAAGTGACTTGGATACATCAAGTACTGTAAAACCAATGTAAATTGGCTTGTTTATCAAAATTTCGGTTTTTCTCAGTTTAATTGCAACCAGGTTTTCACAGAAAATTGACCGACTGTGAAAATTTGGTTTAGATCTCAGAGCCTCAGCTCCATAGCGACCCTCCCACTTAGTTACAAGTTTTACATCGACGTGTTTGCGTACATTTTCCATGGTTTTTCCATAAACGGCATTATTCATGAGTTTAAACAGATTCTTTTCAAATTCATTTGTCGCTTTAGCTCTTTTTGCAGTAATAAAGTCAATATAAGGCTTAAGCCACGTTGATTGGTTAAATTTCCTGACTCTGTGAATTATTACCAACTTGAGTCCATTAGCAAGAACTTGTTTTAATACTCTTTAATGGATAATGTAGTTGCGCTTAGGATTTAATGTAGTTAAAAGCTTTGCTTGTTTTGATTCCGATGGTGGATTTGAGTGTTCTGAGCAGAATGGAAAATCACTGTGACTGTTGTGCAATTCTATTGGATAATCTAAATCTACTTCTAAAATGTAGCCAAAAGGTGAATCAACTGATATATTAAAGTCAAAATTGTCGTCAACTTGAACCCACTCAAATCCACCATAAGGGAGTGATTGTACCATACCCTAACCGTAAAGATTGTTTGCATCAAAATACATAATGTACGTGACCTCCTCATTTTTATTAAAATTTTCCATAAACGGATTATTAGCACAAGCATAGCGATTGCTACATTGACTTATACCTCCTCTCACACCACGTTCAAAAAACATAAGTTTGTCAATGTCTGTCAACAATTCTAACCTTACATTAGTATATTTCAACATCGCGTCCCAAGTTAATCCAGGTGTAGTATTGGGATCTGACATGGGGGCGGGGGGCCTAAAGCAATATGGCGTAAATTGGGTAACACTTTTAGTGAATTTACATGAAAATAACATGGGATGCATGTTTAAAAATCGTTTTTAAAATCGTTTAAAAAATATTACTTAATTTAATAAACGTATAAGTGAATTTTTTTAATACAAAATTACTATTTACATTCTTATTTACAAACATGAATAAAAATATAAAAAAAATCTTATTTTTATACAAATTATTTTCTCAAATCCAGCGATACATGTGCAAGAAAAGTATTGTATTTTCCTTTATATTTCACGTAATTATATGAAAATTTATAAATGTATGTATTTCATTTTTCATTGTAAAAGTCTGTTAACAAGAAGTGAAAAAAAAATTTATTTATCCGTTTTTAGTGTTAAATTAACTTTCAAAATGTTCACATGCACGGGTAATATGAAAGATTATATAACCTCCAAATTTTAAAATCTTAAACTTACATGGCAAAATGTAATCATTTCTTTTGAAATGCAGAGAACATACTCTCATAGAAGGCTTTATACTGTTTATTTTTAAAGCATATTTCCAGGCCTTTAATTGATCGACTTTTTCAAAATTATCGAACGTATTTTTCACATCCACTACTCGTTGTTTTGGTTTCGGAAATTTATGGAAAATTACGCTTAAATTTGTCGCTACAGTACTGCCACAGCCTCTCACAGAACACTTAATTCTGCAGGAACATTTCTCACGTGGTAAAAATGTAGCTTCATTCATAATGATAAAATAATTAACAATGACAGCGGAACTACAATTGCAAGTGACGCAAACAGTTATCCAAAACTAGTTACATTTTTCAACACCAGATGGCATGTGTACGAATGTCAGATCCCAATAGTAATGAGCAGAATCAAGTCTATAAGCTTGTGAGCACTGATCTCTAAAATTTTCAAAGATGTCGGCTAATAGTAAAACATCTGTTTTCATGTATAAATCAACATATTCACCGAGATTAGAACAATTAAATGTAGACCAAACACGTTGGGCATGTAAGTAATCTTCATCAGAAACCGTACTATCATTCAATGTACTATAAAATTTTTCTTTAGCAGATAAGTTTGTTTCTTTTAATTTTTGACGAGAATCCAAATATTTATACGGTAAAACCCCTTTACGTGTAAGTAATTCAATTTCTTCAGAGGTGAAGTTTGAAAATACTTGATTCACAATTTTATACTCGGATAGGTATGATGCCAATTTCTCCAAAGACGATGATTTCCGTTTCCTTTACATATTTAGTAAAAGAAATATATTTTTCTTTATTCAATGGTAAAAGTTCAATCTTTCCCGAACTTTTTAAACAAATGTCTCTAATTATAAAATGAGCATCATACCGACTAAAATTGTGAAATACAACTGGTACTACTCGTGAATCTTGATAATTTAAATTACATTTTTCATGAGCTGCACCTCGATATTTACCAGTTAAGTGGGAATGGTCTCAAACCTTCTTCTCACGTGGTAAAAATGGCCCTTCACAAATATGACATATTTGAGCATCAACAAAAGCTTCAATCTCGTCATGTGTCAATCTATCCATTGGAATAGGGTTTTTAAAGATATTATCCAGAGTTCCAGCTAACTGTTTCAACTCCTGGGCGAACCACTTGGCAGCATCTGTTCCATCTGGGCAGGAATTGTATTTGGATAACGAATCATCATAACTGCATTTTAAATAATATCCAATACTGAACATTTCATGACGTTGAATCACTTCAGTATTACAAGTGGTTTCTTCATCTTCGACATGATTCAACAAACACTCACAGTCAGCGTAGATTACAAATGGAACTTTTTCTCTGTTTCCATAATTTTCAAACTGAATAAAAATCTGCCCTGGTTTGGGAAGGTTTATTTTACACTCATTTAACGTCTTGCACTCCTCCTCATCTCTGGCTAATCTCTCCTCCGTGACAAAGTAATAAAGACATCGAGCACAGATATGTTTCTTATGTCGATTGGATGAAACTTGAGAACTTACAAGCGCGGACAAGTTCTTAATCCATACAGAATGGTAATTAATTGATACAATAACATCAGAAGCAGCAGGAATAGTTGTGAGAGTTGATCCTCCTGCTGCATTATCACTGTCAACCTCGTTCTCATAGTGACATTCCACTCTTAGTAAATTAATATGTCTTGCCTTTTTTTCTAAAGTCAAGTGTAATGAGACTGTGTTGTACTTTTTGTTTATTAAGCGAAGTCCATACAGATTAATAGAGATGTCATTTTGTTTTTCAAATTTTGTTATATCTTTTAAGGAAACAGGAAACTCGATTCCGGTAAAGTTCAATTCATTTCCATATCTGAAGTAATGATTCATCAACTCTGGGTGTTGAACTTTTGGGTGTAAAGCTGATAAAACAGCCCACTTAAAACACATTGTATCCATATTTTGAACATTTATACATGCACGCTTTACTTTGATTTTGATAGGTAAATCAATGTAGGACTCAACTCGTATTGCATTATATTTGTTAACGTTGACTTCCAATTTTGTAATTGAATGAAGTGTCCATTGTGATTCCTTCTCTTCAAACTCCTACACTTGTTTTAATATAGGCTCTTTAACATTTTTGCTATACCATTCAATTAAAACAGTTGTTGGAAAAATTATATTACTTCTCACATTAAAATACTTGGGCTCAACTTTCTCTTCATCATTAATAATTTTTTTAAACTTTGTTGTAAGCACAGCATAAACTTTCAGTGAATCATGCTTTTGTAAAACCTTTTTACTGAAATCTTCAAAAAGTACACATGCATCATCTAAAAAAGCACTTATATCTAAGTGCACCAGGTTGATAATTATACTTGTTTAAAGCCGACACTTGAAAGCATTTTCACAATCAGCCCAGCGATCACGATCATTTATACCATCCCTATTTACTTCAGGAATTGCACGTTGAATTCCAGCTCCTTGTATTAAAGAATTCTCAAACTTTGCGTGAGGACAAACAAATTCTTGTATTAGGTTTAAACATCTCTCCCTTTCTGAAGGAAAATGTAAATCATTTAGTACACTTCTTAATGTTTCTAAATTCTTTTCACAAACAGCCACCCATCTAGTCACAAATTAAGTCCTGTCGACATCGTTATTTAATAATGGTAATAAACTCGATGCATCATCAGTAGATTTAAGAAGTATTTCAAATTCATGCAGCAGCGATGCATTTATCCTTCTCTTTTTTCTAACTTCATTGCTCAACTCGGAAACTACTGTGCGCTTACCAGCCATTCTATAAATAATAAAATCAGTATGTGTAAGCATAAAATTTTTCATACTATTTAAAAAAAATAATAATTCTGCTGGGAGACGAACCCGAAAATCTCAGATTATAACTCAGGAACGTTACCCATTGCGCTACAGAACCTTGATATGTATACTAATAATCTTACTTTAAAACTAAATTCAAAGTCGCTTCTAACTCTCCTTCAACAATGCTGCACGCCTCCACTGTTTTCCACAGATCTACCCCCAACCCTCTTCCTCTACAGTACTCTCCTTCTACAATGCTGAACGCCTTCACTGCCTTCCGCGGTCACCCCCTCTTCTCCTACTCCGCTTGCTTCAACGATGCTGCACGCCTCGACTGCCCTGCGCTGCTATCCCCCTTTTCCTCTCCACCAAGATATCTCTGCTTGCCGACTGCTTCTGCTGCTCCTTCCGAGTTGCTCCAAGAGAATGCTGATAATGTCACTACTGTGTCCAACCCTTCTTTATATACCAAATCTCACCGATACACACACTCACATGTGCGATTTGCGCACCACTTAGACATGGTCACTATACATAGTCACTTGCCCACTTGGTCGGTAAAACAGTTTCCTACCTTGCCGACCGAGGTAAAATTCATGTCAGGGGTCTACATTGCCGACTGTTGATAATACCGACCGACAGTGGCGCCATCTAGTGGCAGCCGGCAGAACTAGTATCTACATTACCGACTGTGAGTATATACCGACCGGCGGTAAGCGCCAGTGGCGCCATCTAGCAGCAGCCTGAGGTACTTATTCCTGAGAGTGACATCCCAGGAAGCACGTAATATATCCTCAATATCAAGGTAATATTACACGTGAGATTCGTAATATAACGCTGTAATATTACAGTAATCTTACAGTGATCTTAAAATGTCCGCCTTAAGGTAATATTACCGGGAATATTACTGTAATATTACAACGTTATATGACGAATCTTACATGTAATATTACCTTGATATTGAGGTTATATTACGTGCTTCTTGGGATAGTTATACTACTAATTTATTCAAATCTTCATTGCTGATTGGTCAAAAATTATAACTATAAAACCAAATAACAATACTTTACGTAGTTAAATAAAAAGCAGTCTTAAACTAAATTCTACACAAAAGGATTCTATTAGTGAATTATTGGGTTATGTCACAAGACATCCAGTCTTCAATCAGTTGCCAAAAGTTAATACCTCAGAACATACAGTTTCTGAAAATGCTCGGTCTAAGACTTTATCATAAAAAAAGTAATAAACAAAAAATAATAATTTTTATATATTCTTTTTGTTGTAGTAGCTATAAGAATGGAAGAGATTTTAAACATTCAAAGTCCTGTCAGATATGACAATTCTCTAGCACATTATGGTTATGGAATTTAAAGCAAGTGACAACTTTCCCGCCAATACAGCTGTCTACTGATTAATTATTCATGACAGTATTATTCAGTACACATCAATTAGGGCGTTCGCACAAGAAAAGACGGAGCAGTGTACAGGATGTGTTTCAAATGAGTAAGAAAAGGAAAGAGCGATATTCCTGTCTTTTTCTATCTTATTTGAAACACATCCTGTACACTGCTCCGTCTTTTCTTGTGCGAGCAGCCTTAGCGGTGTTAAGAAAGTATCATAAATGGTGGGGGTAAATGAGAGAGGTGGGGATAAGGTTATAAAAAGAGCAGCTGTTGGAGGTTTGAGTCATTCCTCTTTTACAGATACCATGGCGTACGTCGTAGATATCCAGTGCTTTAAAAGAGCCAACCCAAGTAGCACGATATATCAACCAGATGTCACGGTGATATCACCGGGGAATCTCACCGTGACATCAGGAAAATGTCAAAATGTCCGCCTTATGGTGATATCACACGGTGACATCGAGGTGATATCATGGTGACATCAAGGTGATATCACAGTCATATCACGGTGATATCATATATTATTAGAAAAATAATGAAATTTTAACTTAATTCTTTTTATTTCGTTTTCCAATTTTCATAAAGAAGCATTTTTGAAAATATATATCTATCATTCTAAGGTCTAAATTTATCAAATTTTCCATCGACGCTTCTTATTGGTATTTTATAACATGGTATTTTAATAATAAAATAAAACTAATTTAAAAGTATATATTTACTAACCATTTTGCTATAGTTTCTTGTTTTTTTAACTAAAAAGTATATTTAATGTTAAATATTATTAAAAATTTTTAATCCCTGTAAAATATCAACATGATATCATGGTGATAACATCATGATATCACCGTGATATCACCTCGATGTCACCGTGTGATATCACCGTAAGGCGGACATTTTAACATTTTCCTGATGTCACGGTGACATTCCCCGGTGATATCACCGTGACATCTGGTTGATATATCGTGCTACTTGGGAACAAAGAGTTTTTTGTCAAGGAGCTAGCCATCCTGACTCTCCAAGAAGATGCTCATCCATTGGTCTTCCTATTCGAGCCACCATATGCCTGGAGAAAATTACCTTCAAGGTACATGTGTGAGAACCGATGGCTTACGAATAATTATCATGGTATTTATTGCACTGATGGTGACATACCTTATGAAGATTTACTAACAAAATTAATAGAAATATTAGTAGGTACACCTATAGTTTATGTTGATGGATTAGAAAAACGAAGATGGTTAGAAAACTATACTCTGAATAATGATGTCACTATACAACTGCGTAATATGTTAATTGGAGTAATGCGCATGCGTGAAAAATAAGAGTGGGGTATAAGTAAAAGTAGCTTTATCTAATTTACTCATTATTATTATTGTTTAATTTATTTGTTAACATTTATTAATAATAATGTAAGCTTACAAGAAGCTTACAGTAAGGTTATGGTACGCTTAACTGTAAGCTGAGTACAATCTTACACTGCAGCTTACGATAGGGAGAACATTTGCAGCGCACCTTAACCTCACCTGAAGTTTACGCTTTAAGCTAACGAAGCTTAGGTTTAATCTCAAGGGAAGCTTACAGCAAGAAATTGTGCTGTGTGGGCAGTGTCAGTACCATGGAAATGGTAAGAGTAGGAGTGGGGGAAAAGTTTAATGCGCAAACATAGCATATGAGTAGGAGTAAAAGGTCTGATTACCGACTGTATGTAAAACTGTATTACCGACAGTTGGTAATCCTACCTTACCGACTGTTTCGCGGCATCGCTTCACTCATCGGTTTACAATGTTAATGTTCATCTTTAGACCAATAATCTAAAGTCTAGACTTTCACTGATTACACAGCCCCACAAAAAAAAAGTGTAATGTACTTTTGACCGGAATACCCTAACCCTATGTATTTTGACGCGCTGAACACGAATCCGAAGTCCGTTTTGATCCATTACGTCTGGATTTTTTTCTAACCTCAAAAAACATGTCGGATTTTGAGAAGTAGGCGATTTTTTTAAAAATTTATGTATTAACTTCAAACTTGGTATCTGGGGGTTTTTTGTGTCGCTGCGATTACGAATCTGAAGTTAGATTTTCAAAATCCAAAATGGCGGATCCAATATGGCGGACGAATTTTGAAAAAATTTTAAGATTTACTTCAAACTTGGTATCTAGGGGTTTTTTGGGTCGCTGATTACGAATCTGATGTCAGATTTCCGAAATTCGACATGTCTGATTCAATATTAAGGAATTATTTTTAAAAAATTGTCAGATTATTATGAAATTTGGTATCTACAGGTTTTCTAAGTTGCTGACAAGTAACACTAGGGAAGTGCCATACGCCGATTTTTCTGAAACTTGGCAGTTTTGTAGTTTTTTGAAAACAATTTGACACGTATGTTTTGTTTTTCCCCAAAAGCTGATTTATGGGGGGGAAATACCCCTTGAATTTTTTTTTGGTAGGGGGACATTATTTTACGAAATTTTTCAAAAATTAATCTGCAATAGTGTATCTGGGGGTTTTTTGGGTCACTGATTACGAATCTGATGTCAGATTTCAAAAATTCAAAATGGCATATCCAACATGGACTTCTATCGGCCACATTAGATACGCCATTATCAATTTTTGAAAACTGACATCAGATTCGTAATCAGCGACCCAAAAAACCCCTAGATACCAAGTTTGAAGTAAATCTTAAAATTTTTTCAAAATTCGTCCACCATATTGTATCTGCCATTTTTGATTTTGAAAATCTAACTTCAGATTCGTAATCAGCGACAAAAAAAAACCCAGATACCAAGTTTGAAGTTAATACATCAATTTTAAAAAAAATCGCCTACTTCTCAAAATCCGACATGTTTTTTGAGGTTAGAAAAAAATCCTGACGTGAAGGAGCAAAACGGACTTCGGATTCGTGTTCAGCGCGTCAAAATACATAGGGTTAGGGTATTCCGGTCAAAAGTACATTACACTTTTTTGTGGGGCTGTGTTACAGATAGATAAGACAAACTATCAGTATTAGTCTGTTAACTATTAGTCGATCGTTTAAGATTATACCCTACTATACATTTGCAAAAAATTCTACTTTAGACACCACATTGCAGCAGCCATTTTGAAATACAATTCAAGAAATACTGTTACCTTGAAACTTAACTATTCTTATCATAAAAAATTCAATCTAAAATATTACTTTACGATAGTGTCCAAAAAAAATTCATAAATAAAAAAAGAAAACTAAAAAAACTATAAAAAATGGACATTGTAAAATTTTTCTCTTTACCTTTTATCATAAAGAAGAAGAGTCAAACTTCATGAACAATTTTTGTACATTTAGTCCTTAATGTATACGTCTGAACAATAATCTTAATCATAAAGGAGACCGATTTAGTAGGCAATCTGTGTGTAACAAATCCGGATTTAGTCAGGTCAAAATTCTTAATTAAATATCTGTATGTAAAAAATCTGGTATTAGTCCACAACATTTATAATTTTGTAGGGGAGATGTATGAAATGAAGATCATGTAAGCCGCACGTGCCTGAGTTCATTTTTTGACTTGCAAGCCAGAGCTGAGTCCGAGGGACCCAGCTGCTTAAATTCCATAAAAAGCAAGATTTAATAACAGCATATTCAATATTTTTTATTCTAAATTATATGTGTAATATTTTGCAAATATAATTACAAAAAATATTTAATCCTTTGAAACTCTAGGGTACACAAGTAGTCCACAAAAAGTCGCACCGTGACACCTTTTTCGACAGGGCGAATTTGAGTGTACAGTACAAAAAAAGTAATTAATTCAATTTAAGAATTACTGATTGCAAATTTAAAGTCAGTTTTTCAAAATAAAAAATGGCGGACAAATTTTTAAAAATTAACCATATTTGATTGAAAATAGTTACACATGTGTTTTTGGGGTCGCTGATTAAGAATCCGGTGTTCGTTTTTCAAAATTCAAAATAGCGGATCAAATATAGCGGACGAATTTTTAAATAATCGTTCGGATTCGCGTGAAAATCGTTAATCGGGGGTTTTCAGAGTCGCTGATTTCGAATCTGATGTAAGTTTTTCAAAATTTTAAATGTCGGATCCAATATGGCAGGCAGGAAAATTAAAAATCAATACAATTTACTAATATCAGATTCGTAATCAGCGACCTTGAAACCCCCTGAATTACGAGTTCCAAGCAAAACCGTAAAATTTAAAAACATATTCGCCATATTGGTTCCGCCATTTTGAAATTTGAAAACGTAACACCGGATTCGTAATCAGCGACCCCCAGAACCTCCGAGTAACGATTTTCAAGCGAATATAATGAAGTACATGGAAAAAAAGTTGTCTGGGTCCGAGGGACCCAGCTCAGGCAACTACGTACATAAGAGCTGTAAAATAATGTATTAGAAAGAGTTTTACATAAAAAACTTTCTTTTTTTTTTAAATGTACGTTATAGCATCAGCTTATCCAATTTAATAACGATTTTGAAAAAAAAATTCTTAAATAAAAGTAGAAAAAAAGCAAATTGTCTGGGTCCGAGGGAGCCAGCTCAGGCACACAGGGGTTCAAAAAGTATTATTCAGGGCTACAAAATTGCCTAAGAAAGTAGTAATTTTTTTAAAAAATAAAAAATTTACGTCTGATTTTCCGAAAATGATATTTCTGTCTAAAAAATAATTTGACTTGAATGTAAAGTCACATCTAGTAATTGTGAAATGGTTAAAAGAAAGTAAATAACGACGTAATTTTTTAAAAGTTTCTTATTTATTTATTTGTATTGAAGGTATTGAAGAATAAAAAAGTTTAAAAATTTATTAATTTTTGTCAGAATCGACATCTGAGTTGCAATTTCGTCTTGAAAAATTCAAATATCCTCGGAGTTTATTAAAAATTTACAAGTTTATGTGTCTCATGGTTACTAAAAATTTATTGAAATGTTTAGTAGAACCTATTATTATCATTTTATCTTTTTTTCTTACTATATGAAAATGTATAAAGGTGAATATTAAATGTTTTTTTTAATAATATTTCCATAAACATTAAAAAATTCAATTTTATTTTCTACTTTAAATTTTCCACACAACTGTTTACAAAAAATATTGACGAATAAAAATTTTTCTCAACGGCGCACGACAATTTACAGAAATAAATATAGCATAAAAAAAGAAAATTAATAACAAAAAAAAGAAAAATTTATTTTCTTCTTTTATGTAGTCAATTAATTATACATCTTCACAAATTTCTTAGCATAATTTTACAAGAGCTTTCTCAGAATCGGCGGAATTTTTTTCCTCTTGAAAATGTGTTAAACACTCATTCACATATAAATAAATATCATCTTCGGAATTTTCAATTAAACGTGCAAGAGAAGCATAAAGACTTTCAAGCTCTTGACTTGTCCAGTTGTCAGTCAATTGAACTATTCTTTGCATTAGATCATGAATTTGTTGTTCTGTCAATTTTTCCAAACTATGAAGTTTCATCATGTTAGCATGGACTTTTTGACGTTTCGATGTTGAACCTTCACCAGATGCACTATGCTCTCTTTTAACGTTAATTTCTAAAAAAAAGACAAAATTTATTTCATTTTTTTAAAACTTTTTTTTCAACAGCATTATTATGGGATGCATGAATAGTCCCTAAATTAGATTTATCGGAATTTTTGTGTGATGTCGAATTAAAAATTATCGAATTTATATTTAGCAGAACTGTTCTTTTGCAGAATTTCTATTTATCCGAATAATCACTTAAAAGTATTTTTATTAACTGAATTTAATAACAGAATTTCTATACATATAACAAAATTCTTATTTAACGAAACTTTTACCGAAGTTTAACTTATTCAAATTATTTGAATCAAATGACTTTTTTTCAGTGTATCAGATAAACAATCTTTCTTCAGAGCGCGTCACATATGTAAATAAAAATTGTTCATAATATTAAATAAAATGTAATTAACGGATATTTTAGTTAAGAACCTAAAATAGTAAAAGAAGTAGTAAATAAACTTTTATTCAAAAACTGTCTTATTTATTTAAAAACCATCATTGTATTTCAGCAAATTGTTTTCTCGATAAAGCCAGTTTTCTGGAGAATTGTTGCTTTAAAAAACTCTACCAAACTTTAAATATAAATTAGGTTTACGTACAAAAATTTAAGTCACACTTTGATTTGTATTTCTAAAGAAAATAGAAGAAAACTGGCTTCATAAAGAAAATTAATGTTAAAGTTGAAAAATTACAAAAAATTGACAATTTTTGATAATTTTCACAAGTTATCTACTAAAAATTTCAATCATAATATGAAGCCCAGTAAAAAAAAAAGATTTATTGAAAAGCCGTCTGCTCAATACTCCAAACGACATCTGGTCAATTGGACTGGTTATTCAATTTTCTAATGCATTAAGCCCAATTATCCTACTCGTTTTCTGGGGCGAAAAAAGGACAAGACGACTTAGCATACAGAGAACTTAAAAAAATTGATAAGAATGGATAAAAGTATTGGTCATTTAATTAGAAAAGTACCTGTAATTCTACAGGAGTAAATGTAATCTTCTTTACCGACTCTTGATATTTACCAGTTGAAAATTTATATTTTTGAAGATGGAAACAGATAATTAATATAAAAAGAAATATAATAACAATAATTATATCAAAATATTCAATTTGTTTTCTTCTTTAAAAATAAAAATTTTCATCTGATGATGAATATAATAAGAGTCGATATAATGAGATTATTTTTTGTTCACAAAATCAGATGTACAGTATTGCACTGAAAGCAGAAAAGTAATATTTCATAAACTTTCTCGTTTTAGTTAATTACAGATCCTACTTTTATACTTAATTAACAAATATTTATTTATCATCATTCATTTTTTAAAGTTTTCTTTAAGATAAAGTTGTATTTTTCTTTTATTAGCTGCAGAAAAAGTGTATGATTTTTTTCCTAAAAATACAATTATAGATAAAAAGACTGTTTTTAACTTTAAACTGAAAAAAAAAATTTTTTTAACAAAGTTTTGAGGTGTTTAAGAAATTTAATATAGAGATAGGCTACAATGGATCATATTAATTTTCTGGAGAATTGTTGCTTTAAAAAACTCTACCAAACTTTAAATATAAATTAGGTTTACGTACAAAAATTTAAGTCACACTTTGATTTGTATTTCTAAAGAAAATAGAAGAAAACTGGCTTTTTTTATGAAAAAGTGCCAGACAAAGACACACAACAAATACTGATTTTTTAAACAATGTTTTAAGAATTCTGTTAAATATAAATTCGATCAAATAAAAATTCGGCTAGCAAATGAATTCTATCTAATATTCTTCTGGTAAAATAAAAATTCTTTTAAATCGACTATTTTTGTATAATGAAAATTCGAGCAAATAATAATTATGAAAAATTTAAATTCGATGAAATAAAAAGTCTGTAAAATAAACATTTGTTTAAGTAACAATTTTCTATTATAGAAATTCTGTTAAACTTTTCTATTGGTAAATCCCACTTGGAAAGATTCCCCGGAAAGTTCCCCTTGGAGGTTCTATCAGAATTCCATCGTTGGAAGTTGGAAGTTCCGGCGGAATTCTGATAAAACCTCCAGGGGTCACTTTCCGGGGAATCTTTCCAAGTGGGATAATAATTCGAAGAAATAAAAATTCAGCTAAAAGTAAATTCAAGATGATGAAATTCTGTCAAATGTTAGGCTTCACAGATAAAATTTTCTAAAAAAAAGGGGAATAGGGAAAATTTTGTTTGACAAAAAGAAAAAAATAAAGTAAAATCTAAATGAATATTTCCCTTAACCAAAATGCTTTAAAGTTTTTTTTAAATTACACTACCTGTGAAAATTTTGAGACCACCCATTTTCTTGATGAATAAACATCTTAAAACATAAAAAGTATAAAAACCAAAATTTTTTTTCCAAATTTTTTTAAAAGATAATTAGAGAAAAGTGAGATTTAAAGGAGAGACTTTCCCTGTATAGAAATTAATTTTTTTTTTAAATGTCATTTTCAATGTTTTATAAAAATGTGAATTGCATAGGTACATCTAGGGTAAGTGTACTAATTACGGCGCGTTCATAAAAAATAACTATTATTACTATTATATTTAATACAACTGTTGCAAAATGATAAAAAAAAATTATTTTAATATTTTTTTTTGATAAAATTACTTATAAAGATGTACATTTAAACAATTATTAAATTAATTATTTGAGATAAAATTTTTTTCCGCGCCGCAATTGAAACATTTTTAAGATTTCCATTGGCTCCAATTTCGACGGGCAAAGTATCTTCAAAATACACGTACTTTTTGTCACCGAAATTGATACACCGAAACTGATAAAAATGCACCGCAATAGAAAATTACGGTTATTAAATTTATAAATGCTTTTTATTTTTTAAACTTATTTTAAAATTAATTTTCAACAAAATGAAAATTATTTCTAAACTAATATTTTTCTTGAAAAATGCAAAAGTAATTTTTTATTTTATCAAACCGAAAAACGTCTTGTAAAATGTACAAAACTTGATTTTATTCAAATTTTTCGGAAAAACTGAAATTTAAAATTTATTTATATTAAATTAAAAAAAAAATTTCTAATTTTCCTAATTCAGGCCTCGGATTGACATTAGAAAGAGAAAGAAATTGTTTTAGTCGATTTTCATTACAACAAAAAAAAAGTCGATATTTTTTATTTATTTTAACAATTAATAAATATTTCATTATTATTAACATTAATTATTAGAAATTAAATAAATTTTTTCTAATTCTATAACAAGAATGTTTCACAGGAACATTTCCATCAACTTTTTTTTTTAATCTTGAGAATTAAAATATTGACAAATTTTCAAGATTTCAATTTCAATTATTCGAATTCAAAATTTTGGCAAATGTTTTAAAAAATTAAATTTTTAAATAACTTGATTAAAATATTATTTAAAAAAATTAATTTATTCATTGAAATTGTTGTAAATTTTGAATTGCTGAAAATTATTGACAAAATTTTAAAAAGTAATTGAATTTTAAAGAATTATTTTTATTTCTCAGTTTAGGACTCGTGCATCCAAGTTGTGCAAGAATTGAGTTAAATTAAGCTCTAATTAATTAGTAAATAAATTAATTAGTACTAAGTAATTAATTAATTAATTATTAATTAATTAGAGGTTAATTTAATTTAATTCTTGCACAATTTAACTAAATTAATCATAATTTAACAATATCAATGACTTTTTTTACCATATTTCATAGATTAGCAGCAAAATTTAACTTTTAACAAAATTCGAACCGTTCAAAACTCGTTAACAAATTCAACATGGTTTTGTAAATTCTAAACTAGAAATTTCCTTTAAACTCTATAAAAAAGAGAAAGAGAGAGAGAGAGAGATTCATTTTCGAAACTCTGCACATCTTGTGACCATTTGGTATACCTTGCGTCGCAGGTATACCAGCTGCACAGATGGTATTTTTTTGAAAGTTTGTTCAAAACCCTAATAAAAATGAATGGTTCATAGACGAAAATAAAAAAATATACAATAAAGGAAAATTATAGAGAAACATAATGCTTGACATTTTATAGCCCAACTTACAAAGTTTACAGTCTGAAAATGTTACAAAAAAAATTATCGCGTAACTTCCAAATTGTTGTTATGATTTTTATGGTTTTTACATCTATATTGTGATTATTATAATAATTAATTATTATTACTATTATGATTATTAATATTATTTTAAAAAATATTTTATTTTCAATTTTTTCTTATATGAATAATTAAATATATATGGGATTATTTTTTTTAAATAAAAATATTTTTTATATAAACAAAAATTTAAAAAAAATGACATAATTTATTATATAATATCTAATATTATTTTTTGTATATCTGGTAATATGTGAAGAAATATTTGGATGGTAAAAAATAAATGCGCGCCATCTCTAGCGAACGAATGTGTACTAAAAGTTGACTTGAATGAAAGGAGTTAACTTGCTAACTACACCGCGATTGTGAGTGTGGAGTCACTGTGTCAGCTGTAGACACAAAAATTTCAAGGTCAAAAATTTCTCCATTATACTTTTTTTTGTATATTACAAATGGCAGAAAAAAGGCTCAATAACGTAGATATCGTTATCATTGATCGCAGCACGACAGTAAAAGAAGATATAAAATTTCAAAATAATAATAACAGGAACAGAGCAATACGAGAGGTTAGTTTTTCAATAATATTTATTAACACGCACATACCGTCTAAAGTCATAAATATGTGTTGAGTTTGAAAGAGAAAGAGAGAGTTTGTGTAAATAAAATCTTCAATTTTTTATGCATGCCAAGCAATAAGTCCGCTAGATCAATAACTTCGAAATCAATATTTCATAATTACAATTGATTTTTAATTACGTTAAATATTTCTAAGTTTCGTTCATTTATATTATTTTAGAATTATTACTTATATATAGGAAAATAATTGAAATATTATATAGTGAAGAAAATAAAAATAGTTTATGGTTTAAAATTATTCATATTTACATGTACAAAAAAAATACTAACTGAGGTATAAGCAAAACTTGCTAGGGTCTGTTTATATACATATTGACACAAAGTATTGTTTACTACTATATAGCCTTATCTTTGCCTATAATTTACAAAAGGGACGAATAAATATATTTCCTAAAACTTCGTACAGTTCGAATTTTCAACAACTGAAAATTTCTATTACATAATGTCCAATTTCTATTTATCCGAATGGGTCAAATTTTCATTAAGCCGAATTCACATATTGCAGTAAAATATTAATTTCACCGAATTTCAATTTTTATCCAAAATGCAACTTAATTTACAGTCAATTAAATGAATTTTTCTTTTTATAATAGAATATTTATATTTAATCAAATATTAAATTAATTAATTATTTATAATGTTGAACATTATTTTTTTATTTAATAAAAATTTTTATTGAATTAAATTCTTTATTACTCAATTTCAGAGTTAACAGAATTTTTGTGAAATAATCAATTTTTCATGAAAGAGAATTATTAATTAAATGAAAATTTAACTGAATAAAATTGTGCTAAATAAAAATTGTGACATCCAATTCAATTAAATGGGTATTTAACCAAAATGTCACAATTTTTATTTAGCACGATTTTAATTAATATTTATGCAATCGATTTTTTTTAAAGATAATTTTATAGATTTATAAATTTCAGTTTTTAAACAATTAGCTAAACAAAAATTGTGCTTAATAAAAATTCACTTAGTTAAATATTTGCATTTAACAGAATGCGGCTAAATAAAGATTTTTGGCAATTAAATTTATATTATATTAAAATTACACATAGAACAAAAAATATGGTTTAATAGACATTCTGTTAAATAAAAATTATTTTAATGATGAAAATTTTGATTATAAGAAAAATTTATTTGAATAAAAATTCGGCTAATTAAAAATTTGATTTATTAATAATTATGTCATTTAAAATAAATTCAGTCAAATATAGATGTACGGATTAAATATAGAAATTCAACAATTTTTTTTTATTCCAAGGCCAACGGTTTCTAAAAAGTTATACCCTTTTCTTTAATCTGGAGCCTCAATTTACTTCTTCTAAATTTTTCATTGTCGAAAAGAACTTCTAATAACTTTACTAAAGAAATTCTCAAAATTCTAATTCTCTTTAAAAATTTGTAGACTTAATCCAACAATTGTATCGGCAGGTATACATATATGCGACATATTCCCTTTTATACATGGAGAAAATTTGTTCCGGTCATTTTAATGAATTTTAACTGAAAGTTTTGGGATATAGTTGCACAAAAGGAATTTTTCAAAATATTTTTTTTATTTTTTGTAGTAATGACAGTTAAAACTTGATATGATATTTTAATTTATTACAAGCTAGTACTGTAAATATATGAAAAATTTGAATCATTAAACATTGGTTTATATTACGATAACTTATACGTAGGATTATGTTGACTATTAGTCTACGAGAAATTATAAAACAATATTTATTCAGTGAATTTCTCAAAAAGTTGGTTTTTTGAAACAATCGTTTATTAAGATTTAAAAGTAACCAAAAAAAAACCTGCGCTATTTATCACTTTTTGATGAATCTTTTATTTACAACATGTAGTCTTTCTCTTAACGGTCTACTAATTTTACAAATAAATCAAATTTAAAGCTACATGTAATTGTATGGAATTTTAGTTTGACGAATTAAACTATAGCCAGCTCTCCTGAGTATTTCCTTTCTGGGCACTACATAATTCAAGTCCAGTTCGGTAAAAATTTTAGGGAAAATAATTTATTTAACAAAATAATTTTTTTTTCATTAATTTGTTTCTATTTAAATCACAAATAAATTTTAAATAAAATTTTCATAAAAAATTAATTAATTACTTTAAAAAAATAAGTTTACTTCCTAATTTTGTCATATGTAGTCTTCAAATTAGTTATCATATTCAGAAATAATTGAATCTAAATTATTTTTTTTTTTCAATAAATTGTTTGAACGTTTCTTATAAGCGGTAAACTAAAATCCTGGTTAATATATAAGAACAGCTCAAACCTTCTGAAGCAATGTAAAGCGAGCATAGAGATATAAGAATAGAGTGCGCAAGCCTGTACAATTTCCATGTTACGCTGCGATAAACCAATAGAAGAAGACAGATTACTGTTACTGTAAACATGGAGTAATATGAAAATGTATGAAAAATAATATAATTATATTATAATATATACTATATTATAAATTTTTTTTATAAAAAATTATATATTTGGTAAAGTACTTCATGAACTCCAATAGGGTTTGTTAAATAAAATTTACTGCGCAGCCGTATGTGCCATAGAAAACTACTGCGCATAAATATTAATCAAATTTATTTATTAATAACATGCTATGTTTACAGTAACCTTACAGCAACCTTACTCTCTAAATCTGAATTAGTAGTTTTCTACTAATGAAAGAGTGAGGATTCGTTTACCAATTGAATTAGTAACAGTTTTGACTCTTTTTTAGTAAAAAAAAACTACTAATTGCTAGTAGAAAACTACTAATTCATGGAGTAAATCGTATTTTCTGCTATTTTAAATTAGTAAGTCGATTTACTCCATGAATTAGTAGTTTTCTACTAAAAAAGAGTCAAAACTGTTACTAATTCAATTGGTAAACTAATCCGCACTCTTTCATTAGTAGAAAACTACTAATTCAGATTTAGAGAGTACAGTAACCTTACGAGAAGCTTACAACAACCTTACCGTGTAAAATTACCACAACCTTACCATGTAAACTTACTGTGTAAGCTTACCTTAACTTTACTGTATAAGCTTACAGTAATGACAGAAGTTTTAAGATGACCTCAAGTTTAATATGTGTTATAATATTTTATGTCTTTTGCATTACAGTTTTATGAAATTCATTTTACTGTACTAATTCTTGAAAAATTACCGTTTTGCTGTTATATCCCAATTTTACCGAACTAAGTTCAGTAAAACTCTCGGAATAAATTTTCTCCGTGGTACATATATATTTATCAGATTTTACAAAAGCTGTAAATTTAGGACTATAAACCTAAATTGCTGCTATATAAATTTCAAAAGTTATATAATACATATAAAGTTTTTATGCTCTTTTGTTATTCACAGAAATCTTCGCACTATAGGGGCGTAGAAAAAATAACAATACAATAGACGAACAAAGTTTGTTAACTCATTAAAATAAAATTAAAGGGGACTTATTCATCCTACTTTCTTCTATACTAATAGCTTTATAATGTAACAGAGACTCTTATTTTCTACCCCTATATAAACACTGAGTTATACCATATATTATAGTGAAGATTTTGGAGATATTTAAAAAAAAATTCACAAATAGTAAAAGATTGTAAAATTTTATGTTTCTGAAATTGCCTATTCAATTTTTAAGGTTAGTTTGTATTTAACCACTATTGTTTGTTATGGCACATCTTCAAAATTATTCAAATAACTTCAATTTAAATCACGTTGAATGTTGGTTATATAATTTACAAAGAAAATCGAAAAAGACTGTATTAAGTATAGAACATGACAATTCTGATCAAAGAATGTTGCCTGCTAGATTTTTCTGATTTCGACCAATAAGGCAAGTAGAATTTCCCGCTAAATTTATTTTTAGGTTAGAACGTTTATTTACGCATTAACGCATATCAGTTTTTCGAGATATTCTAACCTAAAAGTTCAAAAAAGACGTTTTTTAAACCATATTTGAGGTTATGTAACATGAAGAAATAATTCTTTTTAAAAAGATCGTTACAACATCTGAAAATATACTATTTTTCCCCTTTAAAATGAATTTTAAATTTTTAAAATAATTTCATTTGATACCGACTAAAGTTTTTTTTTCCCCCGTTATTTTATGTTTGCAGTGTCGCAATAAAAAAATTGAGGATCAAGAAGATTTGAATACAGATGAAGAAAGTGAAAATCCACAAAGTGGTTACATAACATTAGACTATAAGAAAAAAATAGTTGCATTAGCTGATGGTCATCCAAATTGGAGTCTTGCAACACTGCAACGAAGGGGAGCGAATCGTTTGAAAAGCCTCAAAAAACTTGCATTATGGAGAAAAGAGATTGAAACTGGTGGCACAAGACTCGATAAATTACAAGCAATCAGCAAAGAAACATTCGATAGATTTCGAGAAGCGCGTCGAAATGGTCAACCAGTACGTACAACATTTTGAAAATTTTGCAACTAAAACATTCACATTTTTGAGAAAATTAAAATTAATTTTATAATTTTATTTATTTAAAACTTTATTTATTTTTTATTAGAGATTTTTTTGAAAATGTAAACTTTGTATATATAAACACACGGAACGGAATTTTTTAAAATGTGATTTTTTAATTTCTGAGGTCGAAAAGCGTAAAAATATATATCAAAAAATTGAATTTGAACAATTTTGGTATTACAATACTTCATCCATAATGAAGAAATTATTTTCAAATGCGATAAATTAAAAAAAATCCCACTATCAAATTATCAAATTTTGTAAAAAAATCATTTTTCCGGGAGGCATAAATTTTTTCACACTGCATTTGTTGGAATTTCTACGATGTCGAAATTAATAAGCTCGAATTTCTATGTTATCGAATTTTATAAAGAAGAATTTATTGAATTTAATTTTCATATTTAAGAATTTTTATTTAACTGAATTAATAATTAAAAGGAATTTTTATTTAATAGGATACTTTTATTAAACTGAATTTTCATTTAAAAAACTTATTTAAACAAATTTAAATTTAACAGAATTTTCAATTGACACAATTTTGATTGAAATGATTTTTTAAAATGACAGAATTTTTATTTGTAGGAATTGTAATTTGATAAAAATTTTGAAAACAATTTTCATTTGACCGAAATAGCAAATGGACGAACAAATATCCTACAGAAAAATTTTTTGGCGGGAATTTTAAAATTAATCACAATTTTCATGATTATTTCTGATTGGTTAATTTTAAAATTCGCGCCAAAAGTTTTCTGACGAACTCCTTTAAATATGAATTCAATTAAAAATTCTTAAATATTAAAATTCAATTCAATATAAATTCAACTTTATAAAATTCAGTAACATATAGAAATTTAAGATTATTAATTTCAAAACTATAGAAATTCTAACAAATTCAGCATGGGAAATATTTATGCTTCCCACTTTTCCCATGTATGGGAAAAACTATTTTTTTTTAGGAGAAAAATAAGGACTGTTTATTAATATTATCTATAATCGTAAAAAAGATAAAAATTCACATAGTAATTTTTTCTATTTGCACTCAAATTCCATAGACAAGAAAAATAATATCCCAAAAAAAAATTTTTTTTTCTTTTATTCCCTCATGTAAATATTTGGTTTCAGGTTACAACGAAAATACTGCAAAAATGGGCAGTGGAAGCGGCGGCTCCATTCTTATCGGAAACATTTAGATTCCAAGCAAGTCCACGTTGGGCTGATCATTTTAAACAAAAGCACAAAATACGACAAAGAAAGATAACGAATCATGGCAATAATAGTGATATGCTTACTTTAGAAGAAATTGAACAACCCGAGGAGACACAACCAAGAAAATACGTTCCTTCTTTTGATCCTTTTAATTTGTTATTCATTCCAAAGAGTTAACGATAAAAAAAATAATATATTTATATTTAGTCTTTAATTTCTTTCTTTTTTAAAATATTAATAGAATAATATTAATTACATAATTAATATATAATAATAGAATAAGATTTGTAAAAAAAATTTTGATATTTTAATAAATAAGAATTATTTATGAAACAATTGTCAAAATGTTTGCAAATTTAATTGAACCCCATTTCTTACAGCAGAAATTATAATACCTTCTTATATAACGTGAATGTAAAAAACCTAGCCTTTCCTAAGTGAAATTTTAGTTTTTTATGGATGTCAATTTATCTTTTGACATTATTGAGAAACTTTGGACCCGAGCAACGAAAACATGTTTCTAAGATAAATTTTAATTTTAATCAGCAGTCCGTTTTTTCACTATACATCAGGTTTTTGAGATAATTGCAATTTTAATTTTTTGTTACTTTAAAAAATTTGTTACTGAAATTCGAAATATATGACTTAGAAAAAAAAGGCGTAGCTTACTTAAAGATTTTTGGGGTTGCTAATTACGAATTTAAAGTCAGATTTTTAAAATTCAAAATAGTGGATCCAATATGGCGGACGAAGCTATTAAAAATCAAACAGATTTGCTTGAAACTTATTATTTTGAATTTGTAAAATTTAACTTCATATTCGTAATAAATATGGTATAAAAATATTTTTAAAAAATTTTAGCAATATAAAATACTTTTAAGTCCTAATTAATCGCAGAATTATAAGATAATTCTGCATTAAATTTGTAATTTTTGTTATTTTTTTCTATTTCCGGAGCAAAAGTTTCCAGAGAGTTTTACTTTGTAAATAGTAAAAGTTACTTTATATTTTTCTCCATCTATAGGTTTGTGTTAAATGGTTGGCACTTATACTTGTAAATTTATTACTACCCTAAAATTAATGAAGTATTGAAAAAAAATTTCTCACTTGGCCTTGTCTCACTAATTCCATTGTCCGAGAGTACTGTATTCAATCTCGTCCTTCCTCTTGCTTCAGTTTTAATTTTTCTTCTCGGCTGAATACTCACAATTTCTAATATAATGATAAAAAAAATGTATTATAAAACAAATGCAAAAAAATTACAAATTAATAAACACAAAATAAATAACAATTAAATAGTTAAACTTTTAAATAAATAGTTAATTTTTTTGTAATTGAAATGTGTTTTTGTACCAAAAGCCAAAAAACTTTGAGATTAATTGTTGTGATTTCACATATAAATATTCTCCGGAGGTTTTCTCGCAAAATCATTTTATAGATTAAGCTAAAATTTTGTCCAAAACTAAAAAATATAGTATATAAAAAATCATTGTCGTGTTGCCAAAATATATTAATATTTTGTCAAAAAAAATTATTCTTAAAAAATTGCATATTTGTTGAAAATGACTAAAATCGTATTGCCTCCATATAGAATATTTTCCTCAAATATGAAATTTTTTTCATAAAATGTTCATATACTCTGGCACATAAGAGAGTTTCTTTATACTATTTTTGAATACTCCACAAAAGTTTTGCTCAATCTATCAAATATTTTGCGAGAAAACCTTCAAAGAATATTTGCATGTGACACAAAAATAATCACATAACCTTAAGTTCTAAATAAATAATTTTGTTTTTTAATTTTTCTGCTATTTTTTAGCGAATATTTTCAGCTTTTCCGAGCTTCATTAGATACTTTCACAAATTTATCTACGTGATATAAAGCTTTTCCAAGCTTCATTTATTATTTAATAAATAATTAAAATAATATTACTTTGTATATAATAAAGCAAAAAATATACCCTAAGTTTTAATTTAAAATAATTCAGATTTTTAAGGCCTGGTCCAAGTGAGGCAGCGCCATCTACATTAAAATTAAAATTTTTGAAAATTTCCAACAGCCTTTTCTTGAAAACAAGAAGATAAAATGCTTTTTCCTTTATGGATAATTGATTATTAGCAAGAAATACAGCAGCTAAATTTTTTTTTGAATTAAAATGATGAAAAAAATTTCATGTCAATAAATTAAATATGAGCACTTTTTTCACAAAAACTGTAACAGTACTTTCTCAAAAATTATAATCAAAAATGCAATTTCCATTTGGAAAATTAATAAACGCTAAAAAATACACATTTAATTTATCGACATTAAATTTTTTTTCATCATTTTAACTTAAAAAAAGTTTTAGCTGGTGTATTTCTTGCTAATAATCAATTATCCATAAAGAAAAATGCATTTTACCTTCTTGTTTTCGAGAAAAGGCTGTTGGAAATTTTCCAAAATTATAGTTTTAATGTAGATGGCGCTGCCTCACTTGGACCTGGCCTTAAGTGTTCGATTCTATTATCACAAAAGTTAAAAGTTTCGTGGATTTGCCCTTATATAAATATTGGTAAAATGTATAATTAATTAATAAATACAATAAAAGATTTTTTTCGAAACTTAAAACAACTTTAAAAATTCCAAAATTTCAATTTTTTGTTAAAAATAAAAATAATAATCAATTTTATAATTATTGGTAAAATGTAAATTTTATATACATCAATCGATTCGTTTTGATGACAGGAATATAATTTTGATAAGAATTAATGAAAATTTCTGTATAGAAAAAAGTTATTTCAAAAAATACAAAAAAAACGATTTTTTCAAATAAATTCCAAAAAATGATTTAATCTATAAATTTTTTGTAAGATATGAACTTTATATATAGGTTAATCGATTCATTTTAATACAAGAAATAAGTTTTTTTTACCAAATAAAATTAAATTTACAATGAAAAAAATTTTTTGTTAAAAATAACTTTTTCAAATTTTGAAAAAATTGTATAAATAAAAATTTTTTTTTGAAATCGTTACGAATGCAAAGCTTTTCTATGAGGAAGAAAAAATGGTACCAGTCCAAAGCCTAGGGAATGTGTGATGGGAAAATGGTTTTATCAAATAAAGATTATTTGATTTTAAGGTTTTAAAAGTTACAAATTTCAGAGTAGAGAGAGAGAGAGAGAGAGAGAGAGAGAGAGAGAGAGAGAGAGAGAGAGAGAGAGTCAGCGGAGGGGTAACCAGCACCAGCCTGATCCACATACTCTCACTCTCATTTGAAATTTGTAACTTTTAAAACTTTTAAAATCAAATTATCGCTTTGTTTCATTAAACCATTTTCCCATCACACTTTCCCGAGGCTTTCGACTGGTATAGCATTTTTTAATTCCTCATGGCATTTTTAGGGAATCTAATTTATGGGGTGCTGGCGTATTTTAAAAATGTGTTGAATGCCAAAAAAATCTGATTAATTCTTAAATAATTTTTGACAACTCGAAAAATCTGTAATAAGTATTTAAATAATAAATGAAGCTCGGAAAAGCTTCACACAAAAAAATGCCAGTGTAATTTCACGTTGGAAAAAAGTGACCACGCGTCCCACGCAGTAAAAAAAACTGTCAGCAAGTTGGAAATTTAAAATAGCTGTAAAGGGACGTATGAATATAGGATTAATCCAAAATAATTATTTTAGTTCTTTTTTTTTATTTATTGAAATTCATAAAATATTGAAAGTGTTTTACATATTTAAAAAAGGATCAAAGGATATAGAATCGTTATAAAACATTAAAAAGTAGTTCTTCATCTGAACTTTTCTCTCGGCAATCAAAAACTCTACTGACTTGAGGCTTGCATCGAAAAAAGACACACGTGCATTCGCAGAACCGAAATCACGTCACTTTTGTCCACTCAGACTGTTTAGGATAATCGATATCTTTCATAAACACTTACGCGACTCTCGGGCGCCTTTTTTATAAACACATTTTTAAATCTTTAAGAACTCTTTTAATTTCGTTTCACTTTTATTAAAATTATTTAAACACTTTTTTTTTATTTACACTTTTTAACTTTCAAGATGAATATGTTCTAAAAATCATTAGTTAGTATTTTTATTTTATTGGAATTTCATTTGTCATAATTATTTTTGAGATAAATTTTTATTTATTCGAATTCATTATTTTGGAGAATTTTCATCAACCCGATTTTCTATATTACAAAATTTTTATATAAACGAAAATTCACTTCACAGAATTTTTATTTCATTACATAGAATTTTCATTTTCTTTCAGATGAATTTTCATTTGTTCGAATTATTATTTTGATAGAATTTTCATATAATCGATTTTTCATACTATAGAATTTATTTATACTTAACCGAAAAATAATTTAACAGAATTTCTAATTGATAGAATTTTCATATTTGTCCGAAATTTATTTATGTATTATAATATATCATAAAAAGTATGTTACATAAGAAAAGTACACTTATTTAACTGAAAGAGACAGAATAGATGAAAAAATAAAATAAAAAACAACTTTTAGATTATGTAGCCTTTTAATTTTCCGGCTTGTAAATTTACAAAACAGTTTTTTTACTGCATGGGACGCGTGGTCACTTTTTTTCAACGTCAGACATAGTAAAATTACACTGGCATTTTTTTTTGTATGTTTATAATTTATATCACAGATAAAGTTGTAAAAGTAATGAAGCTCGGAAAAGCTTTTTATCACAGATAAATTTTTTAAAAATTATTCAGCTCGGAAAATATTCTTAATAAGAATATTTTATACTTAAATTCAACGCACCACAAAAATTCCAAAAGATCGGAATATTCGTGCGTTTTATAATTTTTTTAAAAATTTATTTATTTTTATTAATGAATAAAAAAAGGAAGTTTAAAAACAAAAAATAAGACCTGCAGATGATCTGTAGCAAAGATCTTCATTGGTGGAATTAATTTTCAGGAAAAGTTGACGAAAGTACGACTGCCTCTCAGAACTTGTTGGTGGTCTAAGTTCATAAACCTCCCCTTGATGCTCATCAAACAGAGACGTAATCTTTCAAATCAAATATTAATTTTAGATGTTTATTATACATATTACAGATAAACTGAAACTGGGAAAAACATTTAGAAAACTTGAAAATTCCTTATCTTAATTCTTTATATGGGGCATTCCACGGGAGATTTTCATTCAAAATTGTTTTTTCCCCGAAACATTTTTTTCCAAATTTATATGAAAAATAAGGATAAGTATACGTATTTTTTTATTTGATAAAAATGAAGGAAGTTATGAAAGTGTCTCTTTTGAGAAAACTCACTTTTTGAGTTTAATTTAAACTTTTATGTTGCTTCTAATATAGGTACGTTATTTTTGAGCAGATATTTGAAAAATTTAAGAAAAAATGAACAAATTTCATATATAGCATAGTTTTTAATTTATTAGTACAATAGATTAAAAAATGCCCCAAAAACACACTTCCATCGTTGACATTAAATTTCAAAAAATCATAACTTCCTTCATTTTTATCAAATAAAAAAATAAAAAAATAAGTATATCCTTATTTTTCATATAGATTTCGAAAAAAAATGTTTCGGGGGAAAAAAAAATTTTCAATGAAAATCTCCCCCATATTCACTGAAGAAAATATTTATTTACTACAGAATAGAAAAATAGTGTAAATTAAATCGAAATCAATATTCATTTATAAAAATGTTAACTAAATAGACAGGCACACAAAAAAAGTGTTTTGGCCAAGACACTACATTACTGCATTCCCATGTATTTTTCGCTGTTGAATCCGAATTCGAAATCAGAATAGTCAAATTGACTCTTTTTTTTGAGTTATACTCGAAAAAGGACTCAAAAAAACTAATTAAAATCAAAAAAAAAATTTTATATCACTACAATAGTATATTCCCATGTATTTTTTTCCCGCTGAATCCTAATTCGAAGTCAGAAATATCCGATTGGCTCAAAATTTGGAGAAAACTCAATAATTTGCTAAAAAAACACGAATTAAAGTCAAAAAAGTCAATTTTTCCTGTTAAGCTAATTTAGTGTTTTCGCATACATTTCTTCCCACTGAATTCGAATTTGAATTTAGAATTGTCACATTGGATTAAAATTTTTGAAAATTTAAAAAACTGCTCGAAGAACGAATTAAAGTCAAAAGCGGAAAATTTTTGTACAATGACACTACGCTAGTGTATTGACTTATTTAAATTGTTTGTCAGTTGTATCAGAAGTAAATTTCTCTCAAGGATATCCAAAGCTTAAGATAGAAAAAAAACCCTAATAATACAAGAAATCTTGGGATATATTGATAATATCCCGCAGATATCCTAGGGATGTCCTATGGATATCAAAAGGATCTCTTAAGGATATCCAAAAAATCGGCGGTTTGGATATCCTTTGGATATCCCATGGATATCTGAGGATATCCACAGGATATCTTCTGGATATCTCTATAGACTATCATAAATGTCCTCCAGATATCCCATAGATATCGTCAGGATATCCCACAGATATTTTCAGGATATTCTCAGTATATCTTCTGGATGTCAAGAATATATTCTCAGGATACTGTTTTTAAAGTCATTATGAGACTACGAGTGAGAATATTCTGTGAATTAAATTTTATATAAATAAAATAAAATGCAACTTGTTCTACGAGAAAGTTGTTTAATTTGAAAAATTATTAACTAATTTTTTTCTCATTCGTGATTCATTCCTTTATTCATATATGCTTAATATTGTCAGAAAATAAATTGGCTTTAAACAAATATAAATTCTTCCCCGCAAATAACGAATAACTATTAATATTAATTATACATTAAGTGCATGAGTTTATTTAAAAACTTTGAAAAATGCGTTTCAAATCTTCATTTAAAATAAATTAGAAGCTCATAAGATTTTTGTTTTTATTATATTATTATTCATTATATTAGCTTAACAATTTTAACCTTTAAAAATATATGTTGAGATATTAAATATCCCGTGAATATCCTAAGAATATCCCACGGACATCCCGAGAATATCCCATGGATATCCTGCGATATAATATCCAATAGATATTTTGTGGATGTCTTAGGGATATCCTATGGATGTCCTGTTGATGTCCCACAGATCGGCGGTTTGGATATCCTAGGGATATCTTATGGATATCCCAAGATATCCTGGGGACCGTTCTAGGATATCGACCATTCATATGGATATCTTATGGATATCCTAGGGATATCCTTTTGTTATGAGGGAATAGTCTCATTTTTGTTGCATCTCAAAATAAATCCATGTTACATGACAGAGAATCTGTTTGGCACATTTTTGATGCGTATGAAATTGAATATGAATTTTATACTCATTTTGATACCAGGTTTTTTTAAAGAAGGCAAATTTAAAATCTCGATTCGAACTAAATAGGAAAATAACATCATTGTAATAGAATAAGGTTTCGACCAAAAAATTCTCTCTTACATTTGCATTTTTTAACATTTTTTGAGTTTTGCTTAAAATTTTAAGCTAATCTGACAATTGTGACTTTGAATTCAGATTCAGCGGGAAAAAATACTTGAGAATATACTATTGTAGTGACATAAATTTTTTTTGATTTTAAGTATTTTTTTTAGTTGTTTTTTGAGTATAAATCAAAAACAAAAGCCAATCTGACTATTCTGACTTCGGATTCGGATTCAGCAGCAAAAAATACATGGGAATACAGTAGTGTAGTGTCTCAGCTAAAACACTTTTTTTTGTGCCTGTGATATTTAAATATACCTAAACATTTAAAATAAAGAAAATCGGAGATATTTATGTAAAAATTATAAATTGAAAAAACATTTTAAAATTACGAAAAAAAAATTGAAAAAAATCGTTTTCTTAGTACAGAACCAAGCTTAAAATTTTTTTGGTTTTTTTTTTGAAAATTTTTCAACAAAAAACAAAGAATACAAACAATTTTAAAAATAAAATTTTAATCTATAAATTGCAAAAATTTAGTAAATTATAATTCGATAATTTTCTGTATGTAAAATTTTCAACAAATTCAATAATTAACAAGTAGGGGGTCCTTTATGTTTATTTCATAAACATTATGCTTCCTCATTGTGTGAAGCAAAAAATTCGCTTCCTCGTGAAGGAAGCAATGAATTTGTCCAATTCAATTGATTGATTTAAAAAATTTCGAGTTAAAAATGTTTTAAATTAATTAAATTTTTTGAAAAATGAAGAAACTTTTAATTAATTTTGAGTGTAACATAACCTTTATATATACGAATCGATTCGTTTTAATGCAAGGAATACAATTATTTTATTCATCAACTTGTATTTAAAAAAAAACACAAAATTTTTTAGCTAAAATATGAATTTTCGATTTTTCAATTTTTATTAATTCTCAAATTTTAAATCAAATCTATACTTTATATATACCAACCAATTCGTTTCAATGCAGGGAATAAAATTATTTCATATATAAACATGAATTTAAATAAACACATCATTTTTTAGCTAAAATGAGAATTTTTGATTTTTTAACTTTCTTTAATTCTTTAAATTTCAATCAAATCTATACTTTATATATATCAATCGATTCATCTTGACATAAAGAAGACGATTATATTATATATTACCTTAAATTTTTTGATTTAAAAATTTTTTCAATTAAAAAAAATTTTTTGGAAAAAAGACGATAAAAATTTTTTTTTGGGGTATTTTTAAAAATCCTCTCGTCATTTTTGAGAGATTAATGTGTTAAATAAGCCTACCAAATTTTATCCAAATCCATTAAAACCTGTTAAAGATATCGTGTTCACAAAAACGATCCACACACACATACACACACACACACACACACATACACACACACATACATACATCCGGACAATTGATCAGGATCTCATATAACATGTTTCTATATAGAGGAAAATTTGTTTTCACCATTTTTAAAAAGTTTATAAACGAAAGGACTACATAGCTTCCTCCACGAGGAAGCAAAACACACAAATTTAAGAAAAAATTTAAGAAAATGTTCTTAGTGTTTACAGGTATGTTAAAATGAAAAAAAAGTCATGTCCAAAGTTAAAAATAATTAATTGGTTTATGAAAAATCGTTATTTTTTATATAAAAATTGAAAACTTTTTTTTCATGTTAACATAAATGTCAAAAGTCGATAAAAAACCGAAACTTTTTTCACTTGGCAACATTTCTAAAATCAATACTTTTAGAGTTTTTAAAAATTAAGAAATTAGATTTTACTTTTTAAAAAACTCGAAAAACACCGATTTTTAAAAATTCATAACTCGAAAATTTGGACATTTATATAAAAAAAATAAGTATACCTTTTTTTCTGTAGAGAAGGAAAAAAAATATGTACTTAAATTTAAAATGTCAAGGTAAATTTCACGTGTAATCGCCCATATATAAAAAATGTAAAATATGTAAAAAAAATTAGAACACACCTCGGAGGGGAGATTCGAGTGTGAACAAGAGGCTGTGGTGACAATTAACATATGCACAGAACGATCTAAGCCACGTAAAAGAGACGTAAAAACAACTCTTGCTGCTTCGTCCACTAAATCCCACCAAGACATAATGTCAGGGACATACAATAATGATGGTAATGTGTGACGAGCTGTTTTAACTTTCTGGAACAAAAAATATTTATAATATTTATATTTTTTTTTACGAAAAGAATATAAAATAAATAAAAATGGAAAAATTAGTTATTCTAAATAAATATATTAAAAAGATAATTTTACATATATATTTAATAAAAATTATTTTTAAAAAATCTATAAACGATTACAAACGATAATTTGTTAATTAAGATTTAAAATAAAATTCTTTCAAATTCAAAGAAACAAAAAGTCTAAAATGAAAATTCGTTAAAGTAACAATTATGTAATATGAAAAATCGGTTAAAGTATTTCTTTTGATAGTTACAGGCATTCAGAAAATTAAATTATATTACCCTTCGAAAAATTAAAATGTTTTTTTAAATTATATATACTTTGAAAGAAAAAATGTCGAAAAATTTTTTAATTTAAAAATTTGTTTATTTACCCACATTTATAGGAAATTAAACTTTTTTTTTCATATTATTACACAAATTTTTAAAAGTGATGCAATTTTTGTTTACGATGTCTTATTTTCTACTTAAATAGATTATCTTTAATTTTATTGAAAACATTTTTGAAAAAATGCACCGTTTTTTAAATATGATTATTTGTTTAACAAAAAAGTGCATTATATTTAAAAAGAAATAATTATATTTTCAAAATGGTGCTTTTAACTTTTAAAACTTTTGTGTAATAGCGATACGAAAAAAAAAATTGATTGCCTAAAAATGTGTGTAAATAAAGAAATTTTTGGATTAAAAAAATCGACATTTTTTTTCATTTAAAGTATATAATTTAGAAAAATATTTTAATTCTTCAAAGGGAAATATAATTTTTTTCTAAATTCCTGTATCTATCAAGAGAAATATTTTAAATAGAATTTCTGTAATATTATAACTTGGAAAAATAAAAATTCAAAACTAAAAAAGTAAATTCTAGGCAATGAAATTTTGTCAAACAAAAATTGTAAAAAATTAATTTTAGAGCTTATTCATTCATATCGCTAATTTGAAAATCATTTTCTAAGTGAAATTTTTAATTTTCTTCCAAATGCATTTTTTAACAATTTAAAGTATAAAAACAAAATTCTAATTTTTAATTAAAAATTATTTATATTTATTAAAAATATACGAAAATTTTACATGCATATTTTTTTTTTATGAAAAAACACATCATTGTGGGGCATGATTAATTATTTGTTTTTAGATTATAAATTTTTAAACGTAAAACATTGTCAATTAACAAAGATCAACAAAAAAAGAAAATAAATAACTACAACAGTCTTTATGAATAGCGACGAACAAATAAATGTTGATAACGAATAATTTAAAAATATATTATCTTTTCTTTTGATTTTATGTATTTCTTATAGTTTTAATAGAAAATGTATTTTTCAATTTTCCACCTAAAATTAAACATTTAATTTAAATTATAAACAATAATAAAATTCTCATTTATTAGATTTCTTTTACTGCATCAATTATTATTAATCACGCCCCACGTTTTTTGGAAGTTCAAAAAAATAGGATTTCGTAAAATTCTCGTAGCTCAGAACAGAAATAAAAAATTAAAATAATAACGATTTTCTATATTTTAAATAAAATATTTAAACTCAAATTTCTTTAAATAATTAGTCACGCCCTAACTTACTCCATTATTCTTTTTTTTTTTAATCCTTATTATTATTTATTATTATTATTATTAAGTATTATAGTTATTACTTTATTTTTATTATTATTTATTATTATTATTATTAAATAATTAAAATAATAATTTGTTGTTATTAAAAAAATCAAAGAATTGGAATGTTAATTTTTTTTTTAAATGAATGTTAACTTGAATTATTGCTTCCTCAACGGCGCGTCCTGTTTCTTCGAAAAGTGTAGTGACGTCCAATATGTGACATGGCAAATGTTCCAATGTGTGTAAAAGTGCCGGTCCCAAGTGTCGGGTATGACTATTGTCCTCGCCACATAATAAAATTCTCGAACAGCTGGAAGACCTCGAAGTAGCTTTCCCTGTTCTAATATAGATGCATATAACAAAATTAAACATTGTTCTTTAAATAAAAATTTTTAAAAAAAAGTGTTAACAATTTTTAAAAATATTTTCAATTTTAAAATTATCTGCATTAGAAAAATAATGTATTGCATATAATAATAAACGAAAATGGTAACTAGAAACCAAAAAAATTATTTAAATCCATAACATTATTTTTTTTTGAAAGCCAATAAGAAAATCTAAATTCGAAAATAAAGATTGTTTCCTTTTTAAAAAAACACCAAAAATTTTTGTATCATCATCCTAGATATTTTAGACAGATAAGATCTTTTACAAAGATTACAAACTCATTTGTCAATAAAATAAATTAATCTAAAAAAAAATTTTTTTTTAATTTTTTCTTTTTAAAGAAAAGTTTCTCAGTTTTTTATGATATTAAAACTGAATTAATTTCAAATTAGGCAGGCTAAAATTTGTCGAAGCTGAAAATAAATGTTTTTCTCAAAATATTGTTTTTTAAAATTTCTTGGACATGTGTTTTTTTGTTTGACTGAAAAATTTTGTTCACGAAGTTAAAATGAATTTAATTTTCCAAGTAAAAATTATCATTTATCTTAAAATAAAGAAAACTTTTTTTATTTATCATTTTGACTAATAGGGGATATTTCAGTTTTTTTTTTTTTGACCTGAAAGAGCTTGAACACCTCTTTGAAAATTCGGTGGAAAAATTAAAAAACATTTTTAAAAAACCAAATGGCTCCCATTTTACTAAAAAATCTTTAAATTCAAATTACTCAAAAAACCCCACCTTATTTTTTGTTGAAATTTTTTTTGTAAATTGTCTTTATAATAAAGAATATTTTCCATAAGAATTTAACTTGTGTCTAATACTGGTAGAAGACAAAAAAAATTTTTTTTTTATATTTTCAAAGAAAAATTCCGATGCATGATTATTGCATAAAAATAATTGGTTAGAATTTTCAATTTAAATAATTTTATCAGATATGTAATTATTTTTCAAATGAATTTTGATTTTTTGTATTAGCCTAACATAATTTCTTTTTAGACGAATTTTTACTCGATAACATTTTTACCGAACTTTTATTCAGCAGAATTATTATTTCACAGAATTTCTTTTTATCTCACTTTTTATTTAAAACAAAAAAAAAATTTGTACGAATTTTTATTTGATATAATTCTTAAAACGGCGAAGCTTCATTTGTCCGAAATTGCAAATGACCGAATATACAGTCAACAGAAAGATTTCGACACTATTTCCAAAATTTACCAATCAGAAGTTATCAAGAAAATCATGACTTATAAAATTATAAAAACAGAGCTGATATCTTTTTGTCAATTATTTGTTTGACAATTTGAAATTTCGGATAAATAAAAATTAATCGTTTTAAAAATTCTGTCAATTAAAAATTTCTTAAAAATGAAAATTTTGACAAATTCAATTTCGGTGAATAATTGGAAATTGTTGCATTTAAAAATTCGAAGCACTTAAAATTCTATTAAATATAAGAATTCTGTTATAAATTAAAATTCGGTTAAATTAACATTCTTTTCAATAAAAAATTGTTTAAAGAGAAATTTTTTATAACAAAAATTCAAGCAAATAAAAATTTAGTACTTAAAAATTCTGTAAAGTAAAAATTCGTTTTAAAATGAATTTTGTCAAATGCTAATTCGTAAAATGAAAATTCATCAAAATAATAATTAAATGTAATAGAATTCTTTAAAATACATTTCGTCTAAAAAAAAATTTGAAAAACTTTTCCAAAGAAAAATTCATTTTCTGATATAAAATCAGTATTAATAAAATAACGTTTATAAATTAATGTTTTGAAGAATAAATTTCTTCAATTTTTTTTTTTGTGGATGTAATTGAAACCGGAAATTCCAATCTAAGAATCCTTATAAGCAGAGTCTTATCTTATCGCCTGAAATAAGAATTTTGTATTGTATTACATATTATCTGAAGTAAGCATTCCTGTTGGACACAGGATCTCGAGCCTCGTCATGATAATTGAGAACGATTCTTTCAGCAACGGTTGAATTCTACCAGATAAGGATTTTACTGGTGCCACTGCAATGCGATGTGACGCTGGAACAATGTTTTGTTGTGCTTTCAAAAAATCTTGCTTTTCTACCTTTTTTAAAAAATGAAAAAAAAATTTTTTTAATTCAAAATTTCTGTACAAAATTTTTTATTTTTTAAATGGACAAAAATATTGTTACTTTTTTTCGTAACGGTAACGCGTTACTATTTTTTAAAAAACTAGTTTTTTACTTTCTACCGTGACTATAACGCGTTACTTTTTTGAAACAACCACTGCCGTTACTTTCTGCCGTAACGGTAATGTGTTACTTTTTTAAATAAATTACAGTCTTTACTTTCTACCGTAACTATTTGTGTTCGAGGTGTTAAGAGACTAACATTGTTACCTCATTCGATAGCGGTAACGTTTTCTATTATATTTAATATACTAATTTTGTAACTTTTTTTCCGCAACGATAACACGATACTATTTTTTCAAAACAACTACTGCTTTTACTTTCTACCGTGACAGTAACGCGTTACTCTTTTTTGAAACAATTACTGTCATTAATATCTATTGTAACGATAACACGTTACTATTTTTTAAATAGACTAACATCGTTACTTCATATAGTGACGGTAACGTTTTCTCTTATTTTAAATCGACTATTATTGTACTTTTTTTTCCGCTACGGTAACGCATACCTATTTTTAGAAAACAAAATAACTACCTTCAGTGATCTTTCATTAATGTGATACTTTGATTTTGATGTATAAATCTGTGGATAATTTCTTCTAACGCAACACATAACCGACTCAGCACACAATGCTTGAAGATCACTTCCGCAATAGCCAATTGTTTTTGATGCCAAATAAGCGAGAAATTTTTGCGCTGGTTTTTGTTTCCAATTTTTCACATGAATCTGTAAAACATAGTTCTTCAAAAAAAAAAAAGAAAATTTGTATCGAAATAAAATATTCTCATTACATTGTAACCATCGAACATTATTTGTTTCATCCCCAGCGATTATTTGAATTTAAAATAAAATTATCGACTGTTGGTAAAATAAAAATCTACATTACCAATTGTGGATCATGTAGGAATCTACATTGCCAACGGTCGGTAAAACAGAAAACTGTTTTTACCAGCTTATTTTATTATTCGCTTTTTTAAAAAAGATTGTTTTGTCAAAGAAAACATTCTACCGCTAATATATCCTTTCTTGCATTATAACAAGGAAGTGGAAAATATAATTCTCTATCAAATCTTCCTGGACGTCGAAGTGCCGGATCAATTGCATCCAATCGATTTGTTGCGCCAATAACAATAATTTCCGAATTACTATCTAAACCGTCCATTAAGGCCAAAAGTGTTGAGACAATACTGACGTGAACAAAATCTTGACGACTTGATCTTATTGGCGCTAAACCATCGACTTCGTCAAAAAATATTATACATGGTTTCGATTGTTGGGCCTAAAAATTAAAATAAATTTTGTTTAAAAATTAAAAGAAAAGTTTTTATTTTGTTTTTTAATAAATTTTATAACTTTTGGCATTTTTATATATTTTATTATTATATACTAAACCATTAGAAAAATTTTCTGTAATTTTTTTTCACTTTCGCCAACCCATTTACTGAGGCAATCAGAACCCTTTCTCGATATAAATGACACTTTTCTCTCTGAATTACTACATTCAACTGCCAATGCACCAGCAACCAATGTTTTTCCTGTTCCTACGTAACTATATATTCTTAAGACATTTTTCATCACATACAAAAATATACAGGGTTATTTTTATATTCCGGATCCCCTAAAAAATTTTTTTAATCTCATTTTTTTTTTTAAACAAAAAAAAAGTGGAATTAGAAAATAAATTTTAGGGGGTCCGGAACATAAAAATCACCCTGTACCTCTATATTTTTATTTAATTAAATTTAATTTAATGGCAATTATTTATTTATTAAATATAATTAAATAAAAAATATATAAATAATAATTAATACATAAAAATGTGTAATAAATTATTAATTTTTGTCTAGATACCCCAACTTGAAACTTGTGTAAAAAGGTTTCTATTTGACAAAAAACTTATTATATATATAGTGATTTTTATTGGTTTTTTAGTAAGGAAAACAATAGGTTTATTGATTTTTTGATAAAATAGAAATAAGTTGAACAAAACTTCCAAGAACGAAAACGAAAAATTTGTCGAAATTTGAATTTTGCTGGGGTATCTAGACACCCCAATTACTCCTTCTAGGGTTAAAAATATATGGAATTCAAATAAATTAATTAATTGTGGAAAATTATTAAATGACGGAAAGTTGTAAATAAATAAATAAAACAAAAATAACGAATTAATTAAGTCGTATTTTTATACTTTAATAAAAATAAAAATATTAAATAATAATATCAATTATATTTTTTTGTACAATTTTTTAAATACTTTTTTTTATTTTATGGTAAATGATTAAAATAAACAATGAAAATAAATTGATGAAAAAAATAATTAAATACATTTAATTAAAAATAATTTTATAATTCAAAATAATATTTAAATAAAAAGAAAAATTAAATACTCAATTTTTTACTAACCGGGTGGACCGTAGAACAATAAACCACGTGGAGGTCGAAGATTAAATTTAGCATAAACTTCACCGTACATTAATGGAAAAAGAACCATTTCTTTGACAATTCTAATATGTTTATCAAGTCCTCCAATACATGAGAAATCCTTATTGTTTCCAGACATTATATGTGTATGTGCCAAATAAAAAATTTATAAAATTTAAATTGATGAATATCAACAAATTTTGTAAAAATGTCAAAAATTCAAAATTTCAACGTTGTTGATAAAAAATCATTTCGTTTATTGCACTTGAATTTTTTTTCTTTGTCTATAAATCAAACTGAAATTTTCACTAGACGAAATAATTAAAAAAAAAAAACAAAAATAATGGAAATTAAAAGATATTTTACACAAAAAAATTTCCCCTTTCTGACATTTCTCCCAACTAAAAAACTTTGCCATAAACAAAAAAAAAAAGACGAGAATGAGAAAACAAATGAAAAGCGTATTTTTAAAAATTATTTTCTTTTTTCGTTTAATATTTTTGAATTTAAATTTTTAAAAAATTTCATTTCATTTCATTTAAATTAAATTAATATAATTACAAATAAATAAATTTTTAAACAAAATAAAATTATAAATAAAATTGATTTCATCAAACTGTGAAAGATTCAATATTGTATAATTTTTAAAGAAAAGAAAAATTAATTTAATCCGAAATTTATTGTTAAAATAATAAATAATAATTAATTTTTTATGTGTGTTTTTAAATAATAATAATAAATCATCATTTTGCTTCCTCGTGGAGGAAGCTTTGTAGTCCTTTCGTTTATAAAACTTTTCAAAGTGGCGGAAACAAATTTTTTTCTTTATAGAAACATGTTATATGAGATCCTGATCAATTGTCCGGATGTATGTATGTGTGTGTGTGGATCCCTTTTTTGTTTAGAAGATAACTTTAACAGGTTTTAATGGATTTAGATAAAATTTGGTAGGCTCATTTATCATATCAATATCTCAAATCTGACCAAAGGATTTTGAAAAATACCCAAAAAAAAAAAATTTTATCGTCTTTTTTCCAAAAATTTTTAAATAGAAAAATTTAAGGTTATATATAATAAAATCGTTTTCCTTACGTCAAGACGAATCGATCGATATATATAAAGTATACATTTAAGGTAAATTTAAAGAATTAATGAAAGTTAAAAAATCAAAAATTCACATTTTGGCTATAAAATTTTGCTTTCTCCAAGAGGAAGCAAATTTTTTTGCTGATCGTAAAGAGGAAGCAAAATTTTCATGTAATAAACATCTGAATTTACAACTTGTTTATCCAATTTCTATAAACAATGGCTCATTTTTCTTTTTGAAAGATTCTCTAAAATTCTGTTTATTAAATTTTCTTAACAATAATATTTTGATTTCAACAGTTATTAAGCAATATTTATAAAAATTTATTAACTATAACTGAAAAAAGCACCCTATGTTTATTGTATATTAAATAGTTTTATCACAAAAAATTAGAATTAATAACTAAAACGCTTTGAAATAAAATAAAAATTCACTTCACAGACAAATTTGACTTTTTGAGAATTATAACCACCGCAAGTCTAAAAAACTACCCCTATATTCGACCCCTTTTACAATAAAATATTTTCGGTTACTTTTGCGTTATGTCACTATATGGACATCTGAGAAAAAATTTTAAATCTTATTTCTTTTAGTTTATATGCATACTCTATAAGGTTTTTGGGATTGCTGAATCCGAATTTGATTTCAGATTTTCAAAATTCAAAATGGCGGATCCAATGTGGACACCCAAATTTTTAAAAATTGACCAGATTCGTTTGAAACTTGTTACTCGGGAGGTTTTTGAGGTCGTTGAATCGAAATTTGATTTCAGATTTTCAAAATTCAAAATGGCGGATCCAATATAGACACTAAAATTTTTAAAGATTGACCAGATTCGTTTGAAACTTATTACTCGGGGGGTTTTTGAATTCGTCTAATCCAAATTTAATGTCAGATTCGCAAAATATCGAAATGACGCCTCTAATATGGCGACACAATATGGCAAAAATTTGTATTTTTATACTGCAATTACACCTAGAGAAAAAATTTATTAGTTTTGAATAAAAACGTATATTTCAATCATTTTTATTTATTTCAAATAAATATTTTATTTAAATTAAATAAATAAATGTTTGTTTGAAATTGTCGAATATGTTTCTTACAAATAAACAATTTTATTAGTACTTTTTAAAAAGGTACATTTGTGTCAAATAAATAATATATTTAATTGAAATAAAAGTTTATTCGAGTTCAACGCAAGCATGCGCAGAATACTGTATATGATATAACTTTAAAGATGTCGGACGTAGTGAAAACGAGGTGACAGATTAACGCGACCAAGCAGTTGTTTGTACAAGGATTGATTATTATTTGATTAAAACAAATACTAATTTCAGGATAATTAAAGAAATCTTTTTATTCGCGAGTGTTTATTAATTAAATTACACTTTCCTTTTATTTTGAGTGCCTTTCTCCCTGTTGTGTCTCAAATGTGAAGCAGAATTCAAATCAACTTATCATTGACATAGAGAAATGGAAATTGTTATGTTTCAACAATATCCACGGAACATACAAAAAAATAATCACGAAATGTAAAAATTTAAGATTTTCAATTTGAATCATAAATTTTAATTATATCAATTCCAGAATATTTGGCTGAATACCAGGCAATTTTGCAATTAAATATATTACATTCAAAACTTTTTATTTATTTGTCCTAAATATAAAATATATTTGTAGCAAATAAAAATTTATTTGTCTCAAATTTAAATATAAAAATTTATTTGAGACAAAGAAAACTTTAGTAGACTCTGAGACAAATATTCATTTTTATTTAAGTCAAATATATTTTATTTAATTCAAATAAAACATTTCTCTGGGTGTAGCCTACAGGTTAGTAGTTCTCAGGGTCCACCGCGCGGAGGTTACAGTACATTTCCAGACCTCTTTTTTGATTTTTTTGTTTTTTTATTATTTTTTTTGTTTTTTTAGATTTAAAAAAAATTTTATAGTTTTTTTTTAGTTTTTATATTTTTTTAATTCGAAAATTTGTTTTAGACATCTCCTTTTGGAGTGAAGTTTTTAGCATGAATCATTTTTCACGTAAGGTTTAGAATTACCCAAAAAACAGATACTCACAAGAAAACAATCACAAAACATAGACAAACACAAATTCATAAATAAGGACGAAAATTTACAAAAAAAAACTTAAATTTACAAAGCCAACCTGGGTAACTCATTGGGAATGAAATTTCTGGAAACAAAGATCAATGCAAAGGGGAATTTTGCATGTTTTGCAAACTATCCTGGTTCTAGTTTCTTTATTATTTGCACTGCACAATTGGCATCGCATTCTGCTATTTTCTTTGACAGGCATGTGTTTGTTTTCTTGCGTCCGAATGTTTTTTGTAATTTTCATTACCTTCGCATCGTAATGAATCAGGCGACCTCTTTTTTCCCGTGAAGAAAAGGTGCCAATCAATTGTTTTGCCAAATTGATACGAAAGTCAAGTTGATGAAGCGATTTTTTTTCCTGGTGAATTTTAAAAATTATGAACGAATTTATAATTGCGAGATCAATCAGAAAATAAAGAACTCAATGCCACCATTTCTTTGATCGCCTGCCTATGCCATATCGTTCTTTGAAATGATCAAATCGATCTACAGCTGCCATAAATTTATTATAAGCAGAGATTGCTTCACGACAAGGAACAGAAATTTTTGTGCCATCTTTATTCTTCCTAGTGACGAAGGTGACAGTAGTAGGATTATGCACTGTTGTCAGTATTGTAACTGGCTTAGAATCCATCCATTTAATAGCGCCAACACAACCTTTTGTCTGGTAAACGTATAGTCACCTCTAATCATTTTCTGTCCTCTTTTCCCCTTATTTACATTACTCTGCTTCAATATGTCTGGTAGACCTACACTATTAGTTCTCACTGTACCTACCGCAAAAATTTGTTTGGCCTTCAACTCTTTCATGAGATTGACAGACGTGAAGAATTTATCAAAGGCTACCAAGATTCCAGTGTTTCGTAAATGATCAGTTAACTGAATAACAACCCGTTCACCTAACGTATACCCTGAAGAAACACTCGAATCGGACTTTCCGGTATAAACCTCAAAAGACAAGACATAACCTGTCTGGGAAGCTGCCAGGCACCAAACTTTGTACCCTCTTTTTATGGGCTTCATTGGATTGTACTGTTTTAAAGTTGAACGACCTTTAAATAAAATCATAGATTCATCAACTGCCACAGTCATCGAGTTACGATAATGCTTCTTTATATTTTTATTGAGAACTTCAATAAGAGGCCTAACTTTATAAAGCTTATCATAATTAATGTTTCCTCTAGGCAGCATAGTATCATTAGAGTTTAGATGAATTGATGCAGTTATCTGTTTGAAACGGTCACGCGTCATGACATTAGATATTGCCTCAACTCTTAAAACTGAATCTGAACTCCAATAATCTCGAAGTCTTGGAAGTTGATGAATTCCCATGAGAATATGCATACCAATCCAAGCCTGCAATTCCTTAGCACAAATATCTGTCCAGATCGTTTCTGTACCACTTGTGGATGTGCTAGCATTTGAACACGGAAGAGTCGAAAATTTTTTTTTGGCATATGAATTTGTCTCAGAGATAATGAAATCTAAAACTTCTTTAGTAAACAGGTGGGAAAAATAATCAATTTCTTCATGATTTCTATTAATTTTCAATTTTACTTCTGGATCACCATCGAAATTTATATTCAGTGCATTAAAATAACTTGTATCCTCTAACCAATTCTCATTTTGTTCTAAAGATTCATCGCAACTTTCGGGTTCAGAATGAGAATCTGAATCAGAATTTGAACCTGAGTCGATTTCGCCACAGGGTTCTGATTCATCGTCATTCTCATCTGACGAATCACTGTCCCCGTCAACGTCAGAATTTTCGGGATTGACAGGTAGAGCAAAGTTTTGTTCGTTACTTTTATTCGAACGAAGTGAATATGTTTGTTTTTTTCTATTCATAATGATGTACAGTTATTATGGATAAACTTTTTGAGCGCGCAGTATTCGTAAGCGTCTAGTGATGAAATGCTTTATTATGTTCCCATAATCTATAAGCTCATTCAAAAGCACAATGAAGTACGTTAGTCCTCAATCGAGCTGCAAGCTCTCACTAAAGAGCTGTAGGATTGGGAGTTAAGTAGTAGTGGAAAGATCAACATGCGCATGCGCCTCGTGCACGATGCGCCATATTAGATCCGCAGTTTTATATTTTTAAAAGCTGACACCAAATTCGTAAAAAGTGACGCTAAGACCCACACAGTAAAATTTTTAAGACCTTAGATCAGCATTTCTATTTTTTTGCCCGCCATATTAAATACGCCATTTTCAATTTTAGAAAACTAACATTGGATTCGTGATCAGCGAAAAAACCACGAGTAGTCACTTTCATGAGCATAGCTTAACTTTTTGAATTTTTGTCCGACATATTGGATCCACCATTTTGCTTTTTTTAAAACTAACACGGGATTTGTAATCAGCAACCCCAAAAGCCGCAAAGTGGACAGTTTCATGAGCATAGCTTAACTTTTTGAATTTAGGATCCGCCATTTTGAATTTTGAAAAACTGACACCGGATTAGTTATCAGCGACCCCAAAAACCCCCGAGTGACGAGTTTGAAGCGAATTCGATGAATTTTATAAATCGTCGTCCGCCATATTGGATCCGCCATTTTGAATTTTTTAAAACTGACACCGGATTCGTAATCAGCGACCCAAATGACCGTTGACTGCATAGGATGTTGAGTATTTCATTACTGTAAATAATTGAGGCCTTAAAGGGTATAGGTAATTAAAAATAGAAACTGAAATCCTAAAACACTTAGGTTCCATAATTTCATTTAAACGAGGTATTAAAAAAATTCGACTTCATCCCGTACATTTCTTATAGTTATGTTAGTATGTGCACTGATTCATCGCCATTTTGGATTTCTCCCCACCCAACTTAAACAATCTAATTGTCACATACGAGAAAAAGCGCTATAATTTAAAAAGGATAAGCTTTTTTTGAAAGATCTGTTTTCTACACCCAGAGAAAAAATTTATTAGTTTTGAATAAAAACGTATATTTAAATCATTTTTATTTATTTCAAATAAATATTTTATTTAAATTAAATAAATAAATGTTTGTTTGAAATTGTCGTATATGTTTCTTACAAATAAACAATTTTATTAGTACCTTTTAAAAAGGTACATTTGTGGTGTTTATTAATTAATTCACACTTTCCTTTTATTTTGAGTGCCTTTCTCCCTGTTGTGTCTCAAATGTGAAGCAGAATTCAAATCAACTTATCATTGACATGGAGAAATGGAAATTTTTATGTTTCAACAATATCCACGGAACATAAAAAAAAATAACCACGAAATGTAAGATTTTCAATTTGAATCATAAATTTTAATTATAACAATTCCAGAATATTTGGCTGAATACCAGGCAATTTTGCAATTAAATATATTACATTCAAAACTTTTTATTTATTTGATACACAGCCCCACAAAAAAAAGTGTCGTGCGCGGCAGACCAGACTAGTCATTTCCTATGTATTTTGACGCGCTGAACACGAATCCGAAGTCCGTTTTGCTCCATCACGTCAGGATTTTTTTCTAACCTCCAAAAACCTGTCGGATTTTGAGAGGTAGGCTATTTTTTTTTAAATTGATGGATTTACTTCAAACTTGGTATCTAGGGGTTTTTTGGGTCGCTGATGACGAATTTGAAGTTAGATTTTCAAAATTCAAAATGGCGGCTCCAATATGGCGGACGAATTTTGTAAAAATTGATGGATTTACTTCAAACTTTGTATCTAGGGGTTTTTTGGGTCGCTGATTACGAATCTAAAGTTAGATTTTCAAAATTTAAAATAGCAGCTCCAATATGGCGGACGATATCGACCCTTCAAAGGTGATAATTCCGCCCTTACACACGAAACTAGGAGCAATTAAACAGTTTGTCAAAGCCTTAGATAAAAAAGGAAACTGTTTCAAATACCTGGAACAAAAGTTTCCAGAAATCTCTGATGCGAAACTACAAGAAGGGGTTTTCGACGGACCACGTATTCGCAAATTGTTAAAAGATGAGCAGTTTATCACCAAGATGAATAAAAAGGAGAAAGCCGCATGGCTTAGTTTTAAAGCAGTTGTCGAAAATTTTCTGGGTAATCACAAGAGTGAAAATTGGGAGCAAATAGTCAGTGATATGATTAAAAACTTTAGTAAGTTAGGATGCTTAATGAGCATAAAGTTGCATTACTTAGACTCGCATCGGGATCAATTCCCTGAAAATTTGGGAGATTACAGTGAAGAACAAGGAGAACGATTCCATCAAGATCTGAAAGAAATTGAGCGTCGTTATCAAGGAAGATGGGATGTAAATATGATGGCCGACTACTGTTGGATGCTGAAAAGGGATATTGTACCTGGAGGCACCAATTTGAAAAGAAACCCATTACACAGATCCTTTGAGGACAAAAGAGTGCGCTACCATAATAAGACGTGAATACCTTACTTATGTATATAAGAATTTCCATTTCTAGTTTTGAAAATCTAACTTCAGATTCGTAATCAGCGACCCAAAAAACCCCTAGATACCAAGTTTGAAGTAAATCCATCAATTTTTACAAAATTCGTCCGCCATATTGGAGCTGCTATTTTAAATTTTGAAAATCTAACTTTAGATTCGTAATCAGCCCAGTCGAAAATCGTAAGTTTCCCTGAAGGGTTCACATGGCCTTCAGGTAACTGTTATGAAGGTTTCAAAAGCTTCATGGCAACTATTTATACATTAGACCTAAAATTCTGTGATATTTGCTTTCTGACTTCTTAACGGGAAGCTTTTTCTACAGCTTGTTGAATATCTGTGGACAGCTTCTAGCAAAAGGTCTACCAGTTTGCTTGGTGAATGCTTTCCTAATGCCTGGTTTAATGTGTAAGAAAGCAATTCTATTTGCTTTTCACAAGTTGCAAATTAATATGTAATTTAATTACCTTTTTTACTCTTCCTGAAAACTAGAATAATTTCATTAAATTAAACTAAATCGAAAAATCATAAAAATTCTATAGTAATTTGTAAATCCGTTTTATACAATTAATAATTATTCTTTATATATTATATAAAAATTATTTTTCAAAGAAAACGTTTATTTTTAAACACTTAAATTATATACGAAAAAAATTATATATAACTTGAGCAAAATTTGGGGTTAGGAATACGAACACGGTAAAAACCTTTTATATTGAATAATGAATACAATTTCTTAAAAAAAAGACAAAATATTTAATATTTAAAAAAAAAGATTATTATTTTTATACTTGATATTTATGAATATTTTTTATAAATAATATATTCTTTATTCTTTTAGAATTTCATAATTTATGAAAATGAATTTAACAGCGTATTTTTATTTACAAATTTTGGTTGACAACAATGTACTAAAAGTTAAAAATTTACAAAATATTTTAATTATTTATTAAAATATTTAAATATAATAATCTAATACATAATATTTTTACGAGATAAATAAAGATGGAAAGAAAGGTTAAATTTAATTTTTCATCATTGTCATTTTTCCGCTGTTTCCTGAAACATCCATGACGCTTCATTTAATTTTCGCCACCTGAACGCTTTCTTTTTATATATGCAAAATCCTGCAACTCTTTGATAACTCTCTCAAAGCTACTTGAATGCTTTGTTTAAAACGTACAAAATTTGTTATTTTCAAGCTTTCCGTGGAAGCGAAAAATCGGCCATAACAGGCTTCCTGAAAGTTTTCTATAGCTAGTTATCTACTGTCTCACAATTCTCTAATGGTTATTTCAATACTTCAAAACAACTTTTTGTTCAGCTTAACGTAGCGTAGGATTTTCGACTGGGAGCGACCCAAAAAACCCCTAGATACAAAGTTTGAAGTAAATCCATCAATTTTTACAAAATTCGTCCGCCATATTGGAGCCGCCATTTTGAATTTTGAAAATCTAACTTCAAATTCGTCATCAGCGACCCAAAAAACCCCTAGATACCAAGTTTGAAGTAAATCCATCAATTTTTAAAAAAAATAGCCTACCTCTCAAAATCCGACAGGTTTTTGGAGGTTAGAAAAAATCCTGACGTGATGGAGCAAAACGGACTTCGGATTCGTGTTCAGCGCGTCAAAATACATAGGAAATGACTAGTCTGGTCTGCCGCGCAAGACACTTTTTTTTGTGGGGCTGTGTTATAAAATATATTTGTATCAAATAAAAATTTATTTGTCTCAAATTTAAATATAAAAATTTATTTGAGACTATGAAAACTTTAGTAGGCTCTGAGACAAATATCCATTTTTATTTAAGTCAAATATATTTTATTTAATTCAAATAAAACATTTCTCTGGGTGTATAGTGTAAATTAAACACTACATGCCAGATAGCACCGAATTTTGCAGGAAGTTAACAGGAAGTTAACGACCATAAGTTCGGAAGTTAACACTGTTATCTTCCCAAAAGTTTTAAATGTCCTCAGAGTTTAAGTTTAACACTGTTAACTTGCTGGAATTTGTAAAGCTAAATTTGCAGAAAGTTTTTTTAGTAAGTTAGCATAAATTTTGCAAGAAGTTTTTTCTGATAAATTCAAAATTAATAAAAAATATTCTTTTTTCAAGATGTGTGTATTTTAGTACATCCATATAGCTTGTCTATGTAGGGAAATGTGATTAAAAAGTATTGCGCCGCCCTAGCTGTCATAGAAAACATCTGCGCATGAAAATAGATTTTTAAGTTTACCTTAAAAATTTTGTGTAAAATTACAAAGCAAAACTTTCAGCAAATTTACTTTTCTAACTTTCAACAAGTTAACAATGTTAACTTAAACTCTGAGGACATTTAAAACTTCTGGGAAGTTAACAACGATAACTTCCAAACTTATCGCCGTTAACTTCCTGTTAACTTTCTGTAAAGTCCGGTACTATCTGGGATTGTACAATTCTACAATAAAATAACAATATTAGTGAATTAATTATTTTATTTGAATTTTTTTCATCTTTAGTTCTCTCGCTATTCACCAGGGCGGCGTCTCCATCATTTTTCTTCGCTAATTATGTAGTAATCTAACCCTATTGGAAATCCCCACATGGGAAACCACATGGGATCCTATGTCAAAAACTATGTAAAACCCCCTTCTATATAGGAAACCATATGGTTTTCCATATAAATCCCCATGGGAAATTAAGATAGGATTTGGCATAGGAAAAAAACAAAACGAGGTTCCACATTTCCCATGTTAAATACTAAATGAAATCCTTTATCATTTTTTTGAAAAATTTTCCGATGTAAATTCCATGTCAATTCCCATATCATTCCCCATGTGAAATCCTTTATCATTTTTTAAAAAATTTTCCCATGTCAATCCCCATTTTATTCCCCATGTGAAATCCTTTATCATTAAAAAAAAAATTTCCTATGTTAATCCCCATTTCATTCCCCATGAAATCCTTTATCATTTTTTTGATTTCGGTAATAAGGGTACGGTCACACTATCTCATGCATGCAGAAACATTTGGCCGGTCACAGTTCAACGAAATCTAGTGAATGTTTAGTAACTTTCTAGTAATTTTCCAAAAAATTCGGTTGTAACTAGAAAGTACTAAACATTCACTAGATTTCGTTGAAGTGTGACCGGCCAAAAGTTTCTGCATGCATGGACAGTGCATTCATGAAATAGTGTGATCGAACCCTAAGATGGGGTTTGACATGGGGTTTGATAGGGGAAAATTTTTCAGAAAAATGATAATGATTTACATGGGGAATAACATGGGAATTGACATGTGAAAATTTTTCAAAAAAATGATAAAGGATTTCATATGGGGAATGACATGGGGTTTTACATGGAAGAATTAAAAAAAAATGATAAAGGATTTCACATGGAGAATGACATGGGGTTAGAGATGGTATTTGACATTAAAAAATTTTTGAAAAAAATGATAAAGGATTTCACATGGGGAATGACATGGGAATTGACATGACAATTGACATGATAAAATTTTTCATAAAAATGATAAGGGATGTCACATGGGGAATGACATGGGAAAATTTTTGAAAAAAATGATAAGGAATTCACATGGGGAATGACATGGAATTTTACATGGGAAAATTTTTGAAAAAATGATCAAGGATTTCATATGGGGAATGACATGGAATTTTGCATGGGAAATTTTTTGAAAAAAATGATAAGGGTTTCACATGGGGTTTGACATGTGAAATTTCAATATAGATGTAGATCATCTTTATAGTTCCACAGTTACTCCACCAGATGGTGAAAATATTTTCTCTCACAGTTGAGATCAGTCTGTAACACTATAAAAGCCGAGAGTCTAACTCAGAAGTAAAGCAAACTTTTTTTTATTTTCAGATGAGTTGCAGTAATATTATTTTATATTTAATCAAATAATTACAATTTTTTGTAAACTGCCGCCTGCATAAAGCAGCCAACTGAAAATTCTCGAATGAAATCCTATATCGTTTCCTATATGTAAATCCATGTGAAATTTTAGGTTAAAATTTCAGAATCTACATGAAATCTTATATGATTTCCTATGCTTAAATCCATTTGTTTTATCATGTGTAAGAATGCACATGAAATCGTGTTCCATTTCCATCGCTGATATTTTTTATTACAACGCATCAAAACAATTCAGTGAAAATTAATGAAAAAAATTATTACACCATTATTATGCACCATTAACGTCTCACCTATTGATAATTAATTAAAATTCCTTTTAATTAAATTGATTTAACTGGCATTTCATTGAAAAGGTATGTGTATTCTTTATTTTATTAAAATTATTGAATTTTTTTATCAGGCATTAAAATTAAATTGGGTAATACTCTACTTTTGATTCTAGTTTGGCCATTGTATATGGGCGATTCCACGTGAGATTTGCCTATGACCTTTTAAATTCGTCTAAATATTTTTTTTTCTTATTCTTTGTAGAAAAAAAAGGTTTACTTTTTTTTTATAAGTGCACAAATTTTCGAGTTATGAATTTTTTCAAATCTGATTTTTTCAAGTTTTTTTAAAATACACCTAATTTCAATGACATGTAACTCTAAAAATATTGAATTTAGGAATTATGACCAAGATACAAAAAAGTTTCAGTTTTTATCGTCTTTCAAAATATGTAAACGAAAAAAAATTTTTGAATTTGTTTATAAAAAACAGCGACTTTTTATAAACAAATTAAATTTTTTTAAATTTAGGCGCGATTTTTTTTATTTTTACACACATGAAAATAAGAAGAAAATTTTGCAATAAGTTTTGGAGTGGGCCTGATAATCCTTTTGTTTATATAATTTGTTTTAAAAAACATTTTTTCTTTTTTTTTCTTTTCAAAATAAAAAGTGTTTATGACACTAGGGGGCCATCCATAAATTACGTTGCACTATTTTTCACCATTTTCGACTCCCCCCCCCCTCCCCCATGTTGCACATTTTGCACACATTAGCGCCATTTTTTCTATTGAATGTTGCAAATTCTTGACCCCCCCTCACCCCTTCAAGCGCAACGTAATTTATGGATGGCCCCTAGGATCTACTAGTAAACTCATAAAAAAGCAAATTAAAATACATTTTATTTTGAAAAATAAAAAAAAGTAAAATTTTTTTTTCGTTAACATATATTTGGAAAGTCGATAAAAAACTGAAACTTTTTTGTATCTTGGTCATAATTCCTAAATTCAATACTTTTAGAGTTACATGTCATTGAAATTAGGTGTATTTCAAAAAAACTTGAAAAAATCAGATTTTTAAAAATTTATAACTCGAAAATTTGAGCACTTATAAAAAATAAAAAAATACGTAAACCTTTTTTTCTACAAAGAATAAGAAAAAAATATATTTAGACGAATTTAAAAGGTCATAGGTAAATCTGACGTGGAATCGCCCATATATAATATTATAGTTTTTATTGTAAAATTTAATTTTGAGATTTTTTAGACACAAAAATTTTGGTTAACTTTCCGAACATATTACGACTCGTTCAAGTGGATGAAAAATAAAGGAAAAGTTTGCACATAAAGAAAAAAAGATTTTTAACACGTTTGTGTTGTAGATTTTTTTTAATTTATTTAATTTTGACATTTAGGGTATTATATCTTTTTTTAAATGGCTTAGAATATAAAAAAGCCTGTGAGAAAAAAATCTCATGTAATATTCATTTGTTTTCTGTAATTCGTAACCTCGTCTTTTTTTAATCTCGAAAACAAGTAAATTTTCTCATATATTTTATATTATTGTTGCATTCAATTTAATATTACTATTATTTACAATTTATTATGTTACATTCTCTCGTTTGGAGTTTGAGATGTTTATGGTTGTGTATATTGCCTGAAAATGTAAGAAAGCAAACAAGCACAAACATCATAAACCCGAACAATAACATTTAAAAGGGCGCTGATGCCCATTGTTACGGAAGGCGCTGCGCCGACGACTGTAAGGGAAAACCCAAAACAGTCTGGCGCGGGAGTATAGGGAAAACCCAAGTACTAGTATTTCATTTAAATATACACAGATATTTCTTTTCTATTTTTTAATGTAAATATTCAAGTATTACTTACAATAATTTTAATTTTGCTTTCCTGTTATGAAGTAATAATATATTATTGTATCTTTTTTCTACTTTTATTATAAAAATATCATTTTATCCCTTAGACTAAGTTGATTTATTTTAGTAATATTAAAGGAATTTAATATTAAAATAATATATATAGGGTCAGTTGGGGTAAATGGGGACAAAATCGCTATTTTTAACAAATTACGTAAGTTTCTTCTTTTGACCCCTTCGCTGTGAGGAGCAAAATCTTAAATGTGGGTGTAAATTGTTGTCTTCCTTTTGGAACCGATAACGAGACAAAGTACTTTCAGTAGTTTACACTCGTGCGATGCACTTTGAAATTTGGAAAATTCAAAATAGATAAGAATACAGCCATTAAATCTTTTAGAAACTCTAAAGTGCATCCTTCCAGCTGTTGACTGCTGGGGTCTTTTTCCTATCTTATCACTTTTCCACGAAAGTCCAAGAGTTTTTACTATCAAAAATTATATCTCTTAGTCATAAAACTATAAAAAAATATTAGGTTACAAAGTCTGTTTTCTTTCTATTTTTTTTAAATAGTATCTCTCACGTCGAATTAGTGAATCCTAAATAATTTTAAATAATTCTTTAAAATATTTCTTTAATTTTTAGTTAAGTTTTAATATTAATGTTTGGAATTTCAAATTAATTTATTATTTATAATTATATATTAAAATTCCTAAAAAAAATAAAATTAATTAAATCTTAAGTAACATTTTAGATTAATATTGAAATTTTAAAAATTATTATGAAAATAATTAATCATTTAGACTATAAGTAACAGAAATTTTATATGTAATAAAAAGTTTTTTAACTATTGTCATTTAATTATATATAATTAATTTTACTTAACTTTCTTTAATATGGGGGAAAATTCCTGAAGTGAACCGATATAAAAAAAAAGTTTTTGGATCAGGCTAAAATTTTTCCTAAATTTAGTACTATGGGTGAGTACTTCACCCACCAAATATTATTAAGTTTTATCAAAAACTGTATTTCAAAATCGGCATTTTTTTTTTAAATAAAGCTTAAAATATGTACTTTTAGTAAAAAAATTTTGGAAATGTCCTTTTTTTTGTTTTCCAGATATAAATAAATTTATTAACAAAAATTATTAAAAAATGAAATATTTCACAAAGGAATAAGTTTAAGGTAACTCTGAGATTAATATTTCAAAGCTTATGAAATTCCGCATCTAATGAGCTATGTGTGAAGTATTTTGAATTAACAGATTGTTAATAAATAATTATCAATGACTGCTAGTTAATTAATTAATTAATTAAAATCTATTAATCCAAAATGCTTCATATAGGGCTCATTGGATGCGGAATTTAACCATCTTTAAGCTGATAATTTCAAATTCACTCTAACTTTATTTGCTTTTGAAATATTTCACTTTTTATAAATTTTTATTAATTTATTTGTTTATATCTCCGAAACAAGAAACAAGGACATTTTCATAATACATTATTTTCTCAACTGTTCTCTATAATGCATTTTATTAACGAAAAATTGAAAAAACTTTTTTGACTGAATTTTATTGGTTTTAAAATATAACCCTTATTTACAGTAATTTGAATTTTGGCGCCTACCGTAAGTATAGTTCAAATACTTGACACAAGATGTCTTGGTTCTTCTTTTGGTAGCAGACATTCATGTTACAATTCATTATATGAGCTCAAGATCAATCTTTTTTTTAATTTTTAGAGAATGCACTAAGTTCAGGTTTGTACTTATTTTTTATCTTTTCTCGTTTCATATTTGCGTTAACAAGCACAATATTTAATTTTCTCAAAGTAATTTTTTTACGTTGAGTATAATTTAATTATATTGTTCGAAGGTTTGCGTTGAGTATAATTTTTTTATTTATTTCTTTTTCTTATACTTACTGTTTGCAGGCTGGTGTTCATTAAAATTTATTTCCCTTTGTTCCATTTTTTGTGCTTTACACCTTACATAAAGTGTAAATAGTTTTAAGATTTTTAACAGTGATTTAATTAGTTCTTAATTTTATATTGAAATCTTAATTGAACATGGCTTGTAGTACGCCATCCAAAATTTGGGGAAGCAGATGCATTAATCCCTTCAAGAAAAAAAACCACACAAACAAGGTATTACGTCCCATCTCTGAAAGTGCGCAACGTAAATTCTTTTTTCCACCTGGTTCAAAGATTTGCGTGAAATGCAATTTTGAGTTGCTAAAAAATATGAAAGTTTCAACTGAAACAACTGAAGAAACTTCAAGTATGAGCACTGCAGAAAATTTAAATGCAGTAGATGAGCCAGATCTTGAAGAACCTGATGAATTTATCGATGATATCAATCAGTTAAATGATCCGAACTTTGATTTTCCACTTGAAATGAGTATTCCTAAATGTGATGCTAATGATTACGATTTTCACAAGTCTTGCGTGGAAGTTTATGAACAAATAAAAGACAAATTTTGTAATTCTGATTCTATGGAAGAAAAATTTCAGCTTCTTACACTTTTACCAAAATCTTAGTCTCGTCCTAAAATAATGTCAGAATTTAATATTTCCGATAGACAAGCAAGAAAAGTGAAAAATGTAGTAGCTGAAAATGGTATTTTGTATTTGCCAAGAAAAAAAACAGGAAGAAAAATTTTGACCGAAACTGTAACTCTAGTTAAAGACTTTTACAATCGCGATGAGATTAGTCGCATGATGCCTAGAATAAAAGACTTTGTATCATTGAAAAATGTAGATGGAATTCGTGAACATGTACAAAAAAGGCTTTTATTGTGTAATCTAAACGAGTTACATGCACAATTTAAAACAGAAAACGATGTGCAAATAAGTTTATCAAAATTTTCTCAACTCAGGGCTGCTCATTGTGTGTTAGCTGGAAGTAGTGGCACACATACTGTATGTGTTTGTACGCAACATGAAAACTGCAAATTGATTTTGAATGAAATTAACATTGATCTCTTAAACAGAAATGTTAAGAAAAGAAAAAAAATGCGATCAACTTTAATTTTGTCGTCAGCCATTTTTAATTTTGAAAAACTAACATCAGATTCGAATTCAGCGGCCCCGAAAGACACCGAGTATAAGGTTTCAAGTGAATCCGATCAACTTTAATTTTGTCGTCCGCCTTTTGAATTTTTAAAATCTGACTTGATATTCGTAATCAGCGACCTCGAAAAAATTTGTTATAATTGTGTGATATATTAGTTTGATAAGATAATATATGCTGTCTGAGATTTAATGTAACAAAAGTATTCTTTAAAATAATTTACTTTTGAGCAGACATATTGGATTTTGGTTTTTGAATTTTCAAAACTTGACTTTAAATTCGGTGTGATGTAAATCTACTTGTTTTTTGTACCTTTTATCAATTTTTTTGTATGTACATCTATAGACGTACCTCACACTGAAAGCCCACTTTAGAATGTACGTCTATAAATGTAACTTCACATTCAAGGTGTTAAAAGGTAATATTTGCGGGATTATTTTTTTAAGTTGTTATTTGCATTCCCAGAATTAATTTTATGCAGCAAAAAAAATTTATATAAGCTTTAAACGCATGAAACTGACTGTCCCCATTTACCTCAAAATTTAGAAAATTTCATAAAATTTGGGGTAAATAGGGAAATCATAGTTTTTAAGAATGTTTTAAGAAAAAAGTTTCCTTAAGTATATTACTGTATTAAGGGATGAAAAAACTTGAAAAAAATTGTAGTAGACATATAATAGTTAAACCAATTGAAATTTTTGTATTTTTTTTTATTTTAGTATTTTGTCTCACATTTAAAAAAAACAGACTTAAAAATCATACCAAATTTTTTTCTTATTCCTTCTGACTGTCATAACAGAAATTCACTTGAATTTTTGTTAATTTGGTTAATAATGACAAGCTGTCCCCATTTACCCCAAAAATTTGAAAACTCAGGGTAAATGGGTACAGCTAGTCATTATCAACCAAATTGACAAAAGTTCAAGTGAAATTCTGTTGTAGGAGTCATAAGGAATAAGAAAAAAATTTGGTATGATTTTTAAGTCTGTTTTCTTTGAAATGCGAGACAAAATACTAAAGCAGTTTAACTTTGATTTTCAAGGTTTTATGCACTGAGTGATAACTTGAATTATCTTTCTGCCAATTGTCAAGATAAGAGCTCGGCAATACTTAAAACCTCTTGAAGGTGATCTGAGGTTAAAATATTGACGTTGAACTTCATTTAAAAACTCTAAATTAAGCTTTAATACCTCTAGTCCGCATTTATCCCAATTGACCCTATTATTATTGTTTGATGATTTAATCTTTATTGTAATTTTAATTTATTTATTATTATTATTATTATTTAATATGTATAACAAGATAATAAATTAACTTAAAACATTATTATTAATATTTGCCATATTAAAATATTATTATTATATTAATAGATTATTATTTTAATATTCATCAGTTTGTATTTATTAGAACCATTTTCATTGTATAAGAGACTGGTAAGGCATGGGCACTGTATAGGCGCACGTCTGCCTTTCATTCTTCCCCTGTCGCTGTGATGCGCGCGCCGCACAGAGAGGGGGAACAAAAACGCGCCGATTGGCCCAAACCTCAGTTGGAGGGGGAACCCGAATCTGCCGCTCGTCACGAGCGGCATAAATACTGTATCATTTTCTCACTACAGACAGATGACTTTAAACCGAGGAGCAGTAGACTTGTGAGAAGTTTTGGTGCTCCGCCAGCATCACCGTTCGTGTTTCTCCAGAATAAACAGAAGTCTAAGGAATTACTAACTTGAGTCGTCATTCACCTGGCTACCTTGCCTATATCCCCACCCGCCCTTTTCAGGGCGAAGCGGTGTACCTTTACCACAATTAAGTATTCCGCTCTTTTCAGAGTGACTCGAATGTTCTTTGCAAGAAGACTAGAATCAGGAGAGACAACTACGTTCAAAGCGTACAATGATGAAGAAACACAGGGTCGGATACACGGTAGGAGTAACATTAACTTGGGTTAGAGTGCGAAAAACGAATTTCGGTGTTCTGCGCATACTAACACATATGCAATGTAAATACGTTATGTGTAGCACGTGAAATCGTGATTCGTAGAATGTTTACAATATACCAATAATATACTTTGATGATTTTTAATTAATTTTTTCAAAGTATTATTAATGTAATTTAATATACATAGTGATAGTGATAATTAGTTGTGAAAAATGATGCGGAATTTGCTGTGTTGACAATTGTAAATCTTTTAAAGAAAACAGAAAATTGTAATTTTTATTTCCCCGAGATGAGGTTTGTTTGTAATTTTCATTAAAATAATTAGGATATATTTTAATTCTAGTGACAATTTTGTTATTCTTATATATTAAGGAAGGTGGAGGGTAAACATAACCTTAAAGGCACCGTCCTATGACAGCGTGAAACGCCGGCGTAAAAGCGGAAAGCATGAGAACAAAAGAGATAGTGAGATATCTTCATCTCTTTCGTTCTCATGCTTTCCGCTTTTACGCCGGCGTTTCACACTGTCATGGGACGGCGCCTTAAAAACCTGTCAAAACTAAAAAATTGTTTTTAACCCAAACAAAAATATAATAAACATTAATTTCAAACAATTTTAGAAGATCTAGATTTATTCCTTTCGAAAAAAATTAATTTTTTCTAAAATATTTTGTCAATAATTATGTTTTTAACATTCAGTTTTTTTTCTTTCAAATCAGACAAAAATTGCAATTTTTAACCAATTTTTATAAACAAAAGCTCATTTAACCAAGCTATTCGTTTCCTACGGAAGCTTCTATGCGCCACCTGGTATCACAAAGGAACAAGCTAGTACTCGAGTGATTTTCAGTCGGTTTTATAGCATTTTGAAACATAGGAATTCACCCAGTAACCCTATGTTTACTGTGTTACTGGGTTCTTGTGTTCCTATGTGCAATGCTATGAAAATACTGTTCTCTTCAGTCTCAGACATTAATTTAATTTTTCTTTTTGATAGTGAGTCCATCTAAAAAATAATAAATAACAAAAAATTGAAAAATCTGTTATATAATTTGCATCACATTTAACATAAAAAATCGGACAAGTGCGAGTTACACTCGCATTAAAACCGAGGGTTCCGTACCGTTAAACCTAAAATTTGAAGGGGTTAAAGTGTAAAGGCAATTTAAATTTTTAAATGAAAGTGTACATATAACATAACCTTAAAGTGAATGTTTTAAAAATAAATTAATATACCTTGAAATTAAATATATTTTTTAATGTAGTTTAACTTGTTCCTTTGTGATACCAGGTGGCGCATAGAAGCTTTCGTAGTTCCCTCCTCACTACTATAGTTCGCTCTCCTGGTTCTAGTCTTCTTGGTTCTTTGACAAATCTGCCAATATCAGGGCATTAACGTACGAAATACTTTGTTTGTGCCGACGTAACAGCGGGCTTGTTTGAGGATCGGGGAGAACGAACCCTGCTTTGGTTCTGCCCGACGTCACGGACCTGTTCTGGAGGTTCTACAATAGGTGCAAAAGCCAAGTACAAGTGCAAGTCCAAATGCAAATCCCATGAGTACAAGAGAGATAGATAGACTACATATCTTTTTCGCACTCATGAGATTAGCACTTGGCTTTTGCAGTAATATTATTTGATTTTTAATTAAATAATTTTTAATTTTTATAAACTGCCGTCTGCCAACTGAAAATTCCTATATGAAATCCTATATTGTTTCCTTTATATAATTCCATGTGAAATCTTAGATAGATATTTCAGAATCTACATGAAATCCTATATGATTTATTATGTTCAAATCAATCATATATATATGATCCCACGTGAGGATTTTTAATATGATTTCATGTCAGATTTTTTGTAATAATTTTTTATTCAAGAATTGAAAAAATATTTTATGTATGATTTGATATAGGAAAAATTCTGGTTAAGGATTGAGCATTGAATTTTGGTATGTTTTTTAATAAGGAAACACGAAGGAAATTGATATAAGAAATTGAAGGAAAAAATGTGACCAGGAAAAATTGTAGGATTTCACATAGAAATTTACATAATTTATTAACTAAGAATACGTTTATAAGAATTTACATCGAATCCCACTTCAAATCATGTCTCAATTTCCTATATGATTTTTCATAAGATCCTATATAGTTTCTTACATGAAACATAGGATTTTATGTCGATTTTAATATATGAATTTATGTGAGATCCTATATAAGAATTTTCTGTAGAGGTATGCCTTATCATGCTATAAAAGCTGAATTTTTCTCTCTGTGTAGTGACCAGTTTAATGCAATACTTTCTAAAAAATATCAGAATCTTCTAAAGTTCATAGAAATAAATAAAATACCAGTCATACCTGTGAGTGGGATCTGTAAAAATAAGTGTTACGCTCATAAAAATTTACAACCGCGTTTCGGTTTTTAAAACACACAATATAGAGACATCTGTGCATCTACCGAAGATGAACCTAAAGAGAAAAAAAGGCACCATGCGCATATTACACTTTGAAAATGTTCACCCAGAAAAAAGATTTCTTTCAAACAAAGAAATCATTTTTCTTTAAACTCACTTTTTGAATCAAAGATAAAAAAAACCGCGCATACATGGGAAATATTGGGGTCCGGTGAAATTTCTTGAAACTTCGTAATTTTGTACCTTTTGACCTCTTGAACAAAAAATGTTAATGTCAAAATTAAGAAAAAGGACGGATATTTTGATAATTAAGTTTTAAAGAAATTTCACCAGACCCCAATATTTTCCGTGTATGCGGTGCGGGGTTCTTTAAATTATTAAACGAGGTTATAATTTTTCTTGCATCATTTGGGTTCTAAAAACATATTAGGTGGTCAAAAAAAGAAAATTTAAATTTTTGATCAGTTTAGAATTTTTATTTTTTGAAAAAATTAATATTTTTTAAAATCAATGCGAGAGATTCTAAAGAATCATTAAAAAAGTGTGGAAAAAATTTGATGATGAAAACTAGTCAAAATTGTAAAAGAAGATAGATATTTAAAATATTTATTTTTTTAAGAAATTAATTTCTAAAATGATCAAAAATTAAAATTTTATTTTTTGACCATCCGGTATATTTTTAGGACCCAAATGATATGCAAGAAAAAAAATAGGTATAACTTCCTACGACCATTAAAATGTAAAGAATCTATATTAATAAAATCAGACTTTTGTCTGTACATTGCTCCAAATTAATTTTTTCTTGCATAGTTTATCATTTTAAGTAGTAAAGATAACAAATATGCCATAAATAAAAATTCTGTCTGTCTGTCTGTCGTCAATATTTTGTACCGGCACAACTTTAAAACGGCTCAACCGATTGAGGTGAAACTTGGCAGTGTATTCAGTCTTAACGTAACTTAAAATCTTAGCCATATTTGATTAAAAAATATTAACATGAACGAAAGTTATGACATTTTTTCAAAAAATTTAAAAAAATTAAAAAAATGCAAATTTTTTATTTTTTGTCAGATTGATTTGAAACTATTTGTACCTAATTTTTTCACATAAATACAATCAATTTTTTTATTAAATTAAGAAAATAGTCTGAATTTAAAAGTCTAAATCAAATTTTTGAATTTCCAATTTTTTTAATAACATTGTAATATAAGAATTCGTTATGTTCAACTTTTTATAAGTAAAACAATAATGTTTTTAGTCTGTTGGGTATTAAACGCAATCTTAGCTGCACACCAATGAAAAATATTAATTTAAACAAAAATATGACACTTTCAAAAAATTTAAAAAATTTAACATTTTTTATTTTTTGATAATTCTTTACTAAACGTTCTTTATTTAAAATTTTGTGACCAATTAAGTATGCTTTTAACAATAAATTTTAAGAATTTTAATTTAAGAATTTTATCAGAATTTTAAAATTAATAATTGCAAATCTGAATATGAAATCAGATATTGTAAAAATAAAAAATCGAAAATTACTTTTTTACTCTTTGAAATTAACAATTATTATATTTAAATTATTATTATTATTATTGAATATTATTATTATTATTATTATTATTATAGATACAAATTATTTTTAAATATAATAAAACTAAATAAACTAAATAAACTTAAATATAATATAATAAATATAATAAAATTAAATTATTTTCATTTTATTTAAAAGAAATTTTTCTATTAAAAATTTATTCTTCAAATAATTTTTAAAGTTTTTTAAAATTTTAATTTAAATTGTATTGATTAAAATAATTTTTATTTTCAGTACTATAAAATTAAATACAATTTTAAATTATTTTAATTTTATTAAAAGCAGTAAAAAAATTAAATTGAATTGAATAAATAATAATTAAAAATTTATAAAAAGATATTTTAATACAGGAGAACACGTATAGTTGGATGTAATTATAAATTTCAAAATTTATTAAATCTAAATATTATAACCGTCGAAGACGGGTGCGACAGCTAGTTCAAAATAAAGGTGGTGACTCCCCTTAAAAATGCAAATTAAATACAATAATAAATAATAAAACAAATGAATAATTAATTAAAATAAAAGTAAATTTAAATAAAAATCTAAATAAAAAATTTAATTTAATCAATAATATTTAGACATTTATTTTAAAAAAAGTATAAATATGCATTCGTTTGATTTCTATAAGGAGATTTTGCGATTTTATTTGCTTAGTCTCTTTGACTTGACGTTAGTTGCGCTTCTTCGTTGTTTCTTGCGATCTTTGGCCGTCTCTTTTGTTTTCTTGTCATCTAATTGTCTTTGAATCTTTTGAAACTCAGTGAATAGCCCCTCGGTCCATGTTAAATTAATTAAATGTCTTTGAAATTGGTACCTTTCTAGTATTTCAAAAATATTTAATTAATTTAATATTTTAAAATTATATTTTAATCAAAATACGAACGTATATGGGCAAATCCACGAAACTTTTATAACTTTTAAGAAAAAAAAATTTCTTTTTTTAATTTGCAGGCACATTGATGTCACTTTGTATACACGTTTAAGTACATTTTAGCACTACAAATTCATATGCGTGATTCATTTTTAGTTCACGCCGTCAATGTTTAACTCTTTAAACTCTTTAATGTTAATAAATTATTATCAACACAATTGTTGATAATAATATCTCAATATTTCAAATTAACTGTTTGAAAATTCAGGTTTGGTGAACCTAACATTCTGAATTTTTAATCAACAGAATTTGAAATATTGAAATAATTGTTCAAAGACAATAAATAATACAAGAAAAGATATAAATTAAAGGAAGGTAAAAAGAACGACTTCCGCGTACCTCAGAGTCGTATGACAGACAAGAGTTTTTAAACTCCTAAGAATCAGAAAAGTAATTTGATACTTTTCTGTATCATTTTAATTATTATTATTTAGGTGAGTTTCTCTGGATTTATATACACTATCTGAAAATTACAGAATTTCATAAAACAAACACTATCACACTTACTTCAAATACACGAATTATTTTCTTGTTGTTAAAATCATTCTTTTATTATTGATCTCTTTATTGTGCTTGCAATAAATGATTTTTTTGTGAGACTTGAATTGCTAATTCAAGTAGCTTAACGTAATAGCCGTTTTAATTGTAATCATTTTTATTAAAAATCAATTGGGGAATTAAACGTAAACACTTTGGGGGTTGAATGAATAAACAGATTTCTTTTGTTGTGATAATTACACATAGGCACACAAAAAAAAAAAAGTTGTATGTTTCTTGAACTAGACATATATTTCCTATAGTATTTTGACCCGCTGAAACCGAATCTGAGGTCAGAATTGCTCCATCACCCTCAGTTTTTTTTAAATCGACCAAAACCACCCTTAAATGGACAAATTCGCACACTTCGGAGATAAAACATAAATCAACTTATTTTTTTAAAAAATCGAATTTTACATATACGAAACTTTGCTCCACTAACTCAAAAACAAAGCCAGCATTGATCCAGCACCCCCTGAATTTTTTTAATTGAAAAAACTACCCCTAATCTGCAGAATCAAATTCAGAAGATAAAACAATAAAATAACTGATTGACAAATTTTATAACCAGATATTTTTACTCCAGCAAGGCAGAAATAAAGCCAGAAATGCTCCCTCCCCTCTAAATTTTTTTAAATCGAAATAACCACCCTTAAATAGAAAAATTCAAGTTTAATAAGTAAACAATATTAAATTACCGGTTTTTTTGGAAAACAGAATCTTACATGTATGTAGTTTTGCGCTTTTAACTCAAAAAAATAAAGCCAGCATTGATCCATCACCCTGTGATTTTTTTTAATCAAAAAAACTACCCTTAACCTGAGGAATCAAACTTAGGAGGTAACACAATATAATTATATTAAATTACCTTCTAAGTTTGATTCTTTGGTGGTTTTTTCGATTTAAAAAAATTTTAGAGGGTGCGGGAGCATTTCTGGCTTTGTTTCTGCATTGCTGGAGTAGAAATATCTGGTTATAAAATTTGTCAATCAGTTATTTTATTGTTTTATCTTCTGAATTTGATTCTGCAGATTAGGGGTAGTTTTTTCAATTAAAAAAATTCAGGGGGTGCTGGATCAATGCTGGCTTTGTTTTAGAGTTAGTGGAGCAAAGTTTCTTAGATGTAAAATTCGATTTTTTAAAAAAATAAGTTGATTTATTTTTTATCTCCGAAGTGTGAATTTGTCTATTTAAGGGTGGTTTTGGTCCATTTAAAAAAAACTGAGGGTGATGGAGCAATTCTGAGCACAGATTCGGTTTCAGCAGGCCAAAATACTATAGGAAATATATGTCTAGTTCAAGAAACAGACAACTTTTTTTTGTGTGCCTGTGTTATGTTTCTATTTACTCAATCACCTTTTTGATGTCTATTTTATATCTCGCTTTTTGATCATTTTCACTAAAATACCGTCTATCCGGGTTTATTGAATAAATAATATTCTAAGTGACAGTCCACTACCTTAATCTAACTTTGTTAGCGAAGAGCAATTTACGCTTTCCAAATAAGCGGAATTGTTAATAATAAAAATTAGTATTATTTCTAACTTTAGTATTTTCTCATCAAATTATCTATTTTATTTTCTTTTGTTAATTAACTTCCGTCTTTAACACACTTGTACACCTCACAAATTCTAACAAAATATATTCAGAATTTGTTAAAAGTTTTACTAATTTTGATTGGCTTTGCTCATAGAGAATTTACAAAAGATTGGAAGATTTCAAAATTTTCTATAAGCAAAGACACTTAACACAAGGAGGGGGTCCTTTATGTTTATTTCATAATAAACTTTATGCAAAACATTTTCTCAGTGTACATATATCCGGACAATTGATCAGGATCTCATATATGTAACATGTTTCTATATAGAGGAAAATATGTTTTCACCATTTTTAAAAATTTTATAAACGAAAGGACTACAAAGCTTCCTCCACGAGAAAGCAATTAGTGAAACCTTTGACAAATTCCGAGTATACTCAGAATTTGTGAGGTATACAAGCGCCTTAACTAATGATTTTTAGAACTTATTCATGTGTACCGAATTATAAAGTGAGTTGATCCCCTTAGTTTATTTTTACTTAAAAATATCAAAGACTAAAATTTTTTGCTTATGTACTTTTCTTCGGAGCGCGATACATATATTTATTTATTGTAAAACAAATTTTTAATGTTACTTAATTATTGTAAATTCAAAAATTTGTGCATTGCTATGGGGTGAAAGTAAAATTTCTTTGATTTAAAGAAATTATTTCTTTACTTGTTACACGGAAAAACTTTGTTTAAGAATCATTCCTGAATTTGTTTCGGAATGGAGGATATGAGAAAAATTCTACAAAATTTACAGAAAAATACAAAAATCATTCAAGAAAATACTTGAATTTTTATTATGACATTGGAAGACTTCTTGTTAATGCCGCGATTGGAATATCTCAGTCACTGGGCGTTGAAAGTTTCTTGAACTGTTTTAGAAGACACAGTACAGTAACCAAGCACTAGGCAGGGATTGGTTGCGTCAAATATGTTTCCAATGCATAATACCATAAGCTGCTAAGGTAGCTGAGTGATGTAAAACGGAGTTTTTGGGCTCTCGAGGACGTGGGATCGAGTCCTCCCAGAGTAAATTTTTTTTCTCGCAAACGTAAAAATTTATTCTAAAACGAGTTCAAGACTTTCTGTAGTGAGTTTAGGAAGTTGTCTTGAATTTCTCTACAATTCTTATAGAAATACTGCTTAGAATTTTTCAAAGAAAATATAAATAAGATTTCTTAAATTATTCTCATATCCTCAGTTCCTGAACAAATTTGGGAATAATTCTTGCACAAAGTTTTTCCGTGTATTTGTTGACCCATAGAAATATTTCTTTGAGTTTACGAAATTTTTATTGAAATCAAAGAAATAAATGTATATTTTAATGCACAAATTTCTTTAAATGAAAAATGTATTTATTTCATTTTGAATATATGGTCAAATCCACGAAATTTTTAACTTTTGTGATTCTCGAATCGAACACTTAAAAATTTGAATTATTTTTAATAAAAACTTTGGGTATAATTTTTTTTTGCTAAATTATATACAAAGCAACATTTATGTACAGTATTAGAACAAAATATTTATTTGACAATTAGTTTTATAAGTTAAAAAGTGAAAAAATGCTTAAATTTCATTTGAATTTCTTCAAAAAGTTTATATTCTTAACGTTTTTATTTTTGCGGCGTATAAAATATCACTTCAGCTACAATGGAAATATCTAACAGACATATTTTGTCAAAAAATTTCCACTATCCCATTAGTGTGCCACCACTAAAACTAAAAATACGAAGGTTCGATTGAGTGATTGTACTTTTAAAAAAAAAATTAAATTGAACGTCTTCTTATGAAAATATCTATTACGGCGTTGGATAAAAATAAAATTTCAATGCATTTCTTAAAAGGTGATGAAAAAACAAAAATTTTAAGACCTTCTTCAACGATGTGCCTCTAATTGCATTTCTGTGGCTACAATTTAAAGATGATAATAAAAATCGTGATTTCATTTAAATTTACACATTTTTCGAAAGGCGCAACTGCATTTTTGCTTTAAACAGGTCAATCTATGGCGTGATCGAAACATTTGCATACATATATTTGATCACTAAAACGCCGCTTAAAGATTTTGAGTGAAATATAAAAATTATTAAGTTAAGAATATGCTGAAAAAACTTTTTTGGAGTCTTTACCCCCTATTTTCTCAAAATTCTGACGTGCTAAGCAAATTTAGGTGACAGAATCGTGTTCAGAGGACGACAATACTTTGGAAACCACTCCGATATCAAAAATAAAAAAAGTTGAATTTTTCAATTTTATATGTAACACTGGTCGACAAAATTTAGGTTTTTTTTTGCCACAAGAGTAAACGATGGTGATTCTTATAGGATTTTTGACGTAGATTACGAATCTGTAAATGAAATTGTCCCATCACGTCTCAATTTTGAGAAAAACGGGCTCAAAGTGTCAAAAAATCGCATTTTTGGCACTTTTTGAAGCACTATAAAAAAATAACGCGACGTGATAAACGGCTCAAATATGGCTTAAATAAGAACTAGTACCCTCAACTTTAACCTCCAGAAGCAAAAAACCATGTACCAATAACTCAAAATTGTGGGCAACATTTTTTTACCGCGTGCGCGTCCAGCAGATATTGTTCCCACGATAAAATGAAATAAATTGCTGAAAACGTCGTCAAAGACACAAGATCGATTTAAATTAACTTCAAATTGTTTACTCGGGGGTTTTCGGGGTCGCTGATTACGAATCTGATGTTAGTTTTTAAAAATCCAATATGGCGGATCCAATATGGCGGACGATTTTTGGAATAACTTAACATATTAGTCTGAAAATCGTTACGCGGGGGTTTTCGGGGTTGTTGATTACGAATCTGATGCTTGAAAATTTTATGGTTTTTTATTAAATTGAGTATATAAAAAGTTTTGAGATTGCAAATTATGAATTTGACTTAAAAATTTTTAAATACAAGATAGCGAATCGAATTTGGCGAGCGAATTTTTAAATAGTTCTTGATTTTCGCAGACTTTAGTAATTTTAGTAATTATTTTCATGCCTCCACGTCATTTATAAGAGGAAACAGTTTTTTTTAATAAAAAATGGTTACTAGGTTTAAAATAAATTTAATTAATTTTTGTTATATTGTCAAACAGATTTAATTAATACGGCGTGAAAATGAAAACAACAGAAAACATCAAGCTTCATTTTTAACGTCTACTTTTTTCGTCCACAAAAAATTAGAAACAAACTGACAGCGAGCTCATCAATTGAACTCCTTGAAAATGTAAAAGAAATAAAATTAAAATCCTTAATGGTGCAAAATAAACGAAACGTCACATTTTTATCTCAATAAAGTTTTTTTTATATTGGATTAGTAAAAAGAAGGTTCATGTAACTGCGTAAAAAAGAAAAAATTAAATTATTCATTAAATAACTCCTTTCAAAAAAATTTGTAGTAATTTAATAGTCAAGCCATGTTAGTTCCGCCATATTGGATTCTGAAAAACTAACATCGGATTCCTATTCAGCGACCCCGAAAACCCCCAAGTAACGATTTTCAGACTAATATGTTAAGTTAATCCAAAAATCGTCCGCCATATTGGATCCGCCATATTGGATTTTTAAAAACTAACATCAGATTCGTAATCAGCGACCCCGAAAACCCCCGAGTAACCAGTTTGAAGTTAATTTAAATCGATCTTGTGTCTTTGACGACGTTTTCAGCAATTTATTTCATTTTATCGTGGGAACAATATCTGTTGGACGCGCACGCGGTAAAAAAATGTTGCCCACAATTTTGAGTTCTTGGTACATGGTTTTTTGCTTTTGGAGGTTAAAGTTGAGGGTACTAGCTCTTATTTAAGCCATATTTGAGCCGTTTATCACGTCGCGTTCTTTTTTTATAGTGCTTCAAAAAGTGCCAAAAATGCGATTTTTTGACACTTTCAGACAGTTTTTCTCAAAATTGAGACGTGATGGGACAATTTCATTTACAGATTCGTAATCTACGTCAAAAATCCTATAAGAATCACCATCGTTTAATCTTGTGGCAAAATTTTGTCGAACTGTGTTACTTGAAGGTTTTTGGAGTTGCTGATTACAAATTTGATGTCGGGTTTTCAAAATTCAAAATGGTGGATCCAATATGGTGGTCGAAATTTATAAATGTTATTAATTTTTTATAAAACTTCGTATCTCTGGGTTTTTGGGGTCGCTGAGTACGCATCTGATTTTTAAAATTGAAAATAGATCTAATAATGTGGAAGATTATAGAAAACAATATTTAAAAAATAAAAATTTCCACATATGTGTTTTTTGTATATTGGACAAAGTTAAAACAAATGACAGTTGTTTATATGTTCGTTTTCAGTTGCATAGTTACGGAAAATAGTACATAAAACAAATGACAATTGTAGACTTTTTTACTTTGCACAGCAGTTTTAAACAATCACTTCACATCTTTAAATTCATCTTACTTGAGCTTATTACTGTTATCTAATAAAAATATTCTTATAGAGTAAGGATTTTCCCTTCCGGAATGTTTAATAAAAAGTTGAGAAAAATTCGATCCTTGGAAGGAATGAAATAACATAAAAATTGTATGTTATTAATATTGTTTATTGTCACAAAACAAGAAACGACGTTTCGATGACTTGGTTCGTCATCATCTTCAGGTTAAATTTACTGAAAATATTTATAATTTTATTTATAACACCACATTGTTATTATTATTATTATTATTATTTTTTTTTTTTTTTTTTTTTTAATAATAAAGAATAAACAAGTAATAACAATTACCAAAAAATTAATTGAACCGTTACATCTTAGCGTTAAAATTTTATTTTGCCCAGACTATGCTGGCACGTCAGGTTTATAGATCGGTATCGTCAAGACTAAATTGAAAATACAAAATTTCTAAATCTAAATGAAATAGAGGAGTCAATGAACTTAGATGTAAACAGCACGTGGAAGTGAAATATTTTCAGAAAAATAGAATCAAAATATACTTGCCTTTAATTTCCAAATTAGACTCGTGATTCTATTTTTCTGAAAATATTTCACTGCCACGTGCTGTTTACATCTAAGTTCATTGACTCCTCTATTTCATTTAGATTTAGAAATTTTGTATTTTCAATTTAGTCTTGACAATACCGATCTATAAACCTGACGTGCCAGCATAGTCTGGGCAAAATAAAATTTTAACGCTAAGATGTAACGGTTCAATTAATTTTTTGGTAATTGTTATTACTTGTTTATTCTTTATTATTAAAAAAAAAAAAATAATAATAATAATAATAATAATAACAATGTGGTGTTATAAATAAAATTATAAATATTTTCAGTAAATTTAACCTGAAGATGATGACGAACCAAGTCATCGAAACGTCGTTTCTTGTTTTGTGACAATAAACAATATTAATAACATACAATTTTTATGTTATTTCATTCCTTCCAAGGATCGAATTTTTCTCAACTTTTTATTAAAAATATTCTTACTTACTACAAAGCCTGTTTTGTCATTAAAAAAGTGTCCAATATACAAAAAACACATATGTGGAAATTTTTATTTTTTAAATATTGTTTTCTAATCTTCCATATTATTAGATCTATTTTGAATTTTAAAAATCTACCTTCAGATGCGTACATAGCGACCCCAAAAATCCAGAGATACGAAGTTTTATAAAAAATTAATAACATTTATAAATTTTGACCACCATATTGGATCCGCCATTTTGAATTTTAAAAACCCGACATCAAATTCGTAATCAGCAACTCCAAAAACCTTCAAGTGACAAGTTTCAAGTGCATTCGACGAACTTTTATAAATTTGAAACGCCATATTGAATCTGCCATTTTGAATTTTAAAAATCTGACTTCAGATTCGTACTCAGCGACCTTAAAAACCCCTAGATACCAAGTTTTATAAAAAAGAATTAATATTTATAAATTGCGACCACCATATTAGATCCGCCATTTTGAATTTTCAAAATCTGATATCAGATTCGTAATCAGCGACCCGGAAAACCCCGAGATACCAGGTTTCATAAAAAATTATTAATTTGTACAAGATTTCCTATCACCTTTCATTTAAGGGTTGTTTTCAACCCTAAAAGCAAAAAATGACCTGATCTAACAAAACGGCCAGACACGGGTATCTTTTTTTTGGTCCTAGTTTCTGAAAATCATTGATTTTTTCGTGTGTGAAAAAAAAGTTGAATTTTGTCGGACGGTGTAATTGACAACATATTTGTAATATTAATTAAACAAATATTATTTACAATAAATAATATTTAACAAAAAAAATTAAAAATTTACGGAAATCCGTCCGTAACAAAGTGCCTTTAGAATTTTCTTTTAGCCTAATTTTTATTTCTTAGAATTATTTTTTGACAGAATTTCCATTAAACGGTGATTTTTTATATTATAGAATTTTTATACATATAACCGAAATCGGTTATAGTTTGTAAAATAAATTTTCACTTATATAAAAATTCTATAATACATTAAAAATTGGTTTAATAGAAATTCTGTCAAAAAATAATTCTAACAATAAGATATAAAAATTCGGTTAAAAGAAAATTCTATCAAATGAATTTTAGTACTTATTCATATATGTTGTGTCACGTCACCGTAACATTTTTGTTATAAATAAATAAAATAAATATTTATGTAAAATTAATTTTTTAAATAAATAAATGTTTTTAAATAATTAAATATTTGTAGATAAAACAATTATTTATAAATAAACAAATATATTTATAAATAGATAATTTTTTATAAATAAACAAATATATTTATAAATAGATAATTATTTATAAATAAAGAAATATGTTTATAAATAAATAATTATTTATGATTGAATCGAACCCATATAGGCCAATACATTGGAAAATATTAATATATAAAGGGAAACCTTTCACTACGAAGGCAGTCCCAAATTATACACACGGAGTTCGTCATAGCGAGCGTAAAATAGTTTCCAAAATTATCATAGTTCTCAGTGGTTACGTGCGGTAATAAAAATCTTAACGACCAAGAAGATACAATCTTACCAGGTCACTACATCAGGTGCTAATTGGAGATTCCTTAATTTACATCTTAAGTTAACCAAACCAAACGTTATAAAACATAAGGATTTGTTTGATTGTCTTTCTTGTAACACTAATTATTGAAAATATAATATATTTTTTAAATAAATAATTTATTTATTGTTTTTCAATTCATTCATTTAATAAACCTCTCCCGAACTTAGTTAATTTAACTAAGTTAAATTGAGGAATTAGAATAGGGTATAATTGTAAGTTCAGATTAGGTAAAATTAATAATAATTTAAATTTTCAAATAAATATGACATAACAGTTGTACACTGAGAAAACTGTTTGGTATCATCTACTGAAGTTTGGTTCTCCAAACCAAATTTTTTATTTGATATATGAGAGATTCTTTTTCAATCGCCCCAGCCCAAAAAGTCAATGTTCTGGGATTGGCTTCATACTTTGGTAAATTGTTGTCCTATATGATAGTAATAAATCCCTAAAATATAAACTCATTAAAAAAATATTTGTAGAAAGTAGAGGGGGTTGAAGTTTTGACGTTAAGGGTAACATTGTCATTTTCAAATCCGTATAACTATGACAAAAATTAATGGATTTTAATTTATCTATAATGAATTTTATTGCATTTTTCACGTACTTTTCAAAAATGTATACAAAATTTAAAAAAAAAATTTTTGACCCCTTTTTTTTCAAAATCAACCCTTATTTTTCGATTTTCACCCCTTCGGGAATTTTTTTTTGTTTTTTTTTTATTTTCATTGGAAAGCTGAGGTTTTTTCCCATGAGCTATGTAAATATGAAAATGGGACAACAATAATTTTGTGAGAAACATAATATTAAATTAGGCGGTGCCTATCTAAATCCTCAAAGATGATCTCCAGGTACACCCCTTATCGGCACCGCCTACTTTAATATTCTGTTACTCACAAAATTATTGTTGTCCCATTTTCATATTTACATAGCTCATCGGAAAAAACCTCAGCTTTCCAATGAAAATAAAAAAAAAAAAAAAAAAAAAACCCGAAGGGGTGAAAATCGAAAAATAAGGGTTGATTTTGAAAAAAAAGGGGTTAAAATTTTTTTTTTTTAAATTTCGTATACATTTTTGAAAAGTACGTGAAAAATGCAATAAAATTCATTATAGATAAATTAAAATCCATTAACTTTTGTCATAGTTATACGGATTTGAAAATGACAATGTTACCCTTAACGTCAAAACTTCAACCCCCTCTACTTTCTACAATTATTTTTTTAATGAGTTTATATTTTAGGGATTTATTACTATCATATAGGACAACAATTTACCAAAGTATGAAGCCAATCCCAGAACATTGACTTTTTGGGCTGGGGCGATTGAAAAAGAATCTCTCATATGTGCAACTAATCCGTTTGGTTCGGGCTACTAAATTTTTTCGTTGAATCATTTTGTTCGGTCTACCAATTTTTTTCTTTTGCACAACTAACTTATTGTTTTTAAGCAAACAAAAAATTTAGTTAAATGAAAAAAATTTTTTTCTTTTCTCAACCAAATTATTTTTTGGCTCACACTTATATTTTTTATTTTTCACTTAATTTTATCACTTTTGTTATCCTCTTTTAATCTTTTCGCTTTATATTACCTACCACCCTATGTCTACTTAAAATAATTTCTATTGCGAAAAAACCTAACACTGCTGGGGATCGAACCCTCAGACTACGCAACGCAAATCAAGAACGCTGACCACTACACTAAGAATCCTAGTGACAATGTGAGTGTAAATTATTTTCATAAAGTATACAGGCTGGAGAAAAACTTCCGTTCTTTTAACAAGCTTTATTCTCTCTGTTCGATATGCATCACTACACACACTTTTTTACCGAATTTTTGAAACACATAAAAATCCCGAAAACACTTGAATAAAACTGGACGACACGAAGAGCGAAGCATGGTTAACGTGTGACATCCGTAAACAGAGAAATAAGCCATATTTACGAGAACAGCGCATGCGCAATTGAGCATTCAGACGGTTTGGTTTGGAGAACCAAATTATTCAGTTAACAGACGCAAAAGCTTGAACGAAATTTTTGGTACAGCCAACTAAATTTCTCGATTGATTGCTTCTTTCGTTACTGTTATGTCAACTAAATTTTTGTAATCTTAACTAAAAGTGCTCCACCAAATTATTTTGTTAACATTACATTATTATTTTACTCAGTGTAATAAATTCATTAATATTAAGTCTTCGTTTAATTTAAAATGTTCAATAAAAACTTATTTCGATTTCAAATAAATAATAATATTTCATTGAGGCAACAAAAAATAAGTAAAGAAATAATTTCTTTGAATTAAAGAAATTTTACTTCGACCCTATAACAATGCATGAATTTCTTTGATTCAAAGAAACGCTCTTTTTTATAATAAATTTTAGATATTTGAAATCGACAAATATCACAGATTCTACATTTACATATTACATAAGTATGGAAATTTTAAGTCATAAAATTTGGGTTTAAAAATATAAAAAATTGATCAAGTACGAAATGCACTCGCTTATCTAGGGTTCTGTTCACGATTATTTAAATTTAAATATTTAAAAGGGGTTGGCTATATATTTCGTGAAATTAAATATGTGTACCAAGTTGCAGCTTCTTAGCTCCAAAACTGTAAAAGTTACAGCGGGGAAGGATACGTTTTTTCCAAAATTTCAAGTTTTTGGAATATAACAAAATTCAATTCTAATCGAATTCTCTATAATTTTCCCTTAATCTCCTTGAAAAATTACGTATGTATACCAAATTTGAACATCCTAGCTCCAAAACTGTAAAAGTTAATGAGAGACACGCTTTTTTCCGAAATTTCGAGTTACTACATTAAATTCAATGCCAATCGGGTTCTCAAGATTAGAAGACCCAAATTTTATGGCTTGAAATTTCTGTAATAAAACATTGAACATTGAAATTTGTAATATGAATATTTAGAATCTGTATTATTTATCGATTTCAAATATCTAAAATTTATTACCTATAAAAATCTTATTTTTAAAGAAGTTATAAGGAGTCTCGAAATAACCATAAGTGTTACGTAAAAACTGAAATAATTTTTGAATTTAAGGTCTAATAAAGGATATGTAGTAAGAATAATCAATTTATGAAAAAATTTGACTTTATTAAAAACAAGTGTAATGTTCAAATTAATAAATAATATTTTTAACATTAAAGAAAACTACCTGGAACTCAATTTTTATGATGGTTTAATAAATCATGCCATAACAAAAATTTCGTCGATACTATTATTGGGATCTGACATGGGGGCGGGGCCTAAAGCAATATGGCGTAAATTGGGTAACATTTTTAGTGAATTTACATGGGAATAACATGGGATGCAGAAAATGTTCATTTCTATGGACAGTATTTGCGTATGGGCAGGTACAAATCCTGCTCAACGAAAATTTATTGAAGGTGAACGCGTTTTGCAAGCCGGGCACATTATAAAGTGTGGTGTAAATCGTGTAATTTTGGTTTTGGTTTCGGAAATTTATGGAAAATTACGCTTAAATTTTTCGCTACAGTACTGCCACAGCCTCTCACAGAACACTTAATTCTGCAGGAAGATTTCTCACGCGGTAAAAAATGTAGCTTCATTCATAATGATAAAATAATTAACAATGACAGCGGAACTACAATTGCAAGTGACACAAACAGTTATCCAAAACTAGTTACATTTATTAACACCAGATGGCATGTGTACGAATGTCAGATCCCAATAGGATCTTCTGCATTTCTCGTGTTTCTTAACAGTAATCGTAACAAATACTGCCTAGAAGAGGTCCGTTAACCTGGCTTGTCCACATTGTCCGATCTGGATAAAACCTATTTGAAAATTAAGGGCTAATTTAAGGCTAATTTAATGCCCTAATGACGAATTTAATGCTCGGCATTTTCTTTGAAAAACTTGTAGACAAGCTAGCTTAACATTAAGGTGGCTTGTCCACACAAGGAAGGACTACTCGTAGGATGTTCTACTATGGGTCAAAATTTAGGGCTTTTTTAAGGCTCTCGAATGCTCTATCGCCGAATTTAATGCCGGCATTATTTCGCGAATTATTTGCAAAAATTCAATTTTTACACTACATCAGTTTGTCCACATCATGAAGGAACACTCGTAGAAAGGTCTACTATGGATCAAAATTTAGGGCTCTTTTAAGGCTCTCGAATGCTCTGTCGCCGAATTTAATGCCGGCATTATTTCGCGAATTATTTGCAAAAATTCAATTTTTACGTTATCTCAGTTTGTCCAAAAAACAAAGGAATTCTCGTTCAAAGCTCTGCTATGTGTGAAATTTATTTTGCGAAAAGGACCCCGCACGTTTTGCATGGAAAATGGCTTTCAGCGAATTTTTCTGAAACTTTGTAGTTTTGTAGTTTAAGGCCTCCTGAACAAAAAATGTTAATGGCAAAACTTAAAATAATGGACAGTTTTTTTGCTACAATGGCTCAAAGTTAAAAAACAATAGCATTATGGGCATAGACTTTTGTGAATTTAAAACTTTTAAAACTTAATTAAATCTGCTTAAAACTCGTTACTCGGGAGTTTTTGGGGTCGCTGATTACGAAACCGAGGTTTGTTTTTCAAAATTCAAAATGGCGGATCCAATATGGCGGACGACTTTCCTAGAATTTGATTGAATTCGCATGAAACTCATCACTCGGAGGTTTTCGGGGTCGCTGATTACGAATCCGAGGTTTTTTTTAAAATTCAAAATGGCGGATCCAATATGGCGGACGACTTTACTAGAATTTGATTGAATTCGCATGAAACTCATCACTCGGGGGTTTTCGGGGTCGCTGATTACGAATCCGAGGTTTGTTTTTTAAAATTCAAAATGGCGGATCCAATATGGCGGACGACTTTCCTAAAATCTGATTGAATTCGCATGAAACTCATCACTCGGGGGTTTTCGTGTTCGCTGATTACGAATCTGAGGGCTGGTTTTCAAAACTCAAAATGACGGATCAAAAAAGGTCGATGATTTTAAAAAATAATCATTGAATTCTCTTGAAAATGGTTATTCGGGGGTTTTCGGGGTCGCTTATTATGAACGTGAGGGCTGTTCTTCAAAGCTCAAAATGACTGATCAAAAAAGGTCGACGACTTTTTGGAAAATCGCTTGAATTCGCCTGATTTAAAAGCCAATGACTCCATACTTAGGTACTTTGCCAAGTTGTAATAGTTACAGTAACGTTAAAATCGTGATGGTATTGCAGTACTTCTCAAGAGTACGCTCTTTCTTTGCATCCCAGTCCTTCCGACTACATACTATCGAAACAAAAACGTAAGGTTCAGTATGTCCCTTTTCCGTTGTTTTTTGGTTCACCTGGGCTTAATCTATCAGGTCCTGAAGAACCTTTAGTCTGTACTTGATCGTGCGATTAATGTTGTTTTGAATGTCACAAGATTTTACCATCTTGGCAACTTCCTTCCTGATTTTCAGAAGAAACTTAGCTTCCTTTTTCCGAAATATAACGCATTGAATGCTATTTTCGTTAATGATCTTGTTGTCCAAATCAGACGGAATCAGGCTTTAAGCGCTTTTTTCGCTGTTTACATTGAGAAGGCTTGACGTACTGCCTCTTTTGCTGTCACTATGATCTGTGGAAGATTCACAGTTTTACTTTCCCTACATTTCAGTGTCACCGGTTACCATTTTGAATTTTAAAAAACAAACCTCGGATTCGTAATCAGCGACCCCGAAAACCCCCGAGTGATGAGTTTCATGCGAATTCAATCAGATTTTAGGAAAGTCGTCCGCCATATTGGATCCGCCATTTTGAATTTTAAAAAACAAACCTCGGATTCGTAATCAGCGACCCCGAAAACCCCCGAGTGATGAGTTTCATGCGAATTCAATCAAATTCTAGGAAAGTCGTCCGCCATATTGGATCCGCCATTTTGAATTTTAAAAAACAAACCTCGGTTTCGTAATCAGCGACCCCGAAAACTCCCGAGTAACGAGTTTTAAGCAGATTTAATTAAGTTTTAAAAGTTTTAAATTCACAAAAGTCTATGCCCATAATGCTATTGTTTTTTAACTTTGAGCCATTGTAGCAAAAAAACTGTCCATTATTTTAAGTTTTGCCATTAACATTTTTTGTTCAGGAGGCCTTAAACTACAAAACTACAAAGTTTCAGAAAAATTCGCTGAAAGCCATTTTCCATGCAAAACGTGCGGGGTCCTTTACGTTAATGATTAAAATTATAATAAATAATAAGATTGTTACAGAAATTGTTTAATAATTTACTGACACACTTGCTCGCAAAAATAAGTAACTTATGTAGCTTTAGTACAAGCTTTTGTTTCTTACAAAACGATATATTTTTCTTATATTTTGAATTAATGAAATTTCGAAATACAGTCTTATTATTGACAATTATTGTCAATATGATTAAATTTATTATTTTCATTAGTAGCTTTCTGTTTCTCCGTCTAATAAGAAGCAAAAATACTTGTGTTTAATTTATTTCAATTATTTTATTGTGATCAAAATGAAGCGTGGAAGGAAAGCTTATGTTGCAGAAGATATAGTGATTGCAGCTATTTTAAAAAGAGAAAATGAGATTTTTGTTAAAAATAAAAAAATTGTTAGTAAGCATAATGCTGTATGAAGTGAAGTATCCCATGATTTAGGAGGAAAATTAAGTGCCCGAACTCTGTACAGTAAAATGTGTAACATCAATTTTCTTAAAAAAATAAATAGAAGTGCATCACCTAAAAATTTGGAATTTGATGCAGATAGTGATTGTCTTTCTGTTTCTGATGAAGATCACAGTGAAAATGGCAAAACAATTATAAAGTTCTCCTTTTATTGCGAAAAGGATGAATTCGAAAATCTTTTATCGGTGAAAGAATATGCAAGGCACGAAAGTAGTCGTAATAAGACCTATAAGAGAAGTCGTTGCATATTGCAACCTGGACAGTGGACGGATTGGATTACAAAGAAAATTTGGGAATTGACCAAACTTCCTTGTGGATTCAATTTTCGTGGACATTCTCTTTCAATAGATGGTAAAAGTGGTAAAATCGCAGGTATTAATATTTTTTTTTATATTTTTTTTGTATTTATTACAAGATTTGAGATAAAAATAGTACCAGAAATAATTATATTTTAAATATTATATAATAAATGTATAAATATAAATTATAAATAAATAAAGTAATTTATTATTAATAACAAAAAATATAATAAATAAATTAAGTTCTATAAACGCAGTGAATAATTAGGATTAATTATTGTTTATTATTATTATTATTATTCTTTATTAATACATTAAGTACGGATTAATTAATTTCTTATAAAACAATAGAGTCAATTAATTACAAAATAAACCTAAACATTCTAGTAAGAAAATGATATGAGTGCTGTATTGTTATTCTTAGTTAGATATTTCAAAGAAGTTTTAATGAATAAAATTATTAATTTAAAAATAATATCCTTACTATAATAAATTTATTTTTCAACGTCATATACATTTTAATTTTATAAATTACTTTTAATCACATAATATTTTTGAATAATTAATTAAATCATAATAATATTATTTAAAATTTTTACATATTGACTTTTATTAATTTATATAACAAAATTAGTATTTTAATGACATTTAATATATGGGCTATTGCACGTGAAACTGACATATGGCATTTTAAACGTTTATAAAAAATAACTATTATTACTATTATATTTAATATAACTGTTGCAAAATGATTAAAAATTATAATGAGAATGTAAAAATTTGTTAAATATTTTTTTGATACAATTACTTATAAAGATGAACATTTTAACAATTATTAATTTAATTATTTGAGATCAAATTTTTTCCCGCTCGCCGTAATTGAAATTTTTTTAAGATTTTCATTGGCTCTAATTATGGTGAGAGAAGTATCTTCAAAATACATGTAATTTTGATCATCAAAATTATTACTAATATTAGAAAATTACGGTATTGGTTTTAATTTCGCATATTTGTTTAAATAATCGATTTTTATAAAGTTTAAAATTTTTTTAAATATCTAAATAACATAAGATTTTAGTTTAATATGTCTTAAATTGACCTTATATAATAGAAATGTACGTAAGAACTGTTTAATTTTAATTATTACCTGTTATTATTCTCCAACTCGTGTAAGGAGTTAAAGTTGAACTCCTTATTCTGAACTCTATTTGCTTTAACTCCGCAATGGGTGGGACTTTTATAGCATCCCCTGGGCAGTTGAAATTCAACTCCATTTTTTTACAGTCTACCATTTAATACAGAATTATCGTAATTAAAAAATGATAACTTTTAATACGCTGACGCTAATCGTACCTACTATAAATGTATATCTATATATGTATATTAACTATTATTATGAATTTACTCTTGTATTCTGTCTGTGATAACTCTCTAAAAATGATGTAGATAATTATTGAAAAATTGCTTAAAATTTGATGAAAATGTTGCAGCTGCCGATTCTCAACAAAATTTCAAAAAATTTTCGCCATTTTTTAAATAATAAGTCTACCATTTTACATGGAATTATCCGAATTCAAAAATCATAACTGCACTATTTTCTTGAGAGTACCATGATGAAGTACGCAACATTTATGATCAACGATTAGAAATTAATTTTTATTTAAAACGGAAAATTATTGATTTGTTTACCTACAATTTTTTTTTTATAAATTGTTGATTAATAAACAATAAAAAAAAATTTTTTTGGCAAAAATTATAGAAATTCTCATTCTATAAAATTATTTTTAAAAATCGTTTGTCATAAACATTGCGTACTTCAGTATCGTTGAGAATATCAATTTGATAGATAAGAAAGTTAGCGATAATTCATTATATAAGTAACTATGTTATTGTCCACGAATTTTAGGAAACATAATTTTAAAAAAATTTTATCAAAAACTCGTATTTATTTATATATGTCAAATTTTAGTATTAAGTCATTACTAAAAAAATTCTAATAAATAAGATATTTAAAGTTACTTTAAAATATTACCTGTAACATTTACAATTATAATGCTTTGCTGAGTAACATTATAACAACTGGTTTTATTAAAGTTTTAAAAAATTTGTTTCAATAAAAAAAAATCGCAAAGCAATCGAAAAATAAAAATTTTATTAAAGAGCCCTCAATGAGCCCTAAAGCTTTCGACATCAATGAGCTTCCTGCAAATACTTCAAGGTAAAGATTGATGATTTTTTGTATTTCCTAGAAAATTTGAGGGAAACAATTTAAAATTATTTCATTGAAGAGCCTTAAAAAGCCCTAAATTTTGACCAATAGTACACCATCCTACGAGTACTCCTTCACTTTTTAGACAAACTGATATAACGTAAAAATTGAATTTTTGCAAATAATTCGCGAAATAATGCCGGCATTAAAGTCGGCAATAGAGCATTCAAGAGCCTTAAAAAAGCCCTAAATTTTGATCCATAGTAGACCTTTCTACGAGTGTTCCTTCATGATGTGGACAAACTGATGTAATGTAGAAATTGAATTTTTGCAAATAATTCGCGAAATAATGCCGGCATTAAATTCGGCGATAGAGCATTCGAGAGCCTTAAAAATGCCCTAAATTTTGATCCATAGTAGACCTTTCTACGAGTGTTCTTTCATGATGTGGACAAACTGAGATAACGTAAAAATTGAATTTTTGCAAATAATTCGCGAAATAATGCCGGCATTAAATTAAGCGATAGAGCATTCGAGAGCCTTAAAAAAGCCCTAAATTTTGACCCATAGTAGACCATCCTACGAGTAGTCCTTCCTTGTGTGGACAAGCCACCTTAATGTTAAGCTAGCTTATCTACAAGTTTTTCAAAGAAAATGCCGAGCATTAAATTCGTCATTAGGGCATTAAATTAGCATTAAATTAGCCCTTAATTTTCAAATAGGTTTTATCCAGATCGGACAATGTGGACAAGCCAGGTTAACGGACCTGCCATGAAGCATTATTTATTCTAATTATTTTTCTCATGTTTCGTCATTATTATTTTTTTTAGTAGACAAAATTATTTTTTTTCGCTCTATTCACAGAGATCCGAAAGATTCAGAGACGACGCCATCATTTTTTCTGTCTGTTGTCATCTTTGTTTGTTTCGGGCCGTCTCTTGGACCTTGCATTAATTGATTGCTTGATTAATTAATTTACAAATGACTTTTGATGTTTACAATATTGGGACGCATCATTATGTTCTAAAAATCATAAGTTAGAATTTTCATTTTATGGAATTTCATTTGTCATAATTACTTTTGAGCCGAATTTTTATTTGTTCGAATTAGTATTTTGCAGAATTTTCATTAAACCATTTTTCTCTATTACAGAATTTTTATATAACCGAAAATTCATTTCACAAAATTTTTATTTGCTTGAATTTTTATTGAGCAGAATTTCATTGCATAGAATTTTCTTTGACATGAATTTACATTTGTTCAAATTATTATTTGATCAAAAAAAAATTATTAATAAAATTATGATTGGTTGATTTTAAAAATGGCCCCGAATTCTTTCTGCCGATTGTTTGTTCGGCCATTTGCAATATTTCGGACAAATGAAAATTCTATCAATTAGAAATTCTGTTAAATGATTTTTCAGTTAAGTAAAAATTGTGTAGTATGAAATATATGAAATATATAGGCTGTTTCTATTTCAATTCATGCAGGGCGAATAGGTTGAAAATTCTAAATCAAGTTTAATGTGATTTTTCTTGTTTTTTATGACAAATAAAGAGATACGTATTTTTTGGTTTGGCGAAAAAAAATTTTTTCGCAGAGTTATGAGTATTTGAAAATTTTAAGGCACATAGTGATTTTAGAGCTAAACAGCTGAAAAATTATTTTTAAACCTTTCTAGTTTTTACAAAAATTAATATTTTTCAATTCTGTTTCTTGATTTTAGTAGTGTTTTTGATACTCTTTCTTTACAAACTTGAAAATTTGAAAAAATTTGAAAATTAACAAAATGGCGGACATTTTTTAAAAAATCAAAAAAGTCAATTTTCTCAAAAACATCATTTTTTAATTTGCTGCAAATTTTTTTGTGGTTTCTAGATAATAAAAGGAACTTTTTCCAAAAGGTCTCATGTTCGCTAAAACTTTCTGGAAGTCGCTATAATTTTTTTCAGAAAATAAATAACTCAGTATTTTGAGTAATGTGTCGACACATATATTTTTCATGTATACAAGGGTCTTCATCTTTTTTAATAGTGCTTTTGACACTTTTTCTTTTCAAAATTGCAAATTTCAAAAACTAACAAAATGGCGTCGGTTTTTCAAAAAATATAAGATCTCAATTTTCTCCAAAACATTTTTTATTTTGCTGAAAATTTTTTTGTGGTTTCTAGATAAAAAATAACCCTTTTAAATGGATGTTGTGTCTACTAAAATGCTATTAAATTTAAAAAAATTATTTTTTATTTATTAAATATATATTTTAGAGAATTGTATTGCATGAGAGGAAAAAATCGAATAAAGAGAATATTGTAAAAAATGCGTTTAAAATAAATGAATGTCTAAGTTCTGATGTCTTTTTTTATAGTTTACGCGTTTTCCGCGAATCTGTCAAATGTTCATTTAACCTTCTTATCATTGTCTTCTTATTAAAAACCGAAATATTTTTAGTTCGTGAGAAATGATGAATAACATTCAAAGAAAAAAGAATTTTCTGGTTAGGAAAGTTTGTCCCGATTTTCAAAATGTTCATAAGAAAGCAATTTACAGTGATAACAAAAATAATATGTTTTCAAAACTCGAAGGTTTATCTATCTTACTGAAACCATTGTTTCCTAATCATAAAATTACGTCCGATGATTTTGTGTGTAAAAATTGTTTCGCTAAATTCTCTTCTATGTTTAGAGTTTCTTCAAACATTGAAATCATACAAGATGACAGTGACAGCGTTTTATCTGATCGCGAATGTAGTGAAAATGAGTATGACAATTTTCCTGAAAGTGATGGTTTAAGTGATGATTGTAAGATATTTGTTCGAAATCCTGAACATCTTCGTGAATGCTTTAATTATGATATGAAAATTCTTGATATGAATGTTTCACCGTTGAAGAGTTTAACCAGTATGACCGAATCTTCTAAAATAAAATACGTTAACAGAAAAAGAAAACAACTTGTCGACAGTTTCTCAGAATTAACTACAACAAAATTATCAAAAATTTGTGAAGTACCATTACAGAAAATCGATTGTACAGCATGCGATCAATGGATAGATAAATTGAAATTGGCATTGAAAAATTGTGAAACATATTCAGAAAAAATCCGTCTTCTCACAATTGTACCAGACATTTTCTCAAAAACTGAAGTTTTATCAATGTTTCCAGAAATAACAATTTATATGATTGATGAGTCCAGAAAACTGAAAAAGGTGTATTTAAACCTCGCGATCCATATCTTGGTCATCCGATGAGTGAAGATGATGTAAAAATTGTTCAAGAGTATTTTCTAAATGATGACTTAGACTGTTCAAGACAAAGTCCAAATAAAAAGGATGTTCGAATTGTTAATGAAAATGGCATAAAAATAAATAAGGTGAAACGTTTTTTGACACGAAGCATGCAAGAAATTTATCATATTTTTCGAGAAAAAATCCTAATTTTAAAATAAGTAAAGCGAAATTTTATATGCTCAGACCAAAATGGGTCATGATTAATCCTTCACAAGAAGTTTGTTTATGCATTTATTGCACTAATTTTGAACTTTGTGTTGTTGCTTTAAAAAATGTGAAGAAGGATATTACGTCTGATTTGAAAATATTACAGGAGGATTTATTTTCTAAAATTATGTGTAACTCTGATAATGATTTGTGTAAACTTGGAGAATGCGAAGAATGTCCAGGGGTCAGTGGCATCTCTGTTAGTAGTTTAAACATTTCGGAAGACATGGCCGATGATGAAGTGCAATTTGCTTTATGGAATAAAGGTGAAATCGAAAAAGATCTACATCTGTAGAAAGTTTTTTAAGTGAGCTTGCTGAGAAGACAGTTAAGGCAAATTGTCATATGTACGTAAAAAGCATTCAACAAGAAAAGATTCGAAACTTCAAAAATGAAACTGAAAATGACCAAAGAAAAATGATTTTGCATTTTGATTTTGCAGAGAATTGGAAAGTCATAACGAAAAATGAGATTCAAAGTGCTTATTGGAAAACAAAACAAGTGTCAATATTTACAGCTGTTTGTTATTGTGGTAATTTTAGAAAAAGTTTTGCAGTCGTAAGTGACGATACGAATCACGATTCATCTCATGCACTTTTAGCAATGAATCGGATTCACGAAACATTGAAAAAAACGGAACAATGTCAGTTAGTGGAGGAGATAACGAATATATCAGATGGAGCAGCATCTCATTTTAAAAACCGTTATCAATTCTATGAAATGAGTAAATCATCAAAAAAAAGAAATTGGATATTTTCAGCCACAGGACACGGTAAAGGATCTTGTGATGGAATTGGTGGACTCGTTAAACACTATGCAACTGACCACAATTTGAGAAAAACCCATATGGAAGCAATAGATAATGCAGAGACATTTGGATCTGTCGTACAGAAGTACACTTCTGCGATTACTTTGTTGTATGTTCCAAAAAGAGAAGTCGAAGTTTTCAGGAAAAAAAAGTTACAGAGTGGAAAAAAGTACCTGCGATTGAAGGCATTCAAAAAAGTCATCTATGGAAAGTTGATGAAAGTGGATCCTATGTAGCTAGAACCGCAAATCATTCATTAAGAAAAGTTAAATAACCCTAAAGTAAGTTAATCTTTAATATTTTATTTATTAATAAATATTACAATAAATATAGTTATTTTTAACAATTTTTAAAAATGGCTGGCATTTAGTTAATTTTTGAAAGTTTTCAACTTTACTAAGAAAAACTCACCTTTTTTGAAAGAATTATTTTTTTTATCTAGAAACCACAAAAAAATTTTCAGCAAAATAAAAAATGTTTTGGAGAAAATTGAGATCTTATATTTTTTGAAAAACCGACGCCATTTTGTTAGTTTTTGAAATTTGCAATTTTGAAAAGAAAAAGTGTCAAAAGCACTATTAAAAAAGATGAAGACCCTTGTATACATGAAAAATATATGTGTCGACACATTACTCAAAATACTGAGTTATTTATTTTCTGAAAAAAATTATAGCGACTTCCAGAAAGTTTTAGCGAACATGAGACCTTTTGGAAAAAGTTCCTTTTATTATCTAGAAACCACAAAAAAATTTGCAGCAAATTAAAAAATGATGTTTTTGAGAAAATTGACTTTTTTGATTTTTTAAAAAATGTCCGCCATTTTGTTAATTTTCAAATTTTTTCAAATTTTCAAGTTTGTAAAGAAAGAGTATCAAAAACACTACTAAAATCAAGAAACAGAATTGAAAAATATTAATTTTTGTAAAAACTAGAAAGGTTTAAAAATAATTTTTCAGCTGTTTAGCTCTAAAATCACTATGTGCCTTAAAATTTTCAAATACTCATAACTCTGCGAAAAAATTTTTTTTCGCCAAACCAAAAAATACGTATCTCTTTATTTGTCATAAAAAACAAGAAAAATCACATTAAACTTGATTTAGAATTTTCAACCTATTCGCCCTGCATGAATTGAAATAGAAACAGCCTGTAGTGAATATAAATTATGTATTGGTTAATGTAAACCCTTATATAATACTTTTTTAGATTTGCAATCGTCAGTTTAATCGACATCAATCACGAGTAAACAAAATACTCCTGAAAGACCAACTACTCCGCAACAAGTAACAAGCCTCATAATGACCATCCTTATTACTCCACTCTCAAAGGCTTGACAAGATGATACAATGGAATGCGACAAAAGTTAGAAAAGAGCAGAACAACGGCAAAAATACAGCAGCAGATTATCAAGCGTCTTCGGAAGAAAGTCTCCACTCACAGCGATATCGTAAGAGAATTACCGACGTACTCGGGCTGTTTCGGAAAATGGGCTTGCATGTTTAGATAGTATTGCAGAGAGTTCAAAATCAAAATAGTACTGAAACGCAGTCTTCTGTTTAAAAAAGTGTTTTTAAATCTCAACGTCGTAAAGTACAAAAAGGCATTTGTAGGGAAAAGTATCCATCTGCATGGATCATTTACATGTAACCTGGATTTTCACTTTCCAAAAGCATACGATTTTGTTAGAAAAAGATTTTGCAAACCTCTTCCCCATTCTGGAAATTTAAAAGTATTTGTATTTGTCGGTTATTTTTTATGCATGTCACATGGTAAAATTATTTCGCAATTGTTTAGGGCAATTGAAAATTTTAAAGGACAAAGACGGTAACAATATTGAATGGCGTTATATTAAAAATTTAATTAACCTACAAGAAGAGGAAGGACTGAGAACGGGGAACAAACTTCCTAGGGCACGTATAGACTTTTATAAAATGAAAGTGATGCTAGCCACTCAGACCTTATAAGCTGTAGCACTGCAAATTCTATCGAATACTGTGATAAATACTTAAACTTAGAAAATTTTCAAGGTAGTTCAGAGACCGTCAGGTTTATCCGTTGCATAGATAGAGTTTTTGATTTCCTAAATTCACACAACCCATTCGGAATAGGGTTTAAAGCTTCAATGCGAAAATCAAACGAAGTTTTTTGGCGAGAAAACATATTTGCAGAAATTCAATATTTAAAAGGAATAACAGATGTTTCAGGTCTGTCAATTTTCAAGACTAGACGTTATTTTCCTTTCGTTGGTTTTATAACTGTCGCAATTTTTGTAATTAATATTTTATTAAATATAAATAAAATATAAAATTAATATTTTTTCTGAGTGTGCTGTTTGTATACATTTTTGTTTCAATTCTGCTCTGTTAAAAATTCTTTGTATTATTTACTTAAACATATTTTTAACATAAGTATCCAATTGTTCTCTTTATTTAATTCTGCTTCATTAATTTCTATTATATTTACATTAACTATATATATACTACTTTTAGTAGTAACAGTTTTACGGTTATATTTTTTGCAGCTATTTCAGGTATCTCCTATCGTAATAGAAATTTTTAAAGAAGATTTTTAGACAACAGTTATAAGTGAATCAATTCTATTGTGCGAATATCCTAAATTTTGACCTCGAATTTTTAAATTGGAAAAACATCAATTCAGCAGCAGAAAAATTATCGTGCTCCATTTTACCAGCTTCTACTTTATTAAATTGATATAATAGATAAAGAAAAAATATATAAATTTTTTACAAGTTATGCACACTGATTGTGAGAAAAATATGCTATTGAATCAACAGCATTTCTGCCAAAGGTATAAAAATTATTGATTAAAAAGCAAATGCTATAAAATTTGTAATATTTTATAAATTTTATAGCATATGCTTTTGAATCAATAATTTTTATCCCTTTGACAGAAATGCTATTGATTCAATAGCATATTTTTCTCAGTGCATACTTATTTATTTTCATATCCTTCTTCATATTTACAAATTAGAAAATTTGACTTTAATATTTCTATACATTTTTTTTAAACTTAGAAACCAGTAATAAAAATTTTTTAAACATTAAATAACACAGCCACACAAAAAAAAGTACCCGGGCCGGGAAATGAGACCATCATTTCTTGATGTATTTTGATGCGCTGAACACGAATCTGAAGTCCGTTTAGCTCCATCACGTCAGGATTTTGACATAACCTCAAAAAACATAGCTGATTTTATATGACAGGAGAAATTTTTTAAATAATGGCAGATTTGCTTGAATCTTGTTACTCGGGGGTTTTTGGGGTCGCTGATTACGAATTTAACGTCAGATTTAATAAATTCAAAATGGCGGATCCAATATGGCGGACGAATTTTTAAAAAGTAGTTGGATTTTTACGAAAATTGGTATCTAGGGGTTTTGGGAGTCGCTGATTACAAATTTATCGTCAGATTATTCAAATTCAAAATGGCGGATCCAATATGGCGGACGAGTTTTTAAAAAATAGTTGAATTTTTATGTAACTTGGCCGATACTGGGGTTCCGAGTCCCTGCATCGTAATACGTTTCCTACGTGTGTCTGCCATGACGGCATCAAAGCCATTATCCAGGGACTTAGCCGGATAGCGGACAAACTCCGTTGTCCACCGTCACCGCGTGGAGGTACCCTGGATGCAGACACATGTAGAAACATAAAGATATTTGACCACCGTACTATATCTGCCATTTTACATTTGAATAATCTAACGTTAAATTCGTAATCAGCGACTCCAAAAAACCCCATGATACCAATTTTTGTAAAAATCCAACTACTTTTTAAAAATTTGTCCGCCATATTGGATCCGCCATTTTGAATTTGAATAATCTGACGATAAATTTGTAATCAGCGACTCCCAAAACCCCTAGATACCAATTTTCGTAAAAATCCAACTACTTTTTAAAAATTCGTCCGCCATATTGGATCCGCCATTTTGAATTTATTAAATCTGACGTTAAATTCGTAATCAGCGACCCCAAAAACCCCCGAGTAACAAGATTCAAGCAAATCTGCCATTATTTAAAAAATTTCTCCTGTCATATAAAATCAGCTATGTTTTTTGAGGTTATGTCAAAATCCTGACGTGATGGAGCTAAACGGACTTCAGATTCGTGTTCAGCGCATCAAAAGTACATCAAGAAATGATGGTCTCATTTCCCGGCCCGGGTATTTTTTTTTTTGTGTGGCTGTGTAATTTATATTATTTATTATAATTATTAATTAGAAAAATTAAATTAATATATTTAATTATTTCATAAGAATTAATTAATTTTGTAACTAACAACTTTCTTAATTTAATATATAATAACAATATATAGGGGAGATGTATGCAGGTTGAGACAGTTGATATTATATTAAAATTTTTATTTTTTTTTATTTATTTTTTTTTCTTAGGCAATGTTGATGCCCTGGACAATACTTTTTGAACATAAAATAAAAATTTTTGTTAAATGTTTTTTATTTAAAAATTTGCGCAAAAAAAATCCCCCGTCTCAACCTGCATACATCTCCCCTAATAATAATATCAGTTACGTTAAAATGATTAAAAATTAAAATTATTGACAATAATATATATCAAATCAAATTTTATCTAAAAGGATTCAAATTTATTCATTTTCACGCATTTTTATGTGTAGATTATAGAAATAATTTTTAAAAATTAATTTATGGTGTCTGTTACATAAAAATCATTCTGTATAGGGTTAGCCGGGGTAAATCCGAACGCTTTTAGTAAGTTTCAACAATAACATAAGTTTTTTCTTTTAAAAGACAATACTTCCGGTATTCTGGTGCATAAAGTTGTTACTTTACTTCCATAGAACAATTTTATGGGGTAGCAAAAATTTTTGATAAATTACAATCGCAGGAAACTTAGCGTTCGTATTTACCTCGATACTTTGCAACTTTCCTAAAATACCGGGGTAAATACGAACGCCACTGTATTTCAGAAAAATCTTAGGGAAAATAAATTTAAAGTATTGCAATTGTTAAACTTATATAAAAACTCAAAAAAAATACGATAATAAACCTATTATGTAATAATGCATCATATATAAATACAAAAATCAAACAGGTTAAAAATTAAAATGCATTACACAATTAAAACCTTCAATAACTTTATCAAATCATAACGGATTTTTGCAAAACTTGCTACAGAAAGTATTTTGGAGTGATTGAATGTAAATACAAAAATAAAAGTCAAATTTTTTAAATTCAAAATGGCGGACTTTCCTAAAACTTATTTTTAAAAATGATCAAATTTGCTAACTCCAAATTCGTAATCAGCGACCCTGAAACCCCCCGAGTAACAATTTTCGAGCGAATCCAATGAATTTTTTAATTCTCGTCCGCCATATTGGATCCGCCATTTTGAATTTTGAAAAACTGACTTCAAATTGGTAATCAGCGACCCCAAAAACCCTAGAATACCAAATTTTATTATGATCCTGAAAAACTTTTTTCAACAAACCATTTGGCAAAACAAAAGTGGAACACTCCTTCAAGAGAACAGAGATTAAGTTTCTGCTTATTAATTACTAACGAGGATACATATAGAGAGAAAAACTTTTTTCTATGTACTTTTATAATGTTAAAATAATAGTGTAATCAAATAAAAACAATTTTTGATATAAGAAAAAATGATTGAAAATACCGTTCGGATTTACCCCGGTTTTCCAATTTTCCGGGGTAAATACGAACGGTCTGATATTATTAATAAAATTTTACAGAAGGCAAAAATGAAAAATAGTTTCTGTTCTAGTATTCATAACAAACAATTATAAATAATAAAATGAATTTTTAGCTTCTTTTTCTTCAAATACGAGACAAAATGCTGAAAGAGTGTCATCTTTGATTTTCAATCTTTTTTGCATTACTCGTTATCCTTGTTTATGCTGTTGCTAATTAACAAACGAAAAATGGGATAATACTTAGAATCTCTTGAGAAGGATCTGAGATAAAAATTCTCATGTCCAACTTATTTTTAAAAATTTTAATTAAGCTGAAATAATTAGCGTTCGGATTTACCCCGGCTGACCCTATGTAGGTTCTAATGTGATAACGTTAATTTAATTAATATTGGAATTAAATAAAAAATTATCAATAAATTACGAAATTTTGTTTATTTAACTACAATTTATGACAATAAAATGTATACGTATGTGTTAAAATAAATAAGGCAGTGTATGCTCTTTCTCTTACTCTCTCGCTCCCTCGCTTTCTTTTCTCTGCTTTGTCAATAACGTTTACAACTTATAATTGTATATATATAATAAATATATATAATATATAGCTTTCGTGTAATATCTTACGTACTCGAGGCTGCTGTTTTACATTTTATAATCGTTCCTTTAAAAAAAAATCGAAGAAATAAGAACAACAATAATAATAATTTAAATATCACGCTGATAAAGGATACGAGGAAAAATATTTAAGCAGTCTCGATATTAAAATTCGCTTTAAAATATTAAAAAGAATAATTACAGAATTATATTTCCAGTTGTTCATTCTATAAGGTAAAAAGAAGACGACCATTTTAAACGAAAAACACAGTCTCTTTCTTTTTCCTCTCAATTATTAATAATGATTTTTTAAGTCTCGCTTCAAAATATTAGACACAAAAAAGAAAGAAATTTTTGGTTATTTAAATGGAAAATTAGTTTTTATGGAAAAGATGAAAATTGGAAAATAATTTTTTTTTTCAATAAAAATAAAAAATAGAAAGAAAAAAATTACGTATTTCAATTATATTGAAATTTTTTAAGTTTTTTAAATAATTAAATTATTTTGTATTTAATTTGATTGAATAAGAAAAAAATTATAAATTATCAAATCACTAAATTTTTGAATGAAATGAATTTAAAAAAATTTATTTTTTTAAAGCAATTGAAATTTTTGTTTTACAAATTTTCTATAATATTGAATTTTTTAAATAAATGAATTTTATATTGTTAACGAATTAATTTTTTTAATAATTAAATTTTCTTTTTAATTAATTAATTTTTTCAAAGTGGAAAAAATTCACGAATATTTTGTTTTTAATTTATAATCGAAATAAGGTTTTTTTTGTACAAAAGAAAATTGTCAAAATTTTTGCTTTTTAAACCATCAATTTTCGTAAAATAAATCAAAATAAATGTAATTTATTTTTAAAAAAATACTTTCTAAAGACAAATTTTGTTTTGTGCAATAAAAATGAATTTTTGACAAAAAAAATTTTTTTGTTTCAAAAACAATATTCCTAAGAAGAATATGAAAAAAAAAAATTCAAAAACTCAAATTTTCAGAAAAAATACAAAAATATTTTCAAGAAGATGAAAAATTTTACAGACTAAAGAAACAAAAACAGCAAAAGAAACAATATTTTCAAAAATCCAATAAAAAACAAACTACAATATTTTTCTCGTGAAAAAATCTTTTTTTTCGAATATAATACAATTTTTTTTTGTGAAATACAATATAATAAAATTAAAAGAACAAAATTTTTAAGTAAAAAAAAAGACAAAATCAGTTCTTGACAATCACAAAAGAATAAATTTTCGAGATATGTGTATATAATAATTTTTTCTTATTATTTTATTTAACGGGAAGGGGAAGCCCTGAAAGAACAGTCGAAAAAAAAAATGAAGATCCCACTTTAAGTTTTTCCGCGCGCATATAATATTTAAATTCTGCCATATTTGGTCCATATTTAAAATTCTCTATCTTATTTTACTTAACTCATATCACACCTTAATGCCAAGGACAATTATAATTAATATGGACAGAAGAGATCAGAATCTTTAAGCGAGATCTTCAATTAATTCTTAAAAAAAAAAAATTTGTTTAAATAAAAAATTGAAAATATTTTTTTCGTAAATAAAAAATAATTAAAGAGCGATTTTTTTCGTTTCGCGACCTCCCATTAATTACCTTAAGCCATTAGAAAAAAAAGGGAATTTTACATTTCTTCGGTTTAGAGAATTACAATTTTTTTTTTTTAATAATTTAAACGACAAAAGGAAAAATTAATTACGCAGGCAAAGTACAAAAGCTACTGTTAAACGAAGTCTCTTTGGTTTCAAAATCGCTACTCTCTCGCATTACACAAATCGTAAAATTGTTTCGCGAATCGAAACCTTTATTTTTTTTTCTTTAAATTAAGATACAATTTATTCTACTCAGTTCTTGGTTTTTTTTTTGCACCTTTTTTTTTGCAAAAAAATTGGTTTTTCTTTATTTTAACCCTTAAGTTGGCAGCATACGAGGAATTTTATTGAGAATTTAATGAATTGATTTTTTTCTATTTTTTATTTTCTCTTTCTCGCATTTTTCACTTTCTCACTCACTCTCCTTTTTCTCACAATAAATACGCTATAATCGAACATTAAAGATGAAAAAATCAGTCGGATTGCTGATCAATTAATTGTCTATTTATATAGGCCAATCAGCGAATTAATCCGTTAGGAATTTTATTTTAAAAAACAATTCATTCATTCACACAAAGAGTTACAATTCATTTAATTATTTTATGAAACTACTGTCAAATTGTTGACGATTTAGACACTATCGATTATAATGAAATTAATAATTTAAGAAAAAATGTCATGGGAATTGCAGAAAATTTATCCAAGAAATGCATAATGACAATTGCAAATTTTATTAACGATTTTGAAGGTTTCGAACAATTCAAAGAAATTTCTAATTATCAATTATCTATTCATATTAAAATTAAATATGTTGTTTTATTGTAAGTATTTTAGTATAATTTATGTATTAGTAATTAATTCATACCTGAGCAAAAATTATTAATACGCGATATATAAATATAAACAAAGAAACGGATAGAAAATTTACGAGATTTCTTTTTTGAATTTTTCAAAGTATTTAAATTTATTTATTAGTTCTCATATTTTTAATTTAGTGAAAATGGAAAAGAGATCATAGTTAATTTAACAATAAAAAAAAAATTACGTTTAATCAGGGAAAAAACTAACAAATTTTCAAATCGCATTTTGGTAACTAAAAAATATATGTAATATATATTCTAACCTATTTGTTATTATTATTATTTTTTTTTCATCGAGGTATATCGTGAATTCGAATCATCATCTCGAATTATTCTTATATTTAAATTTACAAAAAAAATTATTTCCATCAATGAAAAAAAAAATCATTAAAGAATTTTAATGTAAAATTCTCACAGTAGAAAAAAAAAACCCCGAGGCAAATTACTTGCTCTGTTTTTTTTCTCCCTCACGAATGAAAACAATTTTTTTTTACGATTTTAATAAGATTTACAAAAAAAAGCTGCCCTGCAGCTAAGTTCATCGTAGATATATATTTTTTTAAAAACATGAGAAATTCAATTATTAAATGATAAATATTAGTAATAATCATAATATTCGTAATGATATTAATAATTATAATTATAAGAATAATAATTATAATATTAATAGTAATAATAATGATAATAATAAAAATAATAATAATAATAATATTAACAACAATAATAAATTAACTTCACATGCGTAAGAACAAAAATGATTTTTTCTCATAATTTATAAGCTTAAGATTTGTATTTAAAGTTCTTTAAAAAAAAAAATTAGAAGAAAAACTAATGAATATTTAATTTGAAAAAATTTTTTTTAAAACTTTGTTAAAATAGTCAATAATTTTTATCGCGTTTTCAAGTCAATTTTCTCACATTAAGTTTTTTTTATATTATATATTATGCTATCTAAAGAGTTTTTAAAAAAAATTACTTTATTAATTACACAACTAAATCAATAAACTAAAAATTTAGCTAATTTAATGTTGTAAATAATTATTATTAAACAATTACTTAATTAGTCATGCGATTAATTAAACGTTTCTTTAAACTAATTCACTAATTAATATAATGAATTCATTATTTTTCACTAAAATAACTAACTAATTACAAATTTAATTAATTTATTAGATAATTATTTCACTAATAAATTAATTAAAAAGTTAATCAATTTAGTAATTAATTATTTTACTAATTAATTAATTGAATAATAAACTATTTTACTAAATTAACTAGTCAATTATTCACATAAATAATTAATTTTCCAGTAAATTAATTCATTTAATTAAATACTTAATTATTCTCAATTAGTTAATTAGTAAAATAATAAGGTTACTATTTAACTACTTGTTATCAGTTAATTATTCATAACATTGAATAATTTATATTAGGAGACTAATAAAATAATAAACTAATTAAGAAATTTGTAAACTAATTAAATAATTAGTAAACAAATTAAGCAATAAGTAAACGAATTATGTAAACTGATTAATTAGTAAACCAAATCATTAGTAAACTAATTAAGTAATTACTAAAGTTATTAAATAATTACTAAACTGATAAGGTAATTACTCAACAAATCAAGCAATTAGTAAACTAATTTAGTAATTGATAAATTAATTATTCGAATTAATTTTAATTGATTTACTTATTAGTAAATCATTTAATTAGTCAAGTAATTAACTAATCAAGTACTTTGCTCAGTAATTAGCTATTTAATTAAATCAATAAATAATTAAGTAATTATCGTGATTAATAATTATTTAGTTTAATTAAAAATACTTTCTTTTCTAAAATGATTATTATTATTATTAAAGGAAGAGATGTTTTAGCCTTTAATTGATCTAATGGAATGTACGAAAAGTGTACGCGTTTATAAAAAGCGTAGTTTGTTTTAAAATTATAAATAAGACGTATCGAATTCAAAAATAATTCTAGCGATTTTTTTTCTATCGAGTTCTGCTAAACGTATGCAGAAAAATTTTTCTGTCTTCAACCATTTTTTTTTTTTTTTTTTTTATTAATAGCAGTTTTAATTTAACTGCTCTCTAAATTCGCATGCTATGAAAAATTCAGTACCAAAAACGTTTTCGCCTTGTTTCTTTTTTTTAAGGTAACTTATGGGAGGTTTTTGTTTTGTTCTTCAATTTAGTTAGTAAAGTTTCACGTGAATTTCGTGACTCTTTTTTTTCCCTGTTTCGAATAAAATACTGTACACGTTGTTTTTTTTCTCGATCAAAAACCAATTCACGTAGTTTACATGGAATAATTTACATTGACTGAATTGTAAAACATTAACCAGTTAATTCGACATTGATATCAGTTAATTTTTCCTTTTTTTCATGTAAAAATTGGCAGTCGTTGCGAGATACGAATGTTTTTCGTTTTTTTTTTTTTTTTTTTTTTCTTCTTTGACGTTCAATAATAATTAATGGCCTAAGTGTCTTTGTAAACGAATTGGTTACCATACACGTTCTTGGTTTCCAAAGGCAACAAAATTTACAGAGCATTATCCATACTCTCACTGTTCCTCGTCACTTCTTTGTTGTCCTCTTTATAATTTTCGAATCGCAGTAGTTCCTTGAGCAAATCCTGAAGAATGAAATTATTACCTATTAGTTGGTGAAATCATTTATTGCTTTCTATTTATTGATAATTAAAAAAAAAGTTTATTAACTTTTATTATTTTATAATAAAATTTATTGTTAAATAATAATTAATAAACATTTTGTGTTTACATATTTTAAAATAAACCCTCACTTTTTATTCCGGCCAATCAGGTAATTTTAAGTTAATAGTTAGTTTCTCGCAATGGCTTTTTTTTTAAAAAAAAAGGAAATGACGATTCCTACTTAGAAAATTAAATTCGTTATAATTTCGTTAAAAATAATTTTTCAAACAAAAAAATACTTTTAAAAAAAAATAATAAAAATACTTTAACTTTAAAAATACATATTTCGAAGATGAAATTGATTTTCAGTTCCGATAATGTTTAGTCTTTCAGATTTTAAATAAAATCGGTTAAAAATGAAATAAATTTATTACTATCCAATTTTGCATCAAATTATTATGTTACCTCTCATAATTGAGGAGCAAAAAATAAAATAATTACCTTTGGCAGTGATTTTCTGTCGTAGACACGTGCATACCTTCCGACGCATCTGCTCAGTTGCACATAAATATCGCACAAGACTTCAATCGGAAAATCTTTAGTTACTCGAACCGTGTGCTGTAGAGCATTTTCAAGTTCAGTTTTGTCCACTAAAATTTTCTCATTTGTTTCCACATTAGTGAGACTAGAATCGCTCTCAATTGCAAATGACAAATCATCAATACTCTCACGTCTCGATGATGAATTTGAACTTGCATTTTCCTCTAATTTATCATTTGTTTTCTCCTCATCAACCATAATTTCCATATTTTCCGTTTTATTTGTATTATTCATTTCGTTAATGCTCTTATTACTATTAGGTGTGTCCTTGGAGTTTTCAGCTTGTGATTCCGCCTCGGACTCGGAATTCTCGTAAATATTCACGTGACCATTAAGTACATTTTGTGCTTCCGATTCAAATTCTTGGAATTTCTCAAGATCGATGCCTGAAAAAAAACGAGAATTTTTGTTTTAAATTATATTTAAAAAATTCAAATCTATTGTAGAATTAATGAATTATAAACTTTTTCAAAACAATATCCATTTTAAAAATATTGTTTTAACACATTAATTTTAATTCCCTGACAATTTATTTCATTTATTATTTATTACTAGAAAAATTAAACGCGCGCAAGCGCGCCAAATTGAGTACTTAATTATTTGTTATAAAGAAATTAAAGATTAATATTATTAATAATAATTTAATTTATTAGAATATTATTACTTATTAAATGATAATAATGAAAATTATATGTTTACAGGCCTCAGATTATACGACTTTTTTCAAAAATACGACTTTTATCGTCTTATTTTAATAAAATGCGACATTTTTTTTTACATTTGAAAAAAAATGTAAATAAAATACATTTTTTAGTATAAAATGTAAATCTTCTTCACATCTTCTTCAATTCAATTATTTAACAAATTTTGAACTAAAATGATTTGTTAAAGACGGATGTTAATTAACAAAAGAAAAACAAAATAGATAACTTGACGAGAAATAATAAATATTTTAGAAAAATACTAATTTTTATTACTTAACAATTCCGCTTATTTGGAAAGCGTAAATGCTCTTCGCTAAATAATTTTAGAATAAGGTAGTGGACTACCTCTCAGTAAATTATCAATCAATAAACCCGGATTGCAATTTTATTGCAAAAAAAACATGATTTTCTGCAAAAAAATTTTTTATCAAAAAATATTTTGACATGGAAAACGACAGTTAATTTGCTCCGGAACCCAAAATATCGCGTCCTCGAATACCTAGCTGCAAAACTATATAGTTGCGAATTTCAAAATTTAAGATGGCGGATGACAAAATGGCGATTTTCCACTAAAAAAGATTTAAAAAATACTATTTTGCAAAAAATAATATATTGATGAATTATTTTTTTTCTGCACCATATACTTATGTTCTTTGGGTCACTAAACTCGAATACGGTATAAGTATTCAAAAATTCAAAATGGCGGATCCAATATGGCGGACAAATTTTTCAAAAACTCAATGGATTTATCTGAAATTTGTTACTCGCGAGTTTTTGGGGTCGCCGGTTACGAATCAGAAGTTACTTTTCAATAATTCAACATGGCGGATCCGAAATAGCCTACAAATTTTAAAATTCACCGAATTTGCTTGAAAATCAATACTTATTGAGTTTTTGGGGTCGTTGATTTCGAATTACTTCACTTTATATTGAAATCGAACACATTTTTTATTACTGATCTACTATTTTATTACTGTATTATTGAAAAGTAACTTCAGATTCGTAACCGGCGATCCCAAAAACCCCCGAGTAACAAATTTCAGATAAATCCATTGAGTTTTTGAAAAAATTGTCCGCCATATTGGATCCGCCATTTTTAATTTTTGAATACTTATACCGTATTCGAGTTTAGTGACCCAAAAAACATAAGTATATGGAGCTGAAAATAATTTTCACCTTCAAAATGTTGTTCTTCAATGAATTTTAGACGACAAGTATTTTTTTATTTTGCTGAAAAAAATTTTTTCTTTAAGGTATTAGTCGCGCGCCGGCTCTAACCAAAAGTTTGTCTTGAGTCTGACTCAGTCTGTGCTTAGCAAGAGGTATAGTTCTGAGTCAAACTTTTTGAAGGGTACAGGTAACTTCCACTCAGAGCGCCGCGTTATCGCACGTGTAGAACTAAAGTTTTGATCGCGGCAACGTCGCAATCTGAATATTATTAAAAAAAATTCAAATATGCTTCTTTAAAAGCTATTTTTGAATTATTTATGATTAATAATTATGTATATAAATGCTTAAACTTTTTAAAAGTATGAGACTTACTAAGAATAATTAATAATTAAAGATGTGAATATTATTAAAAAAAATTCAAGTATGCTTCTTTGAAAACTAATTTTTAGTTATTTATAATTAATATTTACATCAATAATGTATTATAAATTGGTTTATAAAGTAAAAAATAAATATTTCATCAAAAAATAACCAACCAATTTAACGTTTCTCATTCTTATTTTTCTTAAAATATATGATTTAATTTAAAAAATTAAGAATTATTTAATACTAATCTATGTTGTGAAATTTTAAATATATTATTTTTTTATTCTACTCTATGAGATATTCCTACTTTCTAACTGTGTACTTTGCATGATTTTGAATTTTGTATGCATTCGCGCGCTACAGCGTTGCCAAGTTTACTGCTTTCCAGCAGTGGAACTTCATATAATTTAAAATTTTGTTAACTTTCTCCTAATATATTTATAGTTTGGTACGGTCAAAAAATTTCAGTTTTTTTGTATGCATTCGTTTCATGAGAATGTATTATGTGGTAGTTTTATTTTAAAATCTGACGACTGGTTTTCATTTAAATAATTATAAAGCAAATTCCTTACATGCATTAGGTGCTCCGTCCATGTAAAAAGTATCAACTTTGAAATGATATTTTAAAGCTTAGGAACGGTCAAAATCGATGGGATTGGTCTTATTTTGTAGATAATTATGTCAGAAACACTCATGCAAAATTTAAAAAATATCTGACGAAAATGATTTTACGCGACTAATACCTTAAGTTATAAGGAGTTCAAATATATAAGTCGAGAACTTCGTTTTTTTTAAAATGAAGAGAAAAAATCTTAAAAGTGATGTAACTTTTTAAGTAATTATTTTTTAAAAAGCAAAATAAGGTATGTTTATATAATTTTTGTATTGTAATGTCACTATTATTATTTTTAAATATGAAAAGGTCTTTTAGGTCTTTTAACGAGGAACAACTTTTATCTGAGACATTTTTTTATATCTAGTGTATTTTTTGAGAAAAATGATGTTTTTCTTTTAAAAAATATTAAAAAAATTTTTTCTCTTGTGCCAGAATCGGGCACAAGTTAAATTCTTGTGGGCAATATTCCTCCCTATGAACACAATTCCCAAAAAAATTTTGAGCAAAAAAAAAAGGTGGGGTTTTTGAGTAATTTCAAATGAAAGTTTTTTAGTAAAATGTCCGCCATTTTGTTATTTTTAAATATTTTTTAAATTTTCCAATGGATTTCGAAAGAAGAATAAAAGTCCTTTCAGATACAAAAGGAAAAAGTGAATTATCTTAATTACTTAAAAAGTTACATCACTTTTAAGATTTTTTCTCTTCATTTTAAAAAAAACGAAGTTCTCGACTTATATATTTGAACTCCTTATAACTTAAAGAAAAAATTTTTTTCAGCAAAATAAAAAAATACGTGTCGTTTAAAATTCATTGAAGAACAACATTTTGAAGGTGAAAATTATTTTCAGCTCCAACCAAGTCAAGCCTGTCTGATTTGAAATGAATTCGGTCTATAAAATAAAAATTCGGCTAAAAATAAATTATAGGTCATTAAAATTCAGTTAATTAAAAATTCAACCAAATTAAGTTTAGAGCTTATTCATGCGTCCATAAAATTTTAATAATAAATATTAATTGTTAAATAAATATTAATAATTGTGTAGTTCCTGCAAAATTTAATTATTTAATAAATTTTTTTCTAAAACTCTTCTTCAAATCAATTATTATTATTAATAATTTTAATAAAGATATTCAAAATTTAGGATTTTAGTTATTCTATACCATATTTTTTTGGAATTAAGGGGATGATAAAAAAGGTAAAATTTTAATTTGAATCGTTTTTACTCGAACGGGACCGATTTTTGAGTTTCTTGTAATAAGAAGTAAAATATTCCTTATAATTTCACCTTTGTACCATATTTTTTTGAAATTAAGAGGATAAAAAAGGTTAAAAATCTTTTGTCAACTAAGAGTAAAAAATTCTATTAACAAAACTCACCAGTAGTGTCACCATTAACTGTTTTAGGTGTTTGATTCTGATCGCACGTACTGTCCTCGAATGAAATTTTTTTCTTCTTATGTGGCTTTTTCACGTAACCACGTGCCCAAGCTGGTATTCGTCGTTTTCTTGAGCTTGAAAATTTTCTTCCATTCACAATTAATGAACCACTCGTTGATGTAGCATCTTTTTTCTCACTTTTCTCATTAACGGGTGTTGTTGTGACATCGACTTTTGAATTTTTACCATCCTTTATTACGTTCACGACTTTTTTCACAATTCTCCTATTTTTCGATATCTCACGACATTTGTCCTCAAAATCTGAATCCAATTCGGCTTTTATTAGAGCGTATGCATTATCACGAAGTGAACAGGCTCGATGTCTAATAAGTTTATCAGCTGGATCTCTGTTAAAGAAAGAGAAAGAGAGAGAGAGAGGAGGGAAGAGAGAAAGAAAAAAAAGAGAATTTTATTTTAATTATTCAGAAAAATAGAAATTAATATTTATTATAGGATCATTTGAACATTGAAAAGCGTGTGAGACTAATGACAAGTGGCATTCAATTTTTTTTTTTTTGTTGGAAAAATTTAGCGCATTTTTTTTTTAAACAGGAATCTAAACCGCAAAAATATCACATTATTCAATAAAATAATTAAAATTATTTTCAATTATCGAATCATATAGTTTAAAATATCGGAAAATATGAATATTCCCCACATTATTCCTGTCAGCATTTTTGTAACGTCGAAATAAAAATTATCGAACATTTATTTAGCAAAATTTTATGGAGTGGATTTTATAATGAGTCTAATTTTCATAGCAAAGAATTTTTCTATTTAACAGAATTCTGATAAATAAATTCTGATTTAATAGAATTTCTATTAAATCAGAAATTCAGTCGTCGGATCGACTTTAACGTGAAAAAAAGTCGATTTAATTCAAATTTAAAATTTTTGCATAATGGTAAAAAAAAATTCCGGAAAACAATTAACTTTTTGAAATCATTAAATTTTCAAAAAAATATTACAATTATTAAAAATAATAATTAAATTTTGAAAGAGTTACAGTTAAAATTTTTAGAAATAATTGAATTCCAAAAAATTTTTTTTTAAATTCTACAGAATTGAAAATAATTTATCAAATAATTTTAGATAATCTTTTTCTAAAAATAATTGAATTGAAAATAGTTTAAAATAATTGAATTTGTAAAGAATTTCATTCAAATTATTGAAAATAATTAATTTAGAAAATAATTTTAGTTAAAAATTTGTTAAATAATTGAAATAAAAAAAAAAATCTGTATTTTATAATAAAAAAGATGAATTTTGTTTAAAAATTTTGTAAAAAAAAAAGTAAAAGAAAGTCGAAAAAGTTGCATCTTATTAAAATAAGTCGAAAATAGTCGTATTTTCGAAAACAAGTCGGAAAAAGTCGAAGAAAGCGTATATAATCCGAGGCCTGGAAATTGTAAAAGATAGAAAAAATTGTTCGATATGAAAATTTATAAAATTCTTCTCTGAAAAATTAATTAATTAAGAATTCCATAATTCTTAATTCGACAGTACAAAAATTCGGGAAATATTTATGCGACCCAAAATATTATAAAATATTTATTCAAATTGAAATTATAAAGAAAAAATTCAGAAAATTGATCTAGATCAAATGTAATAATTAATTTATTATTATGATAAATCAACTCATTCATGTTGAAATTATCCTCAAAAAATTACCAAAAAATTTGAATAATTGGAATTATCTTTAAACTTTTTTAGTATAAATAATAATAATAATAATAATAATAATATTAATAATAATGATTGAAAGCCACTGAATCTACGATGCAAACAACAGCAATGGATTAAACAGGAAAGACTCAACTACCTCTTTAATATTCCGAGAGAGGGCCTATCGCGCAAGCTGACATGAAAAAACACACAACATGAATATAATGTCAGTATGAGGAAACGACCTAATGATGTGCTGCATAATTTCACACACACACACACACACCCACACACTCACACATATGCGGAATTTTTTAAATTTAAATATATGATCAATACCTTTTAAAAATAATTATGAAAAAAATTCGTCATTTTTTCTTTACGAGAATTTTATTTTCTAATAATTTATATCAGCGGGTATTGCAGAAACGCGTAAATATTCTCCCTTCTCTTTACTTTAAATATGTGAGTTTCCCATCTGTGTTCGATCGGTAAAGTAGATTAGGCGGGAAATATTCATTCGTATGAATTAGCAAATTCTAATTTAAGTCATTTAACAAATCTCCTCGAGAAGAAAAATTCGTTAAAATAAATAAATTCTCAAGGGATCAAGATCTATATTTTCATTTTAAAAAATTCCGATTATTCTGCATTTCAATATAGATATATATTTTTGTTCCATTGAAAAAACAAAACTAATTAAAAGTGCCAGATGATTGCAAAAAATAAAAAAATTAGAAAGTTACTTTCAACATGGAAAGTTTTTCCTTATTAACTTCGTCTCAAATGTTTAGTTCTTTTCTCCTCCATATTTACACTGATTGTTTTATATCTTGGCCAACTGGAATAATTGACATTGAATATTTCTTGTATTTTTCGGTGACTCTTCTAATTTTTTAAACAGAAAAAATGCATTTTTAATTCGTTAAATCTAAATCTGTACTGAGAATAATTGTTAGGTTTCCGAGAGATTTTCTAGCTTATTATTTGTTACCATTTTTAACAGGTCTAATTTCAATCTGACCTAATCTCCATTTAACATAATTCTTCTTTTGCCTGATCTTTACCTAATCCAATTCATATTTATCGTAATCTGTATTCAACCCAATTTTTATTTCACCTAAGTTTTATTAGATCTAATTCTCATTTGGCCTAATCTTTGTGTAACCTAATTCTTTTTTTTCTAACCTTATCGTCACTTAACTTAAATCTCTTTTGGCCTAATCTCCATTTAACAATCGTTAATAAACGCAAAGTATCGTAGAGAAAAAAAAACACAAATATATCTAAGTCTTTTTATCTCTTATGCTCCGCGTTTATGAACGAAAATACAATGAAGTTTAGGCCAAAAGATATTTAGAACGTGTGACCAAAACTCGTGTAGGATGTAGTAGGGCATTGACAAACAAAACTTCACAAAAAATTGAACATTTGTTAGCCATAAAAATGAAGAAAATATAACCGTTTAAAATCGATACAAGAAAAATCTATACAACATCCTGCAGATGTCGACTACTAAGGTTCTTTTCGCATGCTAGGACCATGAGTCCCTGTCGCTGAGACTTCCTTTTGTTTGCAATAAAATTGTCTAGGTCCCGAATAGAACATAAAACGCCCATAAAACTACGAATATCAGATTATAATTCTCTACATTTTTTACATTTATATATTATTAAATAAATAATAATTTCTTTTTGTTTAAAATATTAAGTGTTGCATAATTAAAAATCTACGTTATTATTATTATTATTGTAACAATTGCAAATGTTTATATTAAATTATAATTTTCTATAATTTTTTTATATTTTCAATTGTAACAATAATAATAATTTCTTTTAAACTTTTGAAATAATGGTTAATATATAAATTGTTTAGAATTAAAATTAAATATATTTTTTTTAATTAAAATTGTTAAATTGTAATTTTGAACTCTATTTTGCGATCTAAATGATATAAATTGCTGAATCGAATGTTTTGTGGTATTTTAAGGTCGTCAATTATGCATATTTAAATTTTTATTCAATTTCTAAAATAGTAGTATAAGTTGAAGTATAATTATGAATTATTCAAAAAATTCAAGAACCTTTAAAAACGAATTCCAGCCCAAATTAATAGAAGTTTTCTAGATTTATTTTCTTAAATCAAATATAAAAAAGTGAGTAATTTTGAAGAAATTACGATTTCTTTTTTTTAAATTTTGTTTGCAGAATTTTTGTTCATTTAGTAGATAACTATTTCTTTATTTTCCCTTATTGATTCTTAATCAATTCTATTAGTAGTTGCACGGAAAAAACAAACGAACTATTTTAGCACCAAACTGCTTTATCCTTTAATAGTATGTAACTTCATTTACCTATTAAAAAATGAAATAATGCTTTTTTAGTTTAAAGTAAGTCCATACTAAATAAGTATAATAGTTATACTCTTATAGTAATAATTATAATATATTAGATATGATCTAATATAATAGATAAAATAAGAATTTAGTTAATAATAATTAGGTTACACAAAGATTAGGACAAATATGAGCTCAAATAATCCTTCGTTTGTGAAAAAAATCATCTCTTGATGTTACATTACCTCAAATATAGGGTGACTGCCCCAGTGAATGAACAAATAGTGATTTTCGCAACTTTGTCTAGTTGTTATTTTTAAATGGAAGTTCAATGACAGCTAAAAAATGTAGTACTGTATTCGAGAATACTCCAATTTTTTAATAACATTTTTCCTTTTTTAAATAAAATAACCAGAACTTAATAATTAATAAAAATATAAAAAATTGATAAAAACACCAGTGAATGAACACTTAGAGCCAGTGAATGAACATGTTGTATCAGTGAATGAACACTCCTTATTTTTAGATCATTTGCTACTTCAAATATTTTGAAAATTTAAAAAGATTTATTCTTTATTACCTTTTAAACAATGAAGTGACATCAAATATAACCTTTAAAATATTTTCGATACTTATAGGTCAGATAGTGGCCATTTTTAATATTAAAGTAAAACTTTTGGGGTTAATAAAACAGCGTAAATGAAATATATATATTATTTAAATGTAATTCGTAAATGTATTTCAAACTAAATGTAATTAAAATGTAATTATAATTATATATTATAATTATTATTATTATAGATTATTAGATTATTATAGATTTATTTCTCAATGTACATCTTTTTGGATTTATACATATTTCTTACCCACACTGTTCCATATTAGCTTAAAAATACTAAAGTTACAACATAAAATAAAATATTATTTTTTTAATAATACTTTGAATACAAAAAGAGTATGACAAAGGTAGACCGTGAACCCATCTTCGATATTTTTCCCCAGCCAATCGTCTACTTCTTTGACTAATTGTTTATCAATCCTTGACTGGACCTTTCTTATCATTCTCCAAATTAACAATATAATCGAGGACTGATCCCTGACCTCCGCAGACGTAAGTCAATTTTCCTTCTTCATCCCCTTTTGTTCTTCTGTTCAGAACCGTCAATCCATGTATTTCACAAAATTTTAACAATTTTAATCCCTCACTATTAACTGTTTTGTCTTCTGATTTCCTAGCTCTTAAATCTACTGTTTCTATAGTTTCATGTGAATATAAATCCTGATCTTCTTCCTCGATTACCGTCTGCTTCTCCCCAATTCTGGCATTCCAATCTCCTATTATTAACAGATATTCATCGCTCCAATCTTTTTTTAAGCCCACTAGCTGACCCCCTTTGGCCCTACCTTTTTTCGACGATTTTATTGCATGTTTTGCAAACCATGTGCAGCTTGAGCCTAAACCTTTTTTCACTTTTTCCCACCATATTTCTTGAAATACCACTATATCTTTGTTCCAATAGTTCTCTGATTTCCTAATATTTCCACCGCCAGCTACATTCCATGACATTGCCTTAATTATCGTTGTTTCTTCGAAATCGCTGGATTTCGATTCTTCTCTCTTCCTCATGCCAGAAGTATTTGTCTGCTCCTATTGACCATTTCATTTATCCATTAGTAGATGGAATTCCCTTCTTTCTTGCATCTTCTACTTCTCCTTTGATCCAATCTTGAATTTGAATTTCTCTCCAAGTAAGGTCGTCTTCAATCCTTATGCTCGTTCCTTTTAATCTGAATTTATTAAACATTAAATTTCTTTTCTGCTTCCAAGACTCTAGTTTAAGTAAAATACCTCCTCCGATGACTCTCATTTTCTGAATAGCGGTAGGAACATCCATCAATTCCCAAAGTGTATTTTGTATTCTATTCTTAGCTTTCTAACCACTATTTGCACCCATTCCTCTTAATATAACCCAATTTCTCCTCTTATTTCTTTCTTGAAATTCATATTTTACTTCACTAACACTTAACCAATCTGGTTGTTTCTCGCGTGGGGTAATCTGTTTCTCTGATGTTGTCATATCTTGCTCTTCTATAATTCCATGTTCTTCCCTTCTTTTTTCTATTATTTCTGTTGGCACCGTTTTTTCCTCAAGTTCCACAATTCTGTTTTGTAGTTCCATTATTTTTAGATCCATTCTTGAGTTTTTTTTCATGAAGAGCTTTTTTTATATACTTTGTTTCATTTAAAATTGTCATTGCGTCCAAATATTTTTTCTCCATTGCCTCCAATTCCTTTATTTTCCCATCATATTTTTGAAACTTTCTCTTAAGATCCTTGTTTATTTTAGTATCCCACCAGCTGTCTAGAACTTTCGTCAATTCTGATTGTGAGTAGCTTTCTGCTCTATTATGTACAAGCTCTTCGTTAATTTTTGTATAAATGTCCTTTTCTACAATAGTATTTTCAAGCTCATCGTCACTCATGTCGTCAGTTTCTGTTTCTTCCTCTCTAGCACTACTTGTTTTCACATTTACACTTGTATTGTTTTTCCCCCTTGTTGTTATGAAAAATTTATCTAATGTTTCTGATCCGGCTTCTTCACTCACACTATTTTCATTCTTTTTTGGCCTTCCTCTTTTCTTCTTGCTCGTCTCTTCCATAATTTTTTCGTTCCTTTTCTCATTCTGTTTATTGACAGTATCAGTCTGTTTGTTGAAATTTTTAGTCCCTTTAAATTCTTGTCTTTGCGCTTCTTCGTTATCGCCAGAGATGGCGCCCTTATTTGCTTCCCTTGTCTCCCTCTGTCTGTCATCGATGGTAACTTTACCGGAAGTCTCATCGTTTCCCTGATCAGACTTCATAACCTTATCATTCACCATACCCACTTTGTTTTTAACTAATAAGTCCCAAGGATCACTATAAATCGCCAAGATAACACTCCCACCTAATCAGGACTTGATGCCCTCTCGAATAAACTCACTCCAACCCTCGCGAAATACGACCATCCACCAAAACTTTGTAAAAATCAAGACAAATACTACACGCGTGCGATCTGCTCTCTAACCAAACCGGAAGTCCTATTTAAAAAATATATTTTATGAATTAAAATTTAGAATAATTGATTTTTCAGTTGGTTCCAGAATATATAATTTTAATGTAATAAAAATTTGAAGTTATTTAAAAAATTGTAAATAATTGAATATCAAATTGATTAAAATTCCAAATTAAATTATCTAAACTCCTCAAATTGATCTCCAACTGGTCGCGACTGCTGAAGAGAGAACTCTTCGCAAGCCGATCCCCACACCAGCCGGAAAAAAGATCAACCTCGGAACTTTAAGCACCAAACATTGTTGCTCTAGCCCTGTCATTTTATACGCGTTTTGGAATAAAAAAGATATTTTAGGAATTAAAAAAGTACTTACTATTTACACACAATGAAATAATATTATTATTTAGCAAAAGGCAGAAAGAGAATTTATTTATCCATTAGTAAACTAATACAAACCCGCGCACAAATGATAATATACTTTTTTGAATTTCTTCAAATTGTACTGCTTTGTCGGTATTAATGTGATGTGTGAAGTCACTGTACACTTTGGTCTTACGGGAGGGAGAACGTTCGGAGTTGAAGTACGGGTTGCTCTTCAATTTTTAACCACTTTTTCGGAACAATTTCAAGGGCATTTGCTAGTCTGCTTTGAACGCTGTCGTAGCGGGAAGTTTATCGATGACACTGATGAGAGAAGGGGAGGACTTTCGAGGTCGGGTAATTATTAATATAATTATAATAATAATATGAATATTGCTTTTGCAACCCTTGAGCATTGTTCAACTTAACGTAAGTCATTAAGATAAAGCGCGCTTGACCGTGTATGCCTAACGACAGGCACATTATTTTCGCGTCTTTTTTTAAACATGTAGTTTAAAGTGCATCTCGTGTTTAATTTTGTTGAATTTCAAATGGGAAAGAATAAAAGACAACGAGCGAAAAATCGTAAGGAGAAGGCGAATGAGAGAACTTTTAAAGCGACGTACATGGACGCGGTAAACGCGATCGCAGCAGAAGGTTTTCAGAATAGTGTACAACCGAGATTCTTGGAAACAACAGTCAGTCGAGAATACCACCACAGAGAGCTCGCCAAATTATCTGACGCCTACGAGGAAAAGTTACTCCACCAGCAAAGTAACCATCAAGCTCAATTGGAAGCACTTCAATTGGAAATTCTTCGTTCCAAGGGGTCACCCGAAGCTGAGAAATCGCCTCCCTGTTCCGTGAATGAAGAAAACAATACAGTTGAGAAATTTCAAGATGACGTGAATCCGTCAGATTTACCTTCTTCTCAGGACGCAGCACCGGCAGTAAGTGAGAGATCCCAGCTGATGAAGGAGCTTGAAGATTATTTACAATTTCCCGAGTGTAAAACGCAAGAATCGCCCCTCGATACAATTGAGTGTATAGATATCACATCATCGCCATACCCACCCGACCTCGAAATTCCTCCCCTTCTCTCATCAGTGTCATCGATAAACTTCCCGCTACGACAGCGGTCAAAGAAGAGGTCACGCAGACTAGCAAAAGCCCTTGAAATTGTTCCGAAAAAGTGGTTAAAAATTGAAGAGCAACCCGTACTTCAAGAAATTTCTCCGAACGTTCTCCCTCCCGTAAGACCAAAGTGTACAGTGACTTCACACATCACATTAATACCGACAAAGCAGTACAATTTGAAGAAATTCAAAAAAGTGTATTATCATTTGTGCGCGGGTTTGTATTAGTTTACTAATGGATAAATAAATTCTCTTTCTGCCTTTTGCTAAATAATAATATTATTTCATTGTGTGTAAATAGTAAGTACTAATTTCAAACAAAAATTATTTTTGAATTAAAATTAGTTATTCTAAATTTTAATTCCTAAAATATCTTTTTTATTCCAAAACGCGTATAAAAAGACAGGGCTAGAGCAACAATGTTTGGTGCTTAAAGTTCCGAGGTTGATCTTTTTTCCGGCTGGTGTGGGGATCGGCTTGCGAAGAGTTCTCTCTTCAGCAGTCGCGACCAGTTGGAGATCAATTTGAGGAGTTTAGATAATTTAATTTGGAATTTTAATCAATTTGATATTCAATTATTTACAGTTTTATAAATAACTTCAAATTTTTATTACATTAAAATTATTTATTCTGGAACCAACTGAAAAATCAATTATTCTAAATTTTAATTCATAAAATATATTTTTTAAATAGGACTTCTGGTTTGGTTATAGAGCAGATCGCATGCGTGTAGTATTTGTCTTGGTTTTTACAAAGTTTTGGTGGATGGTCGTATTTCGCGAGGGTTGGAGTGAGTTTATTCGAGAGGGCATCAAGTCCTGATTAGGTGGGAGTGTTATCTTGGCGATTTATAGTGATCCTTGTTATGCTTTTTTTAAGCAAAAAATGCAAAAAAATTAATTTTCTTGAAAAAATCTTTAAAAAGTCGTAAAAACTAGACACAAAATCGAATCAAAATATAAAAAAACACGTATTTCTTTATTTTTCAAGTAGAATAACATACTTCATTCTGAAATTAATTCGCAATATATCATCGGACTGCCTGCATGATTTGACATGGATTCGTTCATTATATTATAATTATAATATGTAAATGTAATTATACAAAGATTCTTTGAAAAAATTCTTTATAATCTTTGTTTTGAAAAGATATTCTTTTAAAATTTAAGATTAAATGTTATTGTTAAAGAAATATCGACTAGCATCAGAAATACAGATTCTTTGAGGTGACTGCACTATAGTTGTTTATATTAGTAATATGTAATAGAAATTAATATTATTTAAACAAACAACTTTAAATAAATAACAAGTAAACTTAATCAGTCATTTTAAAAATTACAATTTACAATGTAGTATTAAAAATTTATAAAAATAAATGACAAAATTATTTTTTTATAAAATAGAGCAAGTAAGCCAAACTTTTTCACTTGTTCTACTAATGAAACTTTAAAGCTCCAAAAATTTAATGATAACCTATTTTATATATTTCATGAAAGAATTATATTTTAAAAAAATGTTTTAATTTTAAGTGCGCTCTCTGTAATCTAATTATTATTCTGATTCTAGATCGCGAAATCGGGTATTCCTTTAAAATTTATTTTATTGTAAAATTATTTTAAAATGATTTTTCATAATTTTTATGTTCTTTAATGAAAAGAACCTTTTAAATAATTACTGTACCATTCTTTTATTAAATAATAATTTTTAGCCTTAGTTATATGTACTTTTCAGACGAATGTTCATTTATTGGTGCATGTTCATTCACTGGGGCAGTCACCCTATTATAAATTCGGTTTTTGAACTTTTAGTTTAGAATATATCGAAAAACTGACATTCTTGAACTATTCAGAGGTTAGATTTAGATTCCGCACGTTAAGAACCCTGACACCTCTTTCAGAACTGCACCCGTCTTTATATCTACACAAAAAAAAACTGAACTCAGAATGAGCCGTGTTGGCGGCTCATTTTGATGTGCAATAAAAATGAACCAGGTTGGTGGCGTCACTATCTATGTCGTTTAGCATTGGCTCATTTTGATTTGCAACAAAAATGAGACTAGGTTTTTTCTGTGTCAAGTCGACAGCTTTTTGCTTTAAACTATTGCTTTATTTTTGCTGATTTATTATTTTCTCACTGTCCGGTTCGTGATTGTGATTTAAATTACTTTCAACTATATCATATTTTTCATTAATTTTAAGTTTTAACGAATGCCTTGCACATTTTTTTGGAGCATGCCCATCGTTGTATTTCATTTTTTTTTTGTAAAGAAATTTTTCTATAGCCTCAATCGATGCCTGTTTTGGCAGCTCAAAAAGTAAAGCCGTCCAATATGTCCTTTAACGAGGATTATTTGCAAGGCCAAATTATTTGGGCGACAGGAGCCAATTGTAGAATTAGCTAATAGGACAGTCCAATAAATGTTTCGTCGCAGTGCTCTTTATTAAGAGTAAAAGCTTCTGTTCAAAGTAAAATCCTAGTAAGTCGCTTCTCCATAAGTTTGAAAGTCAATAGTTCTGACCAAACGATTTTCACCCTTATACGGAAAAGCGACTTAGTAGGTTTCTACTTTGGACAGCAGAATCGGACTACCGCGGTAATTAGGTACAATTACTTTGAACAAATTAGAGTGCTTAAAGCAGGTTATCATTTACCTGCATATTCTTTACTTATGATGATGGAATAGCATTTTTCTTATATTTTGTTGGTTTTAAGAAACTCGAGGTAATACGATTAACAGTGATATCTGAAGGCATTTGTATTGCGTCATTAGAAGTAAAATTCTTATATCATCACAAGGCAGACTGAAGTGAAAGCATTTGCCAAGAAAGGTTTTCATTAATCAAAAACGGAAGCTAGAGATTCAAAGGCAATCAGATACTCCTCTACTTAGTGTAATAATCAACGATTCCAGATTAGGTAACGATATACTAAAGTTTCTCTAAAAATTCTTTCCCAGACTTCTGGGAAACTAAAGCTATTACTCCGGTGCCAGTGTCACAAGAGTTTGGTAATGTTATTTTTATTGGCGTCAGCATATCGGCTAGTCGGTGGCAATGTTAGAAATTTATTTTTCTTATTAACATCTTTCATTAAAGTCACTTTTAAGCAAATTTAATGCATGTAGTAGTACTACTAGGAGAGAACGAGGAGAGGTTTAATTCTCGGCTAAAATACCTACAGTGGGTAACTTACTAATTGTCGGTAATGTAGGGATCTGTTACAAAATTTATTTCAAACGATAAGGTAGGGATCTCCTTTATCGACCATTAATTGTTACTAAAAAAGGTAAGTTGCAATAATTTATTTATGATTACGTATAAAATTACCTTAATTAATTATTAGTAAAAATAAATTATTATAACTTAACTTTGTTAATAACAATTGAAGGCCAATAAAATAAATCTCTACATTAGCGGCCGAATCAAATTTTGTAACAGATCCCTGTCTTACCAACAGTCGGTAAGTGACCGACCGAGCAGTTACCGACTTAGTCGAGAGTAAAACCTGTCACCGTTCTCTCCTAGTAATACTAGGAATAATATAATACTAATATTATTTTGATCCAAAATAAAAATGATTACCCAGAACGTTGGATCACTTGACTCGTGTGTTATTCATAATAATATAAAAACTGCTTTTTACTCTGATGAAAGCTAATTTATTTCAGTTGGTCATATTTTTAAAACAATTTTTTTTTAAAGAAAATAAAACCAACATTTGAGACAAAATGGATTAATGAAAAATTATTTTCCAAATTTTTTCTTTACTATCGTAAATTGCGATCTGCGCACTATGCGATAATAATTAAATAAAGTGCTTTAAACAGGGGGTTTAAGAGAAGAAGAAGAACAAGAACAAGAAGGGGAAAAAAACACAAAAATATCAAGGACTTACCTGTCAGGATTGTATTCTAGTGCATTTCGACAGATCAAATCAACATCATCGAGAAAATCACGAGCACAAAGATACGAGTGCATATCAATTTTTGTCATCATCGTTTCCAAATCCATTGGCTGCTCAATGATTGTATTATAATCAGGCACCTCATCCGTGTCGACCGGCTTTGTAAACATAAAAAATCTACAAAAAAAAAAAGAATTTAAAAATATAATTATGAAAAATAATTCTTTTTTTTCACAAAATTTTGAAAAGAATTCTCACTGTCTATTTCTTGCAAGTTTGGCACAAATTTCCCGCAAAAATATTCTTAATTCTCGCAATGAAATTTCCTCTTTATCGTGAAGTAATTGTTTCTCCTCTTCGGAGAGTTTCTTTGGCATTGGCTCGGGTGCAATTGGCAATTCTTCAAGAACACGTGGTTTATCGAGTTTCACGTGTGGTGGTTTTAAGCTTTGCACAAGAAAAATATGTTTAAAAAAGACAAATCGTTGATCATCAGTTGGCGAACTCATTGAATGAACTTCACCGCGTAGTTCACTAAATAAATTCTTTAACTGATCGGGTAGTTCACTGTATGATGTATCACTGGTGGCAAGAATGAGAATTGGCAATGGCGGATCCAAGGACGCAATTCGACAGAGAAAAACGGCTTTCACTGTTTCGGGAACGAGAGGCCACCATTGATCAATTGATCTTATGTAAATAATGGACGGTACATTTCGTGAGGCCTCATTAAACACCTGAACACACGTTTCCTCTGGTGATCGTGCACTCTCAGCGAAAAGTGCGCTTACATCCAATGTTTGCACTGGCACATGTTCCATACGATAGATCAAGGCCTGAGCAAGTCTTGGACCTTGACATTGTGCCATTGGTCCACCTGATATTAATAATCGTGGCCTATGAACGCCCTTTGCCACTTTCACTCTGTTGACAAAAAATGTACTAATTTTCTTTTGCACTGTAAATGGAAAGGACAATAACAAAAAAAAACAAAAGCTTACTTTGCCAAAGCTGGATTAATGCCCTGTGGAAAAATTCCCTTGACTGCGTCAACAAGATGAGAGAGCGAGGGTCCTAGGAGTGGTTCCATGAACGCTTGGAGTTTCCTACCGGCACATGGCGTCACTCTGTGAGACGACGGAACAAGAAGTGAACTCGCCTTTATGAAGTCTTTCTTTTTCACCTACGCAAGATTAATAAGATTTTTTTTCTTAATAGAGTACTTTGAAATAATTCTTAGCTTCGTCTATTTTATGTTTTACTATTATTATTTTTATTTCCTTCTGGCTATCTGTATTGCTATTCCCTTGAATTAAAACTTTTTCACCCTTTTCTTTGTTATTTAAACCCAATATTTTCTCTCTCCACTTACACAGAAATCAGATCCCAATTTTCATTCTCAAATCCATAAATTCTGTTTTCTGTTCATTTATACTATACTTCAAAGAATTTCTATACAATCTAATTTATATTTAATATTATTGTCATTTAACAGAAATTCTACTTAGTTAAATTTTTAAGACAGAAAATTTCTATTTCACCGATACTTTATTCGACCAAAGTTTCACTTATCCGAATTTTCATTAGATAGAAATGTTAAAACGTCGAATTTCCATTTAACAGAACTTTCATATATCAGATCATGCATTTGGCAGAAACAATTCAGCGGGAGATTTAAAATCAACCAATCAAAAATTATTAAGAAAACTGTAATTGGTTAATTTGAAAACTCCCGCTGAAATATTTCTGCCAAGTGTATGATCTGATATATGAAAGTTCTGTTAAATGGAAATTCGACGTTTTAACATTTCTATCTAATAAAAATTCGGATAAGAGAAACTTCGATCAAATAAAGTATCGTTGGACTAGAAATTCTTTGTCTTAAAAATTTAACTAAGTAGAATTTCTGTTAAATGACAATTCTATTAAATAAAAATTAGATTGTATAGAAATTTTTTGAATAAAACTTTTGTTAAATATAATTTCTTTTAATTGGAAATAATGTTAATAAAAATACTTTTAAGTGAATATTCAGATAAAAAGAAATTTGACAAAAGAACAATTCTGATAAATAAACATTCTTTTTTATAAAAATTTTTCTAGACATAAATTTTGTTATATGGAAATTGTATTATTTGAAAATTCGATATATTAGAAAAATCTGTTTAAATTTACATATATAGAGAAAAGTGAGATTTAAAGGATAAATTTTTCTAGTACAGTAATTTAATTATTTTTAAATATCATTTTCAATGTTTTAAAAAAAATTGAATGGCATACATCTAATAAATAAACGTTTATTATTTTTTTAAACTTATTTTAAAACTATTTTTCCACAGAATGAAAATTACTTTTAAACTAATTTTTTTCTTGAAAAATGCAAGTAATTTTTTATTTTATCAAACCGAAAACCGTCTTGTAAAATAAACAAAACTTGATTTTATTAATATTTTTCAAAGAAACTGAAATTTTAAAGTTTAAATTAAATTAACTTTCTTGACAGTCATTTCTTTATTCGTAACAAAAAATATTCTTCATAAAGAAGAGCTAAAATTAATTTAAAAAAATAATGCTTCAAATTACCTCAACGCGTTCTGGATCAAGAAGAAGACGATTGCTCGATAAGTAAATTTGAGGATAAGTCCTCTTTAAACCCTGTATAACTGCCTCGGTGCAGAGAGCACGTAAATCCGAGCCACAATAACCAGTCGATTTTTCTGCCAGCGCCTCTAAAAGATGATCGGCCGGTTGATTTTGCCATTTTTTCACGTGTATCCTCAATATTTCGAGCCTCTCCTTCATTGCTGGATGCGGGAAGAAAAGCTCCCGATCAAAACGTCCCGGACGTCTCAATGCGGGATCAATTGCATCTATCCTATTAGTTGCTCCTATAACTATTACCTAAAAAACAAGATAATAAAAAAAATTATTTATTATTTTTTATTGTGAAGCCTTAAACTGTGCTCCAGGTTTCTATTTTTTTGCGTTTAAAAATGTAGTTCTCTCCATTCGAAATAATTTTCACTGTAGTTACACAAAAAGTAAATTTTATGATTAATTAGAAGAAAAAGAAACAATTTCTCACCTCTCCCCGATCGCTGAGACCGTCCATAAGTGCCAGCAATGTTGACACAATACTTGCATGAATTTGATCTTGTTTTGTACTTCGAACAGGTGCAAGGCCATCGATTTCATCGAAGAATATAATTGATGGTTTCATTTGTTGTGCTTGCTCGAATAGTAAACGTAATTGACGCTCAGATTCGCCAACCCATTTTGAAAGACAATCAGCGCCTTTACGCATAAAAAATGCAACCTTTCTATTCGCTTGACTACATTCATTTGCTAAAGCGCGCGCTATCAATGTTTTTCCAGTTCCAGGCGGTCCATGAAACAATACACCCTTCGGTGGCGTTATGTGAAATCGTTCAAAAACATCGGGATACATCATTGGAAATACAACCATTTCCTTGAGACAATGAATGTGCGATTCCAATCCACCGACATCGGAAAAACTTATATTTGTGTCCAATGTAATGGGACTAATGTCAGCTTTACGATCTGGTGGACCACCTTGTGGTATTGTCGATTGTCTGTTATTGCAAAAAAAAAAAAAATTTATTTATATTGTTTAATAAAATATTAAACTTTCAATACTTATATATAATTTTAAAGGGGCGCATGAATATTATCCACGCTTCAATTTCTTTGTTAGCAAATATTATAAAGCAAAATTTATATTAAATTAACTTTTCATATTTAAGAATTTTTATTTAACCCTTAACTGGCACAATTCAGCGTTCGAACATAAATGGCGCAACAGGTCTGCTTGACCCGACGTATATTCAAACGTGTATTGTACAGCCGGTATTGAATATTTTTGCACAAAAATTTAATCTGAGGTAGCTTATGATGTGTTTTTTAAAATGAAATTAGTGCTACAGGGATTAATCTATTTTAACCCTTTGCGGCATAGTGACACTCCTGAGTGTAACCTTTTTTCTTGCACTTTTTTTAATACTTCAGCCACTATTTTACACATTCCAGTAATAAAATGTATTTTAGAATATCTATTACAATATAACTACATTAAAAAAGTGATTTTTATAAATAAAATAAATGTTATAAACAAATTAAGTTTAAAAATAGCGTTTTTTTTACAATAAATGTAATTATGACTAAACAACAATAGGAAATAACCTAACAATAATGTCTATAAAGTTTTCGGGGTCGCTGATTACGAATCTGGCATCAGATTTTCAAAATTCAAAATGGCGGATCCAATATGGCGGATGACAAAATGAAAAATTGATCGGATTTGCTTGAAACTAGTAACTCGTGGGTTTTTGGGGGCGCTGATTACAAATATGACGTTAGATTTTCAAAATTCAAAATGGCGGATGAGAAAATGAAAAATTGATCAGATTTGCTTGAAACTTGTAACTCGTGGGTTTTTGGGGGCGCTGATTACAAATATGACGTTAGATTTTCAAAATTCAAAATGGCGGATCCAATATGGCGGATGAGAAAATGAAAAATTGATCAGATTTGCTTGAAACTTGTAACTCGTGGGTTTTTGGGGGCACTGATTACGAATATGACGTTAGATTTTCAAAATTCAAAATGGCGGATCCAATATGGCGGATGAGAAAATGAAAAATTGATCAGATTTGCTTGAAACTTGTAACTCGTGGGTTTTTGGGGGCGCTGATTACGAATATGACGTTAGATTTTCAAAATTCAAAATGGCGGATCCAATATAGCGGATGAGAAAATGAAAAATTGATCAGATTTGCTTGAAACTTGTAACTCGTGTGTTTTTGGGGGCGCTGATTACGAATATGACGTTGTACTTTAAAAATTCAAAATGGCGGATGACAAAATGAAAAATTGATCGGATTTGCTTGAAATTTGTTACTACGGTGTTTTTGATGTCGCTGTTTATGAATATGACTTTGGATTTTTATAATTCAAAATGGCGCTTTTGTGTGTATGTGTCTGTGATCAATTTGATCAATTTTAACAAAATTGTCCGCTATATTGGATCCGCCATTTTGAATTTTATAAAACTGACATCGGATTCGTAATCAGCGACCCCGAAAACCCCTGAGTAACCAGTTTCGAGCGGATATGATCAATTTAAAAAAAAATTGTCCGCCGTATTGGATCCGCCATTTTGAATTTTGAAAATTTTTTTAAATCTGGCTTCGGATTCGTAATCAGCGACCCTTAAAACCACCTATAATGCACTTCAAAGATAAATTCCTGTTAAAGAAAAATGTATGCTTCAAAGGGTTAAGTTAGTTATAAAAAAAATTGTGAAAAATAAAAACGAAAAATTGCGTGTTTTTACTTGAAAATTCATGAGTTATTTAAATTTTAATATTATGACTTAAAAATTTAAGGTTATGATGTATTATTATTTAAGAAAACGATTACCACAACAGCCGGATTTGCTGGTAAAAATGGTATTTAATTAGTAAAATGTGACTTTTAAGGTTAAAATAAAAAATTTATCATTAATTCATTATACAGGCACACAAGAAAAAGTTTTTTGGCCGAGACACTACACTAGTGTATTCTCATGTATTTTTCGCCGCTAAATCCGAAGTCAGAATAGTCAGATTCGCTCTTGTTTTTGAGTTATACTAAAAAAAAACTAATTACTTTAAAAAAAAATATTTTAATGTTACTACAAAATGACACCGGTCATTGTAGAGGGAGTAACTGTGCAACGGCGTGGTAACTTTAAATATTCATTAAAGTTGAAAAAGAAAAGAAGAAGCGATTGTTGATAGTTTAATTAGCGAAAGAGAAAAAGTATATATAGGTACTCTTATAACGAGAGGAAAATCAGCTCGAGAATAAAATTGTTGAGAAGGCAACCAACTCAACAATGAGATTTGGAAAAGCGTAGGAAATACGTTACCGACTCGGCTAAGGACAAAAAATTCATGAAGATTTAGCAAGTTTTTGTTATTCTTCTTCCCGCTGAATCCGAATTCGAAGTCAGAATTGTCCGATTGGCTCAAAATTTGGAGAAAACTCTATAATTTACTAAAAAAGCACAAATTAAAGTCAAAAAAGTAGTCAATTTTTTTTCTGTTACACTAATTTAGTGTTTTCGCATACATTTCTTCCCACTGAATTCGAATTTAAAGTCAGAATTGTCACATTGGCTAAAATTTATTGAGAATTTAAAAAACTGCTCAAAGCGGAAAATTTTTGTGCAATGACACTACGCTAGTGTATTGACTTATTTAAATTGTTTGTCGATGGTATCGGAAGTAAATTTCCGACAACACTGAAAAAAGGGTTTGGTATTGACAACCAAACGTTTGGTTGGTATTTAAGCAACCAAAATTTTTTTGTTGAATCAACAAAATTTTAATTGTCTCAACCAAAATTTGTTTGACACAACAAAAATTAGAAAAAAAGGATTTTTGTTGTCCTAAATAAAGTTTTATTGGGACAACCAAAATTTTGTTGATTCAAAAAAAAAATTTTAGTTCCTTAAATACCAACCAAACGTTTGGTTGTCAATACCAAACCCATTTTTCAGTGAAGGATATCCAAAGCTTAGGATAGAAAATAAATAGTCTCATTTTTGTTGCATCTCAAAATAAATCCATGTTACATGACATAGAATCTGTTTGGCTCATTTTTGATGCGTATGAAATTGAATATGAATTTCATACTCATTTTGATACCAGGTTTTTTTAAATGAGGTAAATTTAAAATCTAGATTTGAACTGAATAGGAAAATGATATCATTGTAATAGAATAAGGTTTCAACTAAAAAATTCTCTTTAACATTTGCATTTTTTAACATTTTTTTAGTTTTGATTAAAACATAGAGCTGATCTGACAATTCTGACTTCGAATTCGGATGCAGCAGGAGAAAATACATGGGAATACACTAGTGTAGTGTCTGGAGCAAAAAAATTTTCCTTTTTTTGATTTTAATCCGTTTTTTTAGCAGTTTTATGAGTTTATCTCAAAATTTTGAGCCAATCGGACAATTCTGACTTCGAATTCGGATTCGTCGGGAAAAAATACATAAGAATATACTATTGTAATGACAAAAATAATTTTTTGTTTATTTTAATTAGTTTTTTTGAGTTGTTTTTTGAGTATAACTCAAAAATATGAGCCAATCTTACTATTCTGACTTCGGATTTGGATTCAGCAGCGAAATTAGTTGTATCAAAAAAGAAAATTACTAAGAATATGTCAAACTAATATATTAAAATGCATAAAATATTCAAAAGCTACACATTTAATTAATTTGAGCTCGATAAAATGCTCCGGTCTACTGGACTCATGGCTTAATTATTATTTGTACTAAACATCGCTTAAACTAATTTTTATTTGACCTGATTTTTATATAACTTAATTCTCATTGTCCATACAACTTTTACGCCAATTGAACTTAAGTAAATTAAGTGTTAGGATATTTGAAATTTTGGAGAAAATTCATGCGTCTCGACAAAAGTATCACTCAAATTTAATGAATTGAAAAATTGAATTATCGAAATTTCATTTCAAAATAATCAAAAATTATTCTATAACGAAAATTTTGCGAAGTCGCTTTTAGAAGACACGTAAAGTTATAATAATTTCCTATATAGTTTAAAAAGTTTTCTTATATTCAAAAAACATCAATATTTTCCATTTTTTGAACGTTCTTTAAATAAACATATATACGTTCTAAAAATGTTTTAAGAATAAAGATTTGTCTCTGTTCGCTGTGTAATTTGATTATTAACCCATTTTAGTCCCAAATATCCGTTTTTTTTAAATTCAAATTCGAATATTGAATTTTTTCCAAAGCGATTTCGATTAGAAAATCTAATTTCGAATAAAAAAAGAAATACTCAAAAAAATGGGCTTTTGAAATTTTCTTACCGAATCTGAACGAAGACACTCAAAAGCATAAAAAAATGGATGCCGAATTTAATTTTTAAAAAATTAATAAAATTACCTCGCTTTTTTGCTCTTCTTCTTGTCATATCTTTGGGGTTCAGAATCGCTCGAGTCACTCGAACTTGAGCTCTTGCTTCGATGTTTGCGTCGTCTTATCGAATTGCTGAGAACGCTTCTTAGGGCTCGAATCGATCTTCGAACTGGTTCAACATTCGCCTGGAATCTATCGACAGTTGGCTTTTTCTGACGTAAACTGTATTTTCGCGGACCTGGCGTGTCCGTTGATTCACTCATGTCACTGTCCTCGACTTTAAAATGTAAATAAATAATTCATTATTATTAATTGCTTCCTCTTCCTTAGAGAAAGTATTTTTTATTATTATCATCTTGATGTTTCAATAGAAAATATCAATAATTAACCCTTGTAATTTAAAATTAAATAATCTATTTTAAAAATAATGAATGAAATCTAAAAAATTAAGTCTTTTGGCAAATAATTACCTGCCAATTTCTTACTCCTCGATAATTGTCGTTGTGATGTTCGCCTCGTTCTTTTGACCCGCGTATACATATCCGTGTAACCCTAAAAATAGCAAAAAAATTAATAAATTACATCAAGTAATCACCTTTTTTGATACGGACTTAATAAATTAAAATTTGAATTTCTTTTTTTTAATTTTATTAGAAATAATTAGTTTTTAGTCGAATTTTCATTTTTCGAATTACCATTCGCCGGATTTTTTTTTTCATAGGAATTTTTGCTTAACAAAATTTTTAACTACTTACCGAATTTTTGTTTAGCAAAATTTTTATTTTCTAGTCATTTAATTTACATGACTTTTTATTTAAAAGAATTTTAATTTAGTAGAATTCTCATTCAATCTCATCTTATTTTTAAATGACAGAAATTCCAATTCACCGAATTTCAAATTTGTACGAATTTTGAAGTACGCTGAATTTTCATTGGTCCGAAATTACAAAAAACAAACCATCGACAAAAAGATTTCGGCGCAATTTTTGAAAATTGACCAATTAGAAATTATCAAGAAAATCGTAATTGATGAATTTTAAAAATTGCACCGAAATCTTTCTGTTGATTATTTGTTCGGACAGATGAAAATTCAGCGTCTTAAAAATTCTATCGATTAAAAAAAATAAATTCTGTTTAATGCTAATTCGAAAAATGAAGATTCGTCTAAAAAAAATAATTATTTCTAATAAAATTCTTTTTAAAAAAATCTTGATAGGCAAAATTTGAAATTTTGTTCATAAAATTCAAAATTATTTTTAATTTTTTTAATTCTTACCGGTCCATTATCAGAATTATTCTCCGCTTTTTCACTTTCATGCGAACTCTCCTCATCGGCTTCATTTTCCTCAGCTTTGGCTTTATCCTTAAGCGAATTTCCGGAATGTCTCGTAATAGGCCCTTCTCTCAATCTTCCAGGACTGTCGGATTTGCGTGTTCTTGAAAAAAAAGAAAAAAAAAATTTTTGTTCAATCCGATTAATCACTCAAATTTCAAATATCACTGATCAAAAATGAAAAATAAATAAATACCTCGTATCTTTTTCCTCATTCGGTGTTCTCACATCGGATTTATCGTGTGCTTCTGATTTCACTTTAATCTCCCTCTCGTTACGTTCCTTTATGTCACGAATATTTTTCTCCCTTTCAGATCTTGTCTTATGATCGTGATTAGTTCCTCTCTCAACGACATGTTCACGCTCTGGTCTCTCACGTAATTCACGAATTGGTCTACTATCGTGTTCGGCTCGATCACGAATATGACGTGTCGTAACTTTTGACAACTGATGATTCTCCCTCGATCTAAGTGGCATTCGATCTCTGAGATCACGTTTTCGTTCTTGGACATCGTCCACCATTTCTTTCTCCGACGACGATCCATTTTGAGGGAACATTGGATATCCCTTCAATGTTTGTGTTCCTGAATCAAAAAAAAAAAAAGACGAATATATAAAAAAAAAAAAAAACGAAAGAAAATAAAAACAAACAAAACAAAATTATTATTTCTGAGTGTGGAAAAAAATATACTGAAATAAAATTTAGAAAAATAAGGAGTTTGCCAATGTTTTTTCATTATATTAAATTTTTTTTATCGGACGTAAAAAATTGAACAATCAGGATTGCCACGCTTTTGCAAAATTCCCCGACTTTTCCAGGTTTTTCAAGGACAAAGAACGGTATTTTTTTCAGAATATTTATGAAAACTTCTTCTTAAAACAGGAAAGAAACAAAAATGAATATATTGTTCACTTTTTTGTATAAATATAGAGACGCAATATTATATTCTAAAAATCATTAGTTAGAATTTTCATTTTATGAATATTTAATATTAATATTAATATTTTATATTTTTATTTGTTAAAATTATTTTTGAGCCGAATTTTTATTTTACAGAATTTTCATCAAAACGATTTTCTGCATTACAGAATTTTTATATAATTGAAAATTCACTTCACAGAATTTTTATTTGATCGATTTTCATTTATATAACACATATAGCATTTTAAAGAATTTTTATTGGTTAGAATTTTATTGCATAGAATTTTCATTTTATTCTTTCAAATGAATTTTCATTTGTTGAAATTATTAATTGATATAATTACCATATAACCGATTTTTCATACTATAGAATTTTTACCTAACCGAAAAATAATTTAACAGAATTTCCAATTAATAGAATTTTCATTTGTCCGAATAAATAATCGACAGAGAGATTTTGGCGCGATTTTTAAAATCAACCAATCAAAAATTATCCATAAAATTGTGATTGGTTGATTTTAAAAATCGCGCCAAAATCGATTGTTGTTTCGGACATTTGAAATTTCGGACAAATGAAAATTCTATCAATTAGAAATTCTGTCAAATAATTTTTCGGTTAAATAAAAATTCTGTTGTAGGGTCAATCCATTATATTTCGAATGAAGTGGTCGCTGACTAATTTTTAAAAATTATAATACTTTGCAGGAATGATTTTGAAGTTATCAAGATCACGAAATGAAAAGAATTTTATTAAAATTTTAATTATTTATTGCAAAATATGACTTTAAAGTATATGAGGTGCTGAAAACTGTCAATTTTTTAGCCATTAGAAAATATGCAAAAATACGTAGAATTTACTATAAAAATAAAAAAATTTTTTTGTAATTTACTAAGAATGAATAAATTTATCATTATCAATTGATGTAATTATTTAAATATGTGAAATAATATATAAAATATGATTTTCAAGTTCGCCTGTCAAATAACCTAAATTTGCAAATTTCATCTATTAAATGTGAGAAAGAGAAGTCATTAAATTGAAAAAAACCTTACCAAATATAAAGTACCTGTAACTAACTTTTAGTTTTTCTTAGCACTTTTTTCCTTTTTTCTTCATAAATGTGAAATAAAAAGCAATAAAAATTGGCACTTTGCTTATTTTCACTATTTTCAAATGTAAATAACTTTCTTGGAGAAAACTGAAAAATTACAAAACTTGGGCAATATCTAATTGATCACTAAATACACACACTGGAAAAAAATTCGCTTTGGTCCCGAAGATACTTTTTGAGATAATTAAGTTTAAATTTTTCACAATTTTTATGAGGTTAATGCATGTGATTTTTATAAAATTGAAGTTAGTTCAAAATATTTAACCAATAAAACCTAACTTCGTCCTTAAAAAACTACATGTATTAACCTGATAAAAATTGTGAAAAGTTTAAACTTAATTATCTCAAAAAGTATCTTCGGGACCAAAGCGAATTTTTTTCCAGTGTGTGTATTTAGTGATCAATTAGATATTGCCCAAGTTTTGTAATTTTTCAGTTTTCTCCAAGAAAGTTATTTACATTTGAAAATAGTGAAAATAAGCAAAGTGCCAATTTTTATTGCTCTTTATTTCACATTTATGAAGAAAAAAGGAAAAAAGTTCTAAGAAAAACTAAAAGTTAGTCACAGGTACTTTATATTTGGTAAGGTTTTTTTCAATTTAATGACTTCTCTTTCTCACATTTAATAGATGAAATTTGCAAATTTAGGTTATTTGACAGGCGAACTTGAAAATCATATTTTATATATTATTTCACATATTTAAATAATTACATCAATTGATAATGATAAATTTATTCATTCTTAGTAAATTACAAAAATTTTTTTTTATTTTTATGGTAAATTCTACGTATTTTTGCATATTTTCTAATGGATAAAAAATTGATAGTTTTCAGCACCTCATATACTTTAAATTCATATTTTGCAATAAATAATTAAAATTTTAATAAAATTCTTTTCATTTCGTGATCTTGATAACTTCAAAATCATTCCTGCAAAGTATTATAATTTTTAAAAATTAGTCAGCGATCACTTCATTCGAAATATAATGGATTGACCCTGTATGAAAAATCGGTTATATGAAAATTATTTCAAATAATAATTCGAACAAATGAAAATTCATCTGAAAGAATAAAATGAAAATTCTATGCAATAAAATTTTACTCAATATAAATTTTAAATGCAAATTATGTTAAATGAAAATTCGAGCAAATAAAAATTCTAAAAAATAAAAATTCGAACAAATAAAAATTCTATGAAATGAAATTTTTGATTATATAAAAATTCTGTAATACAGAAAATTGTTTTGATGAAAATTCTGCGAAATGCTAATTCGAACAAATAAAATTTCAGTTCAAGAATAATTATATGACAAATAAAATTCCATAAAATGCAAAATTTTAACTAATAATTTTTAGAACATAATCATGCGTCCCTAAATTTTTATAAACGGGTGAATAAATTTCCCACAAAAATCATTAGTTAAGAAATTCATTTTAAAAAATTTTATTAAATATAATTATTTTTTAGATGAATTATAAGTTTTCGAATTAGCATTTGAGAAAATTTTTTCTAAACAAATTTTTACCTAAAAAAAAATTGTAGGTTATTATTTTACCGAATTTTTCTTTATTCAACTTTTTATTTAAAAGAATTGTAATTTTAATCGAATTTTAATTTAGCATATTTCTCATTTAACAGAATTTTAAGTAATTCGAATTTTTAAATACCAGAATTTCCAATTCTCCGAATTTTCAATTGTTCAAATTTTTATTTCCATTAATTATTATTTGATAGAATTCTTAAAACGCCGAATTTTCATTTGTCCGAAACTGTAAATGGCAGACAAATAATAATCGACAGAAAGATTTTGGCGCGAGAATTTTAATATTAACCAATCAAAAATTATCAAGAAAATTGTGATTGGTTAATTTTAAAATTTGCGCCGAAATCTTTCTGTCGATTATTTATCGGACATATGCAGTTTCGGACAAATGAAAATTCGGCGTTTTAAGAATTCTATCAAATAATTAATACATGGAAATAAAAATTTAAATAATTAAAAATTTAGTAAATTTTAAAATTTGAATCACTTAAAAATTTAGTTGAATGAGAGTTATGCTAAATTAAAATTCAGTTGAACTACAATTCTACTATATAAATAGTTTGATAAATTCGTTGAAAAAAATAATTATATCTAATAAAATTCTTGAAAATTTTAATTAATGATTTTTATACGAGAATTAGTTAATATTTTAGAAATTTGTTGCTTTTAAATAGGACAACAATTTACCAAAGTATCAAGCTAATCACAGTACACTGAAAAAAAAATTTATTTGATTCAAATACCGGTGTATTTGGTTATTATCAAATAAATATTTATTTGAATCAAATATATAGTATTTGAATCAAATATTTCAGTATTTGAAGCAAATACAATTTATTTGATTCAAATAAGAAATATTTGATTCAAGTAAATATTTATTTGATAATAACCAAATACACCGGTATTTGAATCAAATAAATTTTTTTTTCAGTGTATTTTTAATTTTTGTTTAAAATAATATATTAAAAATTGTTTCTTTTCCGCAAGATTTGAAGGAAAATTCCCTGACATTTGGAGTGTTTTTTTACAGATTTACAAAATTCCATGACTTTTCAGGTTTCTAGTTAGCGTGGCAAACCTGATAATATTTTTCATTTTTTTTTTTTTTTTATTTAATTCTCAAGAATTTTGGTTGCTTCTAGATTTTAGTACCTAGAATCCAACTAGTGTTGAGATTATCGTATGTCTGCATTCTGTTGCGTGTACTACGCCGAACGCTGAGATTATGTCTTGCGGCAATATGTGGACTTGTTGAGGCGTGCGATCGCAGTGTGCGAAGGCTTTTTGTTCTTCGGGCATTTGGGCCAATGCTGCTGCGCCCGCGAGGGTTGAAAATATCTTCCTCCGTGTCCATTGAGTCCAGGGTGGCTTCATCGTCTGTCATTATCTGCCACCCAAAATTCAATCGACTTTTACAATGTTTTTTTTTTTTTTTTTAAATTCTCTCTCGACTCTCCCAACGAGAATTATTTATATTAATATCACGGAGAAAAATGGAAAAAAACGAATAAAGTAACTTTTACTACTTTAAAAGTAAAACCTGAAGTGTCTGCAGTTTTTGCGCATTTCTGTAAATTTTTACTCCAGAAATAGTAAAATTTACTATTTTCGGAATAATTTTTACTATTTTTGGAGTAAAAATTCCCAGGAATTGCGGACAGTTTAGGGTTTACTTTTAAAGTAGTAAAAAAAAAGTTACTATAAATTTCACGTGGAATCGAACATTATGTTATAAACGTTACTTTCTTCTGATACTGGTAACACGTTACTATAAAGGCTTCACCAAAGTAACAGAAGAATGTTACTATTTTTTTATATATGAAATGGTAACACGTTACCCTTTTTTTTTAATCAACAGTAACGCGTTACTATAAGCTTCTCAAAAGTAACAGAAGAAAGTTACAATATTTTATATAAGAAACCAGTAACGAAAAAAGAGGAATATTTTTTATATGTAACGGTAACACGTTACTTTATTTCTTTTAAAATTAACAGTAACGCCATTTTAATTCCAAAAATATTTTAAATGGAATTTCCTTATTTTAATTTTTTAATTTTAAATAATAAATAATAACTTTAATTATTTAAAAATATTAAAAATTTAAATAAAAAAATATATTTAAAATCTATTTATTAAAATATATTTACATAATAATTAAATTTAAAACATACTACTTTATTTAATTATTAAAAAACTAAATTATTAAAAATATAAAAATATTTAATAATTTATTATTAATTAAATTGATTTAAAAAAGTTTATTTATGAATTCAATTAAATTAAATTTTTATTTAATTCAAACTATATTTGCCCATTTAATTGATAAATAAATAATAAATAAATAACACTTAACTTTTAAATTTCAATTGTTATAATAATTGAATTTTTTAAAATTATTTTAATTTTTAATTCAAAATTTAAAAAAAAAATTAAAAAAAAGATAGTTCAATTATTATTTTCAAAATTTAAGTTTGTATATTATTATTATTATTATTGAAATGCAATTATTTAGGTGTATAATTACAGTAAAAAATAATTCAATTATTTATAAATTTAATTATAATTATTTAAATTCATTTAATATTTATTTTTCAATTTTAAATGATACCCGTAAAATATATTTATAGAAATTACAGTAGTTGATTTTTTTAAATAAAAAATAAAATAAAAAAGAAGTTTTAAAAATAATTAAAAAAATTTATTTAAACTATTAATTACTTAATTAACAGTAAAAATTAATTTTCTAAACAATTTAATTACATTATAATTTAAATTGTTATTAAAATAATTCGATTTTCAAAATTTAATTTTCTTTCAATTAAAATATTTAAAATTTAAGAGAATTAATTTTTTAATTTAATTTCATATTAAATTATTATTATTTTTAATTATATTTTTAATTATTCGCATTTAATTATTTTTCTATTATATTCTATTTTTTTTTAATTTTTATAAATATATTTAGTTAATTTTTATTTTAAAATTTATTATATTGAAAAATTTTTTATATGTAACGGCCACTCGTTACTCTTAACGTAACGTATTTACGACAAAGTGTTACTATTTTTCTTCTAGAGAAAAGTTACGGTAAAATTTCTAGTAACGCGCATAAAAAATATTCCGTTAAAAATTGAGTATACAAAAAATATTAAATAAAAAAAATAATAATTTAAATTTAAATTAATTCTAAAAAAAAAAAAAATATTTTCAAAATAAATAGTATTACGAAAAAAAACGCATCAACAGTTTCAAAATATATATTATTGTGTATGTATAAACCCAGTGACATGAAAAAAGGCGGGAAATTAATGTCAAATAAACCGGTACCCCCACCAGCGTCAAAAATAAAGTGCACGTGTTCGATAAAAGGTCAATCCCAAAATTCACATATATATATAATCCTCTCGATATATTTCACAATCTACAATTGTCTTTTAAGAAAATTTTCCACAAATTCAAAATATAAATCATCAAATAATTGATGAAAAAATAATTTAATTTCTTAATAAAGAAATAACAGAAAATACAATGAAAAAAAAGAAGAAAATTGTAAGTTGGCTCCTGAAGAATGGCAACCAAACGGTCGTTCATTCGAGTTCCATTTTGTCTCTTACAAATGAATGTCTTTTTCTTTAACAAAAGAAAAATGAACAAAATAACGAAAGAAACGAATGATGAAAATAAATTTGAAATTTAGTTTTTTTCCTTATGTATTTACAATGGGCAATAAAATAACGAAATTGTAAAGGAAGCTGCGCGCATGTTGCACAATTACGTGGCTTTTTGAAAAGGACCAAGTGTGCGCGAAAGAGAGAGAAAGAACGAGAGAATTTAATCGATTTCGCATATAATATACAACACACTTTGAAAGGAGCGCTAGGAAATAAAAAAAAAGAGAGAGAAAATAATGTATTGATTTTTAATTGGCCTTACCTTCATTTGCCTGTGATTCGTCGGGCAAATTTCGCTCCTTTTCCGTATAAATGACTCCTTGCAATGCACGTCATATGCTTCTTGTGAAATCGAAACTTTCCAAAGGCACTATATACAACACTACACAGAGAGAAAGAGAGAGATAGAAAGAACAGAACTGCGATGAAAGGGGTTTCGGTATTAGGCGTGTGTTTGTGTACGTATATATACTATATATATTTATGTATTGCACACGCCCAAGAAATTTTCACGTTTACGCGTAATCGTTTTATTATAGCAATGTTACAATAGACAATTGCAATTCTAATAAAACACGCGGACGAAAAATTTCATAAGCAAAAAATGCAAAACACCAAAATAAAGACTCGAAAAAATGAAATGAATTTCCAGGGTCACACCACACGCACGCAAGGAACTTATAGCCAGCAAAAATCGCCCAGGGAAAATGCCACACAGTTGAAATTACTTGAAGTTCGCTGCACAACTACTCCTAACCTATTTGACAAATGACGATCACATGATGTGACGCGCCAAATTTAAATTTTTCAAATAGATATTTAAAACATTATTATTAAAAGAATAGTACTATTTTTATTTTTTCAAGTAAAAAAAATTTAGAGATTAAAATCCAAAAAAATTTTTTCTCGGATTTTTTACTTTCTATATAGAACAACAATTTATGAAAAACATTCAATTACTGGAACGTTTGAGAAAAAATTCCCCTTTATCACGACTTATCGAAGTACATAACCTCAAAATATAAATTAGTAAAATGGCGACAACTGATGATTCTGCTGTTGAATTGTCACATATTACAGAGTAGAAAATTAAAAATTTGTTGACATTGAAAATGTCAAAAATGCGGGTCACGATTAAATTAACATTGCTAAAATTATTCGCGATGACTTTACAATGAAGTCAATTGTGCCAATGTACGTTAAAATAAGTTTTTCCCAAAACAAGACGTGATTAAACGACTGTATAAATGTGTGTTAGATAAAATCGGAAAGAAATCGAAATCGTTGTAAAATTGTTGAATTACGTGTGTTGACTGACGTTTAACGGGTTTTTTATTTCTTTAAAAAAAAAAACCTCGTTCTTAGTCTTTGTCTTTAATATCGCAATATGTGCGAGTCACTGAGTGTTTCCTGTTTGTTTATTCGTTGCAGAAAAATAGTCTGAAATTATAATTATATTTTTTTGTCTTTTTTATATACATAGTTTTTGTTTTTTTTTCCAAAATATGTTTTCCATATCGAATCTTTGGAACAGTATTGAACACATTATTGGTAAGTATATGTTTCAAAATTTTTACTGAAAAATAAAAAGTTTTTAAAATTGGTCAAAATTTCTCAAATGTTTCACGAAAAATAAAAAGAAAATTAAATTTTGAATTTAAATTAATTATTTGAAAAAAATTTATTTTTAAAACTTAATTTTTAAGGTACCAGGGGCCAACGAATAGCTATTAAATATTAATTATAAAAACACAGACCTCGAATCAACTTAAAGACACAAAAAGTCGTTTTAGTCGATTTATATTCCAAAAAAAGTGGATTTGTTTTTTATTTTAACAAAAATATTTTACAGATTTTTAAATAAAATTTTTTTTTTTAATAATAATTCTTTTCGAAGGGTTAAAGTTGAAATTTTTAGAAATAATTAAATTTCAAAAGAGATATTGTTAATTTTCAAACAATTATTAAATTTTACAGAACTAAAAATAATTTATCAAACAATTTTTGGAAAACATTTTTTAAATCTAATTGAATTATCAAAGATTTAAAATTGAGATTTTTGAAATTAATTGAAACTTTAAGTGTTTTGTAATTAAAATTTTAGATGATATCACTAAAAATTTATTAGAAAATGCGGACAAAATACAATAATTTGAAAATCATTTTTAATTGAAAAATGGTTTCAGATAGTTGAACTTTCAAAGAATATTATTAAAATAGTTAAAAATAATTAAATTTCCTTAGAGTTATAATTGAAATTATTAAATTTCAAAAATAAAAATTTCGATGGAAAATTTTAGAAATAATTAAATTTTAGATGCTTTTAAATTCAAATTATTGAAAATTCAATTAATTTTGAATTCAAATTTTTGAGAATAATAAAATTTTATTTGATTTTAAATTTGGAAAATAATTGAATTTCAGTTCATTTTGAATTGAAAATTTTGGGAAATAATTGAATTTTAATTGAAATTTTGGATAATAATTTAATTTAAGTTCATTTTTGATTGAAAATTTGGATAATTAATTTTGAATAGAAATTTTAGAAAATAATTGAATTTTATTTCATTTTAAATTGAAAACTTGGTAAATAATTAAATTTTAAATTGAAATTTTTTGAGAATTATTGGATTTTTAATTGATTTTGAATTAAAATTTCGGGTAATAATTGAATTTTAGTTTATTTTGAATTGAAATTTAAAAAAAAAAATTCAATTTTATTGTGATATTTTTTTTTAAATTATAAACAATTGTTAAATTTCATAAAAATTTTAATTGAAAAATAATTTTGATATAATTGAATTTGTGATGTATTTCATTAAAATTATTAAAAATAATTAATTTAGTGAAGAATCATTTTAGTTCAAAATTTGTTAAATAATTGAATTGAAGAAGATGTGAAGAAGATTTACATTTTATACTAAAAAATGTATTTTATTTACATTTTTTTCAAATGTAAAAAAAAATGTCGCATTTTATTAAAATAAGTCGATAAAAGTCGTATTTTTGAAAAAAGTCGGAAAAAGTCGTATAATCCGAGGCCTGTAAACATATAATTTTCATTATTATCATTTAATATGTAATAATATTCTAATAAATTAAATTATTATTGATAATATTAATCTTTAATTTCTTTATAACAAACAATTAAATACTCAATTTGGCGCGCTTGCGCGCGTTTACTTTTGCTAGTTTTTCATATAACATTTAGACCTTTTGGAATTTTTGTTGTGTCGAATTAAAACTTATCGAATTTTTATTTAGTAGAATTTTAAAAAGTAGATTTTATAATGAGCCGAAATTTCATATAAAATAATTTCTATTTTAACTAAATTCTGAATTTTAAAATTAATTTTCATTTAAAAAAATTTATCTATCAAAATTAACACGGAAAATAATTTTCACTTATCAGAATTGAAAATTATATAATACAATTTTTTTTAAACAGAATTTATCTAGCAAAAATTTTACATAAAAAATCATTTTTACTTATCAAAATTGAAAATTATAAAAAAAAAATGTGATTGCTTGATTTTAAAACACCCGCTAAATTGCCCGGTTTTAACTGGTTTTATCAAATAAATATTCGGACAAGTAAAAATTCGGTCAAAGGAAGTTTCGGTGAAATAGAAATTCTCTTAATTAAAAATTAAACTAAATAGAAAATCTGTTGAGTGACAATTCTGTTAAATAAAAATTAGATCGAATGGAAATTTTTTTTAATAAAAATTTTTGTTATATAGAAATTATATTTTAAATGGAAATTAGAATTTTTTTTTAATTCTATTTTTTGGAAGAAAATCATATTTTTGAAACTGTGCATTTTCTATTAAATCAAAATTTAATTAAATACAAATTCTTCGATATGAAAATTATAAAATAATTTATATATTTTCTTATATTACAAATTATAATATTTCGTTATAAAAATCAATTTTTAAAATTTTGCCAAATAAAAATTTATTTATTGATTTGTAATTTACGGGCAATGTATAGTTTTTAATTCGACTCATCACCAAAAATTTCGAAATTTTAACTTTTATAATATTTATAATTGTATAGTTAAATATTTTTATATTTATAATATATAATTAGATATCTTGATTTTTTTTGCTGTATTTTTCAATTATTTTTGTTGATTTCACTTTAAATGTTTAAATGAATTTTTTTCAGTTGATTACATTGACGTTGACTTCACACTATGGCTTTCTTGGCTATTGATGCCACTTATAATTACGTTTTTACTTCCGTTAATGATTGTGATACTTCTCTACGTTTCCGCATCGATACTTTATGTGTACAAAATACATAGGTTTGTATTATTACATAACAATAATAATTATATCTTAAAATAACTGTAGGTCATAGAAAAAAAGGTTCTGTAAAAAAAAACCGATGTCAATTGAAACACATACGGGGAAATTCTTCCTGTATTTGTTTAAAAAATTCAATTTTATAACTTCAAATTCTTTTTTAATTATGGAATATGTTTTATTTATTGGCAGATTAAGCCCTTGAAAAAAAGTCCTTAAATTTTATTTTTACTTGGAAAACCTGGAAAAGTCCTTGAATTTTATTTTCACCTAGAAAAGCTGGAAAAGTTCTTAAATTTTTCACTGGCTCCTAGAATTTTCTATTTCGTGTAAGAATTTTTTTTGCAATCTTCCGTAATTCATATTTACAAAAATTTTAATTAACTATCTCCAAAAATTCAATTACTTCTATAAATGTTAACTGCAGCTTTATTAAATTTCAATTATTTTAAAAAAATTTTCTAAATATATTTTTTTTCAATAATATTTTAATTAAGTTCTTCTAATATTTTTTAATAGTTTCTGAATTCAAATAATTTTTATAAATCAGATTACAGAATTAATAATAAATAAAACGTCTTTTTTCTTCTCCTAAATTCGATCCGAGATCAAAAAATACCAAAAATTAAATGTATTCTTTAATAGTTATTAATGCAAAAAGATAAAATATAATTTAATCTTGTGTGCATTTAATGTATTTTTGTCATTAAAATTTATTAAAATAATATCTGGAAAAAAAATTTTAACCTGAAAAATCTGGGAAATTTCTGGAATTTTATTTGCAAAAAATAAAATTTTAAAATTTAAATTAAAAAAAAAATAGTAAATTTTAATTTTATAATTTTTTTGTATTAAATTTTGAAAAATTTTAGCTAAAAAATACACATTTTGAAAAAAGACTTTTAAAATTGGTGCACTTTTAAGAGAAAGTTATGAGTATTCAATAATAAAAAATCATTAAAATTCTGAAATTTTTGAAAAATTCATATCTCGTAAACAGCTTGATGAAAAAAATTGAAAAAAAATCATGAAGCTCTTTTTTTACCCTAAAAAATACTTTTTATACGACACATGATTATGTTCTAAAAATCATTAGTTAGAATTTTCATTTTATAGAATTTCATTATTTTGTCATAATTATTTTTAAGCCAAATTTTTATTTTTCGAATTAGTATTTTTCTAAATTTTCATCAAAACAATTTTCTATATTACAGAATTTTTATATAACCGAAAATTCACTTCACAGAATTTTTATTTGTTCGAATTTTTATTTACTCGAATTTTCATTTTACATAATAGGCATTTTAAAGAATTTTTATTGGGTAGAATTTCATTGCATAGAATTTTCATTTTATTCTTTCAGATGAATTTTCATTTGTTCGAATTATTAATTGATATAATTTTCATATAACTGATTTTTCATACTACAGAATTTTTATTTAACCAAAAAATCATTTAACAGAATTTCTAATTGATAGAATTTTCATTTGTCCGAAATTGCAAATAGCCGAACAAACAATCGACAGAAAGATTTCGGCGTGATTTTTAAAATTAACCAATCACAATTTTATGGATAATTTTTGTTTGGTTGATTTTAAAAATCGCGCCGAAATCTTTCTGTCGATTATTTATTCAGACAAATGAAAATTCTATCACTTAGAAATTCTGTTAAATGATTTTTCGGGTAAGGTAAAAATTCTGTAGTATGAAAAATCGGTTATATGGTAATTATATCAATTAATAATTTCAACAAATGAAAATTCATTTGAAAGAATAAAATGAAAATTCTATGCAATAAAATTCTAACCAATAAAAATTCTTTAAAATGCCTATTATGTAAAATGAAAATTCGAGTAAATAAAAATTCGAACAAATAAAAATTCTGCGAAGTGAATTTTCGGTTATATAATAATTCTGTAATATAGAAAATCGTTTTGATGAAAATTCAGAAAAATACTAATTCGAAAAATAAAAATTTAGCTTAAAAATAATTATGACAAAATAATGAAATTCTATATAAAATGAAAATTCTAACTAATGATTTTTAGAACATATTCAAGCGTCCCCTTTTTATTTACTAATTGAGGAGTGCTTAAATTATAAAGAAATTGTACCTAAATTAATAATGTTGTATTCAAATTATGGAATTATTATTTTATGGATTTTCAGAGAAATAAAAGAAAAATTGCAACTGACTGAAGAGTATTTTCACTATGCGAGTAAGGGAGGGTTAAAAAATTTATTTGTTTTTTGTTTTTAGAGCAAGATTGAGACAGGCGTACGAATCTGATTGGAGAGACGCGGGTAGTAAAGTTGTCGCTGCCCTTTGGGACGCTCACGGTTGGATATGGCATGGCTACGAGGTTGTTGGACTCGAAAATATACCCGTGGATCAACCAATATTGTTTGTCTATTATCATGGTACAATACCCATTGATCTTTATTATTTCCTATCGAGGGTACTTTTATTTCATTCAAAGCTAATTCACACCGTTGCCGATCGTTTTCTCTTCAAAGTTCCCGGATGGTCCGTTATTTCCGATGTTCTCAAAGTCATTCCAGGTACAGTGCAAACATGCTCGTCAATTCTTAAGGAGGGCAATATGCTCGCCATTTCACCTGGTGGCGTTTATGAGGCACAATTCGGCGATTCCTATTATCGACTCATGTGGAAGAAACGACTTGGCTTTGCAAAAGTTGCTCTCGACGCAAAAGTGGTACTTGTACTTTTTGCATTATTTTTTGTTTTTATTGATATTTGCGAGAATTTCGCCGGTTTACAGTGAAATTGTCAATTGAATGAAACAATTTTTTTTTCGTTTAATATAGGTATTTTTTGAGTATGAAAAACATATTTTTTATTTTTTTCCTTCGTGCAGTTTTTTGCTGAATCTGAGAATAAATAAATAACTATTATACATTAACGTCGGAAATTATTATTAGAACTTTTACTAATTACTAAAATTATTTTAAACCTGAAAGGAATGAAAACTAAAAATTGATTTTTTTTACCTTCTCTTTTATGAAATTTGATGAAATTCTTATCAAAATTTTACCTAAGAAGAATATTTATTAGTAGAAAGATAAATAAAAACATTTTATGACTAAAACCAGTTATGCTGATCTTTTCCATCTTCTTAATTTAAAAAAAATATCGAATTTTTTATGTTCCTAATTTGTAAATATTTCCGTAAACATTTTAATTAAATTATTTCGTTGGCAATTTTTTAGAATTTCAACAAAAAGGAAAAGAAAAAATTTATTATTTTTTTTTCACGTTCAAGTTTATTTTTCAGCCATAAGAAAATAATATTTTCCAACGGTAATATTGGCGATTTTTTGACAATTAACTTTTTTTTTTCTTTTTTAGTGTATTATTCCTTTCTTCACGAGAAATATTAGAGAAGCCTTCAGGACAATTAGTTGGGGTCGAAGATTTTGGTTGAGATTATATGCAGCCACGAGATTTCCATTTGTCCCGATTTATGGAGGATTTCCCGTCAAGCTGAAAACATTTGTAGGCAAACCAATTCCTTATGATGAAAGTCTTACACCTGAGCAATTGCAAATAAAGGTATTATTATTTTTGAAATTTTACGAAAAAATGATATGTTTTTATAAATGAAGAAAATTTTCTTTGATATAAAGAAATATCGAATTGTACGACTTTTTCTGACTTTTTTTTAATACAACTTTTTTAGACTTATTTTAATAAAAGACAATTTTTTCGACTTACTTTATAAAATAATTTTTAATAATAAAGTTTTTAAAATGTGCAAAATTTAAGATTACGAAATCGCGTCGTGAACATTTTATTTTTGATTAATAATATCACAAAAAATTTGTTCGATAATATTATGGTCAAAGAACTTATAAATTCATCGAGTTTAAAATATAATATAATAACTAGATTTTTTAAAAATATGTCATCAACCATTCTCAGATGATTTTCAGATGATCAATTTTTTTTAATCTTTAAAATTTTTTAAATTCTTGAAAAATTTGTTTTAATTTAATTTTGAAATATTAAATAAAATAATAAATTTTAATAGAAATAAAATATTTATTAAATCAAATTTATAAAATTTAAAAAATCGACTTTCTCTACTTATTTTATAAAATAAAATTTGAAATTAATTAATTTATTAAATAAAAAATAAAATACTTATTATTATTTTTTCTAGTAGAAGCTGAAGCTCTTCCAATATTCAATTATTTTAAAAATTTGAATGTAAAAAATCTACAAAATTAATTATTTTCAATAATTTTAATTAAATTTTTTGAAAATTAAATTATTTAAAACATTTTTCAACTAAAAATTCTTTAAAATTCAATTATTGTCTAAAATTCTTGCAAAAAAAAGTTCAGCAATTCGAATATAAAAAATTTTCAATTCATAATCTTCTGTTTGATTAATTTTAAAAATCTGGAATCTAGGTCTTCAGAAATTCAATTATTTTAAAAATTTTTTTAATATTCAATTATTGTCTGTAATTTGTAATAGAAAAAAATCTTCAATAATTCAATTTTAAAAAAATTTCAATTTAAAAACTCTTGAAATTCAATTATTTCTAAAAATCTTAAATATGTATCTCTTCCAAAAATTAATTATTTTAAAAATTGTCTGAAAATTTTCGCCAAATTTTGTACTGAATTTTCTAATTCAGAACAAAAAGAAACAATCAAAAAATTTACGAAAAATTAAATTTTTTTTTAAATTATTGAATTTTAAAATTCAATTAAACATTTTTTTATCCAAAAATATTTCAAAAATAAATTTTGTACTGAATTGTGATAAATTTTTTAGTATAAATTGGCACAAAAATTATGTTTTTGAAAAAACTAATGGCGTTACTAACTTCTTCGACGTCCTAAATTTCAGGGTAAACGTAAAAACTCGAGATAAATGTAAACATTCAATTTCATCAGATTCAAGTTCATTTATATTTTCTACTTTCCCATAAAATTTTTCTAGGGAAGTGAAATAACAATTTAATGCAAAAGAAAACCGAAAGTATTGCCTTTTAAAGGAAATTTAAAATTATTTTGTTTTAAGAATTTTTTTTTCATTTAACCCTTAACTGGCACAATTCCGCGTTCGAACGTAAATGGCACAACGGGTCTGCTAGACCCGACGTATTCAAACGTGTATTGTACAGCCGGTATTTAATATTTTTGCACAAAAATTTAATCTGAGGTAGCTTATGATGTGTTTTTTAAATTTTCATTAGTTTTACAGCAATTAATTTATTTTAAGTTAGTTAAAAAAAATTGTGAAAAACAAAAACGAAAAATTGCGTGTTTTTACTTAAAAATTCATGAGTTATTTAAATTTTAATATTATGACTTAAAAATTAAAAAAAAATTACCACAACATCAAGACTTGCAAAAAAGGTATTTATTTTGCAGAATAAAATGTGACTTTAGGTTAAAATTAAAAATTTATAATTTATTAATGTTTGAAGCTAATTTATTATTTTGTTCAAAAGCTACACATTCAATTAATTTGAGCGAGAAAAAATGCTCGGGTCTACTGGACCCATAGTGCCAGTTAAGGGTTAAAATGAAAAAAAAACTTACGTTACTGTATTATAAAATTATTTCGTTTAAAAAGAAATTTCTCTTTTAATTGAATTACAAGACAATTTCTTAATAATTGTGTCCTTTTTTTTTCTTATAAAAATCACAGGTTGCAACAGCTCTTGACGAATTGATTCAACAACATCAAAAAGTGCCAGGAAGTATAACGCGCGCATTACTCGAACGATTCTACAATGAGGATACTCCGAAACTTCACTGAATGTGACGAAAAATACAGTAGTAAACAATTTCTCTCTAATATATTATTAGAATTGTGAATTGTGTATGTGTGTGTGTGTTTGTATGAGGGCGGAAAAAGATAATAATTATAATAATAATGTGTCATCGAACATAATTTTCAGTTACATTCCGATTGTTTTTTTTTTGTCACGTCAAAATATTTTTTTTTATCGGTTGCAATACTGAAAAAGAGATTTTATACATATATATATATATATATTTAATATAGGTAAATTTTTAATGAGGTGCAAAGCAGAAACTTAAAAAAATATTTAAATATGTATTTTTATTTAGGATCATTTCAAATTGAGTTGGTGTATGTACTTAATGACTGCCTTATTTATTTTTTATACGACGAACTAACATGCATATATTAACAAAGACTTTTAAAGTTCTTTGTTTGTAAATAACTTATTGAAATAAAAATCAATTTTTTTTCCTGTTGGAAAATTAATTAAAGGAAATATAGTTTTTTGATAGTTATTTTATAGTTTTAAAAAATTGAAAGTTCTTGGTTGGATTCAATACTTTGGGGGACGCATAATTATGCTCTAGAAATTATAAGTTAGAATTTTCATTTGTCATAATTATTTTTGAGCCGAATTTTTATTTGTTCGAATTAGTATTTTGCATAATTTTCATCAAAACGATTTTCTAATATTACAGAATTTTTATACAACCAAAAATTCAGATAAATTTTAATTTTCTCGAATTATTATTTGATATAATTTCTATATAACCGATTTTTAATACTAGAGAATTTTTACTTAACCGAAAAATAATTTAACAGAATTTCTAATCGATGAAATTTTCATTCGTCCGAAATTGCAAATGTCCGAACAAACAATCGGCAGAAAGATTTCGGCTGCGACTTTCTGCTCTCTCCATGCTTCTGCCATCTGACGGCGGCAGGAGATAATGAACCTGTTATTATATTACTTTCCTACTTTTCGTTTTACAATCGCATTTTTGTATGGATTCGAACAATCTTTCGAATTTAAGAAATTTATAAGATAATGATCTTTGGCTGCTTTTGTAAAAGGTGTCCCTTTTTTTAAAGAAAAAAGTATTTTAAAATAAAATGTTTATCATTTTCACGTTTAGTGGCGTTTTTATAAGGCGATAATTTAAAGGTCTCTTCTTGCCAAAAAATTTCAGAGACCATTCGACTCTCTTGAATAAATTTTTGTTCCTCTTAAAATCGTTCTTTTAACATTAAAACTTAATTTTTTGAAATCCGACACAAACACTACAACAATGATTATTTATATGTAAAATTGAAAATAAATAATTATTTTATCATTTATTACAGTATTTATAGATAAAATAAATTCTGATAGTCCAGAAAACCTATTGAGAAATGTTTTTTATTTATCTAAGAACCATAATCAAAGAGAATTTTTAAGTGCCAACTCATTTTTATTTAAACCTCCTTCTGCGCACCATAGAGAGCGAGTTTTTCGACGCAGCTTCTCATTTTATACTATTAAAAAAAAGCATTACAAGGGAAAATAACTGATGAATTAGATTAAGACAGCTTTTTATTAAAGTTTACAGAATTGATACAAACGATGATAATAATTATTAATGTTTGACTGGGAGTTTGTTTTTTTTTTCTTTGTACAAAATGCACTAATATGTATATAGATTACAAAAATGACTAATAATTGGAATGAACAAAGTACATATATATTTATTGTTTTTGAACTTTTGAAAAATGCAATTCAATCATAAATATTATACTGTAAAACGTGTGACAACTTTTAAGATCCTAAAAAGTCAAGAATAAATCGTACATCGACCTTGTTTTAGGGAAAGTTTTACGTTTTTTTCGGGGGAGGTTTTTATTCTTTATTTCCTTTTTTTTAGTAAGAATTGAATAATATTAATTAAGTTTTTAGTAAATAGTGTGTGCCGTCTACTTTAGAATTCACCTAAACACAAGGTACAATAAACCCACCATATTAAAGGATGTGTTTACATTTAAAAATCTCGAGATTGTAGAAACTGAGAAATTTGGTCGATTTTTATTATTTAGTGAAAGACACAAGATGTTCATGGCTCCACTCTTATTAGCTCAACATCAAAGGTAAGCTCAGCGTTGGGTGGAATAGTGTGTCTTTGTCAAGGAGAATATTAAAATTATTTATTAGTATTTAATGTCAAATATTTTTCAGAAGCATTCCATTTAAAATTGAAAACTTTCTTTTTGTTTTAAATGTTTCAAATAATGGATAAAAATATTACATATACAGACCTCGGATCGACTTTAAGGCGCAAAAAAAGTCGATTTACATTCTCAAAAAAAGGCGAAAGTCGATTTTTTCTATTTTCATTAAATTTAATTAGTTAATAAATATTTTACTTAAAATAATTAATGTTACTAGATATTAAATTCATTATATTAATTCCTTAATAATAATTTTATCAAGAAAATTTATTTCAAATATTTTAGAATCGAACTAAGACAAATTTTCAAAATTTTAATTAAGTAGAATAAATTTCTAAAAAAAATTCTTAAAGTTCGATTTAATTTATTCGAATTAAAATTTTTGGTTTTAATGGTCAAACAAATTTTGGACAATAATTAAATTTTACAGATTAAAAATTTTTTTTTTAATAATTGAATTGCGAAAGATTTTAAACTTGAAATAAATTGTCTGTAAATTTAAATTGCTGTAGTTATTTTTAATTTCTGACAATTCAATTTTACAGTTTTTATTTAAAACTTTTCTAAATAATTGAATTTTGAAAGAAAAATTTTTGAAAATAAATAAATAAATTTTCTAAAAATTTTAACTGCTGAAGTTTTTTTTTTTTTTAATTTCTGACAATTCAAGTTTAGAGATTTTATTTGAAACTTTGTTCATATTTTCGAAAAAAAGTCGGAAAAAGTCGTATAATCCAAGGCCTGCATATAAAATGGAAAATACTGTTTTACAATATAAAAATAATTTCTGGAATTATTTTTTCACTCATGTTAAAAAGTAAGAAAAAAAGATTGCTTTTAAAAAATATTTAATATATTTTACTTTTTAAATGGAACACCCTTTATGTTAAATTTAATGGAAACTTTCCCCTTTTTTTTTTAATAATAGTAAAACTCGATTACTTGTCGGAAACACATTCAAGATATAACCCATTCGAGCTATAAATAGATCATACAAAAGCGATGACCTAAAATAATTTTATATAATGAAACTGAATTTGTAGCAAAAAAGCGAAAAAAAAATTTAGAAATATTAGACAAGAAAAAACAAAATTTTCAAAAGAATTTTTCCATTAAATTTTGTATAATATTTTAAAAATTGACATAATAATGATAAATATGATGTATAAAAATCTATACACATATTCTATATGGACAATTTCACGTGAAATTTACTTATGACATTTTAAATTCGGATAAATATTTTTTTTTAGTTCTTTGCAGAAAAAAGTGGTATACGTATTTTTTTAAATGCCCAATTTTTCGAATTATGAATTTTTCGAGGTTTTCTAAAAGTAGACCTAATTTCTATGACATCCAACTCTAAAAGTATTGAATTTAGGAATTTTTATCAAAAGAAAAAAGTTAATTTCTTTATAAAAAAAATGGTTATCTTTTATATAAAAATTCAAATTTTTTTTTCGTTAACATATAATTCGAAAGTCGATGAAAAACTGAAACTTTTTTTTCTCTTGTCAAAAATTTCTAAATTCAATACTTTTAGAATTATATGTCATTGAAATTGAGTCTATTTTGAAAAAAAATTCGAAAAACACAGATTTTTAAATTTTCATAAGTCGAAAATTTGGGCACTTATAAAAAAAAATGTCATAGGTAAATTTCACATGGAATCGCCCATATGTAATAAAAAAAAATAAATGTTATAAATACAATAATAATATTATTATTTATAACTATAAAAAATAGAAAATACCTACTAATATTTTGTCAATTTTTAAATGAATATTAAGAGAATATTTTTTCTAAACTATATATAAAGCAATAAAGGATATACTCCAGGATGTCCTGTAGAACCATAAGCGTAATCAGGGGAGCAAATTAATCTTGCACGTTGTCCGACACTCATTTGAGCAACGCCTTCATCCCAACCTTTAATGACTTCGCCTTTGCCGATTTTGAATTTGAATGGCAGACCACGATCTCTACTGGAGTCGAATTTGGTGCCGTTCTTTAAAGTACCTACAAAATTAAAATTTAATAAATACAACAAAAAAAATCAATTATATTTATAAATAAAATTCGATATTTTAAATTCTTAATTTTAATTAATTTATAAATATTTTATTATTATTATTATTATTATTAGGGTCAGTAGGGGTAAATGGGGACAAGAGGTGTTGGAGCTTAATTTACAGTTTTAAAATTAAGTTCGACGTCAATATTTTAACCTCAGATCAGCTACAAGAGGTTCTGAGGATTGCCAAGCTTTTATCTTGACAATTGGCAGCAAAATAATTCAAGTTATCGCTCAATGCATAAAAACTTGAAAATCAAAGTCAAACTGTTTCAGTATTTTGTCGAGCATTTCAAAGAAAACAGACTTAAAAATCATACAAAAATTTTTTTTTATTCCTTATGACTCCCATAATAAAAATTAATTTGAATTTTTGATTTTTTGTCAATTTAGTATAGTAAAGTAAGTATATTTATTATAGTATTATAGTTAGTACTAACAAGCTGTCCCCATTTACCCCGAGAATTTGAAAACTCGGGGTAAATGGGGACAAAATTTGGAATACATTTATAAAAATATAACTGAACACATTTGTTCCTATTGGATTACTAGACTATTTTCAAAGTGTAAAATTATATAACAAAACGTGTTTGTCTCAATATCTATACCTCCCTTCTGTTTAACAAAATCAGGCTTCGAAGCGTAGTAGGAGACTGAGAAAAGTATGGAAAAGTATAATTTTTTTTAAAAAAAAAGTATCCCCAAAATTGAAAAAAGTATCAAAAAAGTGGCATCTTTAAAATGAAGTAAAATTAGTTTTCTAAGTTTGACGTTAAAGTGTAAATATTTTCTTGTCTAAAAAAATTGAAAGAAAACTTCTAAAGCATAAAATTAACATCATTTTTCTCATGATTATTTTTAAAAGAAAACTATCTATTGTTAAATTTCGATTAACTTTTTGTTTTTGGCACAACGGTAGGAGCGTATGATTATATTAAAATAATTTTTTACATAAATTTTTATTTTAAAAAATAACATTTAATAGAGAATTTTTTTTTAACTTATGTTCACTCAACGGAATTTTCAAAGTACCGAATTTTTATTTTACAAAATTTCTCTTTAACTGTTTCCTGAAAAGAATTCTAATTTAACCTATTTTTAATTTATTAGAATTCTCATTCAGTAGAATTTTAAGTAATTCGAATTTTTAAATCCCAGAACTTGAAATCGGAAGCTTATGTAAAATATTTAGTATTTAAAAAAAATTAAAATTCTTCAAAATTTCAATTATTTCTAAAAATCTTAAATTTAACTCTTCCAAAATTCAATAATTAATTCTAAAATTCTTTGCTATATTAATAATTTCAATCAATTTCATCAAATTATTCAAAACTTCAATTAAAAATTCTCTAAAATTAAATTACTATTTAAAACTTTGTTAATAATTTTCAGCAATTCTAATTTTAAAAAATTTTAATTAAAAATCTCCTGAAATTCAATTATTATTATTAAAAATTTTGATTCGATTTTTTTTGTTGAAATAATTATTTCTAATAACTTTAATCAAGATCTTGGCATTTCAATTATTTAAAACATTTTTCAATTCAAAATACTCTAAAATTCAATTATTGTCTGAATGTCGGTTAAATTAGAATTATTAAATGAAAAAAAAACTGCTGGGTAAAGAGAAATTTTGTAAAATAAAAATTCTGTCAAAAAAAATTTGACAAATTAAAAATTCTATTGAGTAAAAGGTCGTTTAAAAAGAAATTATGTTAAATGCAATATTGAAAAATGAAAATTCGTGTAAAAAAATTATATAAAGAAAAAAAGTAGCCTTGTCGAAAAAAAGTATCAAAAAAGTAAAAAAGTGTGTCACTTTGAAGCCTGCAAAATATGCAGGAATAAAATAAAAACAAATAAAAGACATAAACCAAGCAAATTTAATAAATTTATAAGAAAACTTTTAGGTTCGTTCGCCATATTGAATCCGCCATTTTAAATTTTGAAAATCGGACTTCGAATTCTTATTCAGCGACCCGAAAAACCTTTCTTTACTTTACTTACTTTACTGTACTTTTCAATACCAAAAAAAATTTTCCTAAACAAATTTTTTTCAAAATTAACACTTATTTTACATTTTTAACCCCTTATCTATCTTTAAAACTTTTTTCTGTTATTTTTTTTTTTTGAAAGTTGATATTTTTTCCAACAAAACTGCATAAATATAAAAATGGGACAACATTGGATTTGCGATTTGTTTTTTTAAAACATTTTCTCATAAACCCAATGTTGTGTCGTATTTATATTTATACAATTTATCTGGGAAAAAATCTCAGCTTTCAAAAAAGAATAACAAACAAAATTTTAAGGGAGGATAAAGGATAAAAAAAAATGATAATTAAGAGTTAATTTTGAAAAAAATAGGGTTAAAAAATTTGTTAACATTGAAAACAGCATGAAAAATCCATCAAAAAACCATATTCACAAATTATAATTGACAAATTTTTGTAAAAATTACACAGATTTGAAAATAGTATAGTGTTACCCAAAAACTCAAAACTTTAATCCCCCTTTGGTTTTTAGAATTTTTTAAAAAATAAGTTTGTATTTTGAGATTTTGTTAGTTTCATATAGGACAACAATTTACCAAAATATCAAGCCAATCCCAAAACTTTTTTTTGGGGGTGTCTTTTTTTCAGAGAATGACTCTTATATAGATCATAATGAATATATTTACTACTAATAATAATAATATAATAATAATAATAATAATAATAAAATATTTATTAATTAATTAAAATTAAGAATTTAAATTATCGACTTTTATTTATAGATTTTATTTTAATTCAAAGTTGAATATTTTATTAAGTTGGTATTTAATGGGAGAGACTGGAGAAAATTTAACCCAACGAAATTAATGTTGTTTAGGGGGTACCAAATTTTTTCTTGAAAACATTCAGTATTGAAAATTATAATATTAAAAAAATTAATAAACAACAGAATTTGTTAATTTTTAAAATAAAACTGGACAAATTAAAATTTTAACTTTTCTTCTAATTTCTATTATTTTTAATTGATGATTTTTTAAAAGTTTTTCTCATGATTCTGAATAATCAATCGTATGGATTTTGAAAATATCCACTTTTTTTGTCAAAAAATGAAATAATTGAAAAATTAAAAAAAAGAAAACTTGAACGAATTTCTTTTTCGTTTGCATCTTTTAAAAATATATTTTTCTATTAATACATGAAAATAAATTAAAATTTTTGCAAAAAATTTTAGAGTTAGAATTAATAAAACTTGGTAGTTTAAATAATTTTTTAATTAAAAATTGTTTTTACTTTACCTACTTTTTGAAATATAAAGTTTTTTTTTGTCTCTATGATTCTTCACATTAGCCATATAGAAAATCAAACTAAAATATATATTTTAATTTGAAAAATGAAAAGAACGAAAAAATGGTTCTTTTTAAAAGACAAGTTATTTTAAAAAAAAAAGTTTAATTACTCTTAAATTTTTAACAAAATCTGTTTAGTATTTTTATTTATTGAACATTTTTTTTTTTATTTTAACAGAATAAAAAATTATTATTTATTTAAAGTATTAAATTTTCCCAAAAAAAATTTTTTTTTTTAGGGTTCCGTACTCGGTTTGGAACCCTATTAATATCGGTTTTTTTGAAATCGTGTACCCCCCCCCTAGCGGCCACATAAATTTATCTGGAGGGCTGAAAATTAGTACACATATGTATTTTCGCGTGTAGATTACAGGAAAATTATAGCGAACTTGATTGGAATTGATTAACATAGCGTTGTCAAGGAAAAACCATGAATTTTTACGAAAAATGCCTAAAAATGACTATGTACCCCCCCCCCCCCTAGCGGCCACATCTTTTGACATAAAGAGCTCAAATTTGACACACTTACGTATTTTTACGTGAAAATTACAGGAAAATTATAGCGAACTTGATTCGGATTAATTTACATAGCGTTGTCAAGGAAAAATCAAAAATTTAGAAAAAAATGATTTATTCTCCCTAGCGCACACAATATTCAATCCAGACTGTTCATACTTGCTGTAAAACTCAATTTTTGCGTGAAAAATACAGGGAAAAAATGTAAGCGCGATTGGAGTTGATGATCAATTTTTATCAAATTTTTGAAGAAAAATGATAAATTTCAGAAAAAAATGTATTTTTCCGCAAAAAACGAAAAAAGTTTTTCTACAGTGATTCAAATTTATATATTTTGACGTATTTTTACGTGTAGATTACAAAAAAAATATAGCGAGGATGATTGGAGTTGATTTTTCTGGAATTAATAAACAAATTTTATTTTTTAGATAACTTTCGATTTTTCCTTGACAAGCAGCTACTAGCCTTATATCAATATCTTAAGTTTTATCTCTTTTTGACTTAGAAAGATAAAATTTAATATTCAATATATTTTTAAAATGTAAATACAATAAAAATATTGCGAGTTGAAATAAAATTATGTTTCTTATATTTTTTTAGTAAAATATTTTTTAAAAAATAAAATCGGACAAGTGCGAGTTACACTCGCACTGAAATCGAGGGTTCCGTACTCGAAGCGAACTTATTTGGTATAAAAACAAATGTTTAAAAAATATGTGTTGTATGACAACTAATATAAGTGATACGAAGAGGAACAATTTTCTTGAATTTTACAAAATTGTTCCTTTTTGTATCACTTATATTAGTTGTCATACAACACATATTTTTTAAACATTTGTTTTTATACCAAATAAGTTCGCTTCGAGTACGGAACCCTCGATTTCAGTGCGAGTGTAACTCGCACTTGTCCGATTTTTTTTAGTTAATATTATTAAAAAGTCGAAAAAAAACTTTTCTTTTTCTTCGTTGGCAAACATTTTTTAAATTCAATAATTTCTAGACTTATAACGCTAAAAGTATTAAATTTAGAAAATTTTTGGTCATTAAAAATAAATTTAAAAAAATTACATTTTTTAAAAATTCGGAACTTTAAATATTGAGCAGTAATGTAAAAATAAAAATTATATTTAACCAAATTTAAAATGTCGATTATAAATTTCACATGGAATCGTCCATATAATATTCGTCTACGATTTCGAGGTTATGATATCATTAAAAGATTCTGTAAAAAAAAAAATTTTGTAATTTTACCTGTATAGTGTACGACAACGGTTTGTCCAGTCTTGGGATAAGTTCTGCCTTGAGAAAAAAGTAAAAGAATTTTAATTAGTAATTTTAATTTTTTTTTTACCCTTATATCAAAATTTGAATAAATATCGAAAAATGAAATCGTAAAAACGAAAAAAGCAAAACGCCGCTCGAGCCGGAAAAAAATTATACATATTCTTGTCTTTTATATATATATATATATAGAAGAGAAAAAGATTCACACTTACATAAATTTCGAGTGTAGGTGTATATTTTATTTTGAATTTAGTGTCGATGAAAATTTCCCAAAAAAAAAAATGTAAAAATAAAATTTAAGCTAGCATGCAAAGAAACGTGATATAGTTTTAAGATAAAAATAGCAAATTTTGTGTGATATAATTCACGTAAATATATATACTTACTATCGCCAGGTGAAATCAATTCTACTCTCACGCCCATGATTGAGTTTTCTCTGCGTGTGTGAAATGAAAAATTATAAAATGTATAAAAATTTGAGAAAAATGGAATAAATCAGAAATTTTATAAGAAAAAGTAGAGACAAAAATATTGAGCGTAATGTTTGAAAATATTTTAAATATTAAAAATTGTTTTAAAATAATGAAAATATTCACAACGTACCTCCTAAAACTTGTGATGCCACCGAAATGTGGTGTTTTCCGCGAAAAAATGTGGTTCCGTCGTCGGGAATGAAATTTTGACTTCTAAAGCGACCGTCAGAGGCGCTACATGTCTGGGTCGCATTCAAAATTATTCTCTATTGCATTTTGAAAGAAATTTTTTTTTTAATTTTTTAAAATATTTTTCACATATTTTCCTTTTAATTTAAAATTTACAAAATTGATCGAATAATAATTATTAACATAACCTAATTTCGATAATTTCTTTCTTTATTTTAATTTTAATTATTTATTTATTCAATACATTTATTGTTATTAGTAATTATAATTATTTAAATATTAATTAATATCTATTAATTCAATTGATATTTAATTATTATTACTTTTTTTAATTATAAAAGAACAAATCAAAAAAATATTATAATTCAAATAGTTTTTAATTAATAATCAATTTAATATTTTATAATACATAAATTAATAAATTTTTATAATTTTAAAATAAATAAATTATTATATTGATGATTATAATTATATTAATAATTAACATTTATAATTATTATATTGACAATTATAATTATATTAATACTTTAATAATAATTATAATCATTATATTAACAATAATTATTAAAATTTTAAAAAAAATACATAAATTAATTAATTTTAATTTATTTTGTAATTTACATAGTTTAAAACATTTTTTATATAATTAAAAAATTTTTTTTTACCTTAAGAAAATAATAATTCTTATGGAGAAAATTTACAGGCTATAAAAAAAGGATTTCAAGTTTTATTTATAAAAATATTAATCTAATAAAATTTAGATTTTTTGGAAAAATTTTAGATACAAAAAATGTTTTTACTGTAAACGGATAAGTTTTTTAATTTCAATATTATTATATAATATTGATAAATCAAATATTTATAAATGAATTTTTGAGTTAGATGTAACTTTCAATATTTAAACAAATAACATTTTTTTAGCTTGAAAAAAATTTTCAAAAATCTTAATTTTTTAATTAAATAATATTGAATATATTCTCAAATATTGAATTAAATAATTGAAAACGGAGTTACTCAAAATATTAAATTAACTATGTATAGTTCAAAATATTTTCAATTATATAATTTAAAAAAATCTTCAATTATTTAATCTAAAAATTAAAATTATTTTCAAATATAACTAAATTTCGAAATACTTTTTTATTATTAATTTATGATTAAATCATATTTTGGCGATGAAACGATTTTTGCAAATTCATTCCATTTTAAAAATAGAAAAATGCAACACGAATTTAAAAAAGACGATTATTTGCATTTTACATTTTATAAGCATAACTTTCTTGATTTTTAACACTGAATATTTAAAGTTTAAACAATATTTTTCATTTAATCAAATAAAATTCCAATTTAAAGTCTGGTTTTTAGAAAAGAAAATTTTATTAATTTCCCAGAAATGGAAACTAACATTTTTTTTATTTTGTTTTTTTTTAAATTGCCAATGATTGATAAATATTTGAATTACTTGTAAAGTAATAATAGATATTTTGTATAAATAATTTGTTAAAAAAAATTTTTGTCTTTTTTCGTTTTTTTTTTATTTTCTAAAATAAAATGCAAATTAGTTTTTTTTTCTATAAGTAAAGTAAAATACTAGTGGCCAAAAAACTTTGTATTTCAAAAAAGAAAAAATTAATTTTTATTAACAAATTAATCGGAGGGTTTTTCGGGTCGCTGATCACGAATTCGATGTCAGTTTTTCAAAATACAAAATGGCGGATCTAATTTGTAATATCTTTAATATAAATCTCGAAATTTATAAATTTTTTTTTCTAATTTGAGATTTATATTAAAGTTACTAAAAATTTTCCGCCATATTATACAAAATGTAAATAAATTTCGAAACATTTAAGAAAAATACCCATTTATTAAAAAGAAATTTTCGACGTTCGGAACATTTTAATGTAATGTAGTGAATAAATAATAAATATTTATCACAAATTCGTGATAAATATTATTATATTCTCGCATATTTATATATATATATATAATATAACTTTCTTAGAATTAAACAACACCTTTAAACAGAACAATATACATTTTTTTTGCTACGCAACACTTTTTTCTTTTTTTTATATAACAGTATTTTTTTAAAACAATTTTCTTCATCCCTTATTACAATATACACAATACATAATTTAATTGAACGAATGTATACATTTTACATTATTAAACTAGAAATGAAAATTATATTTACATAAATACTTTTGTCATGTATATGGCAATTTATTTTACATATTTATATATATAATTTGCGTTTATTTGACATAATCAAAATAATAAAAAAAAAATATACATTTTTTGATCTTCGTCAATTCGCCCCTTTTTTGTGACGAAATAAAAATTCTCGAAATAAATAATATTAATTATATGCGTATAATATAAATAATAATTTTAATAGACAAATAATTCTGGAAAATGCATTTCATACGCAGGTGGTTGCGATGGTTTGGAATCAGATGGTGTTGTTCCTTGTGTTGCGTTATTTTTCGGCTCAATTGTTAAAGCATTAAATATTTCGGAAAGTTTGTTCTGCAAGGCATCGTGCTAAATAATGAAATTAAATTGATTTTGTTAATTTAAATTTTTCGAAAATTATAATCTATTTAAAAAAAAAAATGAAAAATTTACCTTTGGTTGTGTTTTATTGACTAGATCTTCAAATGGTGCGTTTTGAAATAATTGCGAAATTTGTACTCGTTTTTCTTCCTCAACAATTTGATTATTGTTATTTTCTGTTAATATTCGTTTCATATTTTCAAATGTTAATTCCTCCCCTGGTAATTTCTGAAATATCAAAAAAAAAAAATTTTTTAATTCATGTTAAATTTTACCTATCTAATTCTTCTTATTATTATTATTTTCTATCCCAATCAAAGTAAGCTTCTTCGGAAAACATAAATATTTCCCACATTAGAACTGTTGGAATTTTTGTGATGTCAAATTAAAAATTATCGAATTTTTATTTAACAAAATTGTATAAAATTTTTATGTTAAATTATTTTCAAGGTTTTATTGTCAAATTTAAGGAATTTCAAAGTTTTTCAAGGATCAAAAAAATTCAATGACTTTTCAAAGATTTTAAAGTCCGTTAGACATCCTGAATTTTAAGTCAAGGAAGAAATAAGGAATTTATTTCGGAAATTTTTAAGAAAAAATAATTTTTAAAATTACATATAAATAAATAATGAATTGTTTTCGTTACCTTTTGGACACCAGGAGAAGAGCCTCCGCTGTCGACTTCGTTTGTGCCGCTATTGATGTCGGACAATGAATTTCTCCCCGCTGTATCGACCCAGGAATGTCTATGTTGCATGGAACTTCCACTATATCCGGAACCCTGATGAAGTTTTCCGGTTTCAAGACCCAAACCTTTGAGACATTCGCTCACAACTGTTTGATCGACAAGCAAAGCTGGTGGAATTCGTGATGGTAAATTGTTATCATACTGAGAATGTAAATCCGGCAGTAAATGCATCGCCTCTTTCATTCTTTCTTCGACAACCTGTTTTTTTTAATATTAAAATCATAAATATTAAATTCTTGGATACAAATTTCACTTTCTGATAAACGGGGAAAAAATTTAATTGAAACAATTGATTAATACTATTGAAAATTATTAATTTGGGAAAGAATTAAAGACAATATTAAAAATAATATCAGTATTTTTTGGAAGATTTACATATTTAAGATTTTTAGAAATAATTGAATTTCAAGAGATTTTAAATTGAAATTTTTGTAAAATTAAATTGCTGAAGATATTTTTCTTACGAATTAATAATTGAATATTAAAAACAATTTTAATTAAATAGGTATTTAAAAAATTATATTTTAACTAATTGAATTATTAAATATTATTATTAAACTAGCAAAATTAAACGCGAGCAAACGCGCCAAATTGAGTATTTAATTATTTGTTATAAAGAAATTAAAGATTAATATTATTAATAATAATTTAATTTATTAGAATATTATTACATATTAAATGATAATAATGAAAATGATATGTTTACAGGCTTCGGATTATACTTTTTCCGACTTTTTTCAAAAATACGACTTTTATCGACTTATTTTAATAAAATGCGACATTTTTTCTACATTTGAAAAAAAATGTAAATAAAATACATTTTTTTAGTATAAAATGTAGATTCAATTCAATTATTTAACAAATTTTGAACTAAAATGATTCTTCACTAAATTAATTATTTTTAATAATTTTAATGAAATACATAACAAATTCAATTATATCAAAATTATTTTTCAATTAAAATTTTTACGAAATTTAACAATTGTTTATAATTTAAAAAAAAATATCACAATAAAGTTGAATTATTTTTTAAAAATTTCAATTCAAAATAAACTAAAATTCAATTATTACCCGAAATTTTAATTCAAAATCAATTAAAATTCAATAATTATCAAAAATTTTCAATTTAAAATTTAATTATTTACAAAGTTTTCAATTTAAAATGAAATAAAATTCAATTATTTTCTAAAATTTCGATTTAAAATTAATTATCCAAATTTTCAATCAAAAATGAACTTAAATTAAATTATTATCAAAAATTCCAATTAAAATTCAATTATTTCCCAAAATTTTCAATTCAAAATAATCTAAAATTCAATTATTTTCCAAATTTAAAATCAAATAAAATTTAATTATTCTCAAAAATTTGAATTCAAAATTAATTAAATTTTCAATAATTTAAATTTAAAAGCATCTAAAATTTAATTATTTCTAAAATTTTCCATCGAAAATTTTCTTTTTGAAATTTAATAATTTCAATTATAACTCTAAGGAAATTCAATTATTTTTAACTATTTTAATAATTGCATTATGATGTTTTTTACTTGTCTCTCCAAAAATAGAAATTTAAATTCACAGTAAAATACAACATACTCTCACTAAACAATTCATTTTTTTCTGCACATATATATGTCTGTATATATATATATATATATATAAAACACACTTTACATAATATACCATATTATTATATAATTTACCACCACCCCCCCCCCCCAAACATTACCTACACTTATAAACCACTATCTTAAAAATTCTTTAACGTTCCTTAAATTTAAATCTCCTAACACCGACATAAACAATTCAACACACATTCACAAGTAATTCCTTAAAAATAAAAAAAAAAAAAAAAAAAAAAAAAAAAATTCTATTTTACGATCCTTCATAAACATAAAGGCACCAATGATATTTGACTCTTTAGTGTCAATCACTACGGGATATCGCTACGTCTAAACAAGCCATTTAAAAATCCCTTTAAACACATGTTTTATTTTTTTCTCTCTCTCTTTTGCACATGGCTTCAAAAATGCAATACAATATCATAAAGTTTTTTTTCTATATCACAACAAGTATACAAAACCTCCCAAAAACTCAGTATCCTCGGAAAAGTCGAGGCGAAAGCATTTAAAGAATTTTGTCTTTTCGTCGAAATTATTATTAATTGATACTTCTCTCAAAAATAAATAAATAAAATAAAATGTGTAAAATATTTAAAATATATGTGTTGTGCAGTGTTACAACTAATTGGAATACATTCATACTATGCTCCAATAGTACCACTTCTATCTACATTAAACTTTCTTCAAACATGTGATTGTAAGTTGCAAATTGTTGGCAAGGAATTTCTTCTTTGGATATAATTTTCTATTATAAATTCAATTTAAATTTTTTATATAAATCTATTATTTATGAATTCGACGTTATTTTTATTTTATAGTTTATACTAAGTTCATATTTTGTAACAACTAAATTAAAATATGGACAATATCTAAATTTTGAACATTACTCTACAGTTACATTTGTACTTATCATTACAGATACTATAATAAATATTCACTGACGAAGGCACACATCAGTTGCCGAAACGTATGAAATAAAGGAAAAGTTTTGTTCTTTTTTTCATAGAACCCTCATGCCAAAGAACTTAGAAATACATTATTTTAATAATATTCTTTGAAATTTCAACTATCTGAAACCATTTTTCAATTAAAAATGATTTTCAAATTATTGTATTTTGTCCACATTTTCTAATAAATTTTTAGTGAAATCATCTAAAATTTTAATTAAAAATCACTTAAAGTTTCAATTAATTTCAAAAATCTCAATTTTAAATCTTTGAAAATTCAATTAAATTTAAAAAATATTTTCCCAAAAATTGTTTGATAAATTATTTTTAGTTGTGTAAAATTTAATAATTGTTTGAAAATTAACAATATCTTTTGAAATTTAATTATTTCTAAAAATTTCAACTTTAACCCTTCGAAAAGAATTATTATAAAAAAAAATAATTTTTATTTAAAAATCTGTAAAATATTTTTGTTAAAATAAAAAACAAATCCACTTTTTTTGGAATATAAATCGACTAAAACGACTTTTTGTGTCTCTAAGTTGATTCGAGGCCTGTGTTTTTATAATTAATATTTAATAGGTATTCGTTGGCCCCTGGTACCTTAAAAATTAATTTTTAAAAATAAATTTTTTTCAAATTACTATCTTGTACGAAATTTCCTGTCGCATCTTTTTTCTCATCATAAATTTTTTGTATTTGTATACAATTTTTGAATCAATATACAACTTTAAAAAAAATTTCGTTGGTAAACGTTGTGTACTTCGGCTTCGTGAATTGAATTTTCGAATTTGGAATTTTAAAGAAACTTATTCCGAAATTTGGAAACACAATTATACAACTTTGGCCAAAATTGAGAAAAAGAATTGTCAAAATTTGACACGTCATAAGATTACTATTCAAAAAAACACATAAAATCAGAAAAGGCCAACTTCAAGTTAGGACAGAAGGACAGACCAAGCATTTTATTATTATTAAATTAAATTATGAAAAATAATTTACTTAATTATAGAATTTTAAATAGAAATTTTTAAAATAATTGAATTTCTGAAGACCTACATTACAGATTTTTAAAATTAATCAAACAGAAGATTATGATTTGAAAATTTTTTATATTCGAATTGCTGAACTTTTTTTTACAAGAATTTTAGACAATAATTGAATTTTAAAGAATTTGTAATTGAAAAATGTTTTAAATAATTTCATTTTTGAAAAATTTAATTAAAATTATTGAAAACAATTAATTTTGCAGACTTTTTAAATTCAAATTTTCAAAATAATTGAATTTTGGAAGAGCTTCAGCTTCTACTAGAAAAAAAATCATAAGTATTTTATTTTTAATTTAATAAATTAATTAATTTCAAATTTTATTTTCTAATATAAGTAGAGAAAATTGATTTTTTAAATTTTATTTAATAAGTATATTATTTCTATTAACCATTGTTATTATATTTAAAAAATAAAAATAATTAGATAGGAATTTATCAAAACATTTCATTTAGATAATATTTCAAAATTGAACTGAGACAAATTTTCAAGAATTTAAAAAATTTTTAATTAAAAAAATCGATTCACTGAAAATCATTTGAGAATAGTTGATGACGTGTTTTTAAAAAATCTAGTTTTTACATTATATTTCAAATTCGATGAGCACATTTTTGAGAACGTTAATATTCAAAATTTGAAAATTTTGTAAAATAAGTAGGAAAAGTTGTTTTTTATCAAAATAAGTCGAAAAAAGGTGCATTTTAAAAAACGTCTGAATAGTCGTACAATCCGAAGCCTGTACTTTCATTCGGGAGGAAAATATTATTTATTTAAATAATAATTTGTAACTTACTTTTGACGCATAGTCCATGAGTGATGAAATATTACAAACGTAGGCAATTAAAACAAGAAGAGAAATGACAATTGCGTGAAGATTGAATTTCAATGTAATTGTAATTTGTCCACTTGTTAGTGCAAGATCTTGAAGACTGAGGACAAGTCTCAAAAGTTCGAGTATTGTTTCCTCTGAGGCTAATTCCACGGCCAATAATGCCATTGTCGTGTAAATTGATTCAACATTTTCCACTGAATTATTTGTCATTTCAAGTGACTCGTAAAGTGCCATATAAATTTCAGGACCATGTTTCCTGATGAATATCACATCGGGACGTGAACATTTCTCTATCATTAGATCCAATTCGACGATGTTAATTCTATAATTTTTTTTTTCGATTAGATGATTATTGAAATTATTTATATTAATCTAAATAAAAAGGTGCATAAATATTCCATAAAATTCATTAGTTATTGAAATCTTATTTGGTATTATTTTCATTACTTAAAATTCGCTGTTAAATAAAAATTCGGTTAAATTAGAATTTTTAAAAAATAAACTGGTTGGGTAGAGAGTAAATTCAGTAAATAAAAATTCGTTTAAAAATAAATTCTAACAAATGCTAATTCGAAAAATGATAATTCGTATAAAAAAAGTAATTATTTTTAATCGTAAATTTTTTTAAAATTATAAAAAATAAAAATTATAAAATTTCAACTTACGTGGGTTTTGTAAATTTGGCACTATTGCGATGTCGATCGATGAGAGTATGGAAAATTTGTTGAACAAGAAGACGCATTTCAGCGTCGGCAGCCAATGACATTCTGAGTAGTGGTTGCAAAAAACTTGGCGGAAATGTTGTATTAAGATGTATTGTCTGATATTTGGTGCCTACTTTTAATAATGATTTCAAAAGAATACTTTGTAAAAGAACATCGCCCTTGCCAAGGGAATTAATACGATCAGATTGACTGTACGAGACTTTACTCATGATGAACATCATTATTTCAATTTTCTGATAATCTGGCAAATGATTTGCAAATTCACCAAGTGCATTTATCAATGCCTCTTGATATTGTTGTTCGTCACTTGATGAAACTTGATTTCGTGTCACACTCACACGTAAATGTGAGAGTAGAGAACTAATTATTTCCAATACTGATGGTCCAACACTTTCACCAGCGGCAATTGAAATAATTTTCGATAATGTATCAGCAATGCTTGTTCGTATTTTTGGAGTTGATTGTGAATGATCGTCGAGATGTGTCATTAGGGCCTCCACAACGGTGTACGAATATTGCGACTGGGCAAAAAAAAAAAAAAAACAATTCCAAGATAAGATTAAAGATAACAATAACAAAGTACAACAAAATTTTACTTTTTTTTTATTTTTGAGATCGCTTAGAGTGATTCCTATATAGGTTTTTTTTTTTGACACTAAACACGAATCCGTAAACAGAATTTCTTCATCAGTCTTGGATAGAATTTTCTTTCAGATGAATTTTCATTTGTTCGAATTGTTATTTGAAATAATTTTCATATAACCAATTTTTCATACTACACAATTTTTACTTAACCGAAAAATCATTTAACAGAATTTCTAATTGATAGATTTTTCATTCGTCCGAATTTTGCAAATGGCCGAACAAAAAATCGACAGAAAGATTCGGCGTGATTTTTAAAATGAACCAATAAAAAATTATCTATAAAATTGTGATTGGTTAATTTTAAAAATCACGCTAAAATCTTTCTGTCGATTGTTTGTTCGGTCATTTGCAATTTCGGGCAAATGAAAATTCTATCAATTAGAAATTCTGTTAAATGATTTTTCGGTTAAGTAAAAATTCTGTAATTATAGAAAATTCTGCAAAATACTAATTCGAACAAATAAAAATTTGGCTCAAAAGTAATTATGACAAATGAAATTCCATAAAATGCAAATTCTAACTAATGATTTTTAGAACATATTTTTGCGTCCTAAAAACAGCGTTTTTTCAATTTTCAAGGCCAAATTTCTTGGAATCTCATGTTGATATGATGGAAAAATTATGTTTACGGATTATTTATATTCAACGTCGAAAAATTTATAAAAATCATCATAAGTGATCTGATAAATAAAAATGGTGTTGTAAAAAAAAAAATAAAAAAATTTAATTTTTATCGAAAAATGTAAAATTTTCCTTATTAGGAATAATTTAATAATAAACGAACAAAGATAGAAAATAGAGAAAAAATATACCTGAATGGAGAACATTATAATTCGGAAAGTGTGAACCGCAAAAAAATTTGGTACCCACAATTGATGATGATCCAAATGTCTGAAAATATCAAAAACCGTTAGATCAAGTATTTATGGTATTTTGGTAAATTTTCATAAAATTGATAATTTAGATTCCTTTAGCGATTAAAATTAGAAATTTGAAGTATTTTTTAAAAATTCTAAATATTTTTCAAAATATTGCAAACTTAAATTTTTTCAAATTTTTTTTTTAATTTATTATAATTTTTGTAATTTTTAACCAATCGAGATAAATATTTTTTTTAAATTACATGTATCTAGATATTCTTTCATGAAAAAATAATTTTAAAAAATTGTAAAATTTTAATTGTTTAAAAAAAAACAATTTTAATTGTTCAAATAAATCGAAAAGTATATCTTCGATTTTTTTTTAAAGATTTGTTACTTTTATATAGAACAATAATTCAACAAAATATTAAGCCAATCTAATAACTTTAAATTTAGTTTTACTTTTTCTTTAGATAATACTTTATATGAACTTAAAACAAAATTACCTGAGAACGGGTTTAATGACACAGCGAATGTGTCCAAATGAAGCGCGACCAACCAATTCTCTCATGCAAGTCTCTGCAAATTGAGGTGGATCAGATCTTTCTTCTGTTGGACTCTCTGGTGTACCGTCCAGTTTATCAAAATATCTAAAAAGATACATTAATTTTTTTGTAATTTTTTTTGCGCAAATCGATTTTATACACACTTACTTTATTTTTAATTGTTTATAAGTAAAACTTAAGAATTTTATTAACAATTTTAAATTAAACTGAATTAGCTCTAGATATAAAATAAATTTTTTTTCAAGAATCTTTTATTTACACGAATTATAAAAAATTACGATTTTTAAATTTCAACCAATTAGAAATTATCAAGAAAGTTATGATTGGTCAAGTTTTTAAATTCCCATAGAAATTTTTCGGTCTTTTGTTTATTCGGACAATTATTAATTTTCGTTAAATGAAAATTCATCACTTTTTTAGAATTCTATAAAATAACAATTTGTATAAATGAAAATTCAGACAAACTAAAATTAGGTGAAATAAAAAATTCAATTTTAGAGTTTTTATTTGAAACTTTTTTAAAGAATTGAATTTTCAAAGATTTACAATTCAAATTTTTCAAATTAATTGAACTTCAAGTGATTTTTATTTGAAATTTTTGGTGATGAAGAATTTATTTGTAATTAGAAACAAAAATTAAATTTCAAAAGTTTTTAATTGAAAAATGCTTTTAAATAATTGAATTTAAAATCATTAAATTTTGGTTAAGTTACAGTTGAAATTTTTAGAAATAATTAAATTTTAAAAGGTTTTAAATTGAAATTTTTGAAAATAATACGAAACTGAAGTACGCAAAGTTTATGATAAACGATTTTTAAAGAAATAATTTTTTAAAATTGAAAATTCTATAACTTTTTGCCTAAAAAATATTTCTTGTAGTTTTTATTAATCAACATATTATAAAAAAAAAAAAATTTTAGGCAAAAAATTATAGAATTTTCAATTTTAAAAAATGATTTCTTTAAAAATCGTTTATCATAAACGTTGTGTACTTCAGCTTTGTAAAATAATTGAATTCAAGTGATTTTGAATTGAAATTTTTTGATGATTTCTGTTGTTGAAGAATTTATTAAAATTAAAGACAAAAATTGAACTTTCAAATTTTTTAATTGAAAAATGCTTTCAGATAATTGAATTTTCGAAGAATATTTTAAAAATCATTAAAAATAATTTAATTTCAGAAGAGTTATATGTATAGTTGCAATTGTTAAATTTCGAAAAGTTTTAGATGAAAATATTTTAAAATAATTAAATTTTAAAATGTTTAAATTAAAATTTTTAAAAATAATTGAATTTTAAAGTGATTTTGAATTAAAATTTTTGGTTATTCTTATTTGCTGAGTTTTTTTTTAATTTTAAAAAATTATTGAAATTCGTAAAATTTTTAATTCAAAAATAGTTTAAGATAATTGAATTTGTGAAGAGTTTCATTAAAATTATTGAAAATAATTAATTTAGAAAAGAATTTTAGTTAAAAATTTGTTAAATAAGTAAAATAAATAAGATCTGAAGAAGATTTGCTTTGTATACCAAAAAAGACGTATTGTGTTTAAAATTTTTGTAAAAAATATAAAAGAAGTCAAAAAATTCGTATCTTATTACAGGCCACGGATCGACTTTAAGGCACAAGAAAAGTCGTTTTAGTCGATTTATATTCCAAAAAAAGTCGAAAAATTCGAATTTTTTTTATTTTAACAACATTTAATTGATTAATAAATATTTTACTTTAAATAACTAATGTTATTAGATATTAAATTCATTTTATTAATTCTGTAATGAAAATAATTCTATAAAAAAATATTATCAAGAAAATTTATTTTGAATATTTCAGAATCGAACTAATTGTAAGATAAATTTTCAAAATTTTATTTAAATTGGGCAAAGTTTTAAGTTTTTACTTTTGATGGTGAAAAAAATTTTCGACAATACTTAATCAAGTTTTACAGATTTTTAAATAAAAAATTTTTGTTAAATAATAATAATTTTGGAAGAGTTAAAGTTGAAATTTTTAGAAATAATTGAATTTCAAAAGATTTTGTTAATTTTCAAACAATAATTAAAGTTTACAGAACTTAAAATAATTTATCAAATAATTTTAGATAACATTTTTTAAAATGTAATTGAATTTTCAAAGATTTACAATTTTGATTATTGAAATTAATTGAATTTCAAGAGATTTTTAATTTAAAATTTTTGATGATTTCACTAATAAAATTTATTAGAAATTGCAGACAAAAATACATTCATTTTAAAACCTTTTTTAAGTGAAAAATGATTTCAAATAGTTGAATTTTTGAAGAATATTATAAAAATCATTAAAAATAATTGAATTTCAGAAGAGTTATAATTGAAATTATTAAATTAAAAAAAAAAATTTAGAATGAAAATTTTAGAAATAAATAAATTTTCTAAAAAAATTTGGAAAATAATTGAATTTTAAAATATTGTGTTAAATTTCAGCCAATAATTATAATATGAGAAATTTCTAATTATTTCTATTGATGTAGAATTTATTAGAAATCACATACAAAAATTAAATTCCAAAAGTTTTTAATTGAAAAATGCTTTCAGATAATTTAATTTTTCAAGAATATTATAAAAATCATTGAAAATAATTGAAATTTTTGCACATAATTCAATTTCAAGTGATTTTCAATTAAAAATGTTTGGTAATTTTATTTGCTAATGTTTTTAAAATTATAATCAATTATTAAATTTTTATAAAAATTTTAATTGAAAAATGATAATTGAATTTGTGAAGAATTTTAATTAAAAATTTGTAAAATAATTGAAATAAAGAAGATCTCCATTGTGTACTAAAAAATACGTATTTTGTTTACAAATTTTGTAAAATAATTTTTTAAAAAAACTCGAAAAACTCGTATAATCCGAGGCTTGAATGTAGTTTTTTTTTTTTAAAAACTTACCTTGAGTTTTGCATGTTATAGAGTAATGATGGAACAATTTTATCCATATGAACGGGTTCCCAAATATTCTCAACAAGATCATCGGATAGTGTTTTTCTCACAACACCCTGCAAGCCCTGAATTCCCGCAAGTCGTATCTGTTTACGTATTGTGGTATCGTCATGATTGGAGTGGCACATCGCAGAGAATTTTGATACAAAGAAATCGTAACGTGTGTGATAAGACGGCGTGTCGTCTTCGATGTTGGCAAATTTAACAAACTGGAAATTGAAAGAAATTTGTTCAACTGAATTAAAAGCGTAAGTAATATTTCTCGTTGGATGAAAAACGCACATTAAATAGCGAAAACATACCAATAAAGCAATGAATCAGTTTTTTTTTGTTAATGAAGTTTCTATCAAATATTATTGTTAATATATATATATATATCTAGATATGATAAAAGAATTTCTAAAGGAAAAATGCAATCATACAATATATTTAGATACAAAAAAAAAACTCACTGATTGTGTAGCTAAAATTTGTAATTGTGGATCCGTTGATTCCAATAGTTTTTGAACCATTTTTAAAAAACTCTCGACAAATAAATTTAATGTTTGTGCATGACACGCCACCAATAGTTGATCCATTGCCTCCATTGCAATAATGACGAATCCATTTCGTCGTCTGGAAAAACGTCGTTTACTTCAATTAGGCAAAGTGTTTTGTACTTATTGCTTTTGGTTAAATTGGATTTGATTTTTTTTTATTTCTTAAGGGGTTATGTTTAGTTGCATTTTTTAAGGAAAAAAAAAAAACAAAATGATATTTGACATTTTTTTTCATTTTAATAATTTTTTTATTTACAAGAAAAAAGAAGCATTTTAAATAAAAATACATAAATTTAAGTGACTTAAAAGAATGAGAGAATAAAAAAAAAGTTTTAAATATTTTAAAGGAATTAAAAATTTTTTATTTATTTGTAGTATAAAAATTTGTGTCAAAAATTGTTTAATAGTTTAATTATAAATAAAAAAAAAACATTAATTGCAGCTCTTTGAAATAAAAATTATTTTCAAAAATCTAAATTAAAATTTTTTTTCAACTAGTTTTTCACATCTATTTTCAAATATTTTCAAAAATTTTTAATATTGAAAATCTTCTAAAATTTAATTATTGACAAAAAATTTAACTACTGAATTATTTAAAATTTAGATATTTAAAAAAAAATTTAACTAAAATTTCTTCGACAAATTACCTAATTATTTTTAATTATTTTAATGAAACTCTTGACAAATTCAATTATCTTAAACTATTTTTTAATTAAACATTCTTTAATATTTAAAGAACAAAATTTTTTTTTCCTCTCAATAAATAATGTAATATGTATTTTATAGTAAAAATAAATTTTCAAAAATCTCTATTCTGCAAAATGCAGGTCAAACGGAGACAATTTTTCAAAATTTCAATTAAATAGGAAAATTTTCTATAAAAAATTATTTAAGTTACATTTTAATAATTTTTTAAAGTCTGATTTAAGCAATTTATTCGAATTTTAAAATTTTAACATAGTTTTTTGTATTAATGGTCACAACAATTTAGGATAATAATTAAATTTAGATTTTGAAATTAATTTTTTTTTAAAGTAATTGAGTTGTAGATTTTTAATTTTGAAATAAATTTTCTGCAAATTTAAATAGCTCTAGGTTTTTTTTCAGGGTTTCTACAAATTGCTCTTCGTGAAATTCCATGATTTTTCCATGATTTCCAGGTGATAAATGATAAAACTTCCATGGTACTTTAATTTAAAATTTACTATAAATATAAATTATGACGAATTAAAATACTGAAAATAGGTCATTTTCAACGAACGTGTAAATTTGAATCTTAGATCATGGAATTGAAAAAATTCCATGAGATTACCATGATTCCATGATCAAAAATGAATTTCCATGACATTTACATGATTTCCATGTTTTCCATGATTTGTAGAAACCCTGTTTTTTTTTTTAATTTCGGACAACAATTTAATTTTAGAGTTATTATTTCGTACTCTTTTATATAATTGAATTTCCAAAGAAATATTAAAATTATTGAAAATTATTGTATTTCATAAAAATTTTTAAAATTACATTTTACAGAATTAAAAATAATTTATGAAGTAATTTTAGATAACATTTTTTAAAAGTAATTGAATTTTTAAAGATTTAGAATTCAGATTTTTGAAATTAATTCAACTTCAAGTGATTTTTAATTGAAATTTTTGGTGATGAAGAATATATTAGAAATTACAAAAAAAAAATGAATTTCAAAAGTTTTTAATTGAAAACTGCTTTCAGATAATTGAATTATCGAAGAACATTATAAAAATCATTAAAAATAATTGAATTTCGTCAGGGCTATAGTTGAAATTATTAAATTTCAGAAAGTTTTAGATGGAATATTTTAGAAATAATTAAATTTTAGAAGCTTTTAAATAGAAATTTTTAAAAATAATTGAAATTTAAAGTGATTTTGAATTGACATTTTTGGTAATTTTATTTATTAAATTTTTTGAAAAAAATTTTAAAAATTATTGAATTTCTTAAAATTTTTTAATTAAATAATAGTTTAAGATTATTGAAATTATCTCTTCACAAATTCAATTATCTTAAACTATTTTTTAATTAAAAACTTTAAGAAATTCAATAATTTTTAAAATTAAAAAAAAAACTCAACAAAAATAAAATTACCAAAAATGTAAATTCAAAATCATTTTAAAATTCAATTATTTTTAAAATTTTCAATTAAAATTCAATTAAATAAAATTAAAATTATTGAAAGTAATTAATTTAGAGAAGAATTTTAGTTAAAAATTTGTTAAATAAGAGAAATAAATAAGATCTGAAGGAGATCTGCTTTGTATGACAAAAAGGACGAATGGTGTTTAAAATTTTTGTAAAAAATATAAAAGTCGAAAAATTTTTTTTTACTGGAACAGTTTTTTCGAAATCTTTATGAAAAATAAGAAAATACGTATTTTTTATGTTTTGATTTGATAAAAATTATGAAAGTTATGATTTTTCAAAATTTAACGTCGTCAGAAGCAGAATACTTTTAAAAACTATTTTCAAAATAAAAAAATTTTCATCATTTTCTCTTTTTTACTAGCAGATAAAAACTATTTACTATTTACCAAAGTATTAAGCCAATCAAAATATTTATTACAATGAAAAAAAAATTTTTTTTTCCCTACTATCTTTTGAATTTGTGAGACTTCGTTTATTAATTTAAATTTTAAATTAATGGAAATTTCTTCTAATTTTTAGTCGTTTTTCACTAAAAATAGTATAAAAAAAATATATTACTATAGATGAAATAGTAAATATTTTACTAAAAGTTAGTGGAAATTTCTGCTAATTTGAATTAGTGAACGAATTCTCACAAATTCAAAATTAGAAAGTCGGACAACTAAATATAACCCCTTAAATTGTTTAAATTTGTTGTTTTTCTTAAATTACCTATAAATATCCCTTGATGCTCGTTGAAATAAATATTCGCCTATTCGATCCAATTTTTCAGGACTACTGAGCGAATAAAATGTCAACTTTTCCATATTATTTTTGACCAAGCCATCCTAAAAAAAAGATTATTAATATTTTACGAATAAAAATTTACAACTTCATTTTCTTCACCTTGACATATATAATTATTTTAAGAGTTCAAAAATAGTCGCGAACATCTTTTAAATAATTACATGTAATTTAAATTTCCCGCCTTAATAATATGTTATCTTTTATCTTTAAATCACAAAGACAAAAAGAATTTCTTCCTGAATCTATTATTATTAAATAACTTATGGCCATAACCTTCATTTATAAATGATATAACATTGCATCCATTGTATATATTACAAAGGTATATATATGCAAATGAACTTCCATGAAATTTCGTTACAAATATTGGAAATTAGGTTAAGGTCACCAATTACGTCATCGCCAATAAAATGAGCCAAAATATTATAAATAAAAATTCGTACAAAAATTTCTGCAAATCTCGTAAAAATTAAAAAAAAAAAAATCAAAAAGATAAAATGTAACGATATTTTTGAATCCGTTATAAAATTTATTTTTGTAAAAATAAAAAAAATCAATTTTCAACTTCAAATTTTCGGTCCTGACAAAAATGTATTTATATTTAATTTATTTATATTTAACGTTAAAACTAATGAAAAATAAGTTAAAAATAGTAATTAAACTATATAACAGTTATTTAAAAATAGTAATTTATTTCAAAAATAGTAACATTTATAGTTAGAAATACAGTAATTTTATTTTTATAAATAGTAATTAATTGAAAAATAGTTATTATAGCTAAAAAAATTGTAAATTAAAAATCAATTTTAAAAATTGTAATTAATTTAAAAAATAGTAGTTAACTTATACAAAAAGGAGATAAAAAATTAAAAACAAAAAATTTGCAAAAAAAAAAAAACGTACCTGAGGATTTACAGGAAAAATATTATCAACGAGCCTTTTGTATCTTGGACGAAGTGCTGAACAACACCAACAGCAACCTGAGGCACAAAAAAAAGATAATATAAAAACACGAAAATCATGTTAATTTTGCCAAAACTATTCAATTATTATACCTAACATGTTTTAATGATTTTATTATTAATCCAGACAACAAAATTTTGACACTTGCGATTTTCTCTACTGCTTCGATCCAATTCAAGTTAACACGTCACAAACGTCATTTGAAAAGTGCGGGAATTACGAATTTTAATATTATAATGAACATACACAATTTTCTACATTTTTTTAAAACAATTTTTATTAAATTCTTTTTGTTGAATTATTTATTAATTTGCGTTATTTGTAATTTATTTAATTGGATTATTTAGGAGTTTTGTAAATTAAAATTATTTTTTATTTATCGACACAGCATTTTATTAAGAATGAAATGCGATTTTTCTTCGTTGGTGACGCTAATGTTTGTCTGGACGCTACTGCCATCTGAGAAGAATTTTAAGGGTACTAAAATTTATTTGGCGCTCAATATATGAAACCGAGTGAAACAAAAGGACAATAATTTATCATCAAGTAGGTTTATTTTTCTTTCTTTAATAATTATATAATAATAAAATGCTTGGTCTGTCCTTCTGTCCTAACTTGAAGTTGGCCTTTTCTGATTTTATGTGTTTTTTTGAATAGTAATCTTATGACGTGTCAAATTTTGACAATTCTTTTTCTCATTTTTGCCAAAGTTGTATAATTGTGTTTCCAAATTTCGGAGTAAGTTCCTTTAAAATTCCAAATTCGAAAATTCAATTCACGAAGCTAAAGTACACAACGTTTACCAACGAAATTTTTTTAAAGTTGTATATTGATTCAAAAATTGTATACAAATTTATGATGAGAAAAAAGATGCGCCAGGAAATTTCGTACAAGATAGTAATATGAAAAAAATTAATTTTTAAGGTACCAGGGGCCAACGAATACCTATTAAATATTAATTATAAAAACACAGGCCTCGAATCAACTTGAAGACACAAAAAAGTCGTTTTAGTCGATTTATATTCCAAAAAAAAGTGGATTTGATTTTTATTTTAACAAAAATATTTCACAGATTTTTAAATAAAATTTTTTTTTTTAATAATAATTCTTTTCGAAGGGTTAAACTTGAAATTTTTAGAAATAATTAAATTTCAAAAGATATTGTTAATTTTCAAACAATTATTAAATTTTACAGAACTAAAAATAATTCATCAAACAATTTTTGGGAAAATATTTTTTAAATTTAATTGAATTTTCAAAGATTTAAAATTGAGATTTTTGAAATTAATTGAAACTTTAAGTGTTTTGTAATTAAAATTTTAGATGATTTCACTAAAAATTTATTAGAAAATGCGGACAAAATACGATAATTTGAAAATCATTTTTAATTGAAAAATGGTTTCAGATAGTTGAAATTTCAAAGAATATTATTAAAATAGTTAAAAATAATTGAATTCCCTTAGAGTTATAAATGAAATTATTAAATTTCAAAAAAAAAAAATTTTTCGATGAAAAATTTTAGAAATAATTAAATTTTAGATGCTTTTAAATTCAAATTATTGAAAATTCAATTAATTTTGAATTCAAATTTTTGAGAATAATTAAATTTTATTTGATTTTAAATTTGGAAAATAATTGAATTTCAGTTCATTTTGAATTGAAAATTTTGGGAAATAATTGAATTTTAATTGAAATTTTTGATAATAATTTAATTTAAGTTCATTTTTTATTGAAAATTTGGATAATTAATTTTGAATAGAAATTTTAGAAAATAATCGAATTTTATTTCATTTTAAATTGAAAACTTGGTAAATAATTAAATTTTAAATTGAAAATTTTAGATAATTATTGGATTTTTAATTGATTTTGAATTAAAATTTCTTGTAATAATTGAATTTTAGTTTATTTTGAATTGAAATTTTTAAAAAATAACTCAATTTTATTGTGATATTTTTTTTTAAATTATAAACAATTGTTAAATTTCATAAAAATTTTAATTGAAAAATAATTTTGATATAATTGAATTTGTGATGTACACTGCGACCTGAGTTTAGCGAAATCTTGGAAACGGCAACAATAGGATGGTAATTAAGCGGTAAGCGTAAGATGCTCCGACTCGAGCAGGAGCGTAGAAGTAAGACAACGCGGTTCCTTCTATAGTTGAAAATGAGTACCAAGCGGAGACGTTTGTCTGGGAGGTACAAGGTTTTTTAATCTTTAATTTTAAATAAAAAATTTGTTAAATTATAAAAGCTTATTTATATACATGTATACAAATTTTATTTTTGTTTTCACTCCCAGCAAATTTATAAATTTACTTTATGAAAATCTTAATTTTAATATTTGCTCTCAATGTTATATTTGATGAAATTTATATTATTTAATTTTAAATAAATTTAAAATTTATAAGGCAAATGGTGAGTTTTTTCCCTTTCTTGTCTGATGTCAGTACAATTATTTGAATTTTTATTAAAAGTAATTTTAAGTATTACTTATTACTGTTTATAATTATAATAAAATCTAAAAATTAAAATATAATTAGAATAATTATTGCAATAAAAATATTATGTATTATAAGATGAAGAAACAAAAAATGTCGCATTTTATTAAAATAAGTCGATAAAAGTCGTATTTTTGAAAAAAGTCGGAAAAAGTTTATAATCCGAGGCCTGTAAACATATAATTTTCATTATTATCATTTAATATGTAATAATATTCTAATAAATTAAATTATTATTGATAATATTAATTTTTAATTTCTTTATAACAAACAATTAAATACTCAATAATCTATTATTGACAATATTGTTTGATAGTTTAAAAAAATATATTTTTGGCAATTTTTTTCTTTTAATAAAAATTTTACTTTTAAAAATTTGAATTATTTGCATTTTGAATAGGGTCAGTTGGGGTAAATGGGGACAAAATCCCTATTTTTCACAAATTACGTAAGTTTCTTCCTTTAAAAGGTAATATTTGCGGGTTTATATTTTTTTAAGTTGCTATTTACATTCTCAGAATTAATTTTATGCCAACAGAAAAAAATTTAGATAAGCTTTAAACGCTTGAAACTGATTGTTCCCATTTACCCCAAGATTTAGAAAATTTTCTAAAATTTGAGGTAAATGCGGACAGCATAGTTTCTAAGAAAGGTTTAAGAAAAAAGTTTCCTTAAGTATTTATTACTGTATTAAGGGATGAAAAAACTTGAAAAAATTTGTAGTACATATATAATAGTTGAAACAATTGAAATTTTTTTATTTTGCTTCCTCGTGGAGGAAGCTTTGTAGTCCTTTCGTTATATTTATAAAAATTTTCAAAGTGGCGGAAACAAATTTTTTTTCTATATAGAAACATGTTATATGAGATGCTGATCAATTGTCTGGATGTATATATGTGTATGTGTATGTGTATGTGTATATGTATGTGTATGTGTATGTGTGGACCCCTTTTTTGTTTAGACGATAACTTTAACAGGTTTTAATGGGTTTAGATAAAATTTGGTAGACTCATTTAACATAATATTAATATCTCAAATCTGACCAAAGGATTTTAAAAAATACCCAAAAAAAAAAATTATCGTCTTTCTAAAAAAATTATTTTAATCGAAAAATTTTTAAATAGAAAAATTTAAGGTTATATATACCGTAAAATAGGGTAAAGTCGGCGTTTGCGGGTAAAGTCGGCCGGCGCTTTAAACACTTAAATATTGTATTTCATTTATTAATTTACATTAATTCTAACTACATTTTTAATAAAACTCGGATTTCTTCTGGAAAAAAGTAATAGTTAAACTTTAAAATGATTTAAAGCGCCGGCCGACTTTACCCCCAAACGCCGACTTTACCCCATTTTACGGTAATACAATCGTATTCCTTAAGTTAAGACAAATCGATTGGTATATATAAAGTATAGTTTCAATTTAAATTTAAAGAATTAATGAAAGTTAAAAAATCAAAAATTCACATTTTGTCAATAAAATTTTGTGATTTTTTAAATTCAAGTTTAAATATAAAATAATTGTGTTCCTTGTATTGAAACAAACCAATATAATTGTAAATAATTATAAATTATATATTATTTTTCATTAATTTTTAGAAATTTCAACTAGAATGTGAATTTTTGATTTTTTAACTTCCATTAATTTTTTAAATTTAACTCAAATGTATACTCAAATGTATACTCAAATGAATACTCAATTGTCAAGATAAAAGCTTGGCAATACTCAAAACCTCTTGTAAGTGGTCTGAGGTTAAAATATTGATGTTGAACTTAATTTTAAAACTGTAAATTAAGCTCCAACAACTCTTGTCCCCATTTACCCCAACTGACCCTACAAATTTTCTGATGCAGAATAAGAAAAGATGTAACTTTATTTTTAATAACTTAAAATGTTAAAAATTTAATTACGTCTATACTTTACTGTTTTTTTTGTTAAAAAATAAATAAAAAATAAAAAAATAAATTTTATAAAAATATATGAAAATAAAATTGTGAATTTATCAATTTGATTTAATTTGGGAAATTTTCTTTTTCTTCAATACCCTCAAAATGGATAGAATTTAAAAAAATTTATTCACTTAAAATTTTTAATTCCAAAAATATTTGAAAATTATGAATTCCGTTGTAAAGAACACATTAATGATTTTTTTAATCCCAAATAATTTCTATTGAAATGGGTGACGTTGAAAAATTTCTATTCCAATAGTGGAATTGGTTTATTTTTTTATTTCTTGAATTTTTTTCAATGCAAAAAACTCTGCTTTTCTACATTATCGACATATGTTAATCAAAGTTTAATCCTGTTTATGGAATTCATTATTTCGATTGTTTTCAATCACAGTATGATATATTTCTGGAATTGAATTAAAAGGAATAGAAAATTCACATATTTCTGTCTTATACGTGGAAGTAAAGAAAGGAGGGAATTCTCCGAATTAAATGGAATTAATATTTTTAATATTCTATTCAATTCCAGTTTTTTACCGTGCCTTTAATGAAAAAATTTTTTTTTGAATTTTATTTTTTTGTAAAGTATTTATTATTATAAAAAATATAAGAGTATTACCTGCCAGAAAAATGGGAATCAAAATTTTGTAATTTTAAATCTCCAACGGGACGCATGATTATGTTATAAAAATCATTAGTTAGAATTTTCATTTTATGGAATTTCATTTGTCATAAAATTATTTTTAAGCCAAATTTATATTTGTTCGAATTATAGTATTTTGCAGAATTTTGATCGAAACGATTTTCTATATTACAGAATTTTTATATAACCGAAAATTCACTTCACAGAATTTTTATTTACTCGAATTTTTATTTTGCATAATAGGCATTTTAAAGAATTTTTATTAATTAAAATTTCATTGCATAAAATTTTCTTTCAGATGAATTTTAATTTGCTTTAATTTTTAGTTCTGATGACTACAGATATTTTTCTTTAATTTTGAATAGTTTTTATAAGATGGTTTTTGTAACATCTTTGATAGTACCGAGTAGCATAATGATGGTACCGGATAACATCTACTTTTTACCATCTTAAGATCATAAGTTCTTACCATCTATTTCTCTCCGTGTATCCTCATTAGTAATTAATAAGCAGAAACTTAATCTTTGTTCTCTCGAAAGAGTGTTCCACTTTTTTTGCCAAAAAGTTTGTTAAAAAAAGTTTTTCAGGATCTTAATAAAATTTGGTATTCTAGGATTTTTGGGGTCGCTGATTACCAATTTGAAGTCAGTTTTTCAAAATTCATAATGGCGGATCCAATATGGCGGACGAAAATTAAAAATTCATTGGATTCGCTCGAAAATCGTTACTCGGGGGTTTTCAGGGTTGCTGATTACGAATTGGAAGTCAGTTGCCATTTTGAATTTTAAAAATCTGACTTCAGATTCGTATTCAGCAACCCCGAAAACCCCCGAGTGTCAAGATTCAAGCAAATTTGATCATTTTTAAAAATAAGTTTTAGGAAAGTCCGACATATTGAATACGCCATTTTGAATTTAAAAAATTTGACTTTTATTTTTGTATTTACATTCAATCACTCCAAAATACTTTCTGTAGCAAGTTTTGCAAAAATCCGTTATGATTTGATAAAGTTATTGAAGGTTTTAATTGTGTAATGCATTTTAATTTTTAACCTGTTTGATTTTTGTATTTATATATGATGCATTATTACATAATAGGTTTATTATCGTATTTTTTTGAGTTTTTATATAAGTTTAACAATTGCAATACTTTAAATTTATTTTCCCTAAGATTTTTCTGAAATACAGTGCCGTTCGTATTTACCCCGGTATTTTAGGAAAGTTGCAAAGTATCGAGGTAAATACGAACGCTAAGTTTCCTGCGATTGTAATTTATCAAAAATTTTTGCTACCCCATAAAATTGTTCTATGGAAGTAAAGTAACAACTTTATGCACCAGAATACCGGAAGTATTGTCTTTTAAAAGAAAAAACTTATGTTATTGTTGAAACTTACTAAAAGAGTTCGGATTTACCCCGGCTAACCCTAAATGTTATTTGTTTCAAATATAAAAATTATTGGTTCAAATACAATTTATTTAATTCAAATAAAAGTTATTTTATTTAATTAAATAATTATTTGATAATAGTCAAGTGATCGAGTATTTGAAGAAGTTTTTATAAAATTAAGAAAATATGAAGATGGACTAATTTTTTCGATTTTGCATAAAATATGTAATTTTCTTTCTCCATTTTGGAAAAATGCGGAAATAATTATATTTTTTAAAAATTTGATTTTAAATTTAATTGAAATAATTTTTTAATATTATGTACATGTATATATAAAAAAAATCTGAAAATTTTCATTAACAAATTTGACTAAAATAATGTATATGTTATTTTTAAAAATTTATCTTTGTCATGCAGCGTGTAATTATAGTTTGTATTTATTCATTTGAATGCATCTAACCCACACTTTGTTATATATATATAGCTATGTGAAATATCAAGTCTTCGAAAATCAATATGTTCAGCTACTCAATATTTCCATTTAGCGAATCATATATCTGAAATACTCGCATATAGGCCACCAAACAAATGTTTCAATAATGAAAAAATATTCTAATATAGATCAAAATATATACTTCTAAGTATATTTTTATCAATATTACATTTTATAATTATCTAAGTTTCATATTTTTTTATCTAAAGATAAAAAAATACATTTAAAAAACCATTTAAGTCGAAACTTTTTTTAATATTCTTGTAAATGAATTAAAGAACAAAATGAATAAGTGAAAAAAAGAAAATTTATTTTACATATAATATATTTCTCAACTTTAGTTATTCTTATTATATAATTTAAATTTTTTAAGCTCAATTATTATTGTAAATGAATAAATAAAATATTACCTGATATAATCGTTATTATGATAACATTATTATTATTATTATTATTATTTATATATATTTTCCGTATATTTTCAATAAATAAACAATAAATTATTATTATTATATTATGTAATATTTTTTATATTTTATTATTATCGAGAATATATAATTCGTGATATATGAAAACAATAAAATCATTTATTTTTAAAAAACAAAAATCAACATTTTGTAAATATTTTTTTTTTTTATTAATGTGTATCGAGGGTCAACTTTTGATCAATGAGGGTAAACATTCATTTTTCAAAGGAAAAAAATCGTTGAGAACTGAAGATGTGAGAGTGAATGAAGATATATGTTATTATTATATACGTATATAGAAACTCATTTTACAGAATTGTGTGAGTTGTTTTTTCAATAAAATCGCGTCGTTTATGTTCTCCCCTATTATATTATAGTCAAAAGCATACCCAACACAAAAGATAGATATTTTTATATAAAACAACTTTAATTAAATTAAAATCTCTGCCTTTTTCTTAGAAAATTTCTTATTTCATTAAAAAAAAAAATTATTACTATGTATTAAATTTAAAAAAAAAAATCAAAAATTTTATGTAAAATATTTAAGAAATTAAATAGAGTCATTTGCAATTTCTGTAGCTTTAATTTGATGTTGTCTGCGGAATATTCTCTCTTCTTCAGTACAATTTTGAGTATTAGATTGCGTGACTCAATACCGCGTAACTACCATAAAGGGCTCAACGCTTCTTCGCTAAAACTCACTCTCTAAATCTGAATTAGTAAAAATGTTTACTAATTTAAATTAGTGACTCACTTTTTGCTTTAGAATTAGTTAAATTTTACTAATTGTTAGTAAAAGTTACTAATAATTAGTAAAATTTTACTAATTTAGAAGCAAAAAGTGAGTCACTAATTTAAATTAGTGAACATTTTTACTAATTCAGATTTAGAGAGCACATATCTCGTGTCAAAATTAATCGAATCAGTCTGAAATTATCAGAAAATACTTCGCGAAATGGTCTACTTTCCGAAAATGAAGAAAGCCCAAAATTACCTAGATTACTATTTATCAATTTTTGAAAACTTACTCCCTCAATTCGAAGCGTTACACACCGAAAAAAAACAAATTCTAAATTTAAGAATATCTTCTTTGAGCTTATTTAAGAATATTTTCTATACATTTTATTCGGGTGCAGTTCCGAATAGCACATACCTCTGATTTCGATAAAACTTGGTATCCCTACGTAATTTGGTGCGCTGATTACGAAAATCATAGTGAAAATTGGCGGAAATTTAATTATCATGGTAAAAACCATAAAAAACACCATAAAATCATGGTTTTTTTCGATTATCTCGTAAAAAACAAAAAACTTCGAAAAAAGTTTTAGACGAAAGTTGTAGATCTCTAAAAAACACACATTTCATGTTTTATGCATTTTTTACCAAAAGTCATTATTTTTCGAGAAAAACGCAAAATAGTAAACACGGCCTTCGGCCGCGTAAGGTACTGCTCGCTTCTCTTTTTAAGAAATCTTGGCGAGAGGGGGTGGATGTGTCCGAAAGTAATTTGCAGAAATTATCATATTCACCATTACTCAGGATCCAACGAATTCCGCAAAATACTTTCGGCCATATCCACCCCCTCTCGCCAAGGTTTTTTTAAAAAGAAAAGCGAGCAGTACCTTACGCGGCCGAAGGCCGTGTTTACTATTTTGCGTTTACCGCTGCTGTAGACTCCACCCCACAATTTCTGCAAATTACTTTCGGACACATCCACCCCCTCTCGCCAAGATTTCTTAAAAAGAGAAGCGAGCAGTACCTTACGCGGCCGAAGGCCGTGTTTACTATTTTGCGTTTTTCTCGAAAAATAATGACTTTTGGTAAAAAATGCATAAAACATGAAATGTGTGTTTTTTAGAGATCTACAACTTTCGTCTAAAACTTTTTTCGAAGTTTTTTGTTTTTTACGAGATAATCGAAAAAAACCATGATTTTATGGTGTTTTTTATGGTTTTTACCATGATAATTAAATTTCCGCCAATTTTCACTATGATTTTGGTAATCAGCGCACCAAATTACGTAGGGATACTAAGTTTTATTGAAATCGGAGGTATGTGCTATTCGGAACTATATCCTTTTATTCTTAAAATTAGAATATACTTAAAAAAAAATAATTCTTAAAATAACAAGTAGTTATTAATTTAGAATTCTTTCTGGTTTTAAAAGTATTTTATTCTAATTTTAAGAATAAAATTCATAGAAATTATTCATAAGGCGCTAAAAAGATATTCTTAAATTTAAAATTACGTTTTTTCGATGAATATAGTTAAATCTATTCATATTTACTTACATCCAGGGTCAGTGCACTTTTTGACAACAGTTTCAAAAACTTCCTTTGCATCAGTCTCAAAGCAACACCTGATGAGAGCCATAATATCACCCACGTGACTATATAATAATAAACCAACACACTAAAAATGTTAAAGTTCATATAGAGATGAATTTCTTTTCTCCCACTTCACCATTTATTTACTTATGGTTTTTGCGCGGGAAAAAATGGTTCAACTTTTAAGCGAGACAACCGACGACCCACCTCCTCGATGAGACGGTGGTTATGGCATCGAAGCGCCTTTTGTTCTACTAACCTCCATTGTATAATACAAGAGAGTGCGGGGCGGGATACCTTTGGTTTTGCTTTGTGACGTCATGTGAACACGAAGGGCGCCTGTGCTGCAGAATCTGGAATGGTGAATCTTATTCATTGCGGTCACGTGGCTGACACGCGGTCTGATATGTATATTGGTGACTCTCCAGAAACTGGTCATTTTGGGGGAAGAATTTTTTTTTCAAAGTATAACTGTAAATTCAATGTCCTTTATCAATTTATATTTACAATACCTATTCATCCATTGCACTTCCACCCATAGCGAATTAAGGGGAAGTAGCACCTTTGATCTCATAAAAAGTAGATTTTTTTTTGCTTAATCGGTACTATAAAGAGTATGAAATATAATTTCAATCATAAAAGTTGGTACGCGAATTGTTTTACGTAAAAAATATAAAAATTTATAAAAGATGTCATAGCTCACTATGAGTACCTCTTTTGAGTGAATGCTACGCTACTGCTTGTGTTCCCCCACTTTTTATTGAGATGTCAAAATGTCGGACGCTTCTTTCTCCAAACAGTACACTTTGTTTATGTTTTTATTTAATTTTTTTTTTTTTGATCTTATTTGAATAAATTTATATTGAAATTATTAGGAATTTATCAACAGTGTGCATTATTATTTATTTTTAATGAAACATGAAATATAATCAACACATTATAGGTTATGTTTGCTATGTTCAAAACAAAAGCAGTCATTTTAGATTTTTAACTGATTTAAAGGTTGGCACTACTGTACACTGAACATGTTACTGCTACTAGACGGCTGTTTAGTAAAGCCTACTCTTATATTGGTCCGTCGAAAATTAACAATACTGTTTAGTTACCACAAACGAACCGAGAGTCTTACTCACTATCCAGTTCTCTCCGTGTTGAAGTATACAAACCGGTATAACATGGTAAAACTTAATAAAACAACTTTTTTGTAAGCATTTAGGATCACTGAATACAAAACTAAAGTTCATTTTTCAAAATTCAAAATGGAGAATTCAAAATGGCGGACTAAAACAATGCAATTTTGAAACACAAATTTTTTTGTTCAAACTGTGGTATTTTAATGTTTTTGAGGTCGCTGAATCCAAATATGATGTTAAAATTTAAAAATTCAAAATGGCAGACCCAAAATGTCGGACGAAAATTTTTCAAAGTACTTAGGTTTCAAGGAGACTTGGTACTTTGACGTTTTCGAGGTCGCTCAATTCAAATATGATGACAAAATTTAAAAATTCAAAATGGCGGATCCAATATGGCGGACAGAAAAATTTAAAAAGTGATTAGATTTCAATGAGACTTGGTACTTTAACGTTTTCGAGGTCGCTCAATTCAAATATGATGACAAAATTTAAAAATTCAAAATGGCGGGTCCAATATGGCGGACAGAAAAATTTAAAAAGTGATTAGATTTCAATGAGACTTGGTACTTTAACGTTTTCGAGGTCGCTCAATTCAAATATGATGACAAAATTTAAAAATTCAAAATGGCGGATCCAATATGGCGAACAGAAAATTTAAAAAGTGCTTAGATTTCAATGAGACTTGGTACTTTAACGTTTTCGAGGTTGCTGAATTCAAATATGATGACAAAATTAAAAAATGCAAAATGGCGGATCTAATATGTCGGACAAAATATTTATAAAATTTTTAGATTTCAACGAAGCGTAGTGATTATAAATTTTTTTTTATATGAGTCGCCGGAAAGTAAAACCACACATAAAATTCTGACGGCCATGTTAATTCAATGGGAGTAAGAATTTTATGTGAGGTTTTACTTTCCGGCGACTCATATATTCATATTGAGCATTATATTTGAAGTCTGTGACTAGAAAAATAATAAAACACTACGCTTCGTTGAAATCTAAGAATTTTATAAATATTTTGTCCGCCATATTGGATCCGCCATTTTGCATTTTTAAATTTTGTCATCATAATATGAATTTAGCGACCTCGAAAACGTTAAAGTACCAAGTCTCCGTGAAATCTAAGCACATTGAAAAATTTTCGTCCGCCATTTTGGGTCCGCCATTTTGAATTTTTAAATTTTAACATCATACTTGGCTTCAGCGACCTCAAAAACGTTAAAGTACCACAGTTTGAACAAAAAAATTTTTGTTTCAAAATTGCATTGTTTTAGTCCGCCATTTTGAATTCTCCATTTTGAATTTTGAAAAATGAAATTTAGTTTTGTATTCAGTGATCCTAAATGCTTACAAAAAGTTGTTTTATTAAGTTTTACCATGATATACCGGTTTGTATACTTCAATTTACCATTTTTTCCTAAAAAATGTTAACTTCACTCGACTCCCAGGAGCTCAAAAAAAAAATAAATCAAGGGTTCCCTATAATTTTCCTCTATTCTACATTTATTTAGCTTTATTTTGGTTCAAGGTTCATTCAATTTGGTCAATGTGTTCAAGAGACATTAGGTTTTGAACATGAAATTGCAAAAATAACACACTGTGCGCAGGTAGGTTTTTTGACGCTTCTGTTACACGCCAAATTAAATTATTGTGCAACTATTTTGAGGATAACTTTAGTAGAATGAAAAAGTTTCTTTGTGAAACAAATTTTAACATTGATAATCATTCATTTATTTTGACTATGATTTTTCTGTCTATAAATGCATTAAAAAAAAATTTGGCAGGTATGTTTTTTGAAGTTTTTTATGCTCTTTCCTATGGTAAATTTTGATTTTTAAAATTTTTGAATTTTGACCTTGATTGTCTATAATTAAACATAAATTTACTATTATCTCTAAAATCGGTGCGTTTTTAAAAATAAATAATTGCAACGAAAGCCGAGGTTTTTTCCGATCTGTAAATAAATTTTCAAAATGCCGATTTTTTTTTGTTTTCGAGAAATTAAATGTCAAAGATTTTATGTCGGCGCGGGAGGTTTGACGTCGAGGATGTATTTGTACATTTGTGATGATTATCCAAATATACATTTACAACTCGACTGCCAATAAACCGGCTGTGCTCGGGAGAGGTTTTCTGTAGTTTTCCTCTCCCCAAGTAGCACGGAATATTAGTTGAATGTCACGGTCATATCAAGTGGAAATATTCCAGTGACATTCAGGCGATATCACAATGTCCGCTTCATGGGGACATTCCACAGTGATATTCCTGTGACATTCGCGTGATATTCGTATGATGCTGAGGGAATATTCCCGTGAAATTCATGTAATATTAAGAGATTAATATTTAATATTAAATGGTACCTTCGAGTCTGTGAAAATAGTGAGGTTAAATATTTTTTGATATATTTCGACGGAACAGTAGCGCCAGCAGTAAAGAAATCATGTAAACTAATGAAAAATTGCGCCAAATTTAACTTAAAACTTTTAAGAAATTTTATTTTTAAATTTGGAAATTTTGTGACATAAATTAATTTTTTTATAATCAATTTAAAATTTTGTTATTAGTAAAAATTTTAGCGCCCATTGACTTGAATTTTGGCGCACGGGGCAACCGCCCGCCCTAAAACCCGGCCTGAATAATATACACGAATCTGTCGATTGGGTTGCGTTGTTCAGATCCGAAATAATACACAGAGAAAAATGGACACTTAAATTTAGTATCTGTATACTCGCGATTAAATATATTATAGATACTTAAATATGGGACAACTATCTATAGATACTCAGAATTAGTATCCTTGGATATTTAATCCTATAAATTAAATGCCACTATCCAAGATATTCACATTTAAGTATCCCAGATACTAAAACGTACCACCTAAACAAAAGCGCGCACAAGCGCGTTGTAGTTTTTTCCTTTTTACGAACACTTTAATAACATAAATAGAAATTATATTTTTTTAAAATACTGTAAAAATAATATATCATTAATAATTAAATTATTGTGAAAAATATTAATGCAAAATTTTTTTCAATAATATTGAATTTATCACTTGGTGAGTGTATATTAAAGTTGTTAAAATTTATCAATCTTCCAAGTCAATTGTAATATTTAAAAAATCGGACAAGTGCGAGTTACACTCGCACTGAAATCAAGGGGTTCCGTACTCGAAGCGAACTTATTTGGTATAAAAACAAATGTTTAAAAAATATGTGTTGTGTATTAAATAATATATGTGATACAAAAATGAACAATTTAAAAAAAAAAATTTAAGAAAATTGTTCCTCCTTTGGTATAAAAACAAAAAAAAATTTAAATATGTGTTGTATTTCAAATAATATAAGTGATACGAAGAGGAACAATTTTCTTAATTACAAAATTGTTCCTCTTCGTATCACTTATATTATTTGAAATACAACACATATTTAAATTTTTTTTTGTTTTTATACCAAAGGAGGAACAATTATCTTAAATTTTTTTTAAAAAATTGTTCCTTTTTGTATCACATATATTATTTAACATACAAGACATATTTTTTAAACATTTGTTTTTATACCAAATAAGTTCGCTTCGAGTACGGAATCCTCGATTTCAGTGTCCGATTTTTTTCGTTTTTGCGGAAAAATACATTTTTTTTATTAAATTTATCATTTTTCTTCAAACATTTGATAAAAATTGATCATCAACTCCAATTGCGCTTACATTTTTCCCCTGTATTTTTCACGCAAAAATACTGTTTTACAGCAAATATGAACAGTTTGGGTTGAATATTATGTGCGCTAGGGAGAATAAATTATTTTTTTCGAAATTTTTTATTTTTCCTTGACAACGATATGTAAATTGATCCGAATCAAGTTCGCTATATTTTTCCTGTAATTTTTACGTAAAAATACGTAAGTGTACCAAATTTGAGCTCTTTATGTCAAAGATGTGGCTGCTAGGGTGGGGTACATAGTCATTTTTAGGTATTTTTCGTAAAAATTCATGGTTTTTCCTTGACAACGCTATGATAATCAACTCCAATCATGCTCGCTATATTTTTTTGTGATCTACACGTAAAAATACGTTAAAATATATAAATTTAAATCCCTTTAAATAAAATTTTGTTCGTTTTTGGTGGAAAAATACATTTTTTGCTTCCTCGTGGAGGAAGCTTTGTAGACCTTTCGTTTATAAAACTTTTCAAAGTGGCAGAAACAAATTTTTTTCTATATAGAAACATGTTATATGAGATCCTGATCAATTGTCCGGATGTATGTATGTGTGTGTGGATCACTTCTTTGTTTAGAAGATAACTTTAACAGCCCAGGTGCGAATTAGGGTCGGCAGCCAGAGTTGGTAGGTCGGGCCATGGACGGCACATCTACGGCTGCCAAGACGTCGGCAGCCAAAGTTGTCCCGACTTTGGTTACTACATTCACCCAAAGTTGGGCCGACTGTGGCTACCAAGGTTTAAAATCCAGAATTTCCAATGGTCGGGCCGACTCTGGCCAAAGTCGGGCCGATGGTCGGTTAAACTGCGGCAGCCGGAGTTCAAAAATTAGAATTTCCAATAGTCGGGCCGACTCTGGCCAAAGTCGGGCCGCAGTTGGGCCGACCATCATATTCGTAAAGTAAATTTCTTTACATTCATGGCCAAAATAAAAAATTTTTGTGACATTTTATTTAACTAAAATGGATTAACTAAAAAATTACAAGGATTATCTGATTTATTTTTCATCATGAATTACAAACTGGATTTTTCTGAAGTTGGAGCTTATGAAATCATTTTTGTCCTTAGACTTTCATGTAAGCGTGGCGTAATGGATAGCGTGTTGGACTTCGGTGCGTTAGGTTGCGGGTTCGATCCTTGCGAGCGATAAATATTTTTAAAACGTATGTATGTATGTATAAGATTGTCTTAAGTGTTAATGTGTTTGCAATAAATAAATGATGAATTTCAGACTATACCCAATATGAGGCAAAATTCCTGAAATGTCCGAACAAAAAATTAAAAGTTCTCGAATTTAATCCATACTTTTCTAAAATGTTGTTATTGTTGGTGAAAGTCTAAAAATCAATTATTATTGAATTTAATAAAATAGTTTTTGAATTACAACGTTTTTAATTTTTGACTTTTGAAAAAAAAATTTTTTTTCAATGTACAATATTTATAAGTAGAATGCATAAAAGTTAACATATATATAATGATTTTTGAAGCTTTTTTGACAAGCTACACGCTGTTAATAAAATTTTTTTCTTTTAAATAACATTTGACCTTGAAATTCAAGGTCAAAATGTTAATTTACGTTTATCTCAAAATCGGATTTTTTCAAATTATTTTTAACTATCTCAATGGAAAGCTTGACTAATTTCCTACAAAACATGTAATTTTCAGAGTGGGATCTTTTAATGTTTTTGAGATATTAATTAATTAATTAATTAATTTTTATAACAAATGAAATATTTTACAAACGAACAAAATTACCGTAATTCTGAAGTTAGTAATTGAAAGTTAACGAACGAGCCCTATATGAAGTATTTTGGATAAGTAGATTGTTAATAAACAATTAGTTAACATTGCAATTGTTTATTAACAATCTACTTATCCAAAATACTTCATATAGGGCTTTTGGATGCTTGTTGTTAGTAAAAAATAAAATATTTTACAAACAAATAAAGTTATGGTAATGCTGAACTTACCAATTGAAAGTTAAGGTAATTCCGCATACAACGAGCCCTATATGAAGTATTTTGGATTAGTAGATTGTTAATAAACAATTGCAATGTTAACTAATTGTTTATTAACAATCTACTTATCCAAAATACTTCATATAGGGCTCGTTGGATGCGGAATTACGTTAACTTTCAATTACTAACTTCACAATTACGGTAACTTTATTCGTTTGTAAAATATTTCATTTGTTATAAAAATTAATTAATTAATTAATTAATATCTCAAAAACTTTAAAAGATCCCACTCTGAAAATTACATGTTTTGTAGGAAATTAGTCAAGCTTTTCATTGAGATAGTTAAAAATAATTTTAAAAAATCCGATTTTGAGATAAACGTAAATTAACATTTTGACCTTGAATTTCAAGGTCAAATGTTATTAAAAAAAAAAAAATTTTATTAACAGCGTGTAGCTCGTCAAAAAAGCTTTAAAAATCATTATATATATATGTTAACTTTTATGCATTCTACTTATAAATATTGTACATTGAAAAAAAATTTTTTTTTCAAAAGTCAAAAATTAAAAACGTTGTAATTCAAAAACTATTTTATTAAATTCAATAATAATTGATTTTTAGACTTTCACCAACAATAACAACATTTTAGAAAAGTATGGATTAAATTCGCACCTGGGAGGTTTTAATGGATTTAGATAAAATTTGGTAGGCTCATATATCATAATAATATCTCAAATCTGACCAAAGGATTTTAAAAAATACCCCAAAACAAATTTTATCGTCTTTTTTCCAAAAATTTTTTTTTAATCAAAAAAATTTTTAAATAGAAAAATTTAAGGTTATATATAATAAAATCGTATTCCTTATGTCAAGAAAAAAAAAAAAAAAAAAGCAAAATGTTCATGTAATGAACATCTGAATTTACAACTTGTTTTGTAGGTATTTGGAAGAAAGTGTTATATTTATTGCACGTTATTACGGAATATTACGTTATTACGCGATATTACGAGTATTAACGTTTATTACAAAGATACTATAAGACATAACACAAATACTACTCAGTGTTACTTATTTTTCTAGCAACCCTGAGCTTCAAAACACACATTTTTTTCGGTATTTGGAACAAAATGTTATAATTATTACACGTTATTACGCGACATTACGCGTTATTACGATTATTACCGTTTATTACAAACATTCTATAAGACATTACACAAATACTACTCAGTGTTACGTATATTTCTAGCAACCCTGAGCTTCATAACACACATTTTTTGTCGGTATTTGGAAAAAAAATGTAATAATTATTACACGTTATTACGGAATATTACACATTATTACGCGTTATTACGCGTTATTACGAGTATTACCGTTTATTACAAAGAATCTTTAGGACATTTCACAAATACTACTCAATGTTACGTATATTCCTAGCAACCCTGAGCTTCATAACACACATTTTTTGTCGGTATTTGGAAAAAAATGTATTAATTATTACACGTTATTACGGAATATTACACATTATTACGCGTTATTACGAGTATTACCGTTTATTACAAAGATTCAATAAGACATTACACAAATACTACTCAGTGTTACGTATATTTCTAGCAACCCTGAGCTTCATAACACACATTTTTTGTCGGTATTTGGAAAAAAAATGTAATAATTATTACACGTTATTACGGCATATAACACGTTTTTACGCGATATTACGCGTTATTACGAGTTTTACCGTTTATTACAAAGATTCTATAAGACATTACACAAATACTACTCAGTGTTACGTATATTTCTAGCAACCCTGAGCATCATAACACACATTTTTTGTCGGTATTTGAAAAAAAAATGTAATAATTATTACACGTTATTACGGAATATTACACGTTATTACGCGATATTACGCGTTATTACGAGTATTACCGTTTATTACAAAGATTCTTTAAGACATTTCACAAATACTACTCAATGTTACGTATATTTCTAGCAACCCTGAGCTTCATAACACACATTTTTTGTCGGTATTTAGAAAAAAATGTAATAATTATTACACGTTATTACGCAATATTAAACGTTATTACGCGATATTACGCGTTATTACGAGTATTACCGTTTATTACAAAGATATTATAAGACATTACACAAATACTACTCAGTGTTACTTATTTTTCTAGCAACCCTGAGCTTCATTACACACATTTTCTTTCGGTATTTGGAACAAAATTGTTATAATTATTACACGTTATTACGGAATATTACACGTTATTACGCGTTATTACGAGTATTACCGTTTATTGCAAAGTTTCTATTTGACATTACACAAATACTACTCAATGTTACGTATATTTCTAGCAACCCTGAACTTCATAACACACATTTTTTGTCGGTATTTGAAAAAAAATGAAATAATTATTACACGTTATTACGGAATATTACACATTATTACGCGTTATTACGAGTATTACCGTTTATTACAAAGATTCAATAAGACATTACACAAATACTACTCAGTGTTACGTATATTTCTAGCAACCCTGAGCTTCATAACACACATTTTTTGTCGGTATTTGGAAAAAAAGTAATAATTATTACACGTTATTACGGAATATTACACATTATTACGCGTTATTACGCGTTATTACGAGTATTACCGTTTATTACAAAGTTACTATAAGACATTACACAAATACTACTCAGTGTTACGTATTTTTTTAGCAACCTTGAGCTTCATAACACACATTTTTTTGTCGGTATTTGGAAAAAAATATTATAATTATTACACGTTATTACAGAATATTACACGTTATTACACAATATTACACGTTATTACGCGATACTACGCGTTATTACGAGTATTACCGTTTATTAGAAAGATACTATAAGACATTACACAAATACTACTCAATGTTACGTATATTTCTAGCAACCCTGAGATTTATAACACACATTTTTTGTCGGTATTTAGAAAAAAATGTAATAATTATTACACGTTATTACGGAATATTACACATTTTTACGCGTTATTACGCGTTATTACGAGTATTACCGTTTATTACAAAGATTCTATTTGACATTACACAAATACTACTCAATGTTACGTATATTTCTAGCAACCCTGAGCTTCATAACACACATTTTTTGTCGGTATTTGAAAAAAAATGAAATAATTATTACACGTTATTACGGAATATTACACATTATTACGCGTTATTACGCGTTATTACGAGTATTACCGTTTATTACAAAGATTCTATAAGACATTACACAAATACTACTCAGTGTTACGTATATTTCTAGCAACCCTGAGCTTCATGACACACATTTTTTTTCGGTATTTAGAAAAAAATGTAATAATTATTACACGTTATTACGCAATATTACACGTTATTACGCGATATTACGCGATATTACGAGTATTACCGTTTATTACAAAGATTCTATAAGACATTACACAAATACTACTCAGTGTTACGTATATTTCTAGCAACCCTGAGCTTCATAACACACATTTTTTGTCGGTATTTGGAAAAAAAGTAATAATTATTACACGTTATTACGGAATATTACACATTATTACGCGTTATTACGCGTTATTACGAGTATTACCGTTTATTACAAAGATACTATAAGACATTACACAAATACTACTCAGTGTTACGTATTTTTTTAGCAACCTTGAGCTTCATAACACACATTTTTTTGTCGGGATTTGAAAAAAAATGAAATAATTATTACACGTTATTACTGAATATTACACATTATTACGCGTTATAACGCGATATTACGCGTTATTACGAGTATTACCGTTTATTACAAAGATACTATAAGACATTACACAAATACTACTCAGTGTTACTTATTTTTCTAGCAGCTCTGAGCTTCATAACACACATTTTTTTCGGTATTTGGAACAAAATGTTATAATTATTACATGTTATTACGGAATATTACACATTATTACGCGTTATTACGCGTTATTACGAGTATTACCGTTTATTACAAAGAATCTTTAGGACATTTCACAAATACTACTCAATGTTACGTATATTCCTAGCAACCCTGAGCTTCATAACACACATTTTTTGTCGGTATTTGAAAAAAAATGAAATAATTATTACACGTTATTACGGAATATTACACATTATTACGCGTTATTACGAGTATTACCGTTTATTACAAAGATTCTATAAGAAATTACACAAATACTACTCAGTGTTACGTATATTTTTAGCAACCCTGAGCTTCATAACACACATTTTTTGTCGGTATTTGAAAAAAAATGTAATAATTATTACACGTTATTACGGAATATTACACATTATTACGCGTTATTACGAGTATTACCGTTTATTACAAAGATACTATAAGACATTACACAAATACTACTCAGTGTTACTTATTTTTCTAGCAGCTCTGAGCTTCATAACACACATTTTTTTCGGTATTTGGAACAAAATGTTATAATTATTACATGTTATTACGGAATATTACACATTATTACGCGTTATTACGCGTTATTACGAGTATTACCGTTTATTACAAAGATTCTATAAGACATTACACAAATACTACTCAATGTTATGTATATTTCTAGAAAACCTGAGCTTCATAACACACATTTTTTGTCGGTATTTGAAAAAAAATGAAATAATTATTACACGTTATTACGGAATATTACACATTATTACGCGTTATTACGAGTATTACCGTTTATTACAAAGATTCAATAAGACATTACACAAATACTACTCAGTGTTACGTATATTTCTAGCAACCCTGAGCTTAATAACACACATTTTTTGTCGGTATTTGGAAAAAAAGTAATAATTATTACACGTTATTACGGAATATTACACATTATTACGCGTTATTACGCGTTATTACGAGTATTACCGTTTATTACAAAGTTACTATAAGACATTACACAAATACTACTCAGTGTTACGTATTTTTTTAGCAACCTTGAGCTTCATAACACACATTTTTTTGTCGGTATTTGGAAAAAAATATTATAATTATTACACGTTATTACAGAATATTACACGTTATTACACAATATTACACGTTATTACGCGATACTACGCGTTATTACGAGTATTACCGTTTATTACAAAGATACTATAAGACATTACACAAATACTACTCAATGTTACGTATATTTCTAGCAACCCTGAGATTTATAACACACATTTTTTGTCGGTATTTAGAAAAAAATGTAATAATTATTACACGTTATTACGGAATATTACACATTTTTACGCGTTATTACGCGTTATTACGAGTATTACCGTTTATTACAAAGATTCTATTTGACATTACACAAATAGTACTCAATGTTACGTATATTTCTAGCAACTCTGAGCTTCATAACACACATTTTTTGTCGGTATTTAGAAAAAAATGTTATAATTATTACACGTTATTACGGAATATTACACGTTATTACGCGATATTACGCGTAATTACAATTATTACCGTTTATGTCAAAGATACTATAAGACATTACACAAATACTACTCAGCGTTACATATTTTTCTAGCAGCCCTGAGCTTCATAACACACATTTTTTTCAGTATTTGGAAAAAAATGTTATATTTATTACACGTTATTACGGTATATTACACGTTATTACGGAATATTACACATTATTACGCGTTATTACGAGTATTACTGTTTATTACAAAGATTCTATAAGACATTACACAAATACTACTCAATGTTACGTATATTTCTAGCAACCCTGAGCTTCATAACACACATTTTTTGTCGGTATTTGAAAAAAAATGAAATAATTATTACACGTTATTACGGAATATTACACATTATTACGCGTTATTACGAGTATTACCGTTTATTACAAAGATTCTATAAGAAATTACACAAATACTACTCAGTGTTACGTATATTTTTAGCAACCCTGAGCTTCATAACACACATTTTTTGTCGGTATTTGGAAAAAAATGTAATAATTATTACACTTTATTACGGAATATTACACATTATTACGCGTTAGTACGCGTTATTACGCGTTATTACGAGTATTACCGTTTATTACAAAGATTCTATAAGACATTACACAAATACTACTCAATGTTACGTATATTTCTAGCAACCCTGAGCTTCATAACACACATTTTTTGTCGGTATTTGGAAAAAAAAGTAATAATTATTACACGTTATTACGGAATATTACACATTATTACGCGTTATTACGCGTTATTACGAGTATTACCGTTTATTATAAAGATTCTATAAGACATTACATAAATACTACTCAATGTTACGTATATTTCTAGCAACCCTGAGCTTCATAACACACATTTTTTGTCGGTATTTGAAAAAAAATGTAATAATTATTACACGTTATTACGGAATATTACACATTATTACGCGTTATTACGAGTATTACCGTTTATTACAAAGATACTATAAGACATTACACAAATACTACTCAGTGTTACTTATTTTTCTAGCAGCTCTGAGCTTCATAACACACATTTTTTTCGGTATTTGGAACAAAATGTTATAATTATTACACGTTATTACGGAATATTACACGTTATTACGCGATATTACGCGTTATTACGAGTATTACCGTTTATTACAAAGATTCTTTAAGACATTAAACAAATACTACTCAATGTTACGTATATTTCTAGCAACCCTGAGCTTCATAACACACATTTTTTGTCGGTATTTGGAAAAAAAAGTAATAATTATTACACGTTATTACGGAATATTACACATTATTACGCGTTATTACGCGTTATTACGAGTATTACCGTTTATTATAAAGATTCTATAAGACATTACATAAATACTACTCAATGTTACGTATATTTCTAGCAACCCTGAGCTTCATAACACACATTTTTTGTCGGTATTTGAAAAAAAATGAAATAATTATTACACGTTATTACGGAATATTACACATTATTACGCGTTATTACGCGTTATTACGAGTATTACCGTTTATTACAAAGATACTATAAGACATTACACAAATACTACTCAGTGTTACGTATTTTTTTAGCCACCTTGAGCTTCATAACACACATTTTTTTGTCGGTATTTGAAAAAAAATGAAATAATTATTACACGTTATTACTGAATATTACACATTATTACGCGTTATTACGCGATATTACGCGTTATTACGAGTATTACCGTTTATTATAAAGATTCTATAAGACATTACATAAATACTACTCAATGTTACGTATATTTCTAGCAACCCTGAGCTTCATAACACACATTTTTTGTCGGTATTTGAAAAAATGTAATAATTATTACACGTTATTACGGAATATTACACATTATTACGCGTTATTACGCGTTATTCCGAGTATTACCGTTTATTACAAAGAATCTTTAAGACATTACACAAATAGTACTCAATGTTACGTATATTTCTAGCAACTCTGAGCTTCATAACACACATTTTTTGTCGGTATTTGGAAAAAAATGTTATACTTATTACACGTTATTACGGAATATTACACGTTATTACGCGATATTACGCGTAATTACAATTATTACCGTTTATGTCAAAGATACTATAAGACATTACACAAATACTACCCAGCGTTACATATTTTTCTAGCAGCCCTGAGCTTCATAACACACATTTTTTTCAGTATTTGGAAAAAAATGTTATATTTATTACACGTTATTACGGTATATTACACGTTATTACGCGATATTACGCGTTATTACGAGTATTACTGTTTATTACAAAGATTCTATAAGACATTACACAAATACTACTCAATGTTACGTATATTTCTAGCAACCCTGAGCTTCATAACACACATTTTTTGTCGGTATTTGAAAAAAAATGAAATAATTATTACACGTTATTACGGAATATTACACATTATTACGCGTTATTACGAGTATTACCGTTTATTACAAAGATTCTATAAGAAATTACACAAATACTACTCAGTGTTACGTATATTTTTAGCAACCCTGAGCTTCATAACACACATTTTTTGTCGGTATTTGGAAAAAAATGTAATAATTATTACACTTTATTACGGAATATTACACATTATTACGCGTTAGTACGCGTTATTACGCGTTATTACGAGTATTACCGTTTATTACAAAGATTCTATAAGACATTACACAAATACTACTCAATGTTACGTATATTTGTAGCAACCCTGAACTTCATAACACACATTTTTTGTCGGTATTTAGAAAAAAATGTAATAATTATTACACGTTATTACGGAATATTACACATTATTACGCGTTATTACGAGTATTACCGTTTATTACAAAGATTCTATAAGACATTACACAAATACTACTCAGTGTTACGTATATTTCTAGCAACCCTGAGCTTCATAACACAAATTTTTTGTCGGTATTTGGAAAAAAAATGTAATAATTATTACACGTTATTACGGAATATTACACGTTATTACGCGATATTACGCGTTATTACGAGTATTACCGTTTATTACAAAGATTCTTTAAGACATTAAACAAATACTACTCAATGTTACGTATATTTCTAGCAACCCTGAGCTTCATAACACACATTTTTTGTCGGTATTTGGAAAAAAAAGTAATATTTATTACACGTTATTACGGAATATTACACATTATTACGCGTTATTACGCGTTATTACGAGTATTACCGTTTATTATAAAGATTCTATAAGACATTACATAAATACTACTCAATGTTACGTATATTTCTAGCAACCCTGAGCTTCATAACACACATTTTTTGTCGGTATTTGAAAAAAAATGTAATAATTATTACACGTTATTACGGAATATTACACATTATTACGCGTTATTACGAGTATTACCGTTTATTACAAAGATACTATAAGACATTACACAAATACTACTCAGTGTTACTTATTTTTCTAGCAGCTCTGAGCTTCATAACACACATTTTTTTCGGTATTTGGAACAAAATGTTATAATTATTACACGTTATTACGGAATATTACACATTATTACGCGTTATTACGCGATATTACGCGTTATTACGAGTATTACCGTTTATTATAAAGATTCTATAAGACATTACATGAATACTACTCAATGTTACGTATATTTCTAGCAACCCTGAGCTTCATAACACACATTTTTTGTCGGTATTTGAAAAAAAATGTAATAATTATTACACGTTATTACGGAATATTACACATTACGCGTTATTACGCGTTATTACCAGTATTACCGTTTATTACAAAGATACTATAAGACATTACACAAATACTACTCAGTGTAACCTATTTTTCTAGCAACCCTGAGCTTCATTCCACACTTTTTTTGTCGGTATTTGGAAAAAAAAGTTATAATTATTACACGTTATTACGGATTATTACACGTTATTATGCGATATTACTCGTTATTACGAGTATTACCGTTTATTACAAAGATACTATAAGACATTACACAAATACTACTCAGTGTTACGTATTTTTTTAGCAACCTTGAGCTTCATAACACACATTTTTTTGTCGGTATTTGGAAAAAAATTTTATAATTATTACACGTTATTACAGAATATTACACGTTATTACAGAATTTTACACGTTATTACGCGATTCTACTCGTTATTACGAGTATTACCGTTTATTACAAAGATTCTATAAGACATTACACAAATACTACTCAATGTTACGTATATTTCTAGCAACCCTGAGATTTATAACACATTTTTTGTCGGTATTTAGAAAAAAATGTAATAATTATTACACGTTATTACGGAATATTACACATTATTACGCGTTATTACGCGTTATTACGAGTATTACCGTTTATTACAAAGATTCTATAAGAAATTACACAAATACTAGTCAATGTTACGTATATTTCTAGAAACCCTGAGCTTCATAACACACATTTTTTGTCGGTATTTAGAGAAAAATGTAATAATTATTACACGTTATTACGGAATATTACACATTATTACGCGTTATTACGAGTATTACCATTTATTACAAAGATTCTATAAGAAATTACACAAATACTACTCAGTGTTCCGTATATTTTTAGCAACCCTGAGCTTCATGACACACATTTTTTTTCGGTATTTAGAAAAAAATGTAATAATTATTACACGTTATTACGCAATATTACACGTTATTACGCGATATTACGCGTTTTTACGAGTATTACCGTTTATTACAAAGATTCTATAAGACATTACACAAATACTACTCAATGTTACGTATATTTCTAGCAACCCTGAGCTTCATAACACACATTTTTTGTCGGTATTTGGAAAAAAATGTAATAATTATTACACTTTATTACGGAATATTACACATTATTACGCGTTATTACGCGTTATTACGCGTTATTACGAGTATTACCGTTTATTACAAAGATTCTATAAGACATTACACAAATACTACTCAATGTTACGTATATTTCTAGCAACCCTGAACTTCATAACACACATTTTTTGTCGGTATTTAGAAAAAAATGTAATAATTATTACACGTTATTACGGAATATTACACATTATTACCCGTTATTACGCGTTATTACGCTTCATTACGAGTATTACCGTTTATTACAAAGATTCTATAAGACATTACACAAATACTACTCAGTGTTACGTATATTTCTAGCAACCCTGAGCTTCATGACACATATTTTTTTTCGGTATTTAGAAAAAAATGTAATAATTATTACACGTTATTACGCAATATTACACGTTATTACGCGATATTACGCGTTATTACGAGTATTACCGTTTATTACAAAGATTCTTTAAGACATTACACAAATACTACTCAATGTTACGTATATTTCTAGCAACCCTGAGCTTCATAACACACATTTTTTGTCGGTATTTGAAAAAAAATGAAATAATTATTACACGTTATTACGAAATATTACACATTATTACCCGTTAGTACGCGATATTACGAGTATTACCGTTTATTACAAAGATTCTATAAGACATTACACAAATACTACTCTGTGTTACGTATATTTCTAGCAACCCTGAGCTTCATAACACACATTTTTTGTCGGTATTTGGAAAAAAAAGTAATAATTATTACACGTTATTACGGAATATTACACATTATTACGCGTTATTACGCGTTATTACGAGTATTACCGTTTATTACAAAGATACTATAAGACATTACACAAATACTACTCAGTGTTACGTATTTTTTTAGCAACCTTGAGCTTCATAACACACATTTTTTTTGTCGGTATTTGGAAAAAAATATTATAATTATTACACGTTATTACAGAATATTACACGTTATTACACAATATTACACGTTATTACGCGATACTACGCGTTATTACGAGTATTACCGTTTATTACAAAGATACTATAAGACATTACACAAATACTACTCAATGTTACGTATATTTCTAGCAACCCTGAGATTTATAACACACATTTTTTGTCGGTATTTAGAAAAAAATGTAATAATTATTACACGTTTTTATGGAATATTACACATTATTACGCGTTATTACGCGTTATTACGAGTATTACCGTTTATTACAAAGATTCTATTTGACATTACACAAATACTACTCAGTGTTACGTATATTTCTAGCAACCCTGAGCTTCATAACACACATTTTTTGTCGGTATTTGGAAAAAAAGTAATAATTATTACACGTTATTACGGAATATTACACATTATTACGCGTTATTACGCGTTATTACGAGTATTACCGTTTATTACAAAGTTACTATAAGACATTACACAAATACTACTCAGTGTTACGTATTTTTTTAGCAACCTTGAGCTTCATAACACACATTTTTTTGTCGGTATTTGGAAAAAAATATTATAATTATTACACGTTATTACAGAATATTACACGTTATTACACAATATTACACGTTATTACGCGATACTACGCGTTATTACGAGTATTACCGTTTATTACAAAGATACTATAAGACATTACACAAATACTACTCAATGTTACGTATATTTCTAGCAACCCTGAGATTTATAACACACATTTTTTGTCGGTATTTAGAAAAAAATGTAATAATTATTACACGTTATTACGGAATATTACACATTTTTACGCGTTATTACGCGTTATTACGAGTATTACCGTTTATTACAAAGATTCTATTAGACATTACACAAATACTACTCAATGTTACGTATATTTCTAGCAACCCTGAGCTTCATAACACACATTTTTTGTCGGTATTTGAAAAAAAATGAAATAATTATTACACGTTATTACGGAATATTACACATTATTACGCGTTATTACGCGTTATTACGAGTATTACCGTTTATTACAAAGATTCTATAAGACATTACACAAATACTACTCAGTGTTACGTATATTTCTAGCAACCCTGAGCTTCATGACACACATTTTTTTTCGGTATTTAGAAAAAAATGTAATAATTATTACACGTTATTACGCAATATTACACGTTATTACGCGATATTACGCGATATTACGAGTATTACCGTTTATTACAAAGATTCTATAAGACATTACACAAATACTACTCAGTGTTACGTATATTTCTAGCAACCCTGAGCTTCATAACACACATTTTTTGTCGGTATTTGGAAAAAAAGTAATAATTATTACACGTTATTACGGAATATTACACATTATTACGCGTTATTACGCGTTATTACGAGTATTACCGTTTATTACAAAGATACTATAAGACATTACACAAATACTACTCAGTGTTACGTATTTTTTTAGCAACCTTAATCTTCATAACACACATTTTTTTGTCGGTATTTGAAAAAAAATGAAATAATTATTACACGTTATTACTGAATATTACACATTATTACGCGTTATAACGCGATATTACGCGTTATTACGAGTATTACCGTTTATTACAAAGATACTATAAGACATTACACAAATACTACTCAGTGTTACGTATTTTTCTAGCAGCCCTGAGCTTCATAACACACATTTTTTTCGGTATTTGGAAAAAAATGTTATAATTATTACACGTTATTACGGAATATTACACATTATTACGCGTTATTACGCGTTATTACGAGTATTACCGTTTATTACAAAGATTCTTTAAGACATTACACAAATACTACTCAATGTTACGTATATTCCTAGCAACCCTGAGCTTCATAACACACATTTTTTGTCGGTATTTGAAAAAAAATGAAATAATTATTACACGTTATTACGGAATATTACACATTATTACGCGTTATTACGAGTATTACCGTTTATTACAAAGATTCTATAAGAAATTACACAAATACTACTCAGTGTTACGTATATTTTTAGCAACCCTGAGCTTCATAACACACATTTTTTGTCGGTATTTGAAAAAAAATGTAATAATTATTACACGTTATTACGGAATATTACACATTATTACGCGTTATTACGAGTATTACCGTTTATTACAAAGATACTATAAGACATTACACAAATACTACTCAGTGTTACGTATTTTTCTAGCAACTCTGAGCTTCATAACACACATTTTTTTCGGTATTTGGAAAAAAATGTTATAATTATTACACGTTATTACGGAATATTACACATTATTACGCGTTATTACGCGTTATTACGAGTATTACCGTTTATTACAAAGATTCTATAAGACATTACACAAATACTACTCAATGTTACGTATATTTCTAGCAAACCTGAGCTTCATAACACACATTTTTTGTCGGTATTTGAAAAAAAATGAAATAATTATTACACGTTATTACGGAATATTACACATTATTACGCGTTATTACGAGTATTACCGTTTATTACAAAGATTCTATAAGACATTACACAAATACTACTCAGTGTTACGTATATTTCTAGCAACCCTGAGCTTCATAACACACATTTTTTGTCGGTATTTGGAAAAAAAGTAATAATTATTACACGTTATTACGGAATATTACACATTATTACGCGTTATTACGCGTTATTACGAGTATTACCGTTTATTACAAAGTTACTATAAGACATTACACAAATACTACTCAGTGTTACGTATTTTTTTAGCAACCTTGAGCTTCATAACACACATTTTTTGTCGGTATTTGGAAAAAAATATTATAATTATTACACGTTATTACAGAATATTACACGTTATTACACAATATTACACGTTATTACGCGATACTACGCGTTATTACGAGTATTACCGTTTATTACAAAGATACTATAAGACATTACACAAATACTACTCAATGTTACGTATATTTCTAGCAACCCTGAGCTTTATAACACACATTTTTTGTCGGTATTTAGAAAAAAATGTAATAATTATTACACGTTATTACGGAATATTACACATTTTTACGCGTTATTACGCGTTATTACGAGTATTACCGTTTATTACAAAGATTCTATAAGACATTACACAAATACTACTCAATGTTACGTATATTTCTAGCAACCCTGAGCTTCATAACACACATTTTTTGTCGGTATTTAGAAAAAAATGTTATAATTATTACACGTTATTACGGAATATTACACGTTATTACGCGATATTACGCGTAATTACGATTATTACCGTTTATTACAAAGATACTATAAGACATTACACAAATACTACTCAGTGTTACGTATTTTTCTAGCAACCCTGAGCTTCATAACACACATTTTTTTCGGTATTTGGAAAAAAATGTTATAATTATTACACGTTATTACGGAATATTACACGTTATTACGCGATATTACGCGTTATTACGAGTATTACCGTTTATTACAAAGATTCTATAAGACATTACACAAATACTACTCAATGTTACGTATATTTCTAGCAACCCTGAGCTTCATAACACACATTTTTTGTCGGTATTTGAAAAAAAATGAAATAATTATTACACGTTATTACGGAATATTACACATTATTACGCGTTATTACGAGTATTACCGTTTATTACAAAGATTCTATAAGAAATTACACAAATACTACTCAGTGTTACGTATATTTTTAGCAACCCTGAGCTTCATAACACACATTTTTTGTCGGTATTTGGAAAAAAATGTAATAATTATTACACTTTATTACGGAATATTACACATTATTACGCGTTAGTACGCGTTATTACGCGTTATTACGAGTATTACCGTTTATTACAAAGATTCTATAAGACATTACACAAATACTACTCAATGTTACGTATATTTCTAGCAACCCTGAGCTTCATAACACACATTTTTTGTCGGTATTTGGAAAAAAAAGTAATAATTATTACACGTTATTACGGAATATTACACATTATTACGCGTTATTACGCGTTATTACGAGTATTACCGTTTATTACAAAGATTCTATAAGACATTACACAAATACTACTCAATGTTACGTATATTTCTAGCAACCCTGAGCTTCATAACACACATTTTTTGTCGGTATTTGAAAAAAAATGTAATAATTATTACACGTTATTACGGAATATTACACATTATTACGCGTTATTACGAGTATTACCGTTTATTACAAAGATACTATAAGACATTACACAAATACTACTCAGTGTTACGTATTTTTCTAGCAACCCTGAGCTTCATAACACACATTTTTTTCGGTATTTGGAAAAAAATGTTATAATTATTACACGTTATTACGGAATATTACACGTTATTACGCGATATTACGCGTTATTACGAGTATTACCGTTTATTACAAAGATTCTTTAAGACATTACACAAATACTACTCAATGTTACGTATATTTCTAGCAACCCTGAGCTTCATAACACACATTTTTTGTCGGTATTTGGAAAAAAAAGTAATAATTATTACACGTTATTACGGAATATTACACATTATTACGCGTTATTACGCGTTATTACGAGTATTACCGTTTATTACAAAGATTCTATAAGACATTACACAAATACTACTCAATGTTACGTATATTTCTAGCAACCCTGAGCTTCATAACACACATTTTTTGTCGGTATTTGAAAAAAAATGAAATAATTATTACACGTTATTACGGAATATTACACATTATTACGCGTTATTACGCGTTATTACGAGTATTACCGTTTATTACAAAGATACTATAAGACATTACACAAATACTACTCAGTGTTACGTATTTTTTTAGCAACCCTGAGCTTCATAACACACATTTTTTTGTCGGTATTTGAAAAAAAATGAAATAATTATTACACGTTATTACGGAATATTACACATTATTACGCGTTATTACGCGATATTACGCGTTATTACGAGTATTACCGTTTATTACAAAGATTCTATAAGACATTACACAAATACTACTCAATGTTACGTATATTTCTAGCAACCCTGAGCTTCATAACACACATTTTTTGTCGGTATTTGAAAAAAATGTAATAATTATTACACGTTATTACGGAATATTACACATTATTACGCGTTATTACGCGTTATTACGAGTATTACCGTTTATTACAAAGAATCTTTAAGACATTACACAAATACTACTCAATGTTACGTATATTTCTAGCAACCCTGAGCTTCATAACACACATTTTTTGTCGGTATTTGGAAAAAAATGTTATAATTATTACACGTTATTACGGAATATTACACGTTATTACGCGATATTACGCGTAATTACGAGTATTACCGTTTATTACAAAGATACTATAAGACATTACACAAATACTACTCAGTGTTACGTATTTTTCTAGCAACCCTGAGCTTCATAACACACATTTTTTTCGGTATTTGGAAAAAAATGTTATAATTATTACACGTTATTACGGAATATTACACGTTATTACGCGATATTACGCGTTATTACGAGTATTACCGTTTATTACAAAGATTCTATAAGACATTACACAAATACTACTCAATGTTACGTATATTTCTAGCAACCCTGAGCTTCATAACACACATTTTTTGTCGGTATTTGAAAAAAAATGAAATAATTATTACACGTTATTACGGAATATTACACATTATTACGCGTTATTACGAGTATTACCGTTTATTACAAAGATTCTATAAGAAATTACACAAATACTACTCAGTGTTACGTATATTTTTAGCAACCCTGAGCTTCATAACACACATTTTTTGTCGGTATTTGGAAAAAAATGTAATAATTATTACACTTTATTACGGAATATTACACATTATTACGCGTTAGTACGCGTTATTACGCGTTATTACGAGTATTACCGTTTATTACAAAGATTCTATAAGACATTACACAAATACTACTCAATGTTACGTATATTTCTAGCAACCCTGAGCTTCATAACACACATTTTTTGTCGGTATTTAGAAAAAAATGTAATAATTATTACACGTTATTACGGAATATTACACATTATTACGCGTTATTACGAGTATTACCGTTTATTACAAAGATTCTATAAGACATTACACAAATACTACTCAGTGTTACGTATATTTCTAGCAACCCTGAGCTTCATAACACACATTTTTTGTCGGTATTTGGAAAAAAAATGTAATAATTATTACACGTTATTACGGAATATTACACGTTATTACGCGATATTACGCGTTATTACGAGTATTACCGTTTATTACAAAGATTCTTTAAGACATTACACAAATACTACTCAATGTTACGTATATTTCTAGCAACCCTGAGCTTCATAACACACATTTTTTGTCGGTATTTGGAAAAAAAAGTAATAATTATTACACGTTATTACGGAATATTACACATTATTACGCGTTATTACGCGTTATTACGAGTATTACCGTTTATTACAAAGATTCTATAAGACATTACACAAATACTACTCAATGTTACGTATATTTCTAGCAACCCTGAGCTTCATAACACACATTTTTTGTCGGTATTTGAAAAAAAATGTAATAATTATTACACGTTATTACGGAATATTACACATTATTACGCGTTATTACGAGTATTACCGTTTATTACAAAGATACTATAAGACATTACACAAATACTACTCAGTGTTACGTATTTTTCTAGCAACTCTGAGCTTCATAACACACATTTTTTTCGGTATTTGGAAAAAAATGTTATAATTATTACACGTTATTACGGAATATTACACATTATTACGCGTTATTACGCGATATTACGCGTTATTACGAGTATTACCGTTTATTACAAAGATTCTATAAGACATTACACAAATACTACTCAATGTTACGTATATTTCTAGCAACCCTGAGCTTCATAACACACATTTTTTGTCGGTATTTGAAAAAAAATGTAATAATTATTACACGTTATTACGGAATATTACACATTACGCGTTATTACGCGTTATTACGAGTATTACCGTTTATTACAAAGATACTATAAGACATTACACAAATACTACTCAGTGTTACGTATTTTTCTAGCAACCCTGAGCTTCATAACACACTTTTTTTGTCGGTATTTGGAAAAAAAAGTTATAATTATTACACGTTATTACGGAATATTACACGTTATTACGCGATATTACGCGTTATTACGAGTATTACCGTTTATTACAAAGATACTATAAGACATTACACAAATACTACTCAGTGTTACGTATTTTTTTAGCAACCTTGAGCTTCATAACACACATTTTTTTGTCGGTATTTGGAAAAAAATTTATAATTATTACACGTTATTACAGAATATTACACGTTATTACAGAATTTTACACGTTATTACGCGATTCTACGCGTTATTACGAGTATTACCGTTTATTACAAAGATTCTATAAGACATTACACAAATACTACTCAGTGTTACGTATATTTCTAGCAACCCTGAGCTTCATGACACATTTTTTGTCGGTATTTAGAAAAAAATGTAATAATTATTACACGTTATTACGGAATATTACACATTATTACGCGTTATTACGCGTTATTACGAGTATTACCGTTTATTACAAAGATTCTATAAGACATTACACAAATACTACTCAATGTTACGTATATTTCTAGCAACCCTGAGCTTCATAACACACATTTTTTGTCGGTATTTAGAAAAAAATGTAATAATTATTACACGTTATTACGGAATATTACACATTATTACGCGTTATTACGAGTATTACCATTTATTACAAAGATTCTATAAGAAATTACACAAATACTACTCAGTGTTCCGTATATTTTTAGCAACCCTGAGCTTCATAACACACATTTTTTTTCGGTATTTAGAAAAAAATGTAATAATTATTACACGTTATTACGCAATATTACACGTTATTACGCGATATTACGCGTTTTTACGAGTATTACCGTTTATTACAAAGATTCTATAAGACATTACACAAATACTACTCAATGTTACGTATATTTCTAGCAACCCTGAGCTTCATAACACACATTTTTTGTCGGTATTTGAAAAAAAATGAAATAATTATTACACGTTATTACGGAATATTACACATTATTACGCGTTATTACGAGTATTACCGTTTATTACAAAGATTCTATAAGAAATTACACAAATACTACTCAGTGTTCCGTATATTTTTAACAACCCTGAGCTTCATAACACACATTTTTTGTCGGTATTTGGAAAAAAATGTAATAATTATTACACTTTATTACGGAATATTACACATTATTACGCGTTATTACGCGTTATTACGCGTTATTACGAGTATTACCGTTTATTACAAAGATTCTATAAGACATTACACAAATACTACTCAATGTTACGTATATTTCTAGCAACCCTGAACTTCATAACACACATTTTTTGTCGGTATTTAGAAAAAAATGTAATAATTATTACACGTTATTACGGAATATTACACATTATTACCGTTATTACGCGTTATTACGCTTATTACGAGTATTACCGTTTATTACAAAGATTCTATAAGACATTACACAAATACTACTCAGTGTTACGTATATTTCTAGCAACCCTGAGCTTCATAACACACATTTTTTTTCGGTATTTAGAAAAAAATGTAATAATTATTACACGTTATTACGGAATATTACACGTTATTACGCGATATTACGCGTTATTACGAGTATTACCGTTTATTACAAAGATTCTTTAAGACATTACACAAATACTACTCAATGTTACGTATATTTCTAGCAACCCTGAGCTTCATAACACACATTTTTTGTCGGTATTTGAAAAAAAATGAAATAATTATTACACGTTATTACGAAATATTACACATTATTACGCGTTATTACGCGTTATTACGAGTATTACCGTTTATTACAAAGATTCTATAAGACATTACACAAATACTACTCTGTGTTACGTATATTTCTAGCAACCCTGAGCTTCATAACACACATTTTTTGTCGGTATTTAGAAAAAAATGTAATAATTATTACACGTTATTACGGAATATTACACATTATTACGCGTTATTACGAGTATTACCGTTTATTACAAAGATTCTATAAGACATTACACAAATACTACTCAGTGTTACGTATATTTCTAGCAACCCTGAGCTTCATAACACAAATTTTTTGTCGGTATTTGGAAAAAAAATGTAATAATTATTACACGTTATTACGGAATATTACACGTTATTACGCGATATTACGCGTTATTACGAGTATTACCGTTTATTACAAAGATTCTATAAGACATTACACAAATACTACTCAATGTTACGTATATTTCTAGCAACCCTGAGCTTCATAACACACATTTTTTGTCGGTATTTGGAAAAAAAAGTAATAATTATTACACGTTATTACGGAATATTACACATTATTACGCGTTATTACGCGTTATTACGAGTATTACCGTTTATTACAAAGATTCTATAAGACATTACACAAATACTACTCAATGTTACGTATATTTCTAGCAACCCTGAGCTTCATAACACACATTTTTTGTCGGTATTTGAAAAAAAATGTAATAATTATTACACGTTATTACGGAATATTACACATTATTACGCGTTATTACGAGTATTACCGTTTATTACAAAGATACTATAAGACATTACACAAATACTACTCAGTGTTACGTATTTTTCTAGCAACTCTGAGCTTCATAACACACATTTTTTTCGGTATTTGGAAAAAAATGTTATAATTATTACACGTTATTACGGAATATTACACATTATTACGCGTTATTACGCGATATTACGCGTTATTACGAGTATTACCGTTTATTACAAAGATTCTATAAGACATTACACAAATACTACTCAATGTTACGTATATTTCTAGCAACCCTGAGCTTCATAACACACATTTTTTGTCGGTATTTGAAAAAAAATGTAATAATTATTACACGTTATTACGGAATATTACACATTACGCGTTATTACGCGTTATTACGAGTATTACCGTTTATTACAAAGATTCTATAAGACATTACACAAATACTACTCAGTGTTACGTATTTTTCTAGCAACCCTGAGCTTCATAACACACATTTTTTGTCGGTATTTGGAAAAAAAAGTTATAATTATTACACGTTATTACGGAATATTACACATTATTACGCGATATTACGCGTTATTACGAGTATTACCGTTTATTACAAAGATACTATAAGACATTACACAAATACTACTCAGTGTTACGTATTTTTTTAGCAACCTTGAGCTTCATAACACACATTTTTTTGTCGGTATTTGGAAAAAAATTTTATAATTATTACACGTTATTACAGAATATTACACGTTATTACAGAATTTTACACGTTATTACGCGATTCTACGCGTTATTACGAGTATTACCGTTTATTACAAAGATTCTATAAGACATTACACAAATACTACTCAATGTTACGTATATTTCTAGCAACCCTGAGCTTCATAACACACATTTTTTGTCGGTATTTAGAAAAAAATGTAATAATTATTACACGTTATTACGGAATATTACACATTATTACGCGTTATTACGCGTTATTACGAGTATTACCGTTTATTACAAAGATTCTATAAGACATTACACAAATACTACTCAATGTTACGTATATTTCTAGCAACCCTGAGCTTCATAACACACATTTTTTGTCGGTATTTAGAAAAAAATGTAATAATTATTACACGTTATTACGGAATATTACACATTATTACGCGTTATTACGAGTATTACCGTTTATTACAAAGATTCTATAAGAAATTACACAAATACTACTCAGTGTTACGTATATTTTTAGCAACCCTGAGCTTCATAACACACATTTTTTTTCGGTATTTAGAAAAAAATGTAATAATTATTACACGTTATTACGGAATATTACACGTTATTACGCGATATTACGCGTTATTACGAGTATTACCGTTTATTACAAAGATTCTATAAGACATTACACAAATACTACTCAATGTTACGTATATTTCTAGCAACCCTGAGCTTCATAACACACATTTTTTGTCGGTATTTGAAAAAAAATGAAATAATTATTACACGTTATTACGGAATATTACACATTATTACGCGTTATTACGAGTATTACCGTTTATTACAAAGATTCTATAAGAAATTACACAAATACTACTCAGTGTTCCGTATATTTTTAACAACCCTGAGCTTCATAACACACATTTTTTGTCGGTATTTGGAAAAAAATGTAATAATTATTACACTTTATTACGGAATATTACACATTATTACGCGTTATTACGCGTTATTACGCGTTATTACGAGTATTACCGTTTATTACAAAGATTCTATAAGACATTACACAAATACTACTCAATGTTACGTATATTTCTAGCAACCCTGAACTTCATAACACACATTTTTTGTCGGTATTTAGAAAAAAATGTAATAATTATTACACGTTATTACGGAATATTACACATTATTACCCGTTATTACGCGTTATTACGCTTCATTACGAGTATTACCGTTTATTACAAAGATTCTATAAGACATTACACAAATACTACTCAGTGTTACGTATATTTCTAGCAACCCTGAGCTTCATGACACATATTTTTTTTCGGTATTTAGAAAAAAATGTAATAATTATTACACGTTATTACGGAATATTACACGTTATTACGCGATATTACGCGTTATTACGAGTATTACCGTTTATTACAAAGATTCTTTAAGACATTACACAAATACTACTCAATGTTACGTATATTTCTAGCAACCCTGAGCTTCATAACACACATTTTTTGTCGGTATTTGAAAAAAAATGAAATAATTATTACACGTTATTACGGAATATTACACATTATTACCCGTTAGTACGCGATATTACGAGTATTACCGTTTATTACAAAGATTCTATAAGACATTACACAAATACTACTCAGTGTTACGTATATTTCTAGCAACCCTGAGCTTCATAACACACATTTTTTGTCGGTATTTGGAAAAAAAAGTAATAATTATTACACGTTATTACGGAATATTACACATTATTACGCGTTATTACGCGTTATTACGAGTATTACCGTTTATTACAAAGATACTATAAGACATTACACAAATACTACTCAGTGTTACGTATTTTTTAGCAACCTTGAGCTTCATAACACACATTTTTTTGTCGGTATTTGGAAAAAAATATTATAATTATTACACGTTATTACAGAATATTACACGTTATTACACAATATTACACGTTATTACGCGATACTACGCGTTATTACGAGTATTACCGTTTATTACAAAGATACTATAAGACATTACACAAATACTACTCAATGTTACGTATATTTCTAGCAACCCTGAGCTTCATAACACACATTTTTTGTCGGTATTTAGAAAAAAATGTAATAATTATTACACGTTTTTATGGAATATTACACATTATTACGCGTTATTACGCGTTATTACGAGTATTACCGTTTATTACAAAGATTCTATTTGACATTACACAAATACTACTCAATGTTACGTATATTTCTAGCAACCCTGAGCTTCATAACACACATTTTTTGTCGGTATTTGGAAAAAAAAGTAATAATTATTTCACGTTATTACGGAATATTACACATTATTACGCGTTATTACGCGTTATTACGAGTATTACCGTTTATTACAAAGATACTATAAGACATTACACAAATACTACTCAGTGTTACGTATTTTTTTAGCAACCTTGAGCTTCATAACACACATTTTTTTGTCGGTATTTGGAAAAAAATATTATAATTATTACACGTTATTACAGAATATTACACGTTATTACACAATATTACACGTTATTACGCGATACTACGCGTTATTACGAGTATTACCGTTTATTACAAAGATTCTATAAGACATTACACAAATACTACTCAATGTTACGTATATTTCTAGCAACCCTGAGCTTCATAACACACATTTTTTGTCGGTATTTAGAAAAAAATGTAATAATTATTACACGTTATTACTGAATATTACACATTATTACGCGTTATTACGCGATATTACGCGTTATTACGAGTATTACCGTTTATTATAAAGATTCTATAAGACATTACATAAATACTACTCAATGTTACGTATATTTCTAGCAACCCTGAGCTTCATAACACACATTTTTTGTCGGTATTTGAAAAAAATGTAATAATTATTACACGTTATTACGGAATATTACACATTATTACGCGTTATTACGCGTTATTACGAGTATTACCGTTTATTACAAAGATTCTATAAGACATTACACAAATACTACTCAATGTTACGTATATTTCTAGCAACCCTGAGCTTCATAACACACATTTTTTGTCGGTATTTGGAAAAAAATGTTATAATTATTACACGTTATTACGGAATATTACACGTTATTACGCGATATTACGCGTTATTACGAGTATTACCGTTTATTACAAAGATTCTATAAGACATTACACAAATACTACTCAGTGTTACGTATTTTTCTAGCAACCCTGAGCTTCATAACACACATTTTTTGTCGGTATTTAGAAAAAAATGTAATAATTATTACACGTTATTACGCAATATTACACGTTATTACGCGATACTACGCGTTATTACGAGTATTACCGTTTATTACAAAGATTCTTTAAGACATTACACAAATACTACTCAATGTTACGTATATTTCTAGCAACCCTGAGCTTCATAACACACATTTTTTGTCGGTATTTAGAGAAAAATGTAATAATTATTACACGTTATTACGGAATATTACACATTATTACGCGTTATTACGAGTATTACCATTTATTACAAAGATTCTATAAGAAATTACACAAATACTACTCAGTGTTCCGTATATTTTTAGCAACCCTGAGCTTCATAACACACAATTTTTGTCGGTATTTGAAAAAAAATGAAATAATTATTACACGTTATTACGGAATATTACACATTATTACGCGTTATTACGCGTTATTACGCGTTATAACGAGTATTACCGTTTATTACAAAGATTCTATAAGACATTACACAAATACTACTCAATGTTACGTATATTTCTAGCAACCTTGAACTTCATAACACACATTTTTTGTCGGTATTTAGAAAAAAATGTAATAATTATTACACGTTATTACGGAATATTACACATTATTACGCGTTATTACAAGTATTATTGTTTATTACAAAGATTCTATAAGATATTACACAAATACTACTCAGTGTTACGTATATTTCTAGCAACCCTGAGCTTCATGACACATTTTTTGTCGGTATTTAGAAAAAAATGTAATAATTATTACACGTTATTACGGAATATTACACATTATTACGCGTTATTACGCGTTATTACGAGTATTACCGTTTATTACAAAGATTCTATAAGACATTACACAAATACTACTCAGTGTTACGTATTTTTCTAGCAACCCTGAGCTTCATAACACAAATTTTTTGTCGGTATTTGGAAAAAAAATGTAATAATTATTACACGTTATTACGCAATATTACACGTTATTACGCGATATTACGCGTTATTACGAGTATTACCGTTTATTACAAAGATTCTATAAGACATTACACAAATACTACTCAATGTTACGTATATTTCTAGCAACCCTGAGCTTCATAACACACATTTTTTGTCGGTATTTGAAAAAAAATGAAATAATTATTACACGTTATTACGGAATATTACACATTATTACGCGTTATTACGTGTATTACCGTTTATTACAAAGATTCTATAAGAAATTACACAAATACTACTCAGTGTTACGTATATTTTTAGCAACCCTGAGCTTCATAACACACATTTTTTGTCGGTATTTGGAAAAAAATGTAATAATTATTACACTTTATTACGGAATATTACACATTATTACGCGTTATTACGCGTTATTACGCGTTATTACGCGTTATTACGAGTATTACCGTTTATTACAAAGATTCTATAAGACATTACACAAATACTACTCAATGTTACGTATATTTCTAGCAACCCTGAACTTCATAACACACATTTTTTGTCGGTATTTAGAAAAAAATGTAATAATTATTACACGTTATTACGGAATATTACACATTATTACGCGTTATTACGCGTTATTACGAGTATTACCGTTTATTACAAAGATTCTATAAGACATTACACAAATACTACTCAGTGTTACGTATATTTCTAGCAACCCTGAGCTTCATAACACACATTTTTTTTCGGTATTTAGAAAAAAATGTAATAATTATTACACGTTATTACGGAATATTACACGTTATTACGCGATATTACGCGTTATTACGAGTATTACCGTTTATTACAAAGATTCTATAAGACATTACACAAATACTACTCAATGTTACGTATATTTCTAGCAACCCTGAGCTTCATAACACACATTTTTTGTCGGTATTTGAAAAAAAATGAAATAATTATTACACGTTATTACGGAATATTACACATTATTACGCGTTATTACGCGTTATTACGAGTATTACCGTTTATTACAAAGATTCTATAAGACATTACACAAATACTACTCAATGTTACGTATATTTCTAGCAACCCTGAGCTTCATAACACACATTTTTTGTCGGTATTTGAAAAAAAATGAAATAATTATTACACGTTATTACGGAATATTACACATTATTACGCGTTATTACGAGTATTACCGTTTATTACAAAGATTCTATAAGAAATTACACAAATACTACTCAGTGTTACGTATATTTTTAGCAACCCTGAGCTTCATAACACACATTTTTTGTCGGTATTTGGAAAAAAATGTAATAATTATTACACGTTATTACGGAATATTACACATTATTACGCGTTATTACGCGTTATTACGCGTTATTACGCGTTATTACGAGTATTACCGTTTATTACAAAGATTCTATAAGACATTACACAAATACTACTCAATGTTACGTATATTTCTAGCAACCCTAAACTTCATAACACACATTTTTTGTCGGTATTTAGAAAAAAATGTAATAATTATTACACGTTATTACGGAATATTACACATTATTACGCGTTATTACGCGTTATTACGAGTATTACCGTTTATTACAAAGATTCTATAAGACATTACACAAATACTACTCAATGTTACGTATATTTCTAGCAACCCTGAGCTTCATAACACACATTTTTTGTCGGTATTTGAAAAAAAATGAAATAATTATTACACGTTATTACGGAATATTACACATTATTACCCGTTAGTACGCGATATTACGAGTATTACCGTTTATTACAAAGATTCTATAAGACATTACACAAATACTACTCAGTGTTACGTATATTTCTAGCAACCCTGAGCTTCATAACACACATTTTTTGTCGGTATTTGGAAAAAAAAGTAATAATTATTACACGTTATTACGGAATATTACACATTATTACGCGTTATTACGCGTTATTACGAGTATTACCGTTTATTACAAAGATACTATAAGACATTACACAAATACTACTCAGTGTTACGTATTTTTTTAGCAACCCTGAGCTTCATAACACACATTTTTTTGTCGGTATTTGGAAAAAAATATTATAATTATTACACGTTATTACAGAATATTACACGTTATTACACAATATTACACGTTATTACGCGATACTACGCGTTATTACGAGTATTACCGTTTATTACAAAGATACTATAAGACATTACACAAATACTACTCAATGTTACGTATATTTCTAGCAACCCTGAGCTTCATAACACACATTTTTTGTCGGTATTTAGAAAAAAATGTAATAATTATTACACGTTATTACGGAATATTACACATTATTACGCGTTATTACGCGTTATTACGAGTATTACCGTTTATTACAAAGATTCTATAAGACATTACACAAATACTACTCAATGTTACGTATATTTCTAGCAACCCTGAGCTTCATAACACACATTTTTTGTCGGTATTTGAAAAAAAATGAAATAATTATTACACGTTATTACGGAATATTACACATTATTACCCGTTATTACGCGATATTACGAGTATTACCGTTTATTACAAAGATTCTATAAGACATTACACAAATACTACTCAGTGTTACGTATATTTCTAGCAACCCTGAGCTTCATAACACACATTTTTTGTCGGTATTTGGAAAAAAAAGTAATAATTATTACACGTTATTACGGAATATTACACATTATTACGCGTTATTACGCGTTATTACGAGTATTACCGTTTATTACAAAGATACTATAAGACATTACACAAATACTACTCAGTGTTACGTATTTTTTTATCAACCTTGAGCTTCATAACACACATTTTTTTGTCGGTATTTGGAAAAAAATATTATAATTATTACACGTTATTACAGAATATTACACGTTATTACACAATATTACACGTTATTACGCGATACTACGCGTTATTACGAGTATTACCGTTTATTACAAAGATACTATAAGACATTACACAAATACTACTCAATGTTACGTATATTTCTAGCAACCCTGAGATTTATAACACAAATTTTTTGTCGGTATTTGGAAAAAAAATGTAATAATTATTACACGTTATTACGGAATATTACACGTTATTACGCGATATTACGCGTTATTACGAGTATTACCGTTTATTACAAAGATTCTTTAAGACATTAAACAAATACTACTCAATGTTACGTATATTTCTAGCAACCCTGAGCTTCATAACACACATTTTTTGTCGGTATTTGGAAAAAAAAGTAATAATTATTACACGTTATTACGGAATATTACACATTATTACGCGTTATTACGCGTTATTACGAGTATTACCGTTTATTATAAAGATTCTATAAGACATTACATAAATACTACTCAATGTTACGTATATTTCTAGCAACCCTGAGCTTCATAACACACATTTTTTGTCGGTATTTGAAAAAAAATGTAATAATTATTACACGTTATTACGGAATATTACACATTATTACGCGTTATTACAAGTATTATTGTTTATTACAAAGATTCTATAAGATATTACACAAATACTACTCAGTGTTACGTATATTTCTAGCAACCCTGAGCTTCATGACACACATTTTTTTTCGGTATTTGGAAAAAAAAGTAATAATTATTACACGTTATTACGGAATATTACACATTATTACGCGTTATTACGCGTTATTACGAGTATTACCGTTTATTACAAAGATACTATAAGACATTACACAAATACTACTCAGTGTTACGTATTTTTTTAGCAACCTTGAGCTTCATAACACACATTTTTTTGTCGGTATTTGGAAAAAAATATTATAATTATTACACGTTATTACACAATATTACACGTTATTACACAATATTACACGTTATTACACAATATTACACGTTATTACGCGATACTACGCGTTATTACGAGTATTACCGTTTATTACAAAGATACTTTAAGACATTACACAAATACTACTCAATGTTACGTATATTTCTAGCAACCCTGAGCTTCATAACACACATTTTTTGTCGGTATTTGAAAAAAAATGAAATAATTATTACACGTTATTACGGAATATTACACATTATTACCCGTTAGTACGCGATATTACGAGTATTACCGTTTATTACAAAGATTCTATAAGACATTACACAAATACTACTCAATGTTACGTATATTTCTAGCAACCCTGAGCTTCATAACACACATTTTATGTCGGTATTTGAAAAAAAATGAAATAATTATTACACGTTATTACGGAATATTACACATTATTACGCGTTATTACGTGTATTACCGTTTATTACAAAGATTCTATAAGAAATTACACAAATACTACTCAGTGTTCCGTATATTTTTAGCAACCCTGAGCTTCATAACACACATTTTTTGTCGGTATTTGAAAAAAAATGTAATAATTATTACACTTTATTACGGAATATTACACATTATTACGCGTTATTACGCGTTATTACGCGTTATTACGCGTTATTACGAGTATTACCGTTTATTACAAAGATTCTATAAGACATTACACAAATACTACTCAATGTTACGTATATTTCTAGCAACCCTAAACTTCATAACACACATTTTTTGTCGGTATTTAGAAAAAAATGTAATAATTATTACACGTTATTACGGAATATTACACATTATTACGCGTTATTACGCGTTATTACGAGTATTACCGTTTATTACAAAGATTCTATAAGACATTACACAAATACTACTCAGTGTTACGTATATTTCTAGCAACCCTGAGCTTCATGACACACATTTTTTTTCGGTATTTAGAAAAAAATGTAATAATTATTACACGTTATTACGGAATATTACACATTATTACGCGTTATTACGCGTTATTACGAGTATTACCGTTTATTACAATGATACTATAAGACATTACACAAATACTACTCAGTGTTACGTATATTTCTAGCAACCCTGAGATTTATAACACACATTTTTTGTCGGTATTTAGAAAAAAATGTAATAATTATTACACGTTATTACGGAATATTACACATTATTACGCGTTATTACGCGTTATTACGAGTATTACCGTTTATTACAAAGATTCTATAAGACATTACACAAATACTACTCAATGTTACGTATATTTCTAGCAACCCTGAGCTTCATAACACACATTTTTTGTCGGTATTTGAAAAAAAATGAAATAATTATTACACGTTATTACGGAATATTACACATTATTACCCGTTAGTACGCGATATTACGAGTATTACCGTTTATTACAAAGATTCTATAAGACATTACACAAATACTACTCAGTGTTACGTATATTTCTAGCAACCCTGAGCTTCATAACACACATTTTTTGTCGGTATTTGGAAAAAAAAAGTAATAATTATTACACGTTATTACGGAATATTACACATTATTACGCGTTATTACGCGTTATTACGAGTATTACCGTTTATTACAAAGATACTATAAGACATTACACAAATACTACTCAGTGTTACGTATTTTTTTATCAACCTTGAGCTTCATAACACACATTTTTTTGTCGGTATTTGGAAAAAAATATTATAATTATTACACGTTATTACAGAATATTACACGTTATTACACAATATTACACGTTATTACGCGATACTACGCGTTATTACGAGTATTACCGTTTATTACAAAGATACTATAAGACATTACACAAATACTACTCAATGTTACGTATATTTCTAGCAACCCTGAGCTTCATAACACACATTTTTTGTCGGTATTTGGAAAAAAAATGTAATAATTATTACACGTTATTACGGAATATTACACGTTATTACGCGATATTACGCGTTATTACGAGTATTACCGTTTATTACAAAGATTCTATAAGACATTACACAAATACTACTCAATGTTACGTATATTTCTAGCAACCCTGAGCTTCATAACACACATTTTTTGTCGGTATTTGGAAAAAAAAGTAATAATTATTACACGTTATTACGGAATATTACACATTATTACGCGTTATTACGCGTTATTACGAGTATTACCGTTTATTATAAAGATTCTATAAGACATTACATAAATACTACTCAATGTTACGTATATTTCTAGCAACCCTGAGCTTCATAACACACATTTTTTGTCGGTATTTGAAAAAAAATGTAATAATTATTACACGTTATTACGGAATATTACACATTATTACGCGTTATTACAAGTATTATTGTTTATTACAAAGATTCTATAAGATATTACACAAATACTACTCAGTGTTACGTATATTTCTAGCAACCCTGAGCTTCATGACACACATTTTTTTTCGGTATTTGGAAAAAAAAAGTAATAATTATTACACGTTATTACGGAATATTACACATTATTACGCGTTATTACGCGTTATTACGAGTATTACCGTTTATTACAAAGATACTATAAGACATTACACAAATACTACTCAGTGTTACGTATTTTTTTTAGCAACCTTGAGCTTCATAACACACATTTTTTTGTCGGTATTTGGAAAAAAATATTATAATTATTACACGTTATTACACAATATTACACGTTATTACACAATATTACACGTTATTACACAATATTACACGTTATTACGCGATACTACGCGTTATTACGAGTATTACCGTTTATTACAAAGATACTTTAAGACATTACACAAATACTACTCAATGTTACGTATATTTCTAGCAACCCTGAGCTTCATAACACACATTTTTTGTCGGTATTTGAAAAAAAATGTAATAATTATTACACGTTATTACGGAATATTACACATTATTACGCGTTATTACGCGTTATTACGAGTATTACCGTTTATTACAAAGATTCTATAAGACATTACACAAATACTACTCAATGTTACGTATATTTCTAGCAACCCTGAGCTTCATAACACACATTTTTTGTCGGTATTTGAAAAAAAATGAAATAATTATTACACGTTATTACGGAATATTACACATTATTACGCGTTATTACGTGTATTACCGTTTATTACAAAGATTCTATAAGACATTACACAAATACTACTCAGTGTTACGTATATTTTTAGCAACCCTGAGCTTCATAACACACATTTTTTGTCGGTATTTGAAAAAAAATGTAATAATTATTACACGTTATTACGGAATATTACACATTATTACGCGTTATTACGCGTTATTACGCGTTATTACGCGTTATTACGAGTATTACCGTTTATTACAAAGATTCTATAAGACATTACACAAATACTACTCAATGTTACGTATATTTCTAGCAACCCTAAACTTCATAACACACATTTTTTGTCGGTATTTAGAAAAAAATGTAATAATTATTACACGTTATTACGGAATATTACACATTATTACGCGTTATTACGCGTTATTACGAGTATTACCGTTTATTACAAAGATTCTATAAGACATTACACAAATACTACTCAGTGTTACGTATATTTCTAGCAACCCTGAGCTTCATGACACACATTTTTTTTCGGTATTTAGAAAAAAATGTAATAATTATTACACGTTATTACGGAATATTACACATTATTACGCGTTATTACGCGTTATTACGAGTATTACCGTTTATTACAATGATACTATAAGACATTACACAAATACTACTCAGTGTTACTTATTTTTCTAGCAGCTCTGAGCTTCATAACACAAATTTTTTGTCGGTATTTGGAAAAAAAATGTAATAATTATTACACGTTATTACGGAATATTACACGTTATTACGCGATATTACGCGTTATTACGAGTATTACCGTTTATTACAAAGATTCTATAAGAAATTACACAAATACTACTCAATGTTACGTATATTTCTAGCAACCCTGAGCTTCATAACACACATTTTTTGTCGGTATTTAGAGAAAAATGTAATAATTATTACACGTTATTACGGAATATTACACATTATTACGCGTTATTACGAGTATTACCATTTATTACAAAGATTCTATAAGAAATTACACAAATACTACTCAGTGTTCCGTATATTTTTAGCAACCCTGAGCTTCATAACACACATTTTTTGTCGGTATTTGAAAAAAAATGAAATAATTATTACACGTTATTACGGAATATTACACATTATTACGCGTTATTACGCGTTATTACGCGTTATAACGAGTATTACCGTTTATTACAAAGATTCTATAAGACATTACACAAATACTACTCAATGTTACGTATATTTCTAGCAACCCTGAACTTCATAACACACATTTTTTGTCGGTATTTAGAAAAAAATGTAATAATTATTACACGTTATTACGGAATATTACACATTATTACGCGTTATTACAAGTATTATTGTTTATTACAAAGATTCTATAAGATATTACACAAATACTACTCAGTGTTACGTATATTTCTAGCAACCCTGAGCTTCATGACACACATTTTTTTTCGGTATTTAGAAAAAAATGTAATAATTATTACACGTTATTACGCAATATTACACGTTATTACGCGATATTACGCGTTATTACGAGTATTACCGTTTATTACAAAGATTCTATAAGACATTACACAAATACTACTCAATGTTACGTATATTTCTAGCAACCCTGAGCTTCATAACACACATTTTTTGTCGGTATTTGAAAAAAAATGAAATAATTATTACACGTTATTACGGAATATTACACATTATTACGCGTTATTACGTGTATTACCGTTTATTACAAAGATTCTATAAGAAATTACACAAATACTACTCAGTGTTCCGTATATTTTTAGCAACCCTGAGCTTCATAACACACATTTTTTGTCGGTATTTGGAAAAAAATGTAATAATTATTACACTTTATTACGGAATTTTACACATTATTACGCGTTATTACGCGTTATTACGCGTTATTACGCGTTATTACGAGTATTACCGTTTATTACAAAGATTCTATAAGACATTACACAAATACTACTCAATGTTACGTATATTTCTAGCAACCCTGAGCTTCATAACACACATTTTTTGTCGGTATTTAGAAAAAAATGTAATAATTATTACACGTTATTACGGAATATTACACATTATTACGCGTTATTACGCGTTATTACGAGTATTACCGTTTATTACAAAGATTCTATAAGACATTACACAAATACTACTCAGTGTTACGTATATTTCTAGCAACCCTGAGCTTCATAACACACATTTTTTTTCGGTATTTAGAAAAAAATGTAATAATTATTACACGTTATTACGCAATATTACACGTTATTACGCGATATTACGCGTTATTACGAGTATTACCGTTTATTACAAAGATTCTTTAAGACATTACACAAATACTACTCAATGTTACGTATATTTCTAGCAACCCTGAGCTTCATAACACACATTTTTTGTCGGTATTTGAAAAAAAATGAAATAATTATTACACGTTATTACGGAATATTACACATTATTACCCGTTAGTACGCGATATTACGAGTATTACCGTTTATTACAAAGATTCTATAAGACATTACACAAATACTACTCAGTGTTACGTATTTTTTTAGCAACCTTGAGCTTCATAACACACATTTTTTTGTCGGTATTTGGAAAAAAATATTATAATTATTACACGTTATTACAGAATATTACACGTTATTACACAATATTACACGTTATTACGCGATACTACGCGTTATTACGAGTATTACCGTTTATTACAAAGATACTATAAGACATTACACAAATACTACTCAATGTTACGTATATTTCTAGCAACCCTGAGATTTATAACACACATTTTTTGTCGGTATTTAGAAAAAAATGTAATAATTATTACACGTTATTACGGAATATTACACATTATTACGCGTTATTACGCGTTATTACGAGTATTACCGTTTATTACAAAGATTCTATTTGACATTACACAAATACTACTCAATGTTACGTATATTTCTAGCAACCCTGAGCTTCATAACACACATTTTTTGTCGGTATTTGAAAAAAAATGAAATAATTATTACACGTTATTACGGAATATTACACATTATTACGCGTTATTACGCGATATTACGCGTTATTACGAGTATTACCGTTTATTATAAAGATTCTATAAGACATTACATAAATACTACTCAATGTTACGTATTTTTCTAGCAACCCTGAGCTTCATAACACACCATTTTTTGTCGGTATTTGAAAAAAAATGTAATAATTATTACACGTTATTACGGAATATTACACATTATTACGCGTTATTACGCGTTATTACGAGTATTACCGTTTATTACAAAGATACTATAAGACATTACACAAATACTACTCAGTGTTACTTATTTTTCTAGCAACCCTGAGCTTCATAACACACATTTTTTTCGGTATTTGGAAAAAAATGTTATAATTATTACACGTTATTACGGAATATTACACGTTATTACGCGATATTACGCGTTATTACGAGTATTACCGTTTATTACAAAGATTCTATAAGACATTACACAAATACTACTCAATGTTACGTATATTTCTAGCAACCCTGAGCTTCATAACACACATTTTTTGTCGGTATTTGAAAAAAAATGAAATAATTATTACACGTTATTACGGAATATTACACATTATTACGCGTTATTACGAGTATTACCGTTTATTACAAAGATTCTATAAGACATTACACAAATACTACTCAGTGTTACGTATATTTTTAGCAACCCTGAGCTTCATAACACACATTTTTTGTCGGTATTTGAAAAAAAATGAAATAATTATTACACGTTATTACGGAATATTACACATTATTACGCGTTATTACGTAGTATTACCGTTTATTACAAAGATTCTATAAGACATTACACAAATACTACTCAGTGTTACGTATATTTTTAGCAACCCTGAGCTTCATAACACACATTTTTTGTCGGTATTTGGAAAAAAATGTAATAATTATTACACGTTATTACGGAATATTACACATTATTACGCGTTATTACGCGTTATTACGCGTTATTACGCGTTATTACGAGTATTACCGTTTATTACAAAGATTCTATAAGACATTACACAAATACTACTCAATGTTACGTATATTTCTAGCAACCCTGAGCTTCATAACACACATTTTTTGTCGGTATTTAGAAAAAAATGTAATAATTATTACACGTTATTACGGAATATTACACATTATTACGCGTTATTACGCGTTATTACGAGTATTACCGTTTATTACAAAGATTCTATAAGACATTACACAAATACTACTCAGTGTTACGTATATTTCTAGCAACCCTGAGCTTCATAACACACATTTTTTTTCGGTATTTAGAAAAAAATGTAATAATTATTACACGTTATTACGGAATATTACACGTTATTACGCGATATTACGCGTTATTACGAGTATTACCGTTTATTACAAAGATTCTATAAGACATTACACAAATACTACTCAATGTTACGTATATTTCTAGCAACCCTGAGCTTCATAACACACATTTTTTGTCGGTATTTGAAAAAAAATGAAATAATTATTACACGTTATTACGGAATATTACACATTATTACCCGTTAGTACGCGATATTACGAGTATTACCGTTTATTACAAAGATTCTATAAGACATTACACAAATACTACTCAATGTTACGTATATTTCTAGCAACCCTGAGCTTCATAACACACATTTTATGTCGGTATTTGAAAAAAAATGAAATAATTATTACACGTTATTACGGAATATTACACATTATTACGCGTTATTACGTGTATTACCGTTTATTACAAAGATTCTATAAGAAATTACACAAATACTACTCAGTGTTCCGTATATTTTTAGCAACCCTGAGCTTCATAACACACATTTTTTGTCGGTATTTGGAAAAAAATGTAATAATTATTACACTTTATTACGGAATATTACACATTATTACGCGTTATTACGCGTTATTACGCGTTATTACGCGTTATTACGAGTATTACCGTTTATTACAAAGATTCTATAAGACATTACACAAATACTACTCAATGTTACGTATATTTCTAGCAACCCTGAACTTCATAACACACATTTTTTGTCGGTATTTAGAAAAAAATGTAATAATTATTACACGTTATTACGGAATATTACACATTATTACGCGTTATTACGCGTTATTACGAGTATTACCGTTTATTACAAAGATTCTATAAGACATTACACAAATACTACTCAGTGTTACGTATATTTCTAGCAACCCTGAGCTTCATAACACACATTTTTTTTCGGTATTTAGAAAAAAATGTAATAATTATTACACGTTATTACGCAATATTACACGTTATTACGCGATATTACGCGTTATTACGAGTATTACCGTTTATTACAAAGATTCTTTAAGACATTACACAAATACTACTCAATGTTACGTATATTTCTAGCAACCCTGAGCTTCATAACACACATTTTTTGTCGGTATTTGAAAAAAAATGAAATAATTATTACACGTTATTACGGAATATTACACATTATTACCCGTTAGTACGCGTTATTACGAGTATTACCGTTTATTACAAAGATTCTATAATACATTACACAAATACTACTCAGTGTTACGTATATTTCTAGCAACCCTGAGCTTCATAACACACATTTTTTGTCGGTATTTGGAAAAAAAAAGTAATAATTATTACACGTTATTACGGAATATTACACATTATTACGCGTTATTACGCGTTATTACGAGTATTACCGTTTATTACAAAGATACTATAAGACATTACACAAATACTACTCAGTGTTACGTATTTTTTTATCAACCTTGAGCTTCATAACACACATTTTTTTGTCGGTATTTGGAAAAAAATATTATAATTATTACACGTTATTACAGAATATTACACGTTATTACACAATATTACACGTTATTACGCGATACTACGCGTTATTACGAGTATTACCGTTTATTACAAAGATACTATAAGACATTACACAAATACTACTCAATGTTACGTATATTTCTAGCAACCCTGAGATTTATAACACACATTTTTTGTCGGTATTTAGAAAAAAATGTAATAATTATTACACGTTATTACGGAATATTACACATTATTACGCGTTATTACAAGTATTATTGTTTATTACAAAGATTCTATAAGATATTACACAAATACTACTCAGTGTTACGTATATTTCTAGCAACCCTGAGCTTCATGACACACATTTTTTGTCGGTATTTGGAAAAAAAAGTAATAATTATTACACGTTATTACGGAATATTACACATTATTACGCGTTATTACGCGTTATTACGAGTATTACCGTTTATTACAAAGATACTATAAGACATTACACAAATACTACTCAGTGTTACGTATTTTTTTAGCAACCTTGAGCTTCATAACACACATTTTTTTGTCGGTATTTGGAAAAAAATATTATAATTATTACACGTTATTACACAATATTACACGTTATTACACAATATTACACGTTATTACACAATATTACACGTTATTACGCGATACTACGCGTTATTACGAGTATTACCGTTTATTACAAAGATACTTTAAGACATTACACAAATACTACTCAATGTTACGTATATTTCTAGCAACCCTGAGCTTCATAACACACATTTTTTGTCGGTATTTGAAAAAAAATGAAATAATTATTACACGTTATTACGGAATATTACACATTATTACGCGTTATTACGCGTTATTACGAGTATTACCGTTTATTACAAAGATTCTATAAGACATTACACAAATACTACTCAGTGTTACGTATTTTTCTAGCAACCCTGAGCTTCATAACACACATTTTTTGTCGGTATTTAGAAAAAAATGTAATAATTATTACACGTTATTACGGAATATTACACATTATTACGCGTTATTACGCGTTATTACGAGTATTACCGTTTATTACAAAGATTCTATAAGACATTACACAAATACTACTCAATGTTACGTATATTTCTAGCAACCCTGAGCTTCATAACACACATTTTTTGTCGGTATTTGAAAAAAAATGAAATAATTATTACACGTTATTACGGAATATTACACATTATTACGCGTTATTACGCGATATTACGCGTTATTACGAGTATTACCGTTTATTATAAAGATTCTATAAGACATTACATAAATACTACTCAATGTTACGTATATTTCTAGCAACCCTGAGCTTCATAACACACATTTTTTGTCGGTATTTGAAAAAAAATGTAATAATTATTACACGTTATTACGGAATATTACACATTATTACGCGTTATTACGCGTTATTACGAGTATTACCGTTTATTACAAAGATACTATAAGACATTACACAAATACTACTCAGTGTTACTTATTTTTCTAGCAGCTCTGAGCTTCATAACACACATTTTTTTGTCGGTATTTGGAAAAAAATATTATAATTATTACACGTTATTACAGAATATTACACGTTATTACAGAATATTACACGTTATTACGCGATATTACGCGTTATTACGAGTATTACCGTTTATTACAAAGATTCTATAAGACATTACACAAATACTACTCAATGTTACGTATATTTCTAGCAACCCTGAGCTTCATACACACATTTTTTGTCGGTATTTAGAAAAAAATGTAATAATTATTACACGTTATTACGGAATATTACACATTATTACGCGTTATTACGCGTTATTACGAGTATTACCGTTTATTACAAAGATTCTATAAGACATTACACAAATACTACTCAGTGTTACGTATTTTTCTAGCAACCCTGAGCTTCATAACACACATTTTTTGTCGGTATTTGGAAAAAAAATGTAATAATTATTACACGTTATTACGGAATATTACACGTTATTACGCGATATTACGCGTTATTACGAGTATTACCGTTTATTACAAAGATTCTATAAGACATTACACAAATACTACTCAATGTTACGTATATTTCTAGCAACCCTGAGCTTCATAACACACATTTTTTGTCGGTATTTAGAGAAAAATGTAATAATTATTACACGTTATTACGGAATATTACACATTATTACGCGTTATTACGAGTATTACCATTTATTACAAAGATTCTATAAGAAATTACACAAATACTACTCAGTGTTCCGTATATTTTTAGCAACCCTGAGCTTCATAACACACATTTTTTGTCGGTATTTGAAAAAAAATGAAATAATTATTACACGTTATTACGGAATATTACACATTATTACGCGTTATTACGCGTTATTACGCGTTATAACGAGTATTACCGTTTATTACAAAGATTCTATAAGACATTACACAAATACTACTCAATGTTACGTATATTTCTAGCAACCCTGAACTTCATAACACACATTTTTTGTCGGTATTTAGAAAAAAATGTAATAATTATTACACGTTATTACGGAATATTACACATTATTACGCGTTATTACGAGTATTACCGTTTATTACAAAGATTCTATAAGACATTACACAAATACTACTCAGCGTTACATATTTTTCTAGCAGCCCTGAGCTTCATAACACACATTTTTTTTCGGTATTTAGAAAAAAATGTAATAATTATTACACGTTATTACGCAATATTACACGTTATTACGCGATATTACGCGTTATTACGAGTATTACCGTTTATTACAAAGATTCTATAAGACATTACACAAATACTACTCAATGTTACGTATATTTCTAGCAACCCTGAGCTTCATAACACACATTTTTTGTCGGTATTTGAAAAAAAATGAAATAATTATTACACGTTATTACGGAATATTACACATTATTACGCGTTATTACGAGTATTACCGTTTATTACAAAGATTCTATAAGACATTACACAAATACTACTCAGTGTTACGTATATTTTTAGCAACCCTGAGCTTCATAACACACATTTTTTGTCGGTATTTGGAAAAAAATGTAATAATTATTACACGTTATTACGGAATATTACACATTATTACGCGTTATTACGCGTTATTACGCGTTATTACGCGTTATTACGAGTATTACCGTTTATTACAAAGATTCTATAAGACATTACACAAATACTACTCAATGTTACGTATATTTCTAGCAACCCTGAGCTTCATAACACACATTTTTTGTCGGTATTTAGAAAAAAATGTAATAATTATTACACGTTATTACGGAATATTACACATTATTACGCGTTATTACGCGTTATTACGAGTATTACCGTTTATTACAAAGATTCTATAAGACATTACACAAATACTACTCAGTGTTACGTATATTTCTAGCAACCCTGAGCTTCATAACACACATTTTTTTCGGTATTTAGAAAAAAATGTAATAATTATTACACGTTATTACGGAATATTACACGTTATTACGCGATATTACGCGTTATTACGAGTATTACCGTTTATTACAAAGATTCTTTAAGACATTACACAAATACTACTCAATGTTACGTATATTTCTAGCAACCCTGAGCTTCATAACACACATTTTTTGTCGGTATTTGAAAAAAAAATGAAATAATTATTACACGTTATTACGGAATATTACACATTATTACCCGTTAGTACGCGATATTACGAGTATTACCGTTTATTACAAAGATTCTATAAGACATTACACAAATACTACTCAGTGTTACGTATTTTTTTAGCAACCTTGAGCTTCATAACACACATTTTTTTGTCGGTATTTGGAAAAAAATATTATAATTATTACACGTTATTACAGAATATTACACGTTATTACACAATATTACACGTTATTACGCGATACTACGCGTTATTACGAGTATTACCGTTTATTACAAAGATACTATAAGACATTACACAAATACTACTCAATGTTACGTATATTTCTAGCAACCCTGAGCTTCATAACACACATTTTTTGTCGGTATTTAGAAAAAAATGTAATAATTATTACACGTTATTACGGAATATTACACATTATTACGCGTTATTACGCGTTATTACGAGTATTACCGTTTATTACAAAGATTCTATTTGACATTACACAAATACTACTCAATGTTACGTATATTTCTAGCAACCCTGAGCTTCATAACACACATTTTTTGTCGGTATTTGAAAAAAAATGAAATAATTATTACACGTTATTACGGAATATTACACATTATTACGCGTTATTACGCGATATTACGCGTTATTACGAGTATTACCGTTTATTATAAAGATTCTATAAGACATTACATAAATACTACTCAATGTTACGTATTTTTCTAGCAACCCTGAGCTTCATAACACACCTTTTTTTGTCGGTATTTGAAAAAAAATGTAATAATTATTACACGTTATTACGGAATATTACACATTATTACGCGTTTTTACGCGTTATTACGAGTATTACCGTTTATTACAAAAAATCTTTAAGACATTACACAAATAGTACTCAATGTTACGTATATTTCTAGCAACTCTGAGCTTCATAACACACATTTTTTGTCGGTATTTGGAAAAAAATGTTATAATTATTACACGTTATTACGGAATATTACACGTTATTACGCGATATTACGCGTTATTACGAGTATTACCGTTTATTACAAAGATACTATAAGACATTACACAAATACTACTCAGTGTTACGTATTTTTCTAGCAACCCTGAGCTTCATAACACACATTTTTTTCGGTATTTGGAAAAAAATGTTATATTTATTACACGTTATTACGGTATATTACACGTTATTACGCGATATTACGCGTTATTACGAGTATTACTGTTTATTACAAAGATTCTATAAGACATTACACAAATACTACTCAATGTTACGTATATTTCTAGCAACCCTGAGCTTCATAACACACATTTTTTGTCGGTATTTGAAAAAAAATGAAATAATTATTACACGTTATTACGGAATATTACACATTATTACGCGTTATTACGAGTATTACCGTTTATTACAAAGATTCTATAAGAAATTACACAAATACTACTCAGAGTTACGTATATTTTTAGCAACCCTGAGCTTCATAACACACATTTTTTGTCGGTATTTGAAAAAAAATGAAATAATTATTACACGTTATTACGGAATATTACACATTATTACGCGTTATTACGTGTATTACCGTTTATTACAAAGATTCTATAAGAAATTACACAAATACTACTCAGTGTTCCGTATATTTTTAGCAACCCTGAGCTTCATAACACACATTTTTTGTCGGTATTTGGAAAAAAATGTAATAATTATTACACTTTATTACGGAATATTACACATTATTACGCGTTATTACGCGTTATTACGCGTTATTACGCGTTATTACGAGTATTACCGTTTATTACAAAGATTCTATAAGACATTACACAAATACTACTCAATGTTACGTATATTTCTAGCAACCCTGAACTTCATAACACACATTTTTTGTCGGTATTTAGAAAAAAATGTAATAATTATTACACGTTATTACGGAATATTACACATTATTACGCGTTATTACGCGTTATTACGAGTATTACCGTTTATTACAAAGATTCTATAAGACATTACACAAATACTACTCAGTGTTACGTATATTTCTAGCAACCCTGAGCTTCATGACACACATTTTTTTTCGGTATTTAGAAAAAAATGTAATAATTATTACACGTTATTACGCAATATTACACGTTATTACGCGATATTACGCGTTATTACGAGTATTACCGTTTATTACAAAGATTCTTTAAGACATTACACAAATACTACTCAATGTTACGTATATTTCTAGCAACCCTGAGCTTCATAACACACATTTTTTGTCGGTATTTGAAAAAAAATGAAATAATTATTACACGTTATTACGGAATATTACACATTATTACCCGTTAGTACGCGATATTACGAGTATTACCGTTTATTACAAAGATTCTATAAGACATTACACAAATACTACTCAATGTTACGTATATTTCTAGCAACCCTGAGCTTCATAACACACATTTTATGTCGGTATTTGAAAAAAAAAATGAAATAATTATTACACGTTATTACGGAATATTACACATTATTACGCGTTATTACGTGTATTACCGTTTATTACAAAGATTCTATAAGAAATTACACAAATACTACTCAGTGTTCCGTATATTTTTAGCAACCCTGAGCTTCATAACACACATTTTTTGTCGGTATTTGGAAAAAAATGTAATAATTATTACACTTTATTACGGAATATTACACATTATTACGCGTTATTACGCGTTATTACGCGTTATTACGCGTTATTACGAGTATTACCGTTTATTACAAAGATTCTATAAGACATTACACAAATACTACTCAATGTTACGTATATTTCTAGCAACCCTAAACTTCATAACACACATTTTTTGTCGGTATTTAGAAAAAAATGTAATAATTATTACACGTTATTACGGAATATTACACATTATTACGCGTTATTACGCGTTATTACGAGTATTACCGTTTATTACAAAGATTCTATAAGACATTACACAAATACTACTCAGTGTTACGTATATTTCTAGCAACCCTGAGCTTCATGACACACATTTTTTTTCGGTATTTAGAAAAAAATGTAATAATTATTACACGTTATTACGCAATATTACACGTTATTACGCAATATTACGCGTTATTACGAGTATTACCGTTTATTACAAAGATTCTTTAAGACATTACACAAATACTACTCAATGTTACGTATATTTCTAGCAACCCTGAGCTTCATAACACACATTTTTTGTCGGTATTTGAAAAAAAATGAAATAATTATTACACGTTATTACGGAATATTACACATTATTACCCGTTAGTACGCGATATTACGAGTATTACCGTTTATTACAAAGATTCTATAAGACATTACACAAATACTACTCAGTGTTACGTATATTTCTAGCAACCCTGAGCTTCATAACACACATTTTTTGTCGGTATTTGGAAAAAAAAAGTAATAATTATTACACGTTATTACGGAATATTACACATTATTACGCGTTATTACGCGTTATTACGAGTATTACCGTTTATTACAAAGATACTATAAGACATTACACAAATACTACTCAGTGTTACGTATTTTTTTATCAACCTTGAGCTTCATAACACACATTTTTTTGTCGGTATTTGGAAAAAAATATTATAATTATTACACGTTATTACAGAATATTACACGTTATTACACAATATTACACGTTATTACGCGATACTACGCGTTATTACGAGTATTACCGTTTATTACAAAGATACTATAAGACATTACACAAATACTACTCAATGTTACGTATATTTCTAGCAACCCTGAGATTTATAACACACATTTTTTGTCGGTATTTAGAAAAAAATGTAATAATTATTACACGTTATTACGGAATATTACACATTATTACGCGTTATTACGCGTTATTACGAGTATTACCGTTTATTACAAAGATTCTATAAGACATTACACAAATACTACTCAGTGTTACGTATATTTCTAGCAACCCTGAGCTTCATAACACACATTTTTTGTCGGTATTTGGAAAAAAAAGTAATAATTATTACACGTTATTACGGAATATTACACATTATTACGCGTTATTACGCGTTATTACGAGTATTACCGTTTATTATAAAGATTCTATAAGACATTACATAAATACTACTCAATGTTACGTATATTTCTAGCAACCCTGAGCTTCATAACACACATTTTTTGTCGGTATTTGAAAAAAAATGTAATAATTATTACACGTTATTACGGAATATTACACATTATTACGCGTTATTACGAGTATTACCGTTTATTACAAAGATTCTATAAGACATTACACAAATACTACTCAATGTTACGTATATTTCTAGCAACCCTGAGCTTCATAACACACATTTTTTGTCGGTATTTGAAAAAAAATGAAATAATTATTACACGTTATTACGGAATATTACACATTATTACGCGTTATTACGAGTATTACCGTTTATTACAAAGATTCTATAAGAAATTACACAAATACTACTCAGAGTTACGTATATTTTTAGCAACCCTGAGCTTCATAACACACATTTTTTGTCGGTATTTGGAAAAAAATGTAATAATTATTACACTTTATTACGGAATATTACACATTATTACGCGTTATTACGCGTTATTACGCGTTATTACGAGTATTACCGTTTATTACAAAGATTCTATAAGACATTACACAAATACTACTCAATGTTACGTATATTTGTAGCAACCCTGAACTTCATAACACACATTTTTTGTCGGTATTTAGAAAAAAATATAATAATTATTACACGTTATTACGGAATATTACACATTATTACGCGTTATTACGAGTATTACCGTTTATTACAAAGATTCTATAAGACATTACACAAATACTACTCAGTGTTACGTATATTTCTAGCAACCCTGAGCTTCATAACACAAATTTTTTGTCGGTATTTGGAAAAAAAATGTAATAATTATTACACGTTATTACGGAATATTACACGTTATTACGCGATATTACGCGTTATTACGAGTATTACCGTTTATTACAAAGATTCTTTAAGACATTAAACAAATACTACTCAATGTTACGTATATTTCTAGCAACCCTGAGCTTCATAACACACATTTTTTGTCGGTATTTGAAAAAAAATGAAATAATTATTACACGTTATTACGGAATATTACACATTATTACCCGTTAGTACGCGATATTACGAGTATTACCGTTTATTACAAAGATTCTATAAGACATTACACAAATACTACTCAGTGTTACGTATATTTCTAGCAACCCTGAGCTTCATAACACACATTTTTTGTCGGTATTTGGAAAAAAAAAGTAATAATTATTACACGTTATTACGGAATATTACACATTATTACGCGTTATTACGCGTTATTACGAGTATTACCGTTTATTACAAAGATACTATAAGACATTACACAAATACTACTCAGTGTTACGTATTTTTTTATCAACCTTGAGCTTCATAACACACATTTTTTTGTCGGTATTTGGAAAAAAATATTATAATTATTACACGTTATTACAGAATATTACACGTTATTACACAATATTACACGTTATTACGCGATACTACGCGTTATTACGAGTATTACCGTTTATTACAAAGATACTATAAGACATTACACAAATACTACTCAATGTTACGTATATTTCTAGCAACCCTGAGATTTATAACACACATTTTTTGTCGGTATTTAGAAAAAAATGTAATAATTATTACACGTTATTACGGAATATTACACATTATTACGCGTTATTACGCGTTATTACGAGTATTACCGTTTATTACAAAGATTCTATAAGACATTACACAAATACTACTCAGTGTTACGTATATTTCTAGCAACCCTGAGCTTCATAACACACATTTTTTGTCGGTATTTGGAAAAAAAAGTAATAATTATTACACGTTATTACGGAATATTACACATTATTACGCGTTATTACGCGTTATTACGAGTATTACCGTTTATTATAAAGATTCTATAAGACATTACATAAATACTACTCAATGTTACGTATATTTCTAGCAACCCTGAGCTTCATAACACACATTTTTTGTCGGTATTTGAAAAAAAATGTAATAATTATTACACGTTATTACGGAATATTACACATTATTACGCGTTATTACGAGTATTACTGTTTATTACAAAGATTCTATAAGACATTACACAAATACTACTCAATGTTACGTATATTTCTAGCAACCCTGAGCTTCATAACACACATTTTTTGTCGGTATTTGAAAAAAAATGAAATAATTATTACACGTTATTACGGAATATTACACATTATTACGCGTTATTACGAGTATTACCGTTTATTACAAAGATTCTATAAGAAATTACACAAATACTACTCAGTGTTACGTATATTTTTAGCAACCCTGAGCTTCATAACACACATTTTTTGTCGGTATTTGGAAAAAAATGTAATAATTATTACACTTTATTACGGAATATTACACATTATTACGCGTTAGTACGCGTTATTACGCGTTATTACGAGTATTACCGTTTATTACAAAGATTCTATAAGACATTACACAAATACTACTCAATGTTACGTATATTTCTAGCAACCCTGAACTTCATAACACACATTTTTTGTCGGTATTTAGAAAAAAATATAATAATTATTACACGTTATTACGGAATATTACACATTATTACGCGTTATTACGAGTATTACCGTTTATTACAAAGATTCTATAAGACATTACACAAATACTACTCAGTGTTACGTATATTTCTAGCAACCCTGAGCTTCATAACACAAATTTTTTGTCGGTATTTGGAAAAAAAATGTAATAATTATTACACGTTATTACGGAATATTACACGTTATTACGCGATATTACGCGTTATTACGAGTATTACCGTTTATTACAAAGATTCTTTAAGACATTAAACAAATACTACTCAATGTTACGTATATTTCTAGCAACCCTGAGCTTCATAACACACATTTTTTGTCGGTATTTGGAAAAAAAAGTAATAATTATTACACGTTATTACGGAATATTACACATTATTACGCGTTATTACGCGTTATTACGAGTATTACCGTTTATTATAAAGATTCTATAAGACATTACATAAATACTACTCAATGTTACGTATATTTCTAGCAACCCTGAGCTTCATAACACACATTTTTTGTCGGTATTTGAAAAAAAATGTAATAATTATTACACGTTATTACGGAATATTACACATTATTACGCGTTATTACGAGTATTACCGTTTATTACAAAGATACTATAAGACATTACACAAATACTACTCAGTGTTACTTATTTTTCTAGCAGCTCTGAGCTTCATAACACACATTTTTTTCGGTATTTAAAAAAAAATGAAATAATTATTACACGTTATTACGGAATATTACACATTATTACGCGTTATTACGCGATATTACGCGTTATTACGAGTATTACCGTTTATTATAAAGATTCTATAAGACATTACATAAATACTACTCAATGTTACGTATATTTCTAGCAACCCTGAGCTTCATAACACACATTTTTTGTCGGTATTTGAAAAAAAATGTAATAATTATTACACGTTATTACGGAATATTACACATTACGCGTTATTACGCGTTATTACGAGTATTACCGTTTATTACAAAGATACTATAAGACATTACACAAATACTACTCAGTGTTACTTATTTTTCTAGCAGCTCTGAGCTTCATAACACACATTTTTTTCGGTATTTGGAACAAAATGTTATAATTATTACACGTTATTACGGAATATTACACGTTATTACAGATTATTACACGTTATTACGCGATACTACGCGTTAGTACCAGTATTACCGTTTATTACAAAGATACTATAAGACATTACACAAATACTACTCAGTGTAACCTATTTTTCTAGCAACCCTGAGCTTCATTCCACACTTTTTTTGTCGGTATTTGGAAAAAAAAGTTATAATTATTACACGTTATTACGGATTATTACACGTTATTATGCGATATTACGCGTTATTACGAGTATTACCGTTTATTACAAAGATACTATAAGACATTACACAAATACTACTCAGTGTTACGTATTTTTTTAGCAACCTTGAGCTTCATAACACACATTTTTTTGTCGGTATTTGGAAAAAAATATTATAATTATTACACGTTATTACAGAATATTACACGTTATTACAGAATATTACACGTTATTACGCGATACTACTCGTTATTACGAGTATTACCGTTTATTACAAAGATTCTATAAGACATTACACAAATACTACTCAATGTTACGTATATTTCTAGCAACCCTGAGATTTATAACACATTTTTTGTCGGTATTTAGAAAAAAATGTAATAATTATTACACGTTATTACGGAATATTACACATTATTACGCGTTATTACGCGTTATTACGAGTATTACCGTTTATTACAAAGATTCTATAAGAAATTACACAAATACTACTCAGTGTTCCGTATATTTTTAGCAACCCTGAGCTTCATAACACACATTTTTTGTCGGTATTTGGAAAAAAATGTAATAATTATTACACTTTATTACGGAATATTACACATTATTACGCGTTATTACGCGTTATTACGAGTATTACCGTTTATTACAAAGATTCTATAAGACATTACACAAATACTACTCAATGTTACGTATATTTCTAGCAACCCTGAACTTCATAACACACATTTTTTGTCGGTATTTAGAAAAAAATGTAATAATTATTACACGTTATTACGGAATATTACACATTATTACGCGTTATTACGAGTATTACCGTTTATTACAAAGATTCTATAAGACATTACACAAATACTACTCAGTGTTACGTATATTTCTAGCAACCCTGAGCTTCATGACACACATTTTTTTTCGGTATTTAGAAAAAAATGTAATAATTATTACACGTTATTACGCAATATTACACGTTATTACGCGATATTACGCGTTATTACGAGTATTACCGTTTATTACAAAGATTCTTTAAGACATTACACAAATACTACTCAATGTTACGTATATTTCTAGCAACCCTGAGCTTCATAACACACATTTTTTGTCGGTATTTGAAAAAAAATGAAATAATTATTACACGTTATTACGGAATATTACACATTATTACCCGTTAGTACGCGATATTACGAGTATTACCGTTTATTACAAAGATTCTATAAGACATTACACAAATACTACTCAGTGTTACGTATATTTCTAGCAACCCTGAGCTTCATAACACACATTTTTTGTCGGTATTTGGAAAAAAAAAGTAATAATTATTACACGTTATTACGGAATATTACACATTATTACGCGTTATTACGCGTTATTACGAGTATTACCGTTTATTACAAAGATACTATAAGACATTACACAAATACTACTCAGTGTTACGTATTTTTTTTAGCAACCTTGAGCTTCATAACACACATTTTTTTGTCGGTATTTGGAAAAAAATATTATAATTATTACACGTTATTACACAATATTACACGTTATTACACAATATTACACGTTATTACACAATATTACACGTTATTACGCGATACTACGCGTTATTACGAGTATTACCGTTTATTACAAAGATACTTTAAGACATTACACAAATACTACTCAATGTTACGTATATTTCTAGCAACCCTGAGCTTCATAACACACATTTTTTGTCGGTATTTGGAAAAAAAAGTAATAATTATTACACGTTATTACGGAATATTACACATTATTACGCGTTATTACGCGTTATTACGAGTATTACCGTTTATTATAAAGATTCTATAAGACATTACATAAATACTACTCAATGTTACGTATATTTCTAGCAACCCTGAGCTTCATAACACACATTTTTTGTCGGTATTTGAAAAAAAATGTAATAATTATTACACGTTATTACGGAATATTACACATTATTACGCGTTATTACGAGTATTACTGTTTATTACAAAGATTCTATAAGACATTACACAAATACTACTCAATGTTACGTATATTTCTAGCAACCCTGAGCTTCATAACACACATTTTTTGTCGGTATTTGAAAAAAAATGAAATAATTATTACACGTTATTACGGAATATTACACATTATTACGCGTTATTACGAGTATTACCGTTTATTACAAAGATTCTATAAGAAATTACACAAATACTACTCAGAGTTACGTATATTTTTAGCAACCCTGAGCTTCATAACACACATTTTTTGTCGGTATTTGGAAAAAAATGTAATAATTATTACACTTTATTACGGAATATTACACATTATTACGCGTTAGTACGCGTTATTACGCGTTATTACGAGTATTACCGTTTATTACAAAGATTCTATAAGACATTACACAAATACTACTCAATATTACGTATATTTGTAGCAACCCTGAACTTCATAACACACATTTTTTGTCGGTATTTAGAAAAAAATATAATAATTATTACACGTTATTACGGAATATTACACATTATTACGCGTTATTACGAGTATTACCGTTTATTACAAAGATTCTATAAGACATTACACAAATAATACTCAGTGTTACGTATATTTCTAGCAACCCTGAGCTTCATAACACAAATTTTTTGTCGGTATTTGGAAAAAAAATGTAATAATTATTACACGTTATTACGGAATATTACACGTTATTACGCGATATTACGCGTTATTACGAGTATTACCGTTTATTACAAAGATTCTTTAAGACATTAAACAAATACTACTCAATGTTACGTATATTTCTAGCAACCCTGAGCTTCATAACACACATTTTTTGTCGGTATTTGGAAAAAAAAGTAATAATTATTACACGTTATTACGGAATATTACACATTATTACGCGTTATTACGCGTTATTACGAGTATTACCGTTTATTATAAAGATTCTATAAGACATTACATAAATACTACTCAATGTTACGTATATTTCTAGCAACCCTGAGCTTCATAACACACATTTTTTGTCGGTATTTGAAAAAAAATGTAATAATTATTACACGTTATTACGGAATATTACACATTATTACGCGTTATTACGAGTATTACCGTTTATTACAAAGATACTATAAGACATTACACAAATACTACTCAGTGTTACTTATTTTTCTAGCAGCTCTGAGCTTCATAACACACATTTTTTTCGGTATTTGGAACAAAATGTTATAATTATTACATGTTATTACGGAATATTACACATTATTACGCGTTATTACGCGTTATTACGTGTATTACCGTTTATTACAAAGATTCTATAAGACATTACACAAATACTACTCAATGTTATGTATATTTCTAGAAAACCTGAGCTTCATAACACACATTTTTTGTCGGTATTTAAAAAAAAATGAAATAATTATTACACGTTATTACGGAATATTACACATTATTACGCGTTATTACGCGATATTACGCGTTATTACGAGTATTACCGTTTATTATAAAGATTCTATAAGACATTACATAAATACTACTCAATGTTACGTATATTTCTAGCAACCCTGAGCTTCATAACACACATTTTTTGTCGGTATTTGAAAAAAAATGTAATAATTATTACACGTTATAACGGAATATTACACATTACGCGTTATTACGCGTTATTACGAGTATTACCGTTTATTACAAAGATACTATAAGACATTACACAAATACTACTCAGTGTTACTTATTTTTCTAGCAGCTCTGAGCTTCATAACACACATTTTTTTCGGTATTTGGAACAAAATGTTATAATTATTACACGTTATTACGGAATATTACACGTTATTACAGATTATTACACGTTATTACGCGATACTACGCGTTAGTACCAGTATTACCTTTTATTACAAAGATACTATAAGACATTACACAAATACTACTCAGTGTAACCTATTTTTCTAGCAACCCTGAGCTTCATTCCACACTTTTTTTGTCGGTATTTGGAAAAAAAAGTTATAATTATTACACGTTATTACGGATTATTACACGTTATTATGCGATATTACTCGTTATTACGAGTATTACCGTTTATTACAAAGATACTATAAGACATTACACAAATACTACTCAGTGTTACGTATTTTTTTAGCAACCTTGAGCTTCATAACACACATTTTTTTGTCGGTATTTGGAAAAAAATATTATAATTATTACACGTTATTACAGAATATTACACGTTATTACAGAATATTACACGTTATTACGCGATACTACTCGTTATTACGAGTATTACCGTTTATTACAAAGATTCTATAATACATTACACAAATACTACTCAATGTTACGTATATTTCTAGCAACCCTGAGATTTATAACACATTTTTTGTCGGTATTTAGAAAAAAATGTAATAATTATTACACGTTATTACGGAATATTACACATTATTACGCGTTATTACGCGTTATTACGAGTATTACCGTTTATTACAAAGATTCTATAAGAAATTACACAAATACTACTCAGTGTTCCGTATATTTTTAGCAACCCTGAGCTTCATAACACACATTTTTTGTCGGTATTTGGAAAAAAATGTAATAATTATTACACTTTATTACGGAATATTACACATTATTACGCGTTATTACGAGTATTACCGTTTATTACAAAGATTCTATAAGACATTACACAAATACTACTCAATGTTACGTATATTTCTAGCAACCCTGAACTTCATAACACACATTTTTTGTCGGTATTTAGAAAAAAATGTAATAATTATTACACGTTATTACGGAATATTACACATTATTACGCGTTATTACGAGTATTACCGTTTATTACAAAGATTCTATAAGACATTACACAAATACTACTCAGTGTTACGTATATTTCTAGCAACCCTGAGCTTCATGACACACATTTTTTTTCGGTATTTAGAAAAAAATGTAATAATTATTACACGTTATTACGCAATATTACACGTTATTACGCGATATTACGCGTTATTACGAGTATTACCGTTTATTACAAAGATTCTTTAAGACATTACACAAATACTACTCAATGTTACGTATATTTCTAGCAACCCTGAGCTTCATAACACACATTTTTTGTCGGTATTTGAAAAAAAATGAAATAATTATTACACGTTATTACGGAATATTACACATTATTACCCGTTAGTACGCGATATTACGAGTATTACCGTTTATTACAAAGATTCTATAAGACATTACACAAATACTACTCAGTGTTACGTATATTTCTAGCAACCCTGAGCTTCATAACACACATTTTTTGTCGGTATTTGGAAAAAAAAAGTAATAATTATTACACGTTATTACGGAATATTACACATTATTACGCGTTATTACGCGTTATTACGAGTATTACCGTTTATTACAAAGATACTATAAGACATTACACAAATACTACTCAGTGTTACGTATTTTTTTTAGCAACCTTGAGCTTCATAACACACATTTTTTTGTCGGTATTTGGAAAAAAATATTATAATTATTACACGTTATTACACAATATTACACGTTATTACACAATATTACACGTTATTACACAATATTACACGTTATTACGCGATACTACGCGTTATTACGAGTATTACCGTTTATTACAAAGATACTTTAAGACATTACACAAATACTACTCAATGTTACGTATATTTCTAGCAACCCTGAGCTTCATAACACACATTTTTTGTCGGTATTTGAAAAAAAATGAAATAATTATTACACGTTATTACGGAATATTACACATTATTACCCGTTAGTACGCGATATTACGAGTATTACCGTTTATTACAATGATACTATAAGACATTACACAAATACTACTCAGTGTTACTTATTTTTCTAGCAACCCTGAGATTTATAACACACATTTTTTGTCGGTATTTAGAAAAAAATGTAATAATTATTACACGTTATTACGGAATATTACACATTATTACGCGTTATTACGCGTTATTACGAGTATTACCGTTTATTACAAAGATTCTATTTGACATTACACAAATACTACTCAATGTTACGTATATTTCTAGCAACCCTGAGCTTCATAACACACATTTTTTGTCGGTATTTGAAAAAAAATGAAATAATTATTACACGTTATTACGGAATATTACACATTATTACGCGTTATTACGCGATATTACGCGTTATTACGAGTATTACCGTTTATTATAAAGATTCTATAAGACATTACATAAATACTACTCAATGTTACGTATATTTCTAGCAACCCTGAGCTTCATAACACACATTTTTTGTCGGTATTTGAAAAAAAATGAAATAATTATTACACGTTATTACGGAATATTACACATTATTACCCGTTAGTACGCGTTATTACGAGTATTACCGTTTATTACAAAGATTCTATAAGACATTACACAAATACTACTCAATGTTCCGTATATTTCTAGCAACCCTGAGATTTATAACACATTTTTTGTCGGTATTTAGAAAAAAATGTAATAATTATTACACGTTATTACGGAATATTACACATTATTACGCGTTATTACGAGTATTACCGTTTATTATAAAGATTCTATAAGACATTACATAAATACTACTCAATGTTACGTATATTTCTAGCAACCCTGAGCTTCATAACACACATTTTTTGTCGGTATTTGAAAAAAAATGTAATAATTATTACACGTTATTACGGAATATTACACATTATTACGCGTTATTACGAGTATTACCGTTTATTACAAAGATACTATAAGACATTACACAAATACTACTCAGTGTTACTTATTTTTCTAGCAGCTCTGAGCTTCATAACACACATTTTTTTCGGTATTTGGAACAAAATGTTATAATTATTACATGTTATTACGGAATATTACACATTATTACGCGTTATTACGCGTTATTACGAGTATTACCGTTTATTACAAAGATTCTATAAGACATTACACAAATACTACTCAATGTTATGTATATTTCTAGAAAACCTGAGCTTCATAACACACATTTTTTGTCGGTATTTGAAAAAAAATGAAATAATTATTACACGTTATTACGGAATATTACACATTATTACGCGTTATTACGCGATATTACGCGTTATTACGAGTATTACCGTTTATTATAAAGATTCTATAAGACATTACATAAATACTACTCAATGTTACGTATATTTCTAGCAACCCTGAGCTTCATTCCACACTTTTTTTGTCGGTATTTGGAAAAAAAAGTTATAATTATTACACGTTATTACGGATTATTACACGTTATTATGCGATTTTAATCGTTATTACGAGTATTACCGTTTATTACAAAGATACTATAAGACATTACACAAATACTACTCAGTGTTACGTATTTTTTTAGCAACCTTGAGCTTCATAACACACATTTTTTTGTCGGTATTTGGAAAAAAATATTATAATTATTACACGTTATTACAGAATATTACACGTTATTACAGAATATTACACGTTATTACGCGATACTACTCGTTATTACGAGTATTACCGTTTATTACAAAGATTCTATAAGACATTACACAAATACTACTCAATGTTACGTATATTTCTAGCAACCCTGAGATTTATAACACATTTTTTGTCGGTATTTAGAAAAAAATGTAATAATTATTACACGTTATTACGGAATATTACACATTATTACGCGTTATTACGCGTTATTACGAGTATTACCGTTTATTACAATGATACTATAAGACATTACACAAATACTACTCAGTGTTACTTATTTTTCTAGCAGCTCTGAGCTTCATAACACAAATTTTTTGTCGGTATTTGGAAAAAAAATGTAATAATTATTACACGTTATTACGGAATATTACACGTTATTACGCGATATTACGCGTTATTACGAGTATTACCGTTTATTACAAAGATTCTATAAGAAATTACACAATAACTAGTCAATGTTACGTATATTTCTAGCAACCCTGAGCTTCATAACACACATTTTTTGTCGGTATTTAGAGAAAAATGTAATAATTATTACACGTTATTACGGAATATTACACATTATTACGCGTGATTACGCGTTATTACGAGTATTACCGTTTATTACAAAGATTCTATAAGACATTACACAAATACTACTCAATGTTACGTATATTTCTAGCAACCCTGAACTTCATAACACACATTTTTTGTCGGTATTTAGAAAAAAATGTAATAATTATTACACGTTATTACGGAATATTACACATTATTACGCGTGATTACGCGTTATTACGAGTATTACCGTTTATTACAAAGATTCTATAAGACATTACACAAATACTACTCAATGTTACGTATATTTCTAGCAACCCTGAGCTTCATAACACACATTTTTTGTCGGTATTTGAAAAAAAATGTAATAATTATTACTCGTTATTACGGAATATTACACATTACGCGTTAGTACGCGTTATTACGAGTATTACCGTTTATTACAAAGATACTATAAGACATTACACAAATACTACTCAGTGTTACTTATTTTTCTAGCAGCTCTGAGCTTCATAACACACATTTTTTTCGGTATTTGGAACAAAATGTTATAATTATTACACGTTTTTACGGAATATTACACGTTATTACAGATTATTACACGTTATTACGCGATACTACGCGTTATTACCAGTATTACCGTTTATTACAAAGATACTATAAGACATTACACAAATACTACTCAGTGTAACCTATTTTTCTAGCAACCCTGAGCTTCATTCCACACTTTTTTTGTCGGTATTTGGAAAAAAAAGTTATAATTATTACACGTTATTACGGATTATTACACGTTATTATGCCATATTACTCGTTATTACGAGTATTACCGTTTATTACAAAGATACTATAAGACATTACACAAATACTACTCAGTGTTACGTATTTTTTTAGCAACCTTGAGCTTCATAACACACATTTTTTTGTCGGTATTTGGAAAAAAATATTATAATTATTACACGTTATTACAGAATATTACACGTTATTACAGAATATTACACGTTATTACGCGATACTACTCGTTATTACGAGTATTACCGTTTATTACAAAGATTCTATAAGACATTACACAAATACTACTCAATGCTACGTATATTTCTAGCAACCTTGAGATTTATAACACATTTTTTGTCGGTATTTAGAAAAAAATGTAATAATTATTACACGTTATTACGGAATATTACACATTATTACGCGTTATTACGCGTTATTACGAGTATTACCGTTTATTACAATGATACTATAAGACATTACACAAATACAACTCAGTGTTACTTATTTTTCTAGCAGCTCTGAGCTTCATAACACACATTTTTTTTCGGTATTTGGGAACAAAATTTTATAATTATTACACGTTATTACGGAATATTACACGTTATTACAGAATATTACATGTTATTACGCGATACTACACGTTATTACGAGTATTACCGTTTATTACAAAGATACTATAAGACATTACACAAATACTACTCAGCAGGGACTGACACGGAAACGAAACAAAACGCCAAATCAATTTTGTGTAGTGTCGTGTTCAATCACAAACACATTTAATAATTTATAATGTTTTCATGTCCTGACCGGACACTTTTAAATTAATGAAATGTTTTCGTGTCCCGACCAGACACTTATAAAAAAATTAAATGTTTTCGTGTCCGTACACGCCACTTTAAAATTTTTTAAATGTTTTTGTATCCGAATACGACACTTTTAAAATAATTAAATGTTTTCGTGTCTAAACACGATACTTTTAAAATAATTAAATGTTTTCGTGTCCACACCCGACACTTTTAAAATAATCAAGAGTTTTCGTGTCCGCACACGATACTAAAACTTTTTAAATGTTTTCGTGTCCGGATAGGACCTACTTTCTCATTGTAAAATATTCTCATGAACAAATTTACTTGTTACGCCATATTGGATCCGCCATTTTTATTTTTTTCATTTTTGAAATTAGATTTGGATTCAGTGATCCCAAAAACTAGCAACTCTTCTTTCTCCTCTCCTCCCTCATCACAAAGATTAAAAATTTAATTAAATTAATAATAAATTATTCATAATAAATTAAATTAATTAATTAAATATTTCAGTGACTAGACATGAAACATTAAAAAAGAATTATGTCTCGTATCCAAACACGAAACGTTATTCAATGAGAAAATATGTTGTGTCTGGACACAAAACCTTTTATTATTTTAAATGTGTCAGGTTTGAACACGAAAACATTTCTTTATTTCAAAAGTGTCAGATACAAACACGAAACGATATTCGATGAGAAAATGTGTCGTGTTCTGACACGAAACGATATTCGATGAGATAATGTGTCGTGTTCTGACACGAAACGTTTCTCGACTAGAAACTGTATCGTGTTCGGACACGAAAACATTTCTTTATTTCAAAAGTGTCGGGTCCGGACACGAAACATTATTCAATGAGAAAATGTGTCGTGTCCTAACACGAAACGATAATCAATGTAGAAATGTGTCGTATCAGAACACAACACATTAGTCAATGGGGAAATGTTTCGTGTCCGGACACGTAACACATTAGTCAATGTGTAAATGTGTTGTGTACAGAACAGAAACGGAAACGACACGAATGATTCGGGCAAGTCCCTGCTACTCAGTTATACGTATTTTTCTAGCAACCTTCAGTTTCATAACACACATTTTTTGTCAGTATTTGGAAAAAAATGTTATATTTATTACACGTTATTACGGAATATTACACGTTATTACGAGTATTACCGTTTATTACAAAGATACTATAAGACATTACACAAATAATACTCAGTTATACGTATATTTTAAGCAACCCTGAGCTTCATAACACACATTTTTTTGTCCGTATTTGGAAAAAAATGTTATAATTATTACACGTTATTACGGAATATTACACCTTAATAACCTTAATCTTGATGAACGTGGAAAAATGTAAACAAAAATAACATACGTTTAATTAATACTAATAATCACACAAGTTTATAAAGCTATTAAAGTCAAAGTTAATTATTCCAATATGTAATGAATAGTAACAATTTAAAACTCACTAATACAATAAAATTCAAATTCTCTCGTTTAATTTCTTCAGTCTTTAAGAAAGTAAAATTTTATATTGAGCAATTAGATTAATAAACATTATCTTAGTGTAAGCTTTGAACTCTAAATTATTGAACACATTTAAACTTATTGAAAGTCACGGCCATTAAAAAAAGTACCTTAAGGTATCACATCGGCACTAATCGGAGTCGAAAGTTTGTAGCTCGCTTTACTACTTCCCGCACTATACTTTCGCCCTCAACTCCCTATACTCTCAGCCCATACTGTACCTACTTCTACAAATACACTCGTACACGTATACCCCACACTAGCAGCGATTGGAAGGAGTAGTAGGTTTGACAACGTCGCTATAAGTCTCGCTTTGACTACTGTGGACTACTGTCTCTCTCTATCTAATGTTACCATCCTGCGATGTTGCCACATCAAAGTGGCGGGTGTGCTATATATTGCAAATGACGTCATGAAATAGAATTAACTATAATAATCTTGGTATTTATTCATTCATTCATTCTGTCCGGACCCCTGCTGGGTTTTCGGTGACAGAGAAAAGAACAAGTTATGGAGAGAGAAAGATATATCTTTATTTTGCAAATGAGGGTTCGCTTGACCTGCAATCTTTTAAAGAGGATTAATTAATAACTCTGAGGACCCAGGTAATAATTTCTTTCTCCCTTTATCACGTGAAAAAACTATAAAGAAAGTCTAAAACTGAATAGGTAACGCATACCTTTCTTTCTTACACCAAGGAATATAACATAAGTACTTCTTCGTTTAACATTGCGTTTCTCTATCTAGACAATTCAAAATGGCATAAGATCACTTTTTTTCAATTTTATATATTTTTGTCCACATTTTGGTATTACCATAAAGTTTGAACTCTTTTCCACATAATGCATATATTCTATTTAAATTATATTGTGATTAAATAGAAAAATTTCAAGTTTTAGGAACTTGATACATTTTTCTTGTTTTCAAGGTTTGTGTTAAACAGTGGGACACCTATTATTAAATAATGAATATTTGTTTCAATAATAATATTCTGCTTCATACTTTGTAAATATATATGTTTTGCATTAAATAACGTTAACAAATGTTGCAAAACACTTATATTTTAATAATATTTTACATTTTTATAATACGATGTCAAGTTTCATATAAAAAATTGTTATTATTTTTTTTTACGTTTACAGTACTGCTGATCATACGTCATAATTTGGTCATAACATAAAAACAATTTGGAGGAAAATTTGAATAGTCGTTCTCTTATCAAGTGTTATTTTTCAAATGTTGCCGAACAATAATTGTAATAATTATAAATTTTGAATTTTTTAATGTTTTTTAGCATAAAAAAATCACATTTTTAGTCGCTGTGTAAGTATAAATGCGCATGCGTATAGATAGTGTGTTGTCATAAACATGGTTTACATTTAAATTTTGGTCGAGTTTCTTTAAGTAGTTTTTCAGAAAATTAATGTGACCTACTGTTTAAACTGTCCCACTGTTTATCACTCTCCTCTACCTATATTAGAGCCCCAGAAAATTTTAATAAAAAAATTTAAAAATTATTACCTGGCCCCTCAGAATTAATCTTCATTAACAAAGGCTCTATTGTCCAAGGATTGGTATTGTTTGTGGTAATTGTTCTGAGAGTCTAATACTGGTATATACATATTTTTTTTATTTTGAAAACAGAAAGAAAGAAGAGTAAGATTTTTAGGCGAAGATATTCTTATGTTATTTTGAATCCTCTAGATAGAGAAATGCAATATTAAATGAAAATTATATGTTATATTCCTTGATGTGAGAAAGAAAGATATACATTACCTCTTCAGTTTTTGACTTTTATCTTTATATTTCCTTGTGATAATACACGGAAAAAATTTCGAGACGTCGGACGTGCCGATGTCAATGTAAACCTACTGTACATTTCATTATGTACTCAGAGTTAATCTTCATTAACAAAGGTTCTATTGGCCAAGGGTTGGTACATCTTTATTTTTCTATATAATAAATGTGAAAAAAGAAATTATTACCTGGGTCCTCAGAGTTAATCCCAATTAACAAAGGTTCTATTGTCCAATGGTTGGTTTTTTTGTGGTATTTGTTCCGGGGTTTTAATACAGGTATAAATACGTATATATGTTATTTGTAATGAACTACTGATTACTCATATAAGAGTGTCCTTTTTGCACTTATTGGCTGATCAGTAGTTACTGATTCATAGTTACTCATAGTTCTCTCATTCTTTTGGATATTTGGTAGTTTTATTGGATAAAAGGCAAAATTGGTTATATTGGATTAAAGTAAACATTGGTTATATTGGATTAAAGGAAAAATTGGTTATATTTAGTAAAAGGTAAAATTAATTATATTGAATTAAAGGAAAAATTGCTTATTTTTAATAAAAGGTAAAATTGGTTGTATTGAATTAAAGACAAAATTGGTTATATTTAATAAAAGGATAAATTGGTTATATTAGAGAGAGTGAGCAAAAGGGTTAAAGATATTTAGATTTTCATCAATCAAAAATAAAATTAAACGAAGTATACTATGGCCAACATAAAAGAGTATGTTATTTTAAGTGATAAAGATTTAAAAATTATTGAAAATAGAAATAAATTGTTAAATTACATGCATATGTACAAATTTGAAGAATTATTGAGAAAAGATTCCAATTCATTTTTCAATGTGCAAAGTACTTTGTATGTACAAATGCTTGATTTTATTGTCCCAATTAGAGAAGGTGATAAACATATTAAAATAGTTTTTAGCGGTAATAACAATTATGGTCACTGAATTTATGTTTATTACGATAGAGTAAGGCTTTATATTTTTGATAGCCTTAATGAGGGGTGTTTAAATGTGCTTCAAATAAAATGTTTAATTAGATTGTTCCCTTTTAAACCAACAGTAGTTTTTGAAGCTGTTAATCAACAACTTTTTGGTAGTGTTTAGTGTGGAGTATATGCAATAGCATTTGCAACATCTGTATTATTTAACGTAATGCCAAACCGTGTAAATTATGAAACTGATAATAACAAAATGAGAAACCATTTTAAGTCAATGTTTGAAAATAATCGCTTAAATCATTTTCTGGCAGTAAGAACGTCTCACAATAGGAATTCGATAATAGAGAATAATTAGAACCGTCTTTTCATAAATTGAACTTAGGAACAGAAAAATTATATTTTAAACTCTTGTTCTGTTTTTAATACTTTGCACAGTAATAATATTACCAGAGTTCTATTAACACAATATTTAAAAATTAAACATTCTCTAAATGACACTAGTGAAAAGAAAATAATTCGTACAACTGATAATAATGTGAACAAAATTTCACCACATGAATATTTAAAAATGAAGAATTTTCTGAGTAAAGAAAATGATAAAAAGATAATTCGAGCAATTAAAGAGAAGGGAAGAAAAAGGAAGGCAAGGCGCGAAGTTACATATGAGCAGAAAATAATAAGACAGGAGAATGAGAGATTGAGAAAACGTAATCGTAATAAAACAGAAATATAAAAGAAAGTGCGTCAAGAAAAGAATTTGGCATGTAAAAACGATAATTGGAATAAAAAAACTGCAGGAGTTGCAATAATGCCTTTTAAAGATTTCAATGAAAGTAAAGTTCCACAGAATTATTTAGGTTTAATAAATGTAGAATGTAAGTTTTGTAATGCGTTACATTTTTTGTGTGAAAGACCGTCACATAGATACATCACCGAGGAATGTCCCCGTGAAGAGGACATTATGATATCGCCTGAATGTCACAAAAATATTGCCGCTTGATATCAGCTTGACATTCGAGCAATATTCATTGCTACTTGGGTGGTAGATTCAATATAAAGAAATTTTTTTTACATTTCTAATATTAAATTTTTTTGAAAAAAATGAATAAAAAATATGGTTAATGCACACTAGCAACGTAGTCGGCCGCTTGCGGACGACAAAGTTGCTAGTTTTTAATTTATAATTACAAATAAACGGTACGGTAAATTATAAATTTCTTTGTATATTTTAGTTCCAAATTTATTCGTGAATTTAACATTAGTTTTTGAAAAAAATTTATAGAAAACTTCTGATGATATTTATGAAAATGTACTTCTCCCTCATACATTAGTCCCGTCTCCCATGCAAAATAAGCTACTTTGATTGCTGATATCTCTGGTTTCGTACGGCGAAAATTCTTCATATTTTGCAAAATTTGTCAAGAATGATAATAAGAACACACTGAAAAAAAATAGTATTGAATTAGGAAAATTTTACTTGCTTCAAGTAAACCGTGTAATTGAATAGGGACAAGTCAATTACGGCATTGGTTCAAGTAAACGATTGTCTTGAGATAGTATATTTGGGACGAGAGCATATATTCTTGATCCAAGAAAATATGGAATTCGAGCAATATATTAATCAACCAAAGGCAGTAACGTAGACCACTATGCCATCCTGACTCAATTGATGGCTTTCAAAAACTCCTATTTAAGTTTCACATCCATTTGGAGAGAAATATTTTCTTGGATCAAGAATACGGGATTTGTATTAAGTAAAAAATTAAATCAAAGCAAATGCATAAAACTATTTGATTCAAGAAATGAAAATTCTTCAGACAATATTTTATTGTTTTGCTTAATAACCTAATATTCTTGATTGAATACTTTTTGGTACTTCGGGAAAATAAAATATTGGATTGCGATTAATAACATATTTACTTCTGCCAAATACTAAATTCTTAATTCAAGAACTATGCGTTAATCAAGTTAATTAATTAAATAAAAAATATTTGCAAGGAAACAAAAAAATGATTTCCTTCAAGATTATATCACTATTTCAACTGAAAAAATAAATTATTTCATTTAAGATAATATATTATTTCTAGAAATTGAATTAATGCTTAAAGTATATTAAACACTTGGATTGATTAATGTTTAATTTAATTTAATTCTTTGTCACTCACTACAAAAAAACTTGAAACGAAATTTATCTGCATAAAACTGAAAACGATTATAAATTATTACGCCGTGAACATGCTGCAACATGAGACACACGCAGCTGTTTGTGACTTTACGTAGCTGATGCGCGCGCAGTGAACTCTCGTAGTAAATCAGCGTGCTTAAGTTTGGAAAAAATATTTCTTTGATTGAAAGAAATTTTTCTTTAGATTAAACATGTCAGTTAAAAAAATTTCTTTAGTTCAAAACGTTCCAAAATCATTTTTTCTTAAAATCAATTAAATTTTTCTATTAAATAAATTTTATTTTTGACTTAATAAGTGATTTTATAAAATGATTTCTTTGTTTCATTCAAATCATTTTTATGTGTGTAGATAATCGTATTTTTCAATAATGAATATTCTTAATCAAATAGCGTTACTTTTCAGATACACAAAAAAATATTTTTCCTATTCTAATAACAATATTGTCTTTATATATGTACGTGTACTTACTGAACAATTCGAATAAATAAATTAGGGAATCAAACTTATAATATGTATACAAGTTTATATTATTGCTTCAGGAAAATTGCTTGATTGCATCACTTAATTCGACCGAGAAAATAAATTATTTCAATTAAGGGAATATAATATTTATTCAAGAAATTCAATGTTTTTGAAACATGATAATATAGAAATGCACTAAGAACAATGAAAATTCAATATAATTAACGTTTATTTCAAACAATATAATTTTTTATCAGGTTTAAACAAATATTTAATTATATTAATCTTCTTATTTTCTTGGCTCAAAACTATAAGTGTTGGATTAAGTAAAAAATGTTTTAAAGGAAACAAAAAATTGATTTGATTCAATTGTATGACTTAATTCTACTGAGAAAATTAATTATTTCAATTAAGAGAATATAATATTCTTTTAAGAAATTCCATGTTTTTGAAACACGATTATATAGAAATGCACTAAGTAGATAGAATATTTAGTTTAATTCGTGTTTATTTGAAGCAATATAACTTTTTATATAATTTAAACAAATATTTAGTTATATTAATATTCTGATTTTCTTGTCTCAAGACTATGAGTGTTGGATTAAGTAAAAACTGTTTTTAAAGTGAACAAAAAAGTGATTTGATTCAAGAAACTAAACGACTCCACGTACTTTACTTAACATAAGAACATAATATTCTTGTCTCAATACTTTTTGGGACTTCGTGCAAGTAAAATATTTTTTTTGAAAGAATAACATTATTTGCTTGTATGGAACTCACATTTTCTTATGTCAAGTACATTGCCCAATGCTAATAACTACTTGGCACAAGAAAATAAATTTCTTCCATTAAGATGATATTGGCTTGATTCAAGTAAAGTATCTCAAGTAAATGCATTTACTTGATTCAATGAACTTTTTTCAGTGCATATGGTAAAATTTTCAAAAAAATTTATAGAAAACGGTTTTACCGATGTGATACCTTAAAGTCACATTAGTGACTTGATTTTTAAAATCTACCACAATAAAATTCAAATTTCGCTTTGAATTCTTTCAGTCTTTATGAAACTACAATTCTAAATTAAAAATTTCGATTAATAAACACTTGCTTAGCTTAATCAAACTTTCAAGCTTAAGGGGGGAACACCAGTTGTAACTCAAAAAATAATGCTTTTTACAAGAATATTTTCCAAAAGAACAATGAATCTTTTTAAAGAATACTATTTATTAGTTAAAAGTACATGTAAAAAGCTGTAATTTAAAAGAAAAAAAAATTTTTTTTAACAAAAACTTTTGGAGATATGAGCCATTGAAGTGGCGCCTTAAGAAAAAAGGCGAATTGCGGTGACCAGCATTCTGCAAGTATACTTCGTCTGAAATACAAAAATGAAATTGATTTACATTTATTATAAGATTATCTAGTTCGTGATCGAAGGATTTAAAAAAAAAAAAATTTGACAAAATGGCGACCTGTCAAAGTCAAAAGTATGATTTTCGTTAAAAAAATACGGTCGATTTTCAGCTATATAATAATAAGTTTTGCATAAAAAAAATCCTTCGATCACGAACTAGACTTATATGTGTAAATGAAGCACACTAAATTTTAAATAAATCGGTTTAATGGTATTCGAGTACTCGTGGTCACCGACTTGGAAAATGTCATTTTGAGAAAAACGCATTCAAAGTTTCAACTTACTTTTTTTTTGTTCAGAAGAAATTTTGTTTCCAAGTTACAAAGAGTCATCGATTCCTGGACCATATAATAACTCTTCCGCAGTGGTTGCCGTTTCTAAATCATAGGAAAAGGCCATCTGTCGTTAGGGTCAGGTATGGCTGGCCACCTTGTATGAAGCCACAGGACGCGCCGCTGCAGTGTTCTGTATATCTCATTTATTTTTCACCGGATCAACTTTGAAATTTACAGACACATTTCTAAATATGTATACTTTAAGAAAATGCACAAAAAAATCGATTTTTCGAAAGTTACAACTGGTGTTCCCCCCTTAAATTATTGTGGATATTTAAACTTAATGAAAATCACGGCCTTTAAAAATGATATCGTAAAGGGACATTAGTGACTTTACGTTCCTTGAGGTGCAGGTTCCAATAAGAATATTCTAAATCATACCCTAGAAAAAAATTACACGTGTAGATTAGGCCACATGTAATTATAGGTGTAAATTATACTTTGATATTTTTCGAATATTTTTCAAAAAATTACACGTGTAATTATTTTAAAAATATTGGAAAAATATCAAAGTATAATTTACACGTATAATATTTTGAAAAATATTCGAAAAATATCTAAGTATAAATTACACGTGTAAAAATTTTAAAAATATTCGAAAAATATTAAAGTATAAAAATTTTATATTAATAAATTAATGAATTTAGAGGGAAATGTCTGCGCGCGCTTTACTAATTTACCGCGTTTTATGAACCATGTGCTCTGACATTCTTGAATTTAAGTCATATACTAAGTGATTTTACTACGAAGAACAGTGATTATATTTGTCGGTTCATAATATGGAAAAAATAAAATTTGCTTATGTCAGATATAAGGATGATTTTTCATTCTCTAATGTGAAAATTAATAAAATTAAAAAATTTTATCCTTTAAACATTAAGGACTTTGATATAAATTTCAATTATATAACGTCGAAAAAAAGGTCGCATCGTTGCGGCACAAATCATCATGTTGGGTGGTAAGTAATTTATTAATATTTTTATATTAATTTTATAATGTGAATTTTAATATTTTTTAAAATGTACATGATTATAATTGAAATATATAGTAATTGAGCTACCGGATCAAAGAAGGGCACATAACCCATTTGAATTACATTAGTTATGTGTCCTTCTTTGATCCGGTAGCTCAATTGTATCTTCGATTTTTTTGGAAGCGAAGGTACAAGTACCCTCTTTGGGACAATTTATAAAATTATTACTGTTATGAGACAAACTTAGATAACATTAAGTTAAGATCTATACATAAAATAGTAAAGCGAAAAATATTTTCCATGATAAAACTAGTTTATTATTAAAATTTTTTATTAATGTTTATAAATATTTACTATGATTTGAGAAACAATTATTTAAAATTGAAATATATTTTGTACTTTTTACACAAATATTTTCTATTTTGATACTTTTTCCCTAAATTGAAAAATATTGACTAAAATTTCTACTATATTTTTTAAAAAATTTAATATATAATTTAATGTAATTTGTTTTGAAAGTCACTTTAAAGACATGTTATTAGTTACTTTTAAGTTATTTGAAATATCTTAATTTAAGATGTTAATAGTATATTTGCCAAAATGCTGCATATATTTTTGATACCTATATTTTTATCTTATGAAGGCTTTTTAAGCGTGTTTATCATAAAAAAATGATTTTGAGAAAAACACATTAACAGCCACGATACCGCTTCACGTTACAATGGTTGCGCCATCCACTATAACGGATTTATCTTTAAAACTAACACTTAAATCAACTGAATATTTTGAAAAAACATTTTTGACATATTAATTAGTAAATTTATTTTAAAAAATGTTCAAAAAATATGTGTATTGTGTCAAATAAAATAAGTAATACAAAAAGGGAGGTAAAAAATATCATTTTCCAATTTAAAATTTTATTATAAAATACCAAGTAAATCATATATTTCTACAGGATAATAATAGTAAAAGATGATGTGAATACAAATCATTTGATCAATTACGTTGTGTTATTAAATGAATCCATTTCAAAACAACCAAATCAACTAACTTCAATTCTTATATTTACCTTTTCTCTAAAATATGTTATTATATTTGAAAGTTAATAGTAGCTGAAGTTCGCATTGAAGTACAGTATGTAGAATATTTTTTGTTGTTTTCATTGATTTTTCGTTACTTCAAAGTTAGCAAAATAAGAGATAAATTTCCCAAAAAAAATTTGAACAAATTTTCTTAAAAACACAAGTTTTTATTTAAAAATTTTTATCATATTGAAGAACAATTATTTATACATGCAAGATTTTTTTTTAATTATTAATTTTAATAAAATTTTTAATTAAAAAATAAATCTTAAAAATTTTAGATTTTGTAAAAATCAATGTTTTTTTTAAAAAAAAAGTAGATGCTAGGATAATTTCGCCTGGTTAAAACTGATATAGGCCTTAATTTATATTAAAAATGTTGAGTAAAGAAAAGATAGTATTTTTTAAAAAATTGATTTTCATGTTTTGTGAATCATTACCTATTTTACATAATTGTTTTTAAGTTTCAAATTTAAAACGAAATATTACAGAGAATTTAATAATCATTAACAAGAGCTAACAAAAATAATTTAATTTATTTATTCAAAGTATACGGGCAGTGCCCATTCGTACAGTGTACTATGATACGATAATCCTAATTTAAACAAAATTAATCAGCCGCGCTAACATTATTGTTCCCATCATACATAAAATTACGCAGTTCAATTATAAACTTATTTAAAGAAATACCAAAAAAGTTAACACTCATACTACACTGATTTGCCTCCTTACATAATCTGTTGATTACAGAATTGTTCAAATAGTTAGTTTTATTGAAAGGAATGTGAAACAATTGTTGATGTCTTGGAGATTTTAGGGGTATATGCAAATAAAATAGACTCAGAAATTCTGTACAATTAATTATGCCGTTAATAATTTTAAACAAGAAAAGCATATCGGCGTATAAAAATCGCTGAGATTAAAACGGAATATCAAATTTTAATCTTAAGTCTGTGTAGTCATGATTATGATAATCAATTGGTACACCAGTCTGTTTAGCCATAAAACGAAGAAATCTGTTCTGAACACGTTCGATATCAGTTAACAGGTAGCTCTGATAAGGTTTCCACAGTACAGAGACGAATTCAATTATAGGCCTAACTAGTGCGAAGTACAATTTTCTCAATACAAAAGGATTTCGAAAACATTTCGCATTTCTAATGACAAAACCCAAGGCTCGGGTAGCTTTATTAATTGTATAAGTAATATGATCTATAAAGGAAAATGAGTTGTTAATCATTACCCCAAGGTCGACAATCGTGGACACTCTCAAAAGTACCTTTTTATCAACAAAATAGTTATTATTAATGAAATTCGAAGATGTAGAAAAGGATATTGTTTTACATTTGTTGATATTTAAAAATAGTTTATTCTTTTCAGACCAAGATAAAAGCTGATTGAGATCATATTGCAATTGCATATAATCACATTCATTAGAGATTGCTATAAATAATTTCAAGTCGTCAGCAAATAGTGAAAATTTACAAAATTTAAAAATGAAGTTTATGTCGTTGATGAAAAGCACAAAGAACAGAGGTCCAAGATTTGATCCCTGGGGGACTCCAGAAGTGGCGGAAAATATATTAGAATAATCATATTTAATTCGAACTGACAAGGTTCTGTCTTTAAGATAACTTTCAATCCAAGTGATTAAATTAGGAGAAAAACCCAGAGCTTCAAGCTTTGCCAAGAGAATGCCGTGATCCACCTTATCAAAAGCTTTGGCAAAATCAGTATAGACCACGTCAACCTGCAAACCATCTTCAAAATTATTAAGCACAAAATCAGAATAAATACTTAAGTTTGTCAGAACCGATTTGCCTCTCACGAAACCATGCTGACTCTCAATAATCAACGAATCTACTTGTCTATATACATCGTCATGAATTATGCTTTCAAATATTTTCGCGATAGTGCTTAAAATAGTTATTGGTCGATAATTAATAACATCATTCTTGTTTCCGTCCTTATATATGGGAACAACAATTCCACGTTTCCATACAAATGGAAAAATTCCACAGGCTAATGACCAATTGAACAGAATATAAAGAGGCTCGACGAAAGAGGAACAGCAAGATTTCAAGAGAGAAGGCGGAATCTCATCTGGTCCAGCCCCCTTATTAACATCCAACATTTTAAGTTTTGACAAAATTGTTTCTCTCGATATATGACCAACAGTAATTGAATTATTTTTATTAATAACAAAGGCATTAGCTGAAATATTAGTAGAAGGTAGAGTGTAAACGGAACTAAAATAATTTTTAAAACAATTAGCAATATCTACATTGGTGCCTGCAACAAATTGATCATATATCATTTCATTAGGAATTCTAGAGGTTCCACGCAAAGTATTAACAAAACTCCAGAAATATTTTGGATTTGAGATAACTGAATTCTCAACACGAGCCATATAACCCTTATAGCATAATTTAGATTTAATTTTACATTCTGAACGAAATTTTGAAAAAATTTAGTAGTCGTGATGAGAACCAGTTTGTTTATAATTTTGATGAGCCGCCTTCTTCAATGATACCAATCGCTTTAGTTCTTTGGTAAACCATGATGGATAAGTGGATACAGATACAGATATTTTTGTAGGTACAAATAAGTTAAAGGCAGTGTATATATAATTGTAAAAAACGGAGACTGCATCATCAACATTAAGCGTGTTTAAAACATTTGTCCAATTTACATTTAGTAAATAAATATGCAGGTTTGCCAAATCTGCTTTGCTAAAATCATATCTAGCACGTGGACTACTGGAATTATCATTCACACTATTACTATTCTCAACATTATTACTTGTGGTAAAAATCAATGGTGGGTGGTATTTATCAATTGGCAAAATTGGTTCAGTTACTAAGTCCAAAGTGAAATTAGAGGAATTGTAAAAGACAAGATCCAGAATATTGCCCGATGCATTAACAAATTTGTTAACTTGATTAATATTTAAAAAATCTAATGTTTCGGAAATACGGTTGGCAATTCTATTATAAACTTTTGATGTACGTATTTTAGAGATACATGAAGTGTATCATTAATTACATTTTACATTAATTACATTTTCAAGAAAAAAAATTTCAAATGAAAATTTTTTTTACATCGCAATAAACAATTTTATTTCCTTATTAATAAAATTATTATTTATTATTATTGGTATTATTATTTGGTTAAGGTTTTCCATTTTCCACATTGTAAGAAGAATTTTGTTCTGTACAATTGATGAAAGGATTATTTATTGATGATAAAATTCATGAAGTGGCTACCTAGTCATTATTATTTTCTACATCATTACTATTATTTCTGTTTGATTTTTTTTAGAGAGGAATTAAAAAATTTGTTACTGAACTAAAAAAATCTCCTAATAAAGGAATTGATCAACCATAAACTGAATGAGGCGGATATCCCAGTATTATAATGGAGCAAAGCGATTTTATAAAATTTATTATTGCTAATATTGCTATTATTCCCGCACTTGCTTTTCCAAATAATATAAAGGAAGACAAAAATTTGTCCCATGATGATTCAACTATTTTTTCTAATGTGTTATCATTTAATAATTTAAAAATCGTTCCAGTATTGCCTTCATGAATATGACCACCTAATTCCCTAACAATATCATTAAGTAGAGATGGTTTCTCTAAAGAAAACATGATCCTTTCACGAAGTTCATTCAAATCAATGTTATTTATTTCATAATAACTCCATGTTATATTTTGTAATTGCGCTACATTTTGCGGAGATTCAGCTTTTGAAGGTAAAGGTGAAACTTTTAACCATTGATTATTTATTAGAAATAATTGTGGAAATATATTACTACATGGAATTTCTGTCCCCATTGAAGTTAATATATGTGTACGTGGTTTCAAAAAATACGTTACATTATTTCTAGATACTGCTAATTCTTCAAAACATTTTTCAACACGTTTAACCATAACTTCTACGGGTAAACATTTTACAATATGTACTACTTCTCCCGCAGCCACAGCCATATAACCTTCACTTTCCATCAAATTATATGCAAACTCATCTGGTGCTAGAGTTGCAAATGATAGTGCATTTTTTAATGCTTGTCTCTCCATTTCACATTTGTGGTTCATAACGTCGACGTATAAAGTTTGTAATTGTTTTTTTATATGTTTTTCAACATATATAAATTTAGAATTAATATAATTAAAAAGATTTAAATTGGATGCTTTCGTTTTTTCAGGAGTGGCAAATGATGTATTTAAATCAGTTTCAAAAATCATTAATTTTGGATGTTCAGTCTTAATAAATCCACAAACGTGTTCTTTACCTTTTGATGACAAAGCAAAGGTGATATCTTCTGTCTGAAGGGAGTACACAATTTCACTATTTTCTTTTACAAAACTATCAACTATTTTATCTGCTAGTCCTTTATATAAAACAGTATATTTATTAAAGTTACAATTATCTGTAGAAATATCTATATAATCGTTTACTTGAAGTAATTGTATATACTGTTTCGTACTGCTTATTGAGGTGTTGACTATATTACAACTTTCATCGTCCAAAAGCGAAAATGTTTTAACATTCATTTCTGGAGATCCACAGTCATATCCAATGAAACCATAGGTAAAATTGATGTGAAGAAAGACAAGAATCAAAATTGTTTTCATCATGGTACTGAAAATTAAAATTTTTTTTTTAATTTCAAAATTACTTATCCTCTTTAAAAGGTTTGGTTTATATTTCATAATATGTGACGTTCCACGACAAAAAAGACCTTATCTCCCAAATATGAATTAAACTTTAAACGTGATACAAGCAAGTTTTCTCGACAAATATTTGATAGATTTAGTTTAAATTTTGTAGATAACTGAATAATAGTAAGGTAAAAGTACCCATTATGGGACAATTTATGAAATAGTAAGGTAAAAGTACCCATTATGGGACAATTTATGAAATTTCACCTATTTAGAGAATCTCTCATTATAGTTATTCTCAAGGACAATCGTTTATTTATTTTAATTATATAATATACAAATAAAGAATAATAAACAATTAAAAGTTGAAAATAATTAATTGAATCAAACATAACTTCCAAATTTTGTTTGCATACAATTTAAGCTGTACTTATTCATGCATTTTATATACATTAATACAAAAAAGGCCACTAGAGGACAGCAGCAACGGCTCATACATTTTTTGTTTTTTTTATTATAACAGTATATTAAATTCAGGGGACTTTCTGGTTTAGCGTTGACAAAAAGACACATATTAAAACTTTTGTTGTAAAAAAAAGTATGAAAAATTTTAGTGTAGAGGGATTCCACGGGTAAAAGGAACAGTTGTCGGTGACAAGTTATCGATTTGGCTCAAATTTTTTAGGCGTATTCTACCTCTAAAAATACTCAACTAGCTAAAGTTTTAAGCCCCTACTCATAAAGAACACTCACAATCGTTAATTTTGTGAAAAGTGACATCTTTCAAAATGAAGATTGAAAAATTCATTTCTGCTCGAAAAAATGTTAATTTTGGTATAAAAAAAATTGGAAAGGTACTAGTCGATGGGAAATTTTCCAAAGAATCGAATGCCGTTGGAATTTTTAAGCTATCTCTAAACGCATGCGCAGTAGATTAAAAAAAACTGTTTTTTTAAATTTATAACTCAAAAACACCTATTTCGATTTGGCTCTAATTTTCAGGAATGACAGCTGAAAAGCTATACTTTAAAATGGTTATACCTAAAATTTGCATATTTTGAGTTTTTAACCATTTTTATGCAAAATAGTTGGCTAATTCAAATTTTTTCAAAGTTTCCTTACAGTATTTGCTTTTTGTGCGCATGCGCAGTTATATAGACAAAAACTAAGCCCAAATTCAAAATCCTAGGAAAATTTCCAATCAGTTATCTATATTCACACTTAATTTTTATTTATTCTAAACAAATTTTAACAGAAAAAACAAATACAAGTTATAATACGAGCATTACAAATATGAGAGTATTTAAAAAAAATTTATTTTTTACGTTTGTTTTTTCAACTTAAAATTTTTTTCAGTTTGGTGTAACGAAATCCACGTCAATTCTACCTTTTCTTCCCCACTCACCATCCTCTGAACCATCCCTCCCACGCACCCTAAATACATCCTAAGGGACCTTACTTCTGTCAAGGCCCAGAACCACTAGTGTTAATTTTAGACTTTGTAAAGAGACACGTATCTAAATCTACGGACTTAGAACGTGGCATTATTACGCTCATTTTAATAAATAAAGAATAATACTTTGTTTACGAATAATTTATTATAATTTACTTATTTCTTGTAATTAATAAATAAATAAATAATAAATTATCTACGGATAATTTATCATCTGATAATATTTATTAATTAAATTCAAGATTATAAAAACCCGTCACAAAAATGGCGATCCTGAGCCAGGATACGTGTTGAGTTTACCTTTTTACGGAAAGTCGCTACTAACTCTACAAACCGTATCTTGATACGAACCTGCAGTTAACTTACTGTAAAATTTAAGTGAATAGTGACGGAAGTGTTTTGTTTTTGATAAAGAAAACAAAAATATATACATAAATATTCTTTTAAATTGGGGTAAAATTAGTGGCTGAATTGAAGTAGGCCCTATTCTACGTAAACCGCTAATCTAAAAGAATATTCAATAGGGCTCGTCGATCTAGACGATAAGACCTCGGGAACGCTAAGCAGTGCGGTAAAACCCAGAATAAGAAGGAAGGAAGAACACCACTGGACCATTGTCATCATCCATCAAGAAAGAGGAGGCAAGTGAAAAATAAATATACGACAAATATATATATATGGGACGTTTCACGTCAACCGGCCCAGAGCTCCATCCAAAATTCTAATCAACGAAAATCAACTTATAACGGCTCAAAATAATCGTCAGCTCATACTGCTTCGAATAAAAAGTGGCGAATTAAAAAATTCAAAATGGCGTCCTTACTGTACCATGTTTTGCAAATTTTTTTACTAACTCAGCAAACAAATGTATTAATTACCTTGAGAAAATAATTGCAACTTGTTGGATAATGGGTCACTCTTATGTTTTTGGGGTCGCTGATTACGAATCTGAAGTCAGATTTTAAAAATTTTCAAAATTCAAGATGGCTGACCCAATATGGCGGCCATTTTTATTAAAAATTGATCAGATTCGCTTGAAACTTGCTACTCGGGGGTTTTTGGGGTCGCTGATTACGAATATAAAGTCAGATTTTAAAAATTCAAAATGGCGGATCCAATATGGAGACCAAAATTTTTCAAAAATTATCAGATTTACTTGAAACTTGTTACTCGTGGGTTTTTGGGGTAGCTCATTACAAATCTAAAGTCAGATTTAAAAAAAATTTTCAAAATTCAAAATGGCGGATCCAATATGTCGACCAAATTTTTTTTAAATTAATCAGATTTGCTTGAAACTTCTTACTCGGGGGTTTTTGGAGTCGCTCATTACGAATCTAAAGTCATATTTTAAAAATGTTCAAAATTCAAAATGGTGGATCCAATATGGCGACCAAAATTGTTAAAAAATTATCAGATTTGCTTGAAACTTATTACTCGGGGATTTTTGGGGTCGATGATCACGAGTCTTACGTCAACTTTTAAAAATCAGGTCACAGATCACGATTCAGATGTAAAAGTTGTTAAAAATTAAAAATGGTTGAGCCAATATGGCGGATGAAATTGTAAAATTTGTTTGCATTTATAAACTTAAATGTAATGAGGCTGATTTTTGAGGTTAAGGTTTTTAGAGTTAAGGACAGTTTTTGAAATTCAATTTGAGAATATTTGAAAGTTTCAGTTGTGCTTAAATTGTAAACAAATGATACACATACACTCGAGCGCTTATTAAGCGAACTGTTCTGGTGCGTCGTCCGCTCAAGCGGACTACGAAAATTCCCAAAAAATAAGAAGCGAACAATAAACGAGTCCGCTTAAATTGGTCCTCTTAAGTAGGGCTCGAGTGTAGATTAGCTCAAAACCAAATAACAAGGTTTGAGCGAATCCATCCAATTTTTCTGTGACCTGATTTTTAAAAGTTAGACGTAAGATTCGTAATCACCGACCCCAAAAATCCCCGAGTAATAAGTTTCAAGCAAATCTGATAATTTTTAAAAAAATTTTGGTCGCCATATTGGATCCACCATTTTGAATTTTGAACATTTTTAAAATATGACTTTAGATTCGTAATGAGCGACTCCAAAAACCCCCGAGTAACAGGTTTCAAGCAAATCTGATTAATTTAAAAAAAATTTGGTCGACATATTGGATCCGCCATTTTGAATTTTGAAAATTTTTAAAATTTGACTTTAGATTCGTAATCAGCGACCCCAAAAACCCCCGAGTTACAAGTTTCAAGCAAATCTGATAATTTTTGAAAAATTTTGGTCTCCATATTGGATCCGCCATTTTGAATTTTTAAAATCTGACTTTATATTCGTAATCAGCGACCCCAAAAACCCCCGAGTAGCAAGTTTCAAGCGAATCTGATCAAATTTTAATAAAAATGGCCGCCATATTGGGTCAGCCATCTTGAATTTTGAAAATTTTTAAAATCTGACTTCAGATTCGTAATCAGCGACCCCAAAAACATAAGAGTGACCCATTATCCAACAAGTTGCAATTATTTTCTCAAGGTAATTAATACATTTGTTTGCTGAGTTAGTAAAAAAATTTGCAAAACATGGTACAGTAAGGACGCCATTTTGAATTTTTTAATTCGCCACTTTTTATTCGAAGCAGTATGAGCTGACGATTATTTTGAGCCGTTATAAGTTGATTTTCGTTGATTAGAATTTTGGATGGAGCTCTGGGCCGGTTGACGTGAAACGTCCCATATATGGGGGATCTCGGGTGAAGTGATCAAAGTAAAAAAAAATTTTGTCTCAATTTCGCTCAAACTGGAGTAATTTGTACTTCTATTGGGTGGTAATTTATCGTAAAAAAATTTTTCAATTTGGACCAATATTTACTCGGGGGGAGGGGGTTGAAGTTTATGGATAGCGTTTTCTTTAATAATTTTTTTTTCTTGAGTATCAAAAAAAAAAATTTTTATCAACATCAGTTTCGATAGCTTTTTTAATGCTCTTTCGATTGAGGACATGCATTTTTGAAAAAAAAAATTTTTGAACCAAAAAAAATTAATTTCAAAATTTTTTTTGACTTTTTCGGGGTAAAAGGTACGATTTTTTTTTTTTTTTTTTTTTTAAAGGAAAGCTGAGATTTTTTCCTGTAGGGACATGTACTTGAAAAAATGGGACAAGAAAGATTAAACCTTGAAAATTAACATTTTTTATTCACTTTAGCGCTGCGATCTACCACGTGACACATTAGTAGTATGGTATTTGGAGAGAAACATTAATGCTCTCTGCATTTTACAGGGTTGAAATTGTTATTGAGTAAATACCTGTATTTCATCAACGTTTAAATTTGGATAATAATAAATGAATAATAATTATATAAAGTGGAATCTTGGAAATTATAAAATCGGTTCAAAAATAAATGTAGCATACTAATAAGAGTTTACTTTATTATAGTAATCAGTCTTATCAAATAAATACTCATTTATATCAATTCATCATTCATTTGGTTATTAATTTATCCATTTATTCGAATATTTGACTGCAATGAGTCTTTATTTGACTAAGAAATAATATAAAATGAATATTTTTTTCATTAAAGTTTTCTTCATAATTCATTACTTACATTATTATTGATGGAGACGACTGCTTTTCCCCGAAAGGACAAAATGTCGAATGGACAAAACGTCGAATAGCAAAACGTCGAATGGACAAAATATCGAAAAGCCAAACTGTCGAATGGACAAAATGTCGAAAAGTCAAGACGTCGCATAGTCAAAACGTCGAATAGTCAAAACGTCGAAAGGTCAAAATGTCGAAAAGTCAAGACGTCGCATAGTCAAAACGTCGAATAGTCAAAACGTCGAAAGGTCAAAATGTCGAAAAGCCAAAACGTCGAACGGACAATATGTCAAATAGCCAAAACATCGAACGGACAAAATATCGAATCGCCAAGACGTCGAACGGACAAAATGTCGAATAGCCAAAACGTCGAATAGCCAAAATGTCGAAAAGCCAAGACGTCGAAAAGTCAAAACTGCGAATGGACTAAATGTCGAAAAGTCAAGACGTCAAATGGTCAAAATGTCGAATGGACAAAATATCGAGACGTTATTTTGCTCTGAGTTTCCCTTCTATATAATGCACACTAGTTTGTGTTGCGTTTAACACTCGATAGATATCGCTAGTTGTATTGTTTTTAATGTTTTTTTTACATTTTTTTATAATAATAATAATAATAATAATAATAATAGTAGTAGTAAAGTAATTATTATAGTATAATAATAATAATAATAATAATACAAACTTTTAATTTTAAGCAGTTAAACTAGTGTGCATTATATAGAAGGGAAACTCAGAGCAAAATAACGTCTCGATATTTTGTCCATTCGACATTTTGACCATTTGACGTCTTGACTTTTCGACATTTAGTCCATTCGCAGTTTTGACTTTTCGACGTCTTGGCTTTTCGACATTTTGGCTATTCGACGTTTTGGCTATTCGACATTTTGTCCGTTCGACGTCTTGGCGATTCGATATTTTGTCCGTTCGATGTTTTGGCTATTTGACATATTGTCCGTTCGACGTTTTGGCTTTTCGACATTTTGACCTTTCGACGTTTTGACTATTCGACGTTTTGACTATGCGACGTCTTGACTTTTCGACATTTTGACCTTTCGACGTTTTGACTATTCGACGTTTTGACTATGCGACGTCTTGACTTTTCGACATTTTGTCCATTCGACAGTTTGGCTTTTCGATATTTTGTCCATTCGACGTTTTGCTATTCGACGTTTTGTCCATTCGACATTTTGTCCTTTCGGGGAAAAGCAGTCGTCTCCATCAATAATAATGTAAGTAATGAATTATGAAGAAAACTTTAATGAAAAAAATATTCATTTTATATTATTTCTTAGTCAAATAAAGACTCATTGCAGTCAAATATTCGAATAAATGGATAAATTAATAACCAAATGAATGATGAATTGATATAAATGAGTATTTATTTGATAAGACTGATTACTATAATAAAGTAAACTCTTATTAGTATGCTACATTTATTTTTGAACCGATTTTATAATTTCCAAGATTCCACTTTATATAATTATTATTCATTTATTATTATCCAAATTTAAACGTTGATGAAATACAGGTATTTACTCAATAACAATTTCAACCCTGTAAAATGCAGAGAGCATTAATGTTTCTCTCCAAATACCATACTACTAATGTGTCACGTGGTAGATCGCAGCGCTAAAGTGAATAAAAAATGTTAATTTTCAAGGTTTAATCTTTCTTGTCCCATTTTTTCAAGTACATGTCCCTACAGGAAAAAATCTCAGCTTTCCTTTAAAAAAAAAAAAAAAAAAAAAAATCGTACCTTTTACCCCGAAAAAGTCAAAAAAAATTTTGAAATTAATTTTTTTTGGTTCAAAAATTTTTTTTTTCAAAAATGCATGTCCTCAATCGAAAGAGCATTAAAAAAGCTATCGAAACTGATGTTGATAAAAATTTTTTTTTTTGATACTCAAGAAAAAAAAATTATTAAAGAAAACGCTATCCATAAACTTCAACCCCCTCCCCCCGAGTAAATATTGGTCCAAATTGAAAAATTTTTTTACGATAAATTACCACCCAATAGAAGTACAAATTACTCCAGTTTGAGCGAAATTGAGACAAAATTTTTTTTTACTTTGATCACTTCACCCGAGATCCCCCATATATATTTATTTTTATTTTCAAAACAAAAAGGAAGAAGATTAAGATTTTAGACGAAGATATTCTTATGCCATTTTGAATTGTCTAGATAGAGAAACGCAATGTTAAACGAAGAAGTACTTATGTTATATTCCTTGGTGTAAGAAAGAAAGGTATGCGTTACCTATTCAGTTTTAGACTTTCTTTATAGTTTTTTCACGTGATAAAGGGAGAAAGAAATTATTACCTGGGTCCTCAGAGTTATTAATTAATCCTCTTTAAAAGATTGCAGGTCAAGCGGAACCCTCATTTGCAAAATAAAGATATATCTTTCTCTCTCCATAACTTGTTCTTTTCTCTGTCACCGAAAACCCAGCAGGGGTCCGGACGGAATGAATGAATGAATGAAGGAATGAATTCAAAGATTATTATTACCTAATTGTTAAACCTGCCTAGTAAGAAGGGAGGAATAGAGAAAGATTGAAATTTTGCATATATTAAGCATAAGTTGATCATTTTCAATTCTTCTGAATGGGTGAATTTACGTTTTTACTCAATTCCTCATTGAACATCAAAATATATAAAAAATAAATTCTTTTCTATTCACAGTAGAGATAACTCAATAGAAAAGAATTCAGGCTTCTTATATTTCTTAATGCGCGAAGTTTCTTATTTTCAAACTTTTGGAAGCGAATAGAAAAAAATTTAATGTTTGGAGAGTAAATTTTAAATGTCGCATTTTGGACCGCATTTAGAAGAATAGAAAATGTATAGAATAAATGAGGCATTTCTATGTTTTACAATTGACAGCGTCAGGTTGTTAAGAATAATATGTATAATTTAGAGTATAAATTTTGGCCAAGTCAATTAAGAAGAATTGATTTTTCTACTTTTTTTTGCTTCATCGAGGAATTGAATAAAAACGTGAATGCTCCCATTCAAAAGAATTGGAACTCTGAGTTCTTTTCAATTATTCGCCTCTTACCGGGAAATTATTTTTGTACTTGAATATTCTGTAAAATAGAATTTTAATAATACTAGTCAATATATGAGACCTGAACTATTTATTTATATTATATGGAAATATTTCCATATGCTTAAGAAAATTCTGGTAAAAAATTGAGTGCTGATTAAGTATTAGCATTGTATAAATTACATTAGTTTGTTAAAAAAATTTGCTATATCAACATTGTTACTTAATTTATTTTCGAAAAAATTGGAATGTATGCAGAATTCACTTGATTGAAATTTAAGTTCATGTCCATGTCATTCTAAATTAAAATGTCGAAGTTAATAAATTTCACATTAAAACTAGGTATTAAAATTCATATACCATTTTTGTGTTGTAAAGATGAAAAAATTTTGTAATTTTTATTTATTAACACAATTAATCATTTAAAACTATTTAAATTGACAAAATTATTAATTGATATCATTAATGTTCATAAAAATATATATATACGATAATATACTCTTTGTAATAATGAACATCTGAAAAGCTGTTTGATGACTTAACAAAATAATATAAGTATCTGTTTAATGTGTTCGTTATAAGAGACATTTTCTCAAAAATTTTTATAACCTCCCCTGGTCGAGTGCGTTAAGGCGCTCCCAGTGCGGTTGAGAGTTATGATGGTCGAGGGTTCGAGTCTCAGAGTCAACTCATCGGAAAATCCTAGTTTGAGAGATGAATAATCATTTTTTCTATTTTTTCTATTCCCAGAACATATAAGTCAATAGAAAAGAATTCAAACTTCTTATTCTTCTTAATGCGCAAAGTTTCATATTTTCAAATTTTTGGTAGCGAATAGAGAAAAATTAAATGTTTGGAGAGTAAATTTTAAATATCTATTCCTTTCAATCGACAGTATCAAAATTTCTGAAGCGCATTGAAAGGAATAAGAAATTTGGAGAGTGAAGTGGATATGTCTATTCCTTTTAATTGGCTGTGTCATTTTGGCCAAGTCAATTAAGAAGAATAGATTTTTCTACTTTTTTTTGCTTCATCGAGGAATTGAATAAAAACGTAAAATCACCCATTTAAAGGAATTCAGATTCTGAATTCTTTTCAATTCTTCGCTTCTTACCGGGTATTAGGCTGTGTCAGTTCATCGAAATATTTCGAGTTCAAGATATGACGTCAGAGGCCTGGAGGGACAACAAACAGACGACACAATGTTATTCTTACGGGGAAGAAAATTTGTTTCCACTTTCATCAATTTTATTCATACTTTAAACACGGAAAACGCTTGTTGACATATAATAAAATTAAAATGTGTGTTGAGAATTAATTTTGTTATATATTTGATGCATTTGCATTGATAGATTCTCTGAATTCGTGATAAAATATAAATTTTGAGGTTAGGTGTGTTTGTTTACTAACTTGAAATCTTTTACTGCTGCGGTAATTCCCACTTAAAATATATATTTTATATCTTTTTTAATAACATGCATACTTGATATTGTTTAATAATGTTGTTACATCCCGGGCGAAAGGCGAGGTTGAATTTAATTTTAATTAATAAAATCAATTTTAAAATTTTTGGAGGAATGGTAGGCTGATTAAGTCAAGTTGGTAAAGCTTGACCATTTATTTTTATGTGAGAACGTTTGTTCCTATCGATCCTACGGGGGTAGTCTTTTAATTTATTTTACTATTAAATAATTGCCTTGACTTATAGTTGTTAATTTAAATATAAATTTAGGTATATGAGAATCTCAGTGAAGAATTTTATTGATATATATGTTGTATAATTTATTAATATAAACGAATTAAATTAAAATGTTACAATAATGTTTTATGTTAAAAGATGTTGTTACAAGAATTGTGAATTTTAAAATATAGTACTTACAATTACCTCTGTTCAGAGGGCAGAAACAAATATAAATTGACAAGTTGGCACTTGTCCTTGACGCTGTGAGTTTTTACAACTCCTGAAAAGGAACGGTTGAGAGTTCCTCACAGTTTTTTAGTTCGTAAACTCCGAAATGCACACACGTCACGTTTGCAAAATCGTTAATTTGAGAATACACTAATACGACGATTAACAATAAAATTTAATAAATGACAAGCTTACAAATCTGGCGATGCTGATTACTTGCTCTAATACCGAACAACGAGTAAATATATACTGTTCGAGATGCAAGAGTTACAGTCGTAATAATTTTAAAGTAACCGAAGGGTCAAACTTACGATGGTAATTTACTTTAAGAAATGAATTATAGAATGATTCCGGAGCAACTGACAAATGACAATGCATTTGCATGGGTTTTTATACTAGAAAATCATCCTCAGTGGGAGTAAATAAGTTCAAAGATCACCCCATCTCCAATCTTGACTCTTAGATCTTTCATAGAATTAAGACAATTCTCAGAACTTAGATGGACACCTGCATCCTGTATCGCATAGCGCAAGTATCGCTATTACATCGTCTACAAGCATCCTCCAATAGTACTACGCTCGAAAACTGTGCTTGCGCCTCGCTAAACGCATACATAAGTCATAAGTCCACTCGTTGCTAGAGAGTATTGTGCGTAGTAGTGTCAAATGGCATAGGTATAATTTCTAGGAATTGCCTACCAACAGGCTTTTGATATTCAAGTCAAAGGTTAGCCTATGCTATTTGATACAAGTGAGAAATTGAACATTGCATAGAATTTTATACTTTATGCAGCTGCAAAAATAATTCCTAAGAATTAGCCAAAGAATTGCGTGGAAATCATATTAGGAAAGTTTTTATATTGAGCATTATTCATACTTTTGAATAATAGCATTTTGTAATCTTAAAATATTGAAAATATGAGGTTTGTTATTTTGATAATAATAGGTAATTGAATTTTATATAATATTGCAAAAAGAAATAATTAATTTTGAAAAATTAGGGCGAAAACTAGTATAGATAGTTTTCGCTCTTGTTCAACAACCACACGCGATTCCTCAGCATATGAGCATAGCCCTTCTGTAGCGGGAGGTCACCTTCGGTGATGCATCTACGCGCCATATCTATACTCACATATCCATGCCTGTACGCACTATATCTACATACATTGTTTGCTCGCGTCGAGTCATAGCATGCAGGCAGAGATATGCATATATATAGACATAGACACATGTAATGATATATATGAGTCAATGCTTCACTATAATATTAGAAATAATTATAATTTTAGATTATCAATTTTGAAAGATTGAGAGTAAAGCTTTGTTTACTATTATTTTTACTACTTATTATATGCCTATATAAATGAAATATATTTTAATATATTTTTAAAATTTTTGTTACTGGGATGTAACAATATTGTTAAAATGTAAAATGTGATTAGTAAAGAAACTTTTCTAACCTCAAAATTTATATTGTATCACGAATTCAGAGAATTCGTGATGAAATCACGAATGAATCAACTATATAACAAAATAAATTATCAACAAACATTTAAATTTTATTTTATGTCAACAAGCGTTTTCCGTGTTTAAAGTATGAATAAAATTGATGAAAGTGGAAACAAATTTTCTTCCCCGTAAGAATAACATTGTGTCGTCTGTTTGTTGTCCCTCCAGGCCTCTGACGTCATATCTTGAACTCGAAATATTTCGATGAACTGACACAGCCTAATATGCACAAAAAATTCAGTTACTACCCAACTCTGCTTTCGTGCAACAATACAGACGTTGAGTTATAATTTCACAGTTCTGATTACACTGGCACACAAAAAAAAATTGATGCTCTGAGCTTTTGACCAGACTATGACTACTTTATGTTTTCGGGGTCGCTGAAACCGAATCTGAAGTCCGTTTAACCCCATCACCCTAGGGTTTTGAGAAAACTTCAAAAAACATCAAAATTTGACCCCAAATTTTTGAAATCAAGAAAAAATTTTATCTCCAAGTCTTATCATGACTACTTTATGTTTTTGGGGTCGCTGAATGCAAATATAATGTCTATTTAACCCTATCTCGTCAGGGTTTTGAAAGAATAAAAAAAAACATAAAAATTGGCACCAAAATTTTCGAAATGAAATAAAATTTATATCTCAAAGTCTTACAATAATTACTTTATGTTTTCGGGGTCGCTGAAACCGAATCTGAAGTCTGTTTAACCCCATCACCCTAGGGTTTTGAAATAACCCCCAAAAAACCTCAAAATTCGAACTCAAAATTTTGAAAAACTAGAAATATTTTGATCTATAAGATTGACCATGATTACTTTATGTTTTCGGGGTCGCTGAAATCGAATCTGAAGTCCGTTTAACCCCATCACCCTAGGGTTTTGAAAAACCCCAATTTTGAGGTTTTTTGGGGGTTATTTCAAAACCTTAGGGTGATGGGGTTAAACAGACTTCAGATTCGGTTTCAGCGACCCCGAAAACATAAAGTAATCATGGTAGGACTTTGAGATATAAATTTTATTTCATTTCGAAAATTTTGGGGCCAATTTTTGGGGTTTTTTTGGATTATTTCAAAACCCTGACGAGATAGGGTTAAATAGACATCATTTTTGCATTCAGCGACCCCAAAAACATAAAAAAGTCATCATAATACTTGAAGATAAAATTTTTTCTTGATTTCAAAAATTTGGGTCAAATTTTGGTGTTTTTTGAAGTTTTCTCAAAACCCTAGGGTGATGGGGTTAAACGGACTTCAGATTCGGTTTCAACGACCCCGAAAACATAAAGTAGTCATAGTCTAGTCAAAAGCTCAGAGCATCAATTTTTTTTGTGTGCCAGTGTTATTTACGAACTGTCGTCAACTGTCAGTTGTATTAGTCAAAGATATTTTCATTAATAGAAAATAATTATAGGAAAAATATTTCCACGTGCAATTAGTTATTTATATAAAATTCGTGGATTTAATAAGTTAAGTGTAAAATTACTAATATTTTTATTAAAATTAGACAGTTTACTCAAATATGACATCCATTTTTCTAGTAATATTTTAGTAACAGTTTTATCCATCACAAATTTATCCTTTACCCTGTATCCTAACGACTTTTATCCTCTATCTTTACAATTTTTTACCCACCTTTTTTTTGTGAGATCAAAAGAAAATTAGTTTCAGCGGCGTTTAGTCCAAATGATAATTAGGACAGATGAAGATTATTTAAAATGATAATTATGGGAAATTGCGGGAAATTGTGTTCTGAATCCAAGTAATAATATTAGTATATACGACTTTTAGGCCAATTAAATTCAGGTCAATTAAGCTTTATGCCATTTAAAATTTGAACAAAATTCATGAGTCTGTAACAATATAATTATTTCAGATCTCCCAACGAAAAATAAAAATCTTCATAAAAGCAACCGGAAAAAAATTAAAAAGTAAACAGAACGTAAAGCGAATCGGAGCATAATGAACGACACATCAGTTTTTGTACAACATTCATCAAATTTACAAGGAGCACTTTCCTAGGACTCTCTCCATTTTGGAAAAGCAACAAGAAAAATGAACCTTTGATTTAAAAAAAAATTCAACATTTCCTTTAATAAAAATAAAATGAAATTTAACTGAATTAAAAATTAAATACATAAACAAAAATTTTCGTGAATAATAACACAAATTAACTGAAAACAAAAGAAAAATGCAAATTAACATTGTAAAAAAATTTCATTCATGAAAAAAATCATCATTAATGGTCATTCTAAATGATTAAATTTCTGGTATTTCTTTTGTTATTTGTCCACTGTCCGCTCTTTTTAATTCTCGAAAACCTCTAAGAATTTGTTGAAGAGATAAACCACATTGTTCCAAAGTTTAAACATCCTCTTCTGATTGAAGGTGCATATAAATTCTGGCTCCTTTAAAAAATTAAAACAATTAAATCTAAAACAACTGATTTGGGATCTAAAATACTGTGATACGCCATCTGGTGACGACCCCATCCCATGTGCGAAAACCAACATGGGCCAAAATTGGCCAAGCATTGTCAAAGCGGGCACCAAGTCTTGGCAGACAATATTGGCCCAACTCTTGTGGTGTTAACTGCGGTTGGACGTCGGCAGCCAGGTATCAGACGTCATTACTGAGCCAATCTTGGCTGCCATTAGTGGCCCAGTATTGTCAAAGTTTAAAAAAGTTTTAAAAATTATAATAATTAATTAATTAACTAATTAATTCATTATACATTTATAATTCAAGTCCTGACAGAAAGCACAATTGTTTAAACATTTTAGTTTAACTTTATATTGGTTAATTTAGATTTACGATAACTTTATTTGTTTGTAAGATATTTCATTTTTTATTGTTATTTAACTAAAATTGAACAAAAATACTTCATATAGGGCTTTTGGATGCTTGTTGTTAGTAAAAAAATAAAATATTTTACAAACAAATAAAGTTATGTTAATTCTGAACTTACCAATTGAAAGTTAAGGTAATTCCGCATCCAACGAGCCCTATATGAAGTATTTTGGATAAGTAGATTGTTAATAAACAATTGCAATGTTAACTAATTGTTTATTAACAATCTACTTATCCAAAATACTTCATACAGGACTCGTTAGATGCGGGATTACGTTAAGTTTCAATTGCTAACTTCAGAATTACGGTATAAAATTAATTAATATTTCAAAAACTTTAAAAGATCCCACTCTGAAAATTACATGTTTTGTAGGAAATTAGCAAGCTTTCCATTGAGATAGTTAAAAATAATTTTAAAAAATCCGAGTTTGAGATAAACGTAAATTAACATTTTGACCTTGAATTTCAAGGTCAAATGTTATTTAAAAAAAAATTAATTAACAGCGTGTAGCCCGTCAAAAAAGCTTTAAAAATCATTATATATATGTTAACTTTTATGCATTCTACTTATAAATATTGTACATTGAAAAAAATTTTTTTTTTCAAAAGTCAAAAATTAAAAACGTTGTAATTCAAAAACTATTTTATTAAATTCAATAATAATTGATTTTTAGACTTTCACCAACAATAACAACATTTTAGAAAAGTATGGATTAAATTCGAGAACTTTTAATTTTTTTTCTGACATTTCAGGAATTTTGACTCATATGTAAAAAAGTTTTTCCAGATCCTCCACAGCCATTAATATACAAGCATTTAGAACTATTAAAAGAAGAATCTTTTATGACTTCAAGTATATAATCAACTATATTTTTTTGTTTAATATTTAATTTAGTATAATTCTGCTCTCCTATCTTGATATGTTCAAAAATATTCATATTATCAACCTGCACAGAAAAACTGTCATCTATGTCTAATAATCCCTGAAAATAAGTTAAATTATGTCCTTCATTTAATAACATTGATTTTATATGATTATAAGCTGTTTTTTCAGCTTCAATATTGTCAATTTTTGAATTTTTTTGAATAATCTTCTGACATTTGCCCCTTAAATTGTTACCAAAGTTTTTCAGGGTGTACAGGATGACAATGAATTAGAATTCTTACAAATAATTGTCGAAGTGAATGAGGCATCATCCATAAAGTAGTTTCTTCCATTGTCCTAATCCACTCACTATCATCTTCTATAAGTCCTAATGCCAAACAGGCGGATGTAAAAGATTCATGAACAACTCCATTAACTGTTCTTAAACTTTGGAAAGAAGTTACCCCTTTTACTGTAAGCAACAATAATCTGAGGTGAAAGAACTCCAATTGACGTGGATTTACTGAATAGATTCTTCCTAATACTTTTTCCTTACGAATTCTTTTTTCCATTCAAGAGATTTCATCACCCACGGATAATGTTCTGGTATTTCTGAATAATAATACTGACAAGCAGTACTATCACGTTCATTAAGTTTAAAAAAATCCATCAATTTTGTATTTTTTGCAAATCAAAAGAAACATTGTTATTATTTTTCCCTTCGCGAATGATAATATTCTGCTCATTTGGTAAATGTATTGGTAAATGATTAATACTATGGCTCTTTTTCCCCAAAGGTTTACTTAAAATTCTCCAAACTGCCTCAACTGCACCTACATACCCATTTTCTTCATAATGATTAATTTCATTGTGATTAACAGTTACCTCACCATTCACATTTGTAATAATAATGGATGCAGCATCATGACCCTTGCAAATATATTTATATAAATATTTAACAGATTTGATACTTGAAACTATTTCCACATTTATGTGACAATTAAATATTTCTGAAAGTATAGGACTATATAGAACTACATTAGAATTATCAACAAAGAATGCATTTGGTCGTTCATACGTTTTATTATTATTTCTTCGCCGACAACGAACATAACAATTTTCTTCAATTGTAGTTTCTTCTTGATAACTTTTTGGAAAGTTTTTTGAACATTTTCCATCAGTCAAACACCAATCTCCACAAGGTCCGTGAATGTTATTTTGCATTATTATTTTATGTAAGCTAGGGTTAATATTTTCATCAGGAATTTCTGCAGAAATATAACGATCTACACTTTCAACAGTTAATATTTTAGAATTTTCCTTCAATATAACAAACAAATGAATATGTGGCAATCTTCGCTTTTAAAATTCAATAACATAAACATACAACTTGACTTCTCCAAACAACTTAATGTCAACAATATGTTGTAGTAGATGTTTTCCTTTTAATGCAAAAACCCTAGTTACAATATCAGGTCTATCAGCAGCAGTTTGGTGAGGTAATAAATTTTCCTTTATCTCTTTCCAATTTGCATTACATGTCATTGTAATAAATAAATCCGGTCTACCATGTCGACCAACAATAGCCATGGCATCCTGATATTGTTGCATCATATTACGAGGTGATCCTATAAAAGTGGAAGGCAGTATAATCATTTTTCCAACATGTACATCATTTTCTAAATCATGATTTTGTAAATGATCGATTAGTCCTTGATATGTTTCACTTCTCAAGTGAGTTTGATTGTTTGCACAAAATCGCAATCTATCTTTCTCTATTTTTACATAATTGTTTACTACCCATTGTTGAAACAATCTTCCCCCATATAAAAATTGATTGAATTCCTTATCTCTTACAGCAATTTTGTATTTACAATAGGCAGACCTAGAAATAGTATGGTTTCTACTTCTAAAATCACTATCGCTACGAATCATTAATATTATAACCTCCATTTCCAAGTGGATAAAATATGGGATTCATCCATTACTCAACATTCGGATCCAAATTACTCACTGATTTTAATTCCTCAGTAGACTTGTTATAAACCGTTACATAGGATTCTGGTATTTCTCCTTCTGAATTTGTATGAAAAATAGCAGCAACTTCATTAAAACTTTGAAAATTATACCTTTTTTTATCAAATCCTTTTTTCAACGTAAATAATAGTTGTAACTCTGGAATATCTTCATTATTTTGTCTTGCCAATTCAGCTTCTATTTTAATTACTTCTGACATCATCATAAAAGATTTTGTGTATACATTTGAAGTTCTCATAATATTTTCTATAGTTTGTAAAAGTTCTTCATCCAAATTTTCGTTACTTTTTAATCTATAACGAATTGCTTCTTCAGGATCATAAATAAACAATTGACCAAAACATGGGTCTTCACCTTTATCCGGAAATAAAGCACTATTAATTTGGTAATATATTTGACCTTGTATTTTGTAACAAAATGGTCCCCTTCTTCTGTTATTAAAATTAATTACGTTAGCGTTTAAAGATGCAAAAGAAAAAGAATTATTATACAGTCTTATATTCTTTTTAAAATGACCTGACTTTGTATGAAGTCTTTCCAACAATATTCTTAAATCTTCTGGGTATTGCACTGATGACAATATAACACCACCATGACCACAACAGTCATTAAAACTATCTTGTTTACCACTAACTCTTTCATCTTTAAAATGCTTAGCTTGACAATGATTGCAATAATAATTCATTTTTCCCAGATAATTTTCATTAGAATTTGATTCATGAATAATATTGTCATTGGATCTGATTGGCAAAGGAACAATTGATTTTTGTGTACTAAGTATCAAGTTTTGATTCTTATGATAATTTTTTTGAAATTCATCCCTACTATTTTCACTTTTCTCAATAGCAGAATTTTTTCCTTTCAGACTACTATCATATAATTCTGAATTTTTTATTGCTGGAACAGGAGAAATTGCATTTATTAAATCAATAGATTCATTATAATTTCCATTTTTCAAAACATCAACCAAAGATCTTTTTTCATTTTCTTTTTTTAATTTCATTTTTTCTCTATATTTTTTTTGGTATTCTGCCTGGCTCTTTTTTTCATAGACGAAAGATCCACTTCGTCTGAAAGTTTTTTATTATTATTCTTTCTTTTCAACTTTTGTCTATTGCAATAATTTCTTTGATTTTCTACTGCACTCTTTCTGACAGTTTTAATTAAAGGATTTGTTTGCTTTACAGTATCCTGTATATTCGTTATTGTAGGAATGCAATGGGAACAACAGTATTTTCTAATGTTAGATATATTTTATATAGAAATACTATATTTATCGCTGATTAAGAATTTTTTGAAAATTACGAAATTGAAGATTCATGCATGTTCTCATCATTAAAATCATTAACTTGACTGGACATATCTTTATGTTTAAGTAATCCTTCTCTAAATTCTTTTTGACATTATTCACTGCCTTTTTTATGAAAGAAGTCTATTTCATTATTGATAAATTCAAACTTCCTCTTATTCACATGTTGTCCTTGGAATTCTAACTGACTTGTTTGCATTTTTTTAGAGAAAAAATCTACTTTATCTGAATGAAATAAATTTTTTATTTTACTTTTCGATTTAAGTACGTCACAATAGTGTTTCGTGTTTGAATGATTATTAATGTCCTTTGCACTATTTAAAATTCTTGCACAGGGAATTTCTTGATCATTAATTTTATTACGGTTTATTTTTCCACATAAGAGTTCTTCAACTGGATCACTTAGAAGACACTCCCAATTATACTTAACAATTAAACGTGGATTAATAGAATTTATTATAGCCGGAAAACGACTTAAATGGTTGTTTTTAAAAATTAACTTCAAATGATTTCTCATGTGATAATAATCATAAGAAAGAGTGTTTGGCATTTCATGAAAAAATAATGATGTTTCAAATGCTATTGCAAATACTCCACAATCAAAACTGCCTAACGGCTATTGGTGAACTTTTGAAAATACCAAAGGTGGTTTAAATGGATATAATCTAATTAAATAGCTCATTTGATCCTCATTTAAAGAGCCTTTGTTAAGACTATCAAAAATATAAAGTCTTGTTCCATCATAGTAAGTGCAAATCCAGTGACCAGATTTGAAAGAACTACTAAAAAGAATTTGAATGTGTCTCTTATTTTTATCGATTGGAATTATCATATCAAGTACTTGTAAACATAAAGTACTTTGCATATTATATAACATACTTGATTGTCTTGCTAAAAGCTTTTGAAATTTATGTATATGATCATCATTCAACATTGCATTTTTATTATCTATTATATTATAATTTTCATCACTTAAACTAACTATTTCTTTTATTATTAGCCATGATTTTTATTTTGTAAATTTGCCAAATATGATGAAAATCACTTTTAAATAAATAACTTCTTTTTCTTCAAAAGATAGAAATATGAAATATATGATAATCCAATTTAATTTTAAATGTCCATTTCCATTTCTAGTTTTCTCACATTTCTTTGTTTTCAATTTTGCCTTCATTCTTTATTTTCAATTTCCTTGTATCCAATAATCACTTATTTCCATTTCCTATTTCTAATTTCCAATTTCCATTTCCAATTTCTATTCTACTTTTATTCAACATCCATTTCAAATTAATACAAATTCCAATTGCAAAATATAAATAAACTTACATTATAAATATCTATAGAAAATTTCTTATGTATTATAGAAAAAAATATAAAAACTGGACAAAAAATTTAATTGTCAAAACAAATTTTATTATCTTTAAATAATTAAATTTTATCACTTTTATACTAAAAATATTCTTCTACTTCATCTATAAATTTAAAAAAAATTTTGAATTTATATTAAGTTGATATAACATTTTACTTTTCTTAACGAAACTAAAAAATAAATTTTTGTTAATGACATTTACATGTTAACATCTATTCCTCTGGAATATTTTTTTAATAATAGTATTACAAAACCAATAAACATAGAGAAAAAATAACTCCTTCTTTGAAAAACCACTTAAATGTCAAAAATATTTTAAAGAACACTTTTTAATAATAAAGATTTATTTACATAATATTCATGATATATTTAATCATTTTTTACATTTTTTGAATGACTTATAATCACTTAAAAATAAAAAAATATATATTACTGTAATCAACAAAAAATTCAAATTTCTTACTATTAAAAAAAATTTACTTACACTAATTTACTTGCAGTTCACTGAATGTTCTATGATATTGAAAAAATGCACTTACACTGATTCACTTTCAGTTCACTGATTGTTCAACAAAACAAATCACTATTTCTTAATTGATACTTATACGACGAAAAAAGTAAATGATGAATAAAAAATATTTGTTCTCTATTCGAAAAGTAGTGCGACAATAACGCTCCTATGTGTAATTTGTTTCAATCTCACTCCTACTCATGCTACTCTTCCTATATATATATATATATATATATATATATATATATATATATATATATATATATAGATATATTCAATACAATTTAGTGAAAATATCTTCCTATCTTCCTCTTTCCAGGTAAATACTATAAATTCGTCTCTTTTTATAACGCTGAAAATCTAACGCATTCCCTTCTCTCTTTATTTAATGACATGGCATAAGATTGTCTTCCTTCAGGTAAGAGTATTGCTTTCTTCTTCTTTTCAAAACAAATATCAATAAACTGTCTCCCTTTACCTAATTTGCATATTTACTCGTTTCATAAAAGGATATTGATCATTTTGCTTCCTCGTGGAGGAAGCTTTGTAGTCCTTTCATTTATAAAACTTTTCAAAGTGGCGGAAACAAATTTTTTTCTTTATAGAAACATGTTATATGAGATTCTGATCAATTGTCCGGATGTATGTGGGCATATCTCTAGAACTTTTAAACTTTATGTTATCGCTCATTATGATACCTTAAGAATTTTTTTAATAATTTTTCAATACCATAATTTGATCAATTGTAGGGCTTTTTAAATGTATCATGCGTTATATAATTTTTTTAATTATGTAGGAAATGACGAACGTAAGTTATAGAAGTGAAATCGACAGTTTCTATTGTGTGATATTGACTGTTTGTTTTTAGTTTATAGACTGTAACTTTTTTAACGAAACATTGTGTGTCTTGTGGCTTGCAATAGAAGTAGGTGGGAGTGTAAAGAACTAAAAAATCCATGAAACAATGATGTGCCTCAAATTGAATAAAAACTATGTAGCTTCACACTTGCGAGACAACTTTTTCAAAATTTCTACAACTTAGCAGTTAAACTGATATAACTTTTTTAACGAAGGTTTTTGAGTAACGGCACAACGGGATTATATTATCTACCTAATAAGAAGTAATTTGAACCCATACAGGAATGTGTGCCTCCTTTACACAAAGAATGCAATGACTTTAAACATTAAATTTTAAAACGTAACTCATATCAAAAAACCACATATTTGAAAAGCACATGTTGAATTTTGCTGCTAAATGCTCCTAACTCATTGTTATCTCTTCTCATGCATTATAAAAGTATACAGAAAAATCGTTAACCTTTGCACACTTCATTAAAACTGTATAATTAATAATGAATGTAAACCTAAACTGTCCGACGCATAGTTTGTGAAGAAAAGTAAGTATTAACTAATATATGTGTTAAAATCTGGCTGATATTTCTCACTCGAAGGTTTTTGGGGTCGCTGCGACTACTAATCTGAATTTAAAAATTTTCCAAAATTCAAAATGGCAAATCCAATATGGCGGACGACTTTTTAAAAAAGTGATCCCATTGGCCTCAAATTTGTTACTCGGGGGTTTTTGGGGTCGCTGATTATGAATCTGAACTTTGTTTTTCAAAATTCAAAATGGCGGATCCAATATGGCGGATGACTTTTAAAAAAATTGATCCAATTGGCCTCAAATTTGTTACTCGGGGGTTCATAGGATCGCTGATTACGAATCTGAACTTAATTTTTCAAAATTCAAAATGGTGGATCCAAAATTGCAAACAAAATTTTTTAAAATTTTTTTAAAAAATTCAAAAATTGTTATAAACTACATTTACTTATGACTTAATAAGCCATAGGACATAAAATTTTCGAAACTGTAGCAATAAATCATTTTAAAGGTAACATAAAGTGTTAGTTTATATTATAATAATATATTTGGTTTTTAAAATAAGTTCAGTTTCGTAATCAGTGACCTCAGAAAACCTTAGGCATAAATTTTTATAAAAATTGAATAATTGAAAAATATCTTTCTGACATATTTGATACACCATTTTAAATATTAGTAATGAAACTTTAAATTTTATGTACATGGTTACAAAACCTAAGCTACGAAAACCCCCAAGTAACAAATTTTAAGCCAATTGGATCAATTTTTTTAAAAGTTGTCCGCCATATTGGATCCGCCATTTTGAATTTTGAAAAACTAAGTTCAGATTCGTAATCAGCGACCCAAAAAACCCCTGAGTAACAAATTTCAGACAAATTCGATCAATTTTTTTAAAAGTCGTCCGCCATTTTGAATTTTGAAAAACTAACGTCGGATTTGTAATCAGCGACCAAAAAAATCCGCGAGTTACAAATTTCAGTCAGTTTTAAACACATCTAGAGATTTTGGGCAGGTTTTTTGCATTAAGGCCCACTGTGCTGCGTAACAATGTGTAAAAATGAGTTACGCAAATTTTTTTATAGTATTTGATCAATACTAAAGACAATAAAATTGTTTCACGAATGTGCCCTGAAAAAAAAATTAATTTTTCTACTATCGCAAAGTTTAAAAGTTTTAGAGATATGCCCATATATCGATATGTCGACAACAATAAAAATAAATATTTAACGACGTACAATATTAAAAAAAATTAATAAAATTTTGCTTGATAAAGTCAAATATTAAACTATTTAACTATCCTTCTAGTTTTCGTAGCATTATTCCTCTATCAGAGACAATTCGACATAGTTGTTTTGCTTTATAAGTGGCCATTCAGGGTAAGTAAAATAATTCTATATAATAATTTTATTTTTATTAATCTTCTTAAAATGTAGGGTCAGTTGGGGTAAATGGGGACATAATCGCTATTTTTCACAAATTACGTAAATTTCTTCCATTAAAAGATAATATTTTCTAATTTATTTTTTTAAGTTGTTATTTACATTCCCAGGATTAATTTTATGCAGCAGAAAAAAATGTAGATAAGCTTTGAACGCATGAAACTGACTGTCCCCATTTACCCCAAAATTTTGAAAATTTCATAAAATTTGGGGTAAATAGGGTCAGTATAGTTTCTAAGAAAGTTTTAAGAAAATAGTTTCCTTAAGTATATTACTGTATTAAGGGATGAAAAAACTTGAAAAAAATTTGTAGTAGATATATAATAGTTGAACCAATTGAAATTTTTTTATTTTTTTTTATTTTAGTATTTTGTCTCGCATTTGAAAAAAAACAGACTTAAAAATCATACCAAATTTTTTTCTTATTCCATATGACTCCTATAACAGAAATTCACTTGAAATTTTGATTTTTATCAATTTGGTTAATAATCACGAGCTGTCCCCATTTACCCCAAAAATTTGAAAACTCAGCGTTAATGGGGACAGCTTGTTATTATTAACAAAATTGACAAAAATCAAAAATTCAAGTGAATCTCTGTTATAGGATTCATAAGGAATAAGAAAAAAATTTGGTATGATTTTGAAGTCTGTTTTCTTTGAAATGCTCGACAAAATACTGAAACAGTTTAACTTTGATTTTCAAGATTTTATGCATTGAGCGATAACTTTTTTTATCTTGCTGACAATTGTCAAGAGAAAAGCTTGGCAATAGTCAAAACCTCTTGCAGGTGATCTGAGGTTAAAATATTGACCTTGAACTTAATTTTAAGACTGTAAATTAAGCTCTAAAACCTCTTGTCCCCATTTACCCCAACTGACCCTACCTACAATTTATTTAACTGTTATTTTGTCAAAAAAAACAAGATTTTTTAATCTTATTTTTCTTATTATTCATCTAAAGGAAATTTTTAAAATCCGTTATAATCAGAGAAAATATTTTTTTGACTTAACAAAATAGTTTAATTAATCTATTTTATTATTTTAAATTGACAAAATTAAAAAGTTTAAAGTTAATTCAAAATAAATCATTAACTTAACAAAAGAATTTTAAAGCAGTAAAAATAAGACACGTTTGAAAAATTAAATCCTTAAAACAAAATATATCGATAAATGTCGACAACAGTATAAATAAATATTTAACGACATAGGTACAATATTAAAAAAATTAATAAAATTTTGCTTGATAAAGTAAAACGTTAAAATGTTTTATAATATCCTTCTAACTTTTATTGCTTCATTTCTGTATCTACAAAAAATGTTATGTTTGCAAATTTCTTCAATATTTTCTTTTACATATGGAAATACATTTAATAAATGTGAACAATTTTAAAGCAGTAAAAAATAAGACACGTTTCAAAAATTAAATTTTTAAAACTAAATATATATTGATATGTCAACAACAATAAAAATAAATATTTAACGAAGTACAATATTAAAAAAAAATTAATGGATCTATTTGGAAAAATTGAAATGTCATCTGAAGGAAAGAGCCTCGGCAAGCCCCATGCAAAAAATGCCCCTTTTTCGTACCTCGAATTTTGAAACTTTTTTTATGCCAAATAGTTACATATGATGACCCAATAATCCCTGCAAAATTTCAAGATGAGCATGTGCCCCCTTTCCGAAATACAGGGGGTCAAAGGGGGCCATGTCCAAAATTAGAATATGCAATATAATCGAATAATAATGTTAAAAAAAATCAGACCAAATGATTCCCTTAAGATTTTCGTCTGCTGATTACGAATCTAAAGTCCGTTTTTAAAAATTCAAAATGGCGGATCCAATATAGCGGACGACATTTTTAAAAATCGATCCAATTGACGTGAAAATCGTTACTCGGGGGTTTTTGGGGTCTCTGATTACGAATGTGATGTCCGTTTTTAAAAATTCAAAATGGCGGATCCAATATGGCGGACGACATTTTTGAAAATCGATCCAATTGACTGGAAACTTGTTACTCGGGGGTTTTTGGGGTCGCTGATTACGAATATGATGTCCGTTTTTAAAAATTCAAAATGTCGGATCTAATATAACGAATAAAGGCAAGATTTAAAGCTAAATTCAGCTTGCAAAGGCCAGATGTAATAATTACAAAACCATCTAAAGTAAGATGTAATATTCCAATCAACAAAGATAAGAAGTAGTATCCCAACCAATGAAGGCAAGATGTAATCGGTTTTTGAATGAAGGCTGAAATCTTTCATTTATTTCAAACTTTTGAGATTAAAATTAGTTTTCTTTAATTACATTCGCAAAGACAAAAGTCACATGAGATGTAGAATGCAATGGAAATAAATGAAATGATGATCTATTGATCGTCTTTTGTTTTTTAGGGTTTTTGAATGAAGGCTGAAATCTTTTAATAAATTCAGATTTTTAAAACTATACAATTAATTTTACTAAATCACATTCGCAAAACGCAACACACATTAAATGTAGATTAGAATAGAAGTATAGAACATTATAATTTTCAGATCGTCTTTTGTTTCCGGAGTGTTCGAATGTAAGATAAAATCTTTCAATAATTTGATACTTTTAAATTAAAATTAGAACTCTATTATCACATTCTCAAGCTCACATTAAAAAAAAGATGTTTTTAAGGGGGGAACACCAGTTGTAACTTTCGAAAAATCGATTTTTTTTGTGCATTTTCTTAAAGTATACATATTTAGAATTGTGTCTGTAAATTTCAAAGTTGATCCGGTGAAAAATAAATGAGATATTGAGAACACTGCAGCGGCGCGTCCCGTGGCTTCATACAAGGTGGCCAGCCATACCTGACCCTAACGACAGATGGCCTTTTCCTATGATTTAGAAACGGCAACCACTGTGGAAGAGTTATTATATGGTCCAGGAATCGATGACTCTTTGTAACTTAGAAACAAAATTTCTTCTGAACAAAAAAAAGTAAGTTGAAACTTTGAATGCGTTTTTCTCAAAATGACATTTTCCAAGTCGGTGACCACGATTACTCAAATACCATTAAACCGATTTATTTAAAATTTAGTGTGCTTCATTTACACATATAAGTCTAGTTCGTGATCGAAGGATTTTTTTTAAAAACGGACATCACATTCGTAATCAGAGACCCCAAAAACCCCCGAGTAACGATTTTCACGTCAATTGGATCGATTTTTAAAAAATGTTGTCCGCCATATTGGATCCGCCATTTTGAATTTTTAAAAACGGACTTTAGATTCGTAATCAGCAGACGAATATCTTAAGGGAACCATTTGGTCTGATTTTTTTAACATTATTATTCGATTATATTGCATATTCTAATTTTGGACATGGCCCCCTTTGACCCCCTGTATTTCGGAAAGGGGGCACATGCTCATCTTGAAATTTTGCAGGGATTATTGGGTCATCATATGTAACCATTTGGCATAAAAAAAGTTTCAAAATTCGAGGTACGAAAAAGGGTCACTTTTTGCCGAGGCTCTTTTTACAATCTTATTCGTTATAATGAGAGAAAAAGTATATTTAACTTAATCTAATAGTTCAATTAATTGATTTTATTTAACAATAATTTTTAATGAATTCCATGCCAAATTAGACACCCATTTGCAATTGCATCTTCCATTTTTATTACTCGTACTTATAAACCATTGCTAAAATCGTACGAATCATGGGAATTTTTTTTAAATATTTCAGTCTTTAGCCCATTGCTAAACCTGTTTTAACATTAGTCGCTAATGTAGATTTCTGTGTCGGTAAATTTTTGTATCGTCATTTCCATGTTTTACCGACAGTCGGTGATGTAGATTTCTGGGTCGGTAATTTTTTAAATTCAGTTTCCTGTTTTACCGATGGTCGGTAATGTAGATTTCTGTGTTGATAATTTTTTATATCATCTTACAAATGGGTCTGTTTTGAAAAATAAAATTTCCTACGGAGCGCTCAACCGATCGTTGCAATAAAACGCTTAATTTAACATGTCAAATTATTTCAGGTTTCCTCAGGAAAAATTAAAACTTTACAAAAGTGAAGAGATACAACAGCAAAAAATATATTAAAAATTTACAACAGTAAAAACATTAAAAAATCAACACAGCAAAAAGCGAATCAACTCATGATGAACGACACATCAGTTTTCGTACAACTTCCACCAAACATACAATATCTATCTGTTTGTCACTATATTACAACTCTCGGAATTATCTTTTACAACGAAAGCCTCATTACATTAAATCAGAGAAATCAGTCTGTTCCTGTACTAAATACTTATTTTAAATACCTCAATAATTCCAACACTGAAACCGAAACAAAACTCCAGCTTCTACAAACAATATTAAAAGGAACCGATCTCTACGGTGGTGGCGAAAATGAAACACTCGATACAAAATACGTAGATGAAACATATCAGTACATCATCAACAATGCTCTATTTTCACACTATGGTAACATTAACGGATATTTAGCAAAAATAATCAATAAGGCAGATAATACATCTTATTCCACGTTGATGAAAACTATAAAGCAGGAGCTTTTTAACAATTACACAAGTATAGATTACTGTTCAAAAACAAACAAAAGCCCGAAACTTAATTTTTTGTCAGCTAAAACAATTTTTTCTGAATATATTCTGCCAATATTTCCCGAGCCAGAAAATCAAGATATGAACATAATGAGTGTGGATTATCTATACGCAATGGCTGGTTTAAAAATTGTCAGATCTATACTTGGAGAAAAAATAAACGTTTCGTTTGATAATTATATTTCAATATCACGAGAGATTGATTTTCAGGCGTCTTATGGTAACGAATCTTATGAAATGGTGTTTAATCTTTTTTCAACACCGGCATTATTTTTTTACGCCACTAAGGAAAAAGAAGCATTCAGAAAAAAAAATCAAACTTTATTAAATGCAGAAGTTCGAAATGAAGCTTATGATATTTTGTTTTCACATATTAATATAACAATAAATGAAAGTATAAATCGAACCTTAAATAACAATCTTTTTTACAGATTTCGGAAGGAATTGAAAGATTTAAAATATCGTCCATTTATTGCCACAACTATACTTGAAAAACATTGTAACTATTCTCATTATAAAAATAATTTACCTCAATTTGTGAATAATTATATGTCATACAATCATTACATTGTAGGATTGGCTCTTCCCACTGGTTGTTTTCTAGACAATCTTCCCAATTTGGAAGATGTCTATAGGACACAGTTTGAAAATGTAGGAAACACATATTTTGAAATTGAAAAGATTTTGATAAGAAAAGTTTTAGACGATAATCATTTGATAGAAATATTAAACAGAAGAAGTACTGTTAGTCTTGCACGAGTTCCAGATTATCCAATGTACATGACGAACATACCACCTATGGCAGTAAAGATAAACCCCAATGTAACCCTAATGTTTGCAATTAAAGAAAGAGGAAAAACAAATTTTTACGCATTTATACATAACGATACATTACCGACATTACTCGTAAAAAGTAATAACGAACAAGAATTTGGTAAATTAGTTGCAAATGATCCAAATGCACAAATGGAAATAAATATAGTTCAAAATGATCTTAAATCCGCTCATGAAGACAGCGAAGTATTTATTGAAAGGTTTGCCAACGTAAGAAAAGCAAACTTTTTAAAAAACCTAATGCATCAATATAGAAATGAAACTACAAAAGAGAAGGTTTTTAATTTTTTAAAAGCATTTATACCTTTTTATAGTTGTATTGAAAGCATACAAGAGAATGACAAAGTTGGAGCCGCATTAGGCTGTACTTCAGATATTGTTTCATTGATTTCTTTACAAAGTTTTTTTGGAAAATACGCAACTAAAATAACCAACAACTTAGTAATTGGATTAAGCGAAAAATATGTAATTAAAAGTAGTTTATCAAGAATAGCAAGTGCCACTAAATTAACTACATTCTATCAAATTTCAAAAGCGCTGGCTAGAACCGTTTTGCAGGAAATTCTTACCAAGCAACTGTTAAAAGATGTATCTATTGCCTTAATACAATTGATAGATCCTAGGTTTGAATTAGTTTTCAAGTTAAGCAAATTGGGCTCCAAACTATTCCACAAGATGTATAACACTATGATTCAAAAAATTCCAAAGATTTCAATGAATAAAAATCTAAAATTGTTGTTAACAACTATGTTAAAAAAGCTGAATACTAATATAGAACTACCAATCACAACTAATGGTCTCATGCCAAATGTTCTGCATGAAGAGAAGAATTATAAACTCTTTTTACATTATTATCCCGGCGGTGAACACTTTTTTGGACCAAAATTCATATCATCATTTGAAAATACTGCAGAACTAAGAACCATTGAAGGCAATCTATTACCAGTTCCCGTGTTGCCAATAAAAGATAACATGAATAAAATTTCCTATCGTGTATATAATCCAGAAACTAATGAAATTTCTAATTTGAAATTTGAAATGGGAGAAAATGATCTACTCCGAAGTAACATGCCTTATCTTAATTCAAATGCAGATAGGAAAATAATACCCACACTACCGGAATCCGAACAACCTGCTATAAAAGGAAGTTTGCCAACTGATAATATTCCTTCAACATCAAATGGATTAAATTTGGAAATTTCGAGGGCAACTGGACAACATATTGCTAAAGGAGAATTGCCAACTGATAATATTCCGTCTACTTCAAATGGATTAAATTTGGGAAATTCGAGGGCAACTAAACAACATATTGTTAAAAAAGAATTGTATTCAACAGAAAGTTTGCCAAATGTTGATATTTCTAAAATGGGAAAAAAGGAAATTATTCAAAGACTTTTGCCTTATTTTAATCTACATGAAGATACGAAAATAATAAAAGATTATCAAGTTTATCATAATACAATTGAATTGAATAAGATACCAATGAAGACATCAGGTACGTTACAAGAAAGAGTGCCAAGTAATAATAATTTTGATAATTCAAAGGGATCTGAAGAATTGGTTCATTATAATACGAATAATGGGGATAATAAACTAATGAATTCTGCTAACTCAGGAACTTCAGAAGAAAGATTGTCAGATTTTGATCATTTTTATAGTGGTGAATTGGGTGGTGAATTTTGGGCTAGAATTATATTTGGTGATATTGAGTATGGGGAAATTTTATTATCTATAAATGATTTAAAATATGAAAAATTTGCTAATTTATACAAAAATAAAGTAAAAGTTTTAATAATAAAAAAGAATTTAGAGAAGATACGAAGCATTCAAGACATAGTGAAGCATAAAATGCCAAGACACTTGTATTTTAGTCAAACATTAAAAGAACAAAATATTGTCAAATATTTGGAGCAACTGAAAGGAAAGGACTTTTATTTTAATGATATTACCCTTTTGACAGATATTCCACATGGTGAAATTAAACTTCTTAATAAGGTATCGGCGAATCCGTTAAAAACAGAAGTTCAGTATCAAATAAAAATTAATTCTCAATATGGACTTGTTGATTTGGCGGAATTTGAAACGGGTTTTAGAAACCAATTTGTTGTTTTTCCAGAACTGGAATTTACAGTAGAAAATACTGAATTCGTAAATGGAAAAGATTTTTTACTTGTAGAACTAAAACAAAAGCCAATATTGGAATCCGATTGGTTGCAAAATAAAAAGAACTATGATATTTTACTTCAAAATAAAGAAATAACTACATATGAAAGAAGTGTAAATATTGAAAATGCAGCTAATCTTATCTCATTAAATACTCCTCTGCATAGATTAACTGAAATGGAAGAAATGTTAAAAGGTTACATTTTAAGAATCGATCCAATTGAAACTCGTGTTCCTACTTATGAAATGTTGGCAAAGGAAATAAATACACGTATTACACCTTGTGAAATATTTAACGAATGGAAAATAACAAATCATATTTTTATTGACGATGTACTATTTGAAAAGTCTTTATATCAGGTAAAAAATTTGGAAGATGCGAAAAAAACAATAGCCAATATTTTTGATAAGACATATGAACAGAATGTTGAATCTGTGTTTGAAATTTTTAATTCACATTCAAATGAGCATAGTATGCTTTTTGAGGATTATTATGTATGGTATTCACATTTAAAGGGAACTTTACCAACAAGTCTACATGCAAATACAAGACTTAATGCTGCATTAAACAGATTGGCTCTTAGACAGTGTGATGATAAATTTATTCAATTTCCAAGTACCCTTTATTTTGCTAAGAAATATGATGGTGATATTAGTCAAAGTCTTGAAAATATTCCATTTTATTCTAATGTAAAAGATGCTTTAAAAAATACTCACAGAACTAACTATGTTGATAAAATACTATTGTTGGAATTAAATTTTAAAAATTCATTTGGAATAGCGTACATTGATCCTTATTATTTCAATGTTCCCAAGAAACTGTATTATCTTACTGATACAATAAATTTTAATATTCTTGGAAAAGTGGAGTATGAAAAAGAAAATATTTTGAGAGTAATATATAACGATTTTGAAATTCCAAAAGAAAAAAGAATGATTAAATTAGTAAATAATTTAAATACATTATTTTCAAGTGATACTAAATTTTACGCTAATCTAAAACCAATTGTTGAAGGAAAATTGCCAACTTATAGAATTCCGTCAACTTCAAAGGGATTAAATTTTGAAAATTCGATGAAAAATGGACAACCAATTGTTAGAGGAGGTTTACCAACTGATGATATTCCGTCAACTTCAAAGGGATTAAATTTTGAAAATTCGATAAAAAATGGACAACCAATTGTTAGAGGAGGTTTACCAACTGATGATATTCCGTCAACTTCGAAGGGATTAAATTTTGAAAATTCGATGAAAAATGGACAACCAATTGTTAGAGGAGGAAATACGATAAAAAATGAACAATCAGTTAATAAGACGCCAATAAAGAAGAAAAAGCCTAATGCAGATGAACATTTAAATCCAGATTTGTCTTTAGTTAAAAATATTAATTCTGATAGTTCACTTGAAACAATGAAAAATCCTCCATTTGAAGAAATTAATTTAAAAGAAAATTTTCCTGCACATCGTACTGGAATTTTAATGAATTCAGTACAACCTTTTACAAAAGAAATTTTGCCTCAAATTCCCTTGAATCATTACATTGACGAATTAGGTGAAGAAAGCTACAATTTATACGTTGAATCATTAAAGAAATTTAAAAAGCAAGGATTACAACTTATAAAGGAAGATAAATTTACCATGCAATCAGTTCGATTACTTCTCAATTATTTATCTCAATTTCAAAATATTGATACAACTTTAAATGAAGTGAAAAAACTTTATTTTCATCAAACAGTAACTAATTCTATAATTATTGATAATTATTTAAGTAAATTAGAAGGATCCAATTTTTATTTTAATGACATTACACTATTAAACGATATTGAACCAAATAATATTATCAATAAAAAATTATCATTAACTAATACCGAAACAGAAGTTCTCTATCGTGTAAATTTTCATTCTAAAAATGGATTTATCAATCTTGCTGAATTTCATGATAGTTTTAAAAACGATTACATTGTATTTCCAGAAATTTCATTCAATGTACATAGTGTAAAATTTTTAAATGAAAATCGTCTTTTAGTATTAGATTTAAATCAAAAATCAATGCCAATTTTTGATTGGATGGAAATTAGAAAAAGAGATTTAATTTTAATTGATATTGAAGAAATAGAATCAACTAAAATAATGAAATGTATTGAGAATGCTGCTTTATCAATATCATCTAATTTTCCTCTACAAAGATTTAGAGATATGAAAATAATTTAAAAAAAATATATTTTAAATATTAATCAGTATACATGTAATGTTCCTACTTATGATAAATTGGCAAAAGATTATTATGTAAATTTTAAAATTCCGGAGAACTATAAACAGTTTGAAATATTTAATGGTCCTTTTATTGATGATGTATTGTTTTATGATAAATTACATAAAATTAATTCATTGGAATCGGCAAAACAAATAATTAATCAATTATTTAGTGGAGTTTATCCACAGAATGTTGAATCTGTATTTAAAATGTATCAGAGTGTAACATTAATTGAAAAACAAATTCGATTTGAAGATTACTATGTTATATATTCATATGTTTCTAAAACTTTATCAATAGATGTAAATGAACAAAAACGATTAGCAATTTCATTATATCGACTTGCTTTAAGACAGTCTATGAATGAAATGCTAATAAATAAACCAATTACTCTTTATGCTGTTTTTGTTGTACATAAATTAAATGGTGATGTGCCAATTTTTAATGCAATGATTGCCTGTTATTCAAATCGGGAAAAAGTAATTAAAGATTTTCCACTCGTTAAATCATCGGAGAAAATAATATTGTGTGAATTTGAATTGATTAACGAGGCTGGAATAGCAAATATTGGTCGTGTTTTTCCATTTGAAAAAGGATTTTATGTTATTCCTCATGAAGTAGAATTTATGAAAATTCGCAAGCATACTAAAACCATTAACGGAATGTTAATTACTATTTATAAGTTTAGTAACATGAATTTTTTCAAAGAGAAACTTATTGCTAAATTAGCAGTTAAGTTAAATACTTTACTATCATCAAATGTTAAGTTCTACTTAAATAATATCTAAATAAATTTAATAATTGTTTTTTTTTGAGCTGAAATTATGTATCTCATTTTATTGTAAATTCCTAAACTTAAGTCCTGCGCTAATATTGAAATTTTTCTTTTCAATATTTGTTGAAATGATAATTTTTTCCCTTGATATTAATTTATTAGAGTGTAAAAATAACTTAATATGATAACTATAATAAAAGTTACCTTCATTTTTAATTTAACTGTTGAATTTTATTTTAATAGTAGATAAGATAGAGTAAACGAATGAATAAGCGGGTGACAAATGAAGTTTAGACCAAGTGAGAAATAGATCAAAATGAGGATTAGGCCAAAAGAGAATAAGGTTACATTAAGAGTAAGCCATTTTAGAATTATGTTAGATTATAATATTAGAACAAGTAACAATTAGGATAATGTAAAATTAGGCCAAATGAGAATTATGTTTTATAAAGATTAGCCACAGAAAAAAAGGTGGGTAAAAAGTTGTAAAGATAGAGGATAAAAGTCATTAGGATACAAGGTAAAGGATAAATTTGTGATGGATAAAAATGTTACTAAAATATTACTAGAAAAATGGATGTCATATTTGAGTAAACTGTCTGATTCCAAAGATTTCAATGAATAAAAATCTAAAATTGTTATTAACAACTATGTTAAAAAAGCTGAATACTAATATAGAACTACCAATCACAACTAATGGTCTGATGCCAAAGGTTCTGCATGAAGAGAAGAATTATAAACTCTTTTTACATTATTATCCCGGCGGTGAACACTTTTTTGGACCAAAATTCATATCATCATTTGAAAATAGTGCAGAACTAAGAACCATTGAAGGCAATCTATTACCAGTTCCCGTGTTGCCAATAAAAGATAACATGAACAAAATTTCCTATCGTGTATATAATCCAGAAACTAATGAAATTTCTAATTTGAAATTTGAAATGGGAGAAAATGATCTACTCCAAAGTAACATGCCTTATCTTAATTCAAATGCAGATAGGAACATAATACCCACACTACCGAGATCTGAACAACCTGCTATAAAAGGAAGTTTGTCAACTGATAATATTCCTTCAACATCAAATGGATTAAATTTGGGAAATTCGAGGGCAACTGAACAACATGTTGTTAAAAAAGAATTGTATTCAACAGAAAGTTTGCCAAATGTTGATATTTCTAAAATGGGAAAAAAGGAAATTATTCAAAGACTTTTGCCTTATTTTAATCTACATGAAGATACGAAAATAATAAAAGATTATCAAGTTTATCATAATACGATTGAATGGAATAAGACACCAATGAAACCAGGTACATCACGAGAAATTGTGACAAGTGGTAATATTCTTGATACTTCAAGGCAATTTGAAGAATTAGTTTTAAGTAACCACCAATCTAAACTTAGGTATGGTGAAAAAAATTATCGTGAAATGTTATTTTCTTTAGACAATTTAAAACCTGAAAATTGGGCTAATTTATACAAAAACAAACATTAGACAAACCACAAATTTTTGATAATGTGAAGGGAATGAAAGGAGAGGACTTTTATTTCAATGATATTACCCTATTAACAGATATTCGTCTAAGTGAAATTAATCTTGTTAATAAAAATTTACATTTCATAACAGAAATTCGTTATCACATGACAAGTGATTCTCAAAATGGAATTGTTGATTTGGCAGCATTTGATAAGAGTTGGAAAAACCAATTTGTTGTTTATCCAGGACTCACATTTTCGGTAGTAAATGCTGAATTCCAAAATGGAAGGGATTTCTTACTCTTAGAACTAAAACAATATTGGAATTCGATTGGCAGATATATAAAATAAAAAGTAATTATTTACTTAACACTAAAGAAATATCTACATTTACAAGAAGTGTAGATATCGAGAATGCTGCCAGTATTATCTCGTTAAATATTCCTCGACATAGATTAACTGAAATGGAAGAAATGTTAAAAGGTTACATTTTAAGAACCGATCCAATTGAAACTCGTGTTCCTACTTATGAAATGTTGGCGAAGGAAATAATTAATGGTAATAATCCTTCTGAAATATTTAAAAATTATAAAATAAAGAATCACATTTTTATTGATGATGTGCTATTTAAAGAATCTGTACATCAGGTTAAAAATTTGGAAGATGCGAAAAAAACAATAAATTATATTTTTGATGGGACTCATTTACAAAATACTGAAACTGTGTATGAAAGTTATAAGTTACTTCCAATTCGCCAAAGTATGCGATTTGAGGATTATTATGTATTGTATTCACATTTTGCAAAAACTTTACCACCAACTTTACATGCACAGAGAAGTTTTTTGGCTTCAGTATACAGATTAGCCCTTACACAGTGTGATGATAAATTTATTAAAATGCCAAACACACTTTATCATGCTATAGAAATAAGTGCTAAAGACTGGAAAGACCTACTATCTACTGAACATTATCTTCGTCGTTTTAAAATGAATGGTAGGGTATTTTATTCTAATGCAGAAGATGCTGTAAAAAATACTCTCAGAACTAGTGATTCAACGTCATTACTAATGATTAAATTGGGAATTGACAATCCATCTGGAATAGTGCACATTGATCCTAATTATTTCCATGTTCCAATGGAAATGTATTATGTTCCTGATATAATAACTTAAGACATTTCGGGGAAGTAAAAACACCAGTTAAAGGATCTGATTTTGTTACAATGGTAATGCACGATCTTGACATTAAAAAAGAAACACGAATGGTTAAATTGGTAAATAAGTTAAATGAATTATTTTCAAATGATAAATTTTACATTAATCTAAATTCACCAGAAAGTATGTCAGTTGTTAATTTTAAAATTGTGATGAAAAATAAACAACCTATTGTTAAAAGGGGTTTACCGAGTGATAATATTCCATCCACTTCACGGGGATCTGGACAAGTTACTTTGCAAGGAAATTGTCGAACTGATATTATTGTCGATAAACATAAAATTTTAGACGATATCTGGAACAAGGAGTGTGCTGGGACATTACTGGAGTTTGAAATAAATGGAATAGCTGGATTGAAAGACAATAAATTAAATTTGCAAAATGTTCGAAGCCTTATCGAGTCATTATTAAATATGCAAAATATTAAAACTGAATTTAAACATCCAACAAAATTGTTTAGTCAAACATCAATGAAAAGCACTTTTGTTAATGATTTGGAGAAATTAAAAGGAAAAAAATTTTATTTTAATGATCTTACATTTTTGACAGATATTGCACCAATTGACTCTAAAATATCAAAATTACCCATTGAAAAGGAAGTACGTTTCTACATAACTTTGAATTCTCAATATGAAATTGTCGATCTTTCTGAATTTCAGCATACTTTAAAAAACCAATACATTGTATACCCGGAACTGGAGTTTACTGTAAAGAATGCCCATTACATTAATGGAGATTCTATTTTGCAAATTGATCTAGTTCAAAAGCCAATAGAAAAAGAAAAATGGATTAAAATTAAAGAAGAGAGTTTAAAGTTACATAACAATGAAGAAAAATATCAATTAACAAGAACCTCAGATATTGAAGAGGCTGCTTACTTTATATCGACGAGAATACCCCTACACAGATTCAGTGATTCGAAAAAAATGTTAAAGGAATATATTTTAAGACCAGGTTCAAGTGAAAATTTACTTTCTTATAATTCATTGGCAAAAGACATTTTTGAAAGTGGTTCAATTCCAAGTCTATATAGTTCATTAAAAATAAAAAATAACATTTTCATTGATGATGTGCTGTTTCAATACTCTTTAAATGAAGTTAAAAATTTAGCATCTGCAGAGAGAACCATTAATAGAATATTTCGTCATGTTCATATACAGGATGTTGCACCTGTGTTTGACGCTTTCAAGAGTACAATAGGAATTCAAAATAATATCCGATTTGAGGATTACTTAGTTATTTATTCACATTTTTCTGGTAATTTAATACGAGATGTACATTGGAAAACAAGATTAGATGTTGCATTTAAGAGATTGGCCCTAAGACAAATTATTACTGGACATTTTTTCAAAAAACCATTTCCACTTTATCAAGCACGTTTAGTTTCTAATGAACATTACAATCAAATATTAGGAAGAGAATTAGGTAAAAGTGTATCATTTAGTACAGATAATCCGTTTCATAGAATTCAAGAAGATGCTATGAAATACATCCCAAATACCTCCGATAAAAAAATATTATTCACTCAATTGAACTTAAATAGTATGGCTGGAATTGCATATATTGATAGAAGTTTTAAATTTCCAACAAATCGAAGATATTTTATTCCACAAAGTTTTGGTTTGAAAAAATATGGAATAATTAAGAAAACTATTGATGGGGAGAATGTTAATTTTATTTTACTTAAAGATGATTCGTTTTTAGATGAGTATCGTATGGTTAAATTAGTTAACGATTTAAATGAATTATATTCATCCGATTTAATATTTCACGTTAATGAAATTTAATTTATTAATGTAACTATAAAATTGTTTTTTCGATATTAGCAGTCTTATATATATATATATATATATAAATATATATAAAATTTCTTTTAGTTTTCTTTCTTATTTGAAATTCATTTTTATTTCCATTTTTAATTATTACTAAGTTATCTTTATTTTTCGTTTAAAAACTGTCGGTTAGTTATGTACCTACATTGTTTTATTTAATTAAAATATATTATTTTATGAATTCTTATCCTATTTACATTTACTACCACACCTTTACATAAGATTTAATTATATAGTTAAAATAAATATTTTACGAGATACAGTATAAAAAAGTAAATAAAATTTTGCTGGATGAAGCCCAACGATAAAATATTTAGAAAAATGCATGCATTAATTTATTAAATTTATTTATTAAAATATTTATTTTTTTAACTTTTATTGCTTTATTTCTGCATCTATGAAAATATGTATTTGGTATTTTTGGAATTTTCTGAATTTCAAAACCTTTTTTTTTAATTTCAGACAATAATTAAATTTTTTAGAATTAAAAATATAATTTATCAAATAATTTAAAACGAATATTGACTTTCAAAAGTTTTTAATTGAAAAATTCTTTCAAATACTTAATTGACTTTTTTAAGAATATTATAAAAATAATTGACTTTTGCAAATGTTATAGTTGAATGTATTATATTTCAGAAAAACATAGATGGAAAATTTTAGAACTAATTAAAGTTTTAGAAAGTTTTAAATTGAAATTTTTGAAAATTCCTAATTTATTTTTAAGCAATTTTAAAGTGAATTTTTTTTTAATTTTAAACAATTATTGAATATTGTAAAATTTTTAATATTGTAAAATTTGCTGAATTAAAAAATTAAATAAATAAAAATTAATTTTAATTGAAGAGAAAATTCATAAAGGTAAAATAAAAAATGAATAACTGTGTCTAAAAAATTTTAAAATAAAATAATATACTATAATGTGTATTTTTATTTATTTATTTAATTAAATTTACTGAAATTTTTAATGTTAATTATTTACTTTAATTGTGGATTTGAATAAAATACCCGCTATATTTGGTTTATTTTAATTTAATGCCCGAGACGCCAGGTTATTTTGTGGAAAATAACCAAACCATTTATTTAATGAATTTAATATGCTAGCCCAGCTGTTAACAAGGAGAGCGGGTGGGTAAGGAAAATCACCAATATGAGTTTTAAACCACACTTTAATTATAATATGAAACAGGTCCAGAAGGGACCTGTGAAAACACAGAAATTTAGTTCTAATTTGAAACAGGTCCTGAAGGGACCTGTGGAAACACACAAATTTTCGTAGAACAGAGTTTTTATTATTTAACCTTTTAGGCGATCAAATCAGCCGAAAGTTCACTTAATGGACGAGAGACTCACCGGAGATACGCCGCCGTCCTCTCAATAGACCTCGTCTCATTTTTCTTAACTTGTTTTATAATTTAATTTGCACTATTAATTAACAGACTCCTGTTTGTGTCGCGAACGCCAAAACGAGAATGATTAAAAATGGCTGTTCGTCCGCGTCATCGCGTCCGTTCGTCGCGCTTCGTCTACATGGTGAGTCTCGCCCGAGTTACAAAAGATCCACAATTGGTAATCGATGCGCGTCAGATGGTAACTTCATTAATTATCGACGGTCGAAAGAAAGTTCGATAAATCTCCGATAGGGACGCTAAACAATAACATGTGTCTGGAAGATGGCGATGACCAGTGTTTTGACAGGTCTCTGTTATTAAAAGTGGATCTTCGTTTTCCTGGCAATGTTGAATAATTGGGACTCACATCCAATTATATATGCCAGAAAATACTTTCCTTGATGTCTTCCTTCAAGGATGTTTAAGTCGATGATCGACCCGATAGTTGTGAAATTGGGGACTTAAGCCCGAGTGTCATTTTATGTAAAGTAAGAGAAAGAAAAGTGTTAGTTTATTCTTAAATTTTGTTATGATCGGTGAACAATAATCTGACGGTTCGCTCATTGACAAAATTATTGAATTTTATGTGAATGAAGGTAAAGTAAAAGTGATATAATTGTAAGTCAAATTAAATGTGATTCCGGCTCTGGCGTTAATTTGACGTTAAATTAATCATGTTTATTTATTTTGAACGCAGGCAATAAAATGCCGCGTTACAACTCCCTCCTGCCAAGAGTGAGCCATGGGGAGGAGGCGTGGCGAACCGATGAGCTCTCCTCAAGGAGACTTCCGTCAGATAATTCATCACCCAAAATTGGTTCTTAATAAATTATATATTCATATAAGTTTTTAAATTTTATGTTCAATTAAAAATTTTCAGATGACCGAATAAGAACATCCAAAATAAATTATTTAGAATTGAACAAGATGTAGTTTCCTAAATTATTCAACTGTTCAAAACCTGAAAGTAAAGTATAAATTAAGAAGGAGCAGGATTTGGTTTAATGTCGCGGTCAAAGAAAATGGTAAAGTTTACTTATTGTTTAAATTATTGTTAAGTGTAAATTTATTTAGAGTGACGGGGCAAGAGAGAAAACCATGACCACTCTGGCCACAACTTCCGCAGATTCCATGACGGGCCTTATCGGCCTCCCTGAATTTATTTAAATTTATTATTTTTAGGTCGTTTGTACGCGACAAAATGCCGCGTTACAATACATATATATGAGGCATTCTTCGTCAACGGGACCCCCCTGCTCTCCAAAAATGGTTTATGTTTAAATTATCGGGCATAGGCTTAAAATTTAGCTAAAAAGGAATACTTTTAAATGCCGAATGGCACTTTTTGAAATTTCAAAATGGCGGCTGAAATATGGCAGGCGAATTTTCAAAAATTAATTTAATTCGCTTGAAACTTGTTACTCGGGGGTTTTTGGGGTCGCTGATTACGAATCTGAAGTCAGAATTTCAAAATTCAATATGGCGAATCCAATATGGCTGACAATTTTTTAAAAAGTGCCTGGAGATGCTTGAAACTTGTTACTCGAGGGTTTTTGGGGTCGCTGATTACAAATCTGATGTCAGAATTTCAAAATTCAATATGGCGAATCCAATATGGCGGACGAATTTTTAAAAAAGGCTTGGAGATACTTGAAACTTGTTACTCGGGGGTTTTTGGGGTTAGCTGATTACATAAATATAAGGTCAATTTTCAATAATTCTAACTGTGTAAAATATATCGGACGATATTTTTTAATTTTATAAGATTTTCGTAAACTTGAAAAATTTTTAAAAAAGGTTTCTGTGTTACACAGGACTGTCACTGTCATATCTTTCTAATGAGAAATCTTAATAATATACCTGAATATTCTCAAGGTATTGATTCTCGGAAAATTCCCTAGAAAATCCCGGATAAGTATCGGAAAAATGGATTCCCGAGAAATTTTCTGTAATTTTCGTAAAGTTTCTTGCGAATATTTTTATATAGAATTGAATGTCACAAATATTACTTTTCCGATTTTTCATATACTAAATTTGCTGCTTTGTAATAATGAATATGATTTTAATTTCGCAAGCTTATGACATAATTCTTCAACAAAATCTTTAAAAGAAATTGAGTATTTTAATCAATTTGCATCAACTTTAACTGGTATTTACAGAAGACATTATTCTGCTATTAATGTCGCTTTTATAAAATTCAATACAATTTCATACTGTTGCATTCGTTGATTATTGACGTATCTTAGTATTATTTTTGCTAAAATCCTTTTGCAGCATTCATTTACTTTGCTTTTCTATAGAATTATTTAGAACAACTAAATTTCTTAGCAAATTTTTTCAAACTTCAAGACTATGAAACAACAGTTAAAATTTATAATCTCTGCGCATCATGTAACCTACAATTAAAAAATTTTTATTTCAGTCCATCTATCATTTCTTAAAAATTAATTTCTTCTTTCATTCTTCATTTTAAATCATCAGAATTAAAACACGAAGTTGTAGAAGTGCTTCCATTGAATTTATGGTCTTATTTTCATTCTCTTTTATAACTTCATTCTTATTTCTAAACGGAATTTTTAAAAATCTATAATCATTACAAATTTTTTAACCTTCTGGAATATTTCAAAAATTAAGTTTCCGATTCTTTAATAAAACACGTAGAATTGGAAAAATCTAAAATAAAAAAAATTAAGAAAAAAATGAATGTTCATTTGTCAAGTTGCCAGTTATTTGTTTAACCTGACAACTAAACATTCATGTTGTATGTTTAATCAATTTTGACAAGAATATATTTTGATTAAAAAGTAATAAATAAACTAATTTCTTTTTGAGTTTATTTTCTGATTTTATATTATTTGACTTGTTTATTTAAAGTGTTTATATGTTTATTTAAAGTGTTTAAGATATTTTTTAAGTTTTGTATTTAAAATGCCAAAAGTTTTATCAAATACACATTTTGATAGATGTTGTAATCCTTATGGTCAGGATGGGCATACAGGCAAGGGATTACGTGTTTTATCAAAGAATTTGAGCCTTAAATTTCCGAATATTCCGGAAGGTTCAAAAATTTGTTGTCATTGTAGAAGCTTGAAGATTCCGTCTAGTAATGAGAATGAAGTTATAGAAGAAGATGAAAATGAGACGATAAATTTAATGGAGACTTCTTCAACTTCTTCAAATCCTGATTTTACAAAAGAGGGTAGATCGAAACGAGAAATTGAACTTGAAGAAATGCTCAATGGTCTCAAAGAAAAATTTTCGAATTTAAACTTATTTGATCCGCAAAGGTTATGTATTTTGACTATTCTTCCAGATTCTTGGAGTATTAACAAAATTGCAGAGGAGTTTGGTTGCTCTAAAAAATTTGCTAGAAAAAGTAAACAGTTAAAGGCTTCAAAAGGAGTTTTAGCCGAAACAACAGCAAGAGCTGGAAAAAAATTACCGGCAGAAAAAGTCGAAAAAATTATTCAATTCTATGAAAGTGATATTAATAGTAGGATAATGCCATGAATAAAAGACGTGAAATCAGTCAAAGTTGATGGTAAACGTGAATTAAAGCAGAAAAGATTATTGCTGTTGGATTTAAGTGGATTGTACGTAACGTACACTGAAACATACCCAGATTTTCCCGTATCTTTTAGTAAGTTTGCAGAATTGCGGCCTAAGCATTGCATACTTATGGGAAGTTCTGGAACACATGCAGTTTGTCTTTGCACCCACCACCAAAATTTCAATTTGATGATTGATGCAATCGATATTAAAAGTCTGACAAATGAATCAGAGATGCCATTGAAAAATTGCACAGACTGTATCTCACAAATTGTATGTGAAAATGAGACAGATAAATGTCATCTGGGTGAATGCAAAAATTGTCCTAGCACGGAAAAAGTATCGAATCATTTGATAAAGTGTTTTGAAGATAATAATATTCATCAAGTCGAATTCAATCAATGGACAGGAACTGACAGGTGCGCTTTAAACACACAACTATTTTCTTCGGAAGATTTTGTTGAAGAATTATGTCGAAAGCTTCAAAATTTGAAGTTGCATTCTTTTATTGCAAAACAGCAAGCCCAGTACTTTGAAGATCTGAAAAACAATCTTTGTGAAAATCAAGTTTTAGTGATTTTAGATTTTTCAGAAAATTACAAGTATGTGGTACAAGATGCGGTTCAGGCTTTTCACTTCAACAACGATCAGTGCACTATTTTCACTGTGGTTTGCTATTTTAAAAAAAACGCTAAATTAGAGCACAAAAGTTTCGTTGTTCTATCAGATAGCACTCAACATGATACTTCTGCAGTCTACACAATTCAAAAACTATTAATACCAGAAATAAAGAAAATTTTGGATGTCGAAAGAATAATTTATTTTAGTGACGGTGCTAAGCAGCATTTTAAAAATAGATACCAAATTTGCAACTTGGTACATCATGAAGACGATTTTGGTATTGTAGCTGAATGGCATTACCATGCAACTGCGCACGGCAAAAATGCATGTGATGGCATTGGTGCTGTTTTTAAAAGAGAAGCTGCAAGAGCCAGCCTTTTAGCTAAACCGAACGAGGCAATAACAACTGCTAGTAAGCTATACGATTGGGCTAAGGATAAGTTTGAAAAGATAACTGTTTTTTTCTATCGAAAAGTGGAATACGAAAAAGTCAAGAGATCTTTGAATGCAAGGTTTAATTCTGCTCCTCCAGTTCCTCAGATTCAAAAAAGTCATTCCTTTACTGTTTTAGGTAACAAAAATTTATTGATAAAAAAGTTTTCAAATAGCCAAAATGGCACTACAATAAATTATTAGAAGTTTTAAAGAAAATAAAAAGAAAAAAAAATATTAAAAGCCAAAAAAAATATAAAAATTTGAAAAAATAAAAAAAAAGTAATGTGGGCATCATTTTGATTACGATGACAGTGTCAACCCTGTAAACACAGAGACCTTTTTTAAAATTTTTTCAAATTTCTAGAAAATCTCTTGAATTTAAAATAGTTTTCGTGACATAGTTAATCAGCCATATTAAATTTTTAAATTCTGACTTTAGATTCGTATATAGCGACCCCAAAAATCTACAAGTAACAAGTTTCAAGCATCTCCAGGCACTTTTTAAAAAATTGTCAGCCATATTGGATACGCCATAGTGAATTTTGAAATTCTGACTTCAGATTCGTAATTAGCGACCCCAAAAACCCCCGAGTAACAAGTTTCAAGTATCTCCAGGCCTTTTTTAAAAATTCGTCCGCCATATTGGATTCGCCATATTGAATTTTGAAATTCTGACATCAGATTCGTAATCAGCGACCCCAAAAACCCCCGAGTAACAAGTTTCAAGCATCTCCAGGCACTTTTTAAAAAATTGTCAACCATATTGGATACGCCATATTGAATTTTGAAATTCTGACTTCAGATTCGTAATCAGCGACCCCAAAAACCCCCGAGTAACAAGTTTCAAGCGAATTAAATTAATTTTTGAAAATTCGCCTGCCATATTTCAGCCGCCATTTTGAAATTTCAAAAAGTGCCATTCGGCATTTAAAAGTATTCCTTTTTAGCTGAATTTTAAGCCTATGCCCGATAATTTAAACATAAACCATTTTTGGAGAGCAGGGGGGTCCCGTTGACGAAGAATGCCTCATATATATATATATACATAAATTTTTGAGAATTTTGTAATTTAGAGTAGTCGTTGGTATACTCCTGGTGTTCCAGAGCACTGCCACCGTTAATAAAATAGAACCTGAATCCGAATTAACCTTGTATGTACTCCATGTAGACGGATTGTACAAGTGAGGATTTTAAAAACACACATACTTAGAAAAACTTTGTAACGCGTTCGGTACACATACACCCGACACTCGAAATTTAGAAACAATTTATATAAAAAAAAAATCTGGCTTTAAAGTCTTACTTGAGATTTTTAAAGAGTTTTGATGAGAATATTCATCAAGATTCTTTAATTAATAATTCTGTTCCATCTCTTCCTACACCTGAAAATCACAATATTAATATTACAATGACGAACGAAACTGACAAAGTTAAAGACAATACTATTAACAAAGATGAGGACAAAGACACTCTAAAATTAATTTTAGAAAAATTGACATTACTTGAAAATAATCAAAGAATATTAAATTCAGAAAATGCTAAAAGAATGGATGAAATAAAATTTCTTGCTCATAAACAAAACCTGCTTTTAACCGAAGACGAAGAGAACGACACCGAAGAGGAGACAATAGAGCGGAAACATAAAAATTTTTCTCCAAAATTAGATGAAACACCCAAAGATAGTGAAAAGAATATTTATAGAGAATTTCCAGAATTGTATAATACCGGACCCTCCTCACAGCGGGCGATCAGTGCCACAAGTGTAAGCGGCGCGCATTCCCTGCCACAGCGAGTGGCTACAACGGAAACCTTTCCTGCAAAGGACATGATAAGAACTATAGAAATTTTAAATGGCCAAGACGATGCAGGTGTTCAAGACTTTATCTTTAACGTGAAACGCGCTATTTACAAATGCTCACAACCTGACCTTTTATTAGATTTTGTAAAGGCAGAAAAAATACAAGGAAATGCCAAACGTGCTATTCGGCATTGTCCTACAAATAGTTTTGAAGATCTATTTACATCTCTTAAAATAAACCTTTCTTCTGAAACATCTATAGAACTATGCAGGGTTAAACTAGACAACTGCAAACAAAATAATGACACGGTGCAAATATATAATCAGAAATATAGACAATTATTTAATAAACTTAAATACGCGATTCAATCAAAACACTCCGGGACAATGGCTCGAAAAATTGCTCTTCAAATTGAAGAAGAATCAGCCATCAAAAGATATATTATGAACCTTCGGGAGGAAATAGGTACTCAAGTTAGACCCTTAAAACCTACTTCCATTATTAAAGCACAAGAAGAAGCTTTAGAAGCTGAAACGTGGTATCGCGAAAAACTAAAGAGTAGAGTACTGTCTACCATTAGACCACACTCACAACCAAATTTCGGAAAAAATCTTACTTCCGGTCGGAAACCCTTTCCAGTTCAGAATTCTTCAAACAAATTTAACCAATCTGACCCACCTAACCATAACCTACCTTTAAATCAACGCTCTACTATGACATGTAACTTTTGTAAACGAATTGGTCACACTTATTCTCAATGCCGCGATAGACTGAACTCGGATTTTCACACAAACCAGAATCAAAAAAGACCCCCGGGGCGAGTTCACTATACAAAAGAGATTTCCTCAGAGGAAGAAATACACGACAAAGAAACAGGCGACGGAACAGAAACGTCGGAGAATATACAGACCGAATTAGCTGCATATCCGGAAGATTGCAATCAATATATGTACGACCTTGCGAATTCAAACGAGATGTACGACTCCTCGTGGACACAGGAGCTTCTATAAATATAATTAAAAAATCAAATTTTCCAGAAAATCTTCCCAAAGAGTTCCATGCAAAACAGTTCAAAATGGGAAATGACGTTCAAACCTCTGAGTACAAAGTAGAGGTAAATTATTTAGACAAAAAACATGTTTTTCACATAGTTCCTGACGATTTTCCATTACCAGAAGACGGTATTTTAGGGTTACCATTTTTACAGCAATATTTATATCGATTATCAAATGAAACATTGCGCTTGAATGAACATGAACACCAGTTAATTGAAGATGGGATTGTAATACCACCAAATCAAATTAAATTAATTCGCATTCCTGTAACAAAGAAAAAGGGAACAGTAGGGATTTTTGATAACCCCTTTATTCCAGATTCAATCTACTCCATACAAGACCAAACTGTCACTGTCCCGATTAGTAACAATTCTCCTACAAGTAAACACCTGAATTTAAAGGATATTAATTATAAATATATCACATCTAACGTGCCGGAACCGGGAATTATGTACATTCCAGCGAATGAATTATCAAAAAGAATTAAACTGCTAAATGATAATACACGACTGAACCACGTAGAGACCTGTTTTAAAGAAAACCTTTTGAAAATAATTCACTCATATCATGATGTATTTCGGTTACCAGGCGACCCATTACCTGGTACACATCTTGCGCACCATAAAATTACACTCAAAGAGGATAAAATAATTAACACCCGATCTTATCAACCACCAAAATGCCATGAAAATGAAGTGTGCACTCAAGTGGGAGAAATGCGTAAAGAAGGTATTTTGAGAGACTCTGACTCGCCTTACAATTCACCAGTGTGGATTGTACCTAAAAAATTAGACGCATCTGGTAAGAAAAAATGGCGCGTAGTGATAGACTTTAGGAAAATTAACGAAATCACAGATCAAGACTCTTACCCAATACCAGTAATAGATGATATTATCTATAATTTAGGCAACGCTAAATATTTCTCTGCTTTCGATCTTAGCTCAGGTTTTCATCAGGTACCTATGGAAGAAAGTTCAAAAAAATTTACAGCCTTCTCGACACCTGACGGACATTTCGAGTTTGAAAGAATGCCATTCGGATTAAAGAATTCTCCTGCCACATTTCAAAGAATGATTAACACTGCATTGAATGGTCTCATTAACAAAATCTGTATGGTCTACTTATATGACATTGTTGTTTATGGCTCCACTATAGAAGAACATAATACAAATTTAGTTACACTTTTTGAAAGACTGCGCCAGACTGGACTCAAATTACAACCTGATAAATGTGAATATTTGAGGCCCGAATTAGAATATTTGGGACACTTAGTAACTAAAGATGGAATTAAACCTAACCCCAATAAAACCAAAGCGGTATCAGAATTTAAAATTCCACATAACCTTACCACTCTAAAATCATTCTTAGGTCTCTCCGGATATTACAGGAAATTTATTAAGAACTATTCCACAATTGCCAAACCACTTACAGAACTTACTAAAGGATCAAAAGAGTTCCTCTGGACTCCAACTTGCCAAAACTCTTTTGATTCATTAAAAATGTCCCTTTGCAATGCACCGGTATTAAAATATCCAGACTTTGAAAAAGAATTTGTTTTAATTACAGACGCATCTAATGTAGGGTTAGGAGCTATCTTAAGTCAAGATGGTCATCCTTGTTATTATATTTCAAGAACTCTTAATGCACCCGAACTCAATTACACAACAACTGAAAAAGAACTCCTTGCAATTGTATGGGCAGTTCAAAGATTCAGACAATATCTTCTAGGTCGCAAATTTAAGATCCTAACCGATCATCAAGCGTTAAAGTGGTTATTTAACGTAAAGGATGCATCTTCGCGATTAATGAGATGGAGGCTTAAATTAGAAGAATATGAATACGAAATTCAATATAAAAAGGGTTCCGAAAATACTGCAGCCGACGCTCTTTCTCGCATATGTCATATTACTAGCAAAAATAATTCGGTACAACCAAACGAAATCGAATTTGATTTAGAAACCGAGTTACCTGAAATCGAGATCCTAGATGTACCGTTGGAACGAGATCTTAACACACCGCCACCATTCAATAATGTAAAATCATCCTCTCACGACACACATTCAACCGATCAGATAGAATTAAATGATTTTGACTTTACAAATCCATCACCAAATTTAGATCTAGAACTTATTCAAAACGAACAACCACAACCTCAAAATTCAACACCTATTAGATTAGACGATCAACAGTTGTACCAAGAGTATTATAAGTGGTTCGCAAATCGAACAGAAACTAGGGAGGTAGAAAAACCGAATGCCAATGGAAAATTATGGAAACAATTTCGAAAACGTTTTACCGATGATCCTAATATTAAAGTCTTACCCCCGTATAGTGAAAAAGATTGGCTCCGAATAATTGATAACACTGCAAGATGGACAATCTCAAAAAAACTCACTATTTTAAGAATGCACTTTAATGACCCCACTATTACATCAACAGAAAGAGTAAAGTTAAAAATTTTAATATCTTTCATTAGCTTTAAATATCCTCAAATTAAGATACACACCTGTTTTAATTCAACCACCGAATTATCAAAGGACGAAAAACAACAGATTATCCAAGAAAGTCATGGATCTATAATGACTCAACATTTTGGCGAAAATAAATCGATTCAAAGAGCACGTGAATTAGGGACTTGGAAAAATATGGAGAATGAAATAGTAGATTACATTAAAAAATGTCATACGTGCCAAACTCAAAAGTTAACAAGAATTAAAAGAAAATCCGAAGCAATAATACCCGATACTCCGGTCGAACCAAACGATAAAATCGCAATGGACATTTTTGGACCTTTACCCGTTACCTTAGAATCTAATGAATATATACTTTCTATTCAAGACATGCTGACGAAATATCTCATACTAATCCCTCTAAAGGACGTTCATTCTGAAACAATAATAGAAAAACTCTTCGATCATTATATTTACATTTTTGGATCACCGAAACACATTTTGACTGATCAAGGACAAAATTTAGTATCTGAATTAATGCAGAACTTCGAAAATTTGTTCCGAATCCAACACATTAAAACCACAGCTTTTCATCCGCAGAGTAATGGTAGTTTAGAAAGAGCACATAGTACAGTTAAGGATTTAATTAGGACAGCTATGACAGATTTGCATACTGAATGGGACAAAACACTTAAATTCATATCAATGGCTTACAATACAATGTTACATGAGGGAACTGGATTTAGCCCATTTCATCTAACTTTCGGTCGAAATGCAAACATACCTTCTGTACTATCAACTACTCCAAGTCTAAAGTATCCTGATTTAGTTAAACTTTGGCAGGAAAGACACGAAAGGTATATCGGTAAAGCTCGAGATAAAATTCAAAAATGTAAAGAAAAATATAAAAGAATACAAGACGCGAAAATAATTCTACCACAAAGATTGTTTGACATTGGAGATCTTGTAATGGTAACAAACAATAAAGAAAACAAGCTTAGCCCCGATTGGAAAGGCCCTGCAACTATTGTAAGATCATTACCTAATAATAATTACGAAATACTTTGTAATGAAAGTATTCTTCTTTTTAAATGATTATTCCCCGCGAGGAATATATTTCTCATTCTAATATATTTCTTATACATATATATATACTAGACAGCTCTCTCGCTGCGAGCCAAGTAGTGAGTGGCGACGGCGCACACTTGCCGCGCCGCCGGCTCTCTCCTTTCCCCGCGAGTCCACATACTCTCTCGCGACCATTCTATATACTTGATCGCACTTTCCCAATTCTTCAGTTCGCCTTCGACCGGCCTCGAGGTGCTCCTCGGGCCAGACGACGGCGGCTCAACTCCTCGTTCTCTCTCGATCTATTTTCCACCCTTACCATCCTATCTTTTCACCAGGTGAGCTAGAGGTCTGTAGGCGCTCCTGCGACCCCCGGCTCCCCAGGATTCCTAGAAGGAGTTGTATAGGTCCTGTAGGCGCTCCTGCGGACCTATAACACCCTTCAACCACTTTCTCCACATCCTCTCCACGAATACTCCAGGTCTCTCTATAGGCGCTCCTGTGAGAGACCAGGGTATTCCCTTTTCCCACCTGGGGAACCAGGTTACACTACACACACACATACATACATCTTATATTTAGGACCGTCCATGCCGAGTAGAGGCGCTCCTCTCTCGACATAGACGACGCCCCAGGTCGACTCCCATCTCGAGGCGCTCCTCGGATGAGGGTAACACCTGGTGAATTACAAACTCACATACCTCATTGCACTAGCTTCGCGTCGGGCACGAATGTGGGAACCGTATCTCACATCTAGAATCTTCCCGATTACGTAAATCGACCTCGCGTGCACGACCCTAGTTACCGTCCGTACCGTCGTCTAGGGGGTAAACTAGTAACTCCCCGCGCAATGAAATATCGGTCATCCTGACCTTTGTAATCGGTAATATAGATGTATGATCCGAAATATCTTTTCTTTTCTTTTACAGAATTAAAGCGAGCGAGCCGAAGATGCTTACAAGCGACACCTAGCGGTGCTAGCCAATTCTTTCTATTTATCGTTATTTTATTTTTGCATTGTATAGAATCCTTTTTTTTATTTTATTTTATTATTGTTATACTTTATTCTTTTATTATTTTGTTAAAATATATCTCTTTCGAAGGTTTAAAACTACGTCTCATCACTGACTACACCTTCCTTTCCGGAATCACAAATGGTTCCCACAATGATTCAAAATTAACATAGATGGCGCTTCACGCCACCTACAAAGTAAAGTAACTAGTCAAAATAGGTACCCGGACTCCATCCGGCGAGCAAATCCATTGGCTCAAAATACGTATCATTACATGGCGCCCGAACAGGGACCTGAATTTTTTTTTTTTTTTTTCCTTTCTCTTTCTCTTTTCTAGAGAGTATCATAAATCAAAAACTAGAATGCTCGCGGAAGAGAAAGGGAAAAGATTACCAATCGGAGTTAATTGAGATTTGCCTGGGAGTAATTTGTGATTTCGGAAGGGTAGGAGGCGGAAATTCGTGTCAACACCGCGAGGGCGCTGTCATCGCGTTAGGGTGGGGATAACCATTCGAGTCATTTATATAGAATTGTAACTCAGTAGACAGGGTTATCGATTAGTACCACTCTTCGAAGACACTCCAAAAATTTTTTTTGTAAAGCAAGAAAGAAGAAGAAGACATCATGTATTCTCCAAGCACCGAGAACTGGGTCTATCAGACCATCCGCAGAATTGAAAGATGGTTCTTGGCTACCCCGCGTACGAAGTCCTCTGTCGGGTCGAGGCAGCCCAAAAGAGATTAAAGATCTCTACTCACCTTTTGAAACACGTATTCCCCGACATGATCGTCGGTGAAGACCTAGTTGCTCAGAAAGATAGTATTATAAAATTATCGAAAGATGAGCAAAAAGACTTCCTCGAGACCTGCTTCTTTAATCGTCGCCCGATTGACCTCGGCACCCTAACTAGCATAGTTTGTAGTTTAACTCAACCCTACGACCGTACCAAGAACTGTTGGCGCTGCGGTCAACGAGGACATCGCCGGGTAGATTGTACAAACCCCCAAAGACAATTCTGTTACATCTGTGGTGTCGGCCCCATTTGGGCCCGATACTGCTGCCTAAGGGCAAGAAAATAAAAATTTTCTTTCTCGGGTAGGCTAGACGCCCTAATACCCCCCCACCTCCATCTTCTGGGAGGAGTAGGGAGCGATCATCTAGTATAAAAAGAACATTCGGTCAGCTCTCAGTACACTTTTGTGCTAATCCTCGATCAGCATACATCCAAGTTCTAAATCATTTTTTTTTTGGTTTCGTCCTCTTTTCCCCATCGCTTTTGTTATCTTCTGGATATCTGCCACCAAGATGGGCGTCAGATGGATCTACAGGCTTACAAAGAACGATTTAATCGCTCAGTTACAACGTCATCAAATTGATTCCTCTGGAACTCTTATAGAGCTCCGTCAAAGATTCGTAGCTTTTGTAAAATCTCGTCCCGAACTCCTAGAATTAACCGAAGACCCAGTGGACTACAACGAAGAATTAGACATCTCGTTCGACAAGGAAGCCCTAGAAGATCCAAAACTCCTACCGGAGCGAGCATCCACCAGTAACCAGCCTGCTAATTCCCTTCCCGGGTCCGCTGATCAACCGATCAATCAACCAGTGTTCTTTAACCCACCGCAACCTAGAGTATTCAGTGATACTTCGGTCATAGAATCCATGAGGAAATGGAGTTGCCATTTCGACGGTAAAGATCCGTACGCATTCCTGGAACGAGTAGAAGAATTACAATCATCGTATGGGTTTTCCGACGAACAACTACTACGAGGATTCCCAGAGCTATTAAGAGGTGGTGCCCTACTTTGGTATAGAAATGCAATACGTACCTCGCGAACGTTAGAAGAACTATATACATCCCTAAGAACATTCTATCTGTTACCTAGTGAATTTAGAAACCTAGAATCCCAAATCTCTAATCGTAAACAGAAGGGATCCGAGTCCATTCGCGATTTCACCACGGATATCCAAACCATGATGCGTAGACATGGAGGTTACAACATCCACCGTGAACTAGATACGTTATTCTGGAATATGCAACCAGTCTACAGATTGCATATTCGCAGACAAGAATTCGACTCAGTTGGTGCCTTTATCCTACGAGTCGAAGAAATAGCAGAGGTGTTAAGAGACATTCAAAAGGTAGAAAAACCCCACAAAGCCCCCCCCAAGTTTCTGAAGTATCCAAACCATACGACCCAAAGACACACTGTTGGCGCTGTGGCAGACCCGGTCATCGTCGTCCTGTCTGCAGGAGCAGACCGAAGAAATTTTGCTCTTACTGCGGCAAGAAGGCATCTTTACTCGCGAATGTAAATGCAAGAAGCCGGGAAACGAGAAAAAGGTCCGACCATCGGAGTAAGTTCGACCTCACTCCCTAAAGACTCCCGTATTTTTATCAATTGCAAATGCGGAGACCTGGTGATCCCAGCCCTGGTGGACACTGGAGCAGCTTGCTCATTCATCGATACCCACACAGCAAATCGCCTGGTCAGCCAAGGAGGAGTCACAAATCTGGAGGACATCATCGTGGCCATGGCTAATGGTACCCAGTTCGAGGTCAAGACTAGTTTCAACATGAAAATGACAGCTGGAACTACCAAAGTGAATCACAAGTTCCTGGTCCTACCAAAACTATCTCAACCTATGCTGATTGGTATGGACCTGCTACAAAAATTCAACTTTTCACTTCTCATTGATAACCAAGATATACGGTTATTACATAAGTCATTCAAGGTTGAAATTTGTGAAATTGGGCCATCAGGATTAACATCGCTCAATAAGGATCAAGAAAGTGAATTAAATGCTTTATTAGAAAAGGAAAAACTTTTATTCCAAAATATAAAAGGTCACACTCCACTTCTAAAACATGTAATTCATCTCGAAGAACCAACACCGATCAAGCAACGTTTTCAACCCCGAAATCCAGTAACCCAGGAACTCATGAGACAAGAAGCCTTGGAAATGCTGAAACAAAAGGTTATTAGAAAATCTAGTAGTGCATGGAGTTCACCGGTAGTATTAATAAAGAGAAAAAACGGAAAATTAAGATTTTGCATCGATTTTCGTAAATTAAATAAAGTTACAAAAAAAGATGCTTATCCATTACCGCGTATCAACTGTATCCTTGATCAGCTTAAGGGTGCAAAATACCTTTCAACACTCGATTTGAAGAATGGATACTGGCAGGTGGAGTTAGAAGAAAAAAGCTCCCCCCTCACAGCCTTCACAGTGCCTGGTATGGGACTCTTTGAATTCATAGTCATGCCTTTCGGACTACATTCAGCACCAGCAACGTTTCAACGCCTTATCGACCGAGTTATACCTCCAGATTTGGCACCTAATGTATTCTCATACCTAGACGACATCGTTATTACATCCGAAACTTTTGAAAAACACATCGACTTACTTCAAACAGTTTTTTCCAGACTACGTGAAGCTAAATTAATACCAAATTGGGAAAAGTGTTTTTTCGCTCGTACACAACTCACCTACCTTGGACATCTAGTGGACGAAGACGGACTACACCCAGATCCTGATAAGGTGGACGCCATTTTGAAATTACCTCCACCTACTAACCTAAAAGAATTGAGAAAATTTTTAGGCATGGTATCTTGGTACCGTCGCTTCGTAAAAGATATATCGGTCGTAATATCGCCCTTAATTAAATTATTGAAAAAAGATACTCCGTGGATCTGGAAAGATGATCAACAACTGGCCTTTGAAAATCTAAAAAAGAAACTAACCGAAGCTCCAGTATTAGCTTGCCCTGACTGGTCTCAAACTTTTTATCTTCAAACGGATGCCAGTCTCGAAGGCCTAGGAGCAGTCTTGACACAGAAGATTGGATCAACAGAAGTCGTCATCGCCTACGCCAGCCGTACTTTAAACCCAGCGGAAAAAAACTATTCAGCTACGGAACTAGAATGCCTAGCTGTAAAATGGGGCATTTGGAAAATGCGACACTATCTAGAAGGATATCATTTCATAGTTGTCTCAGATCATCAAGCTCTAAAATGGCTGAATAGCATCATCACTCCTTCAGGAAGACTAGCCCGCTGGATAATGGAATTGGCCCAATGGGACTTCGAGGTTCAATATAAAAAAGGAATCGAGAATGAACTTCCCGATTACCTTTCTCGAGTGCCTTTACAAGTCTCTTCAATCAACGATTTACCCTCCTGCGCATGGTATCAACGCCAATGGAAAAACACTTCGGACAACCCTGAGAAAAATCCCGATTATCGTATCGAGGACGGAAAACTTTTTCATCATGTACTACACACCCTAGACTTCAAGGATACCCCTTATGAAGACCAATGGAAATTATGTGTGCCCAAGGGAAAAAGAATATCAATTCTACAGAAAGTACACGACGAAAAAACTTCAGGTCATCTGGGCGTGGCCAAAACACTAGCACGCCTGGGCGAATTCTTCTTCTGGCCCGGAATGTTACGAGATGGTGCAGCATACGTTAGAAATTGCCAAAACTGTCAACGTAATAAAAATTCTCAACAAGCAGCAGCGAATCACATGAATGCTACTCTAGTAGGAAATCCCTGGGAAATGCTATCTATTGACTTCATAGGCCCACTTCCTAGGACAACTTCCGGCAACACAATGCTGTGTGTTATCCAAGATCGCTTTACTAAATGGTTAGAATTAAAACCACTTAAAAAAGCAACTTCAATATTAGTTATTTCTACTTTAAAAGAAATTTTTTATCGTTTTGGTTGCCCACAGAAAATAGTGTCAGACAATGGTAGACAGTTTATAAGTAAAGAATTCAAATCCTTCCTCGAAGATTTTGGTATCACTCATCGTCTTACACCCCCTTACTCACCTCAATGTAATCCAGTGGAACGAGTCAACAAGGTAGTTAAGACCATGATTAGGCAATACATCGACAGAAAGAAACCGGACTGGGACCGACATCTACCGGAACTTCAATTCGCCTACAACACCGCGAAGCATACATCGACCGGTTTCACTCCTGCCTTCCTTACCTCTGGCCGAGAATTTTTCCCGCCTGGTTTTCAAGACTCGCGTTTAAACTCACAAGCCAATAATGCATCTTCTAAGCGAATTGAAAAATTACAAGATGCACTTGTACTAGTTCGGTCAAATCTAGCTAAGAATTTTAATATACAACAGAAACAATATAATTTACGAAAACGCGATTGGAATCCTATTATAGGGGAAAAAGTTCTTAAAAGAAATTTCCATTTATCAAATAAAATGGAAAAGAAAAACGCAAAACTATTAGAAAAATTCAGTGGTCCATTTATTATTAAAAAGAAGATTTCTCCGGTAATATACGATTTAGTTAACGATAAAGGTAAAATATTCCGCCACGTGCATTTAAAAGACTTGAAAAATTTCATAGACGATATTTCAACCAATAACATTGTCTCTCCTCAATAGTGGTGTCAAAGACCTCCAGTATAAATAAAGCCAAAATTCAAGGAATCACCCTTAGTATACTAAAGTCATTTTACGATGGAAGCAGAAAAACAAATAGCCCAACGCGAACGCGCCAAAATAAGAGAAGACGCGCTAGATATGTCCGCGTTGAATTTGGAAATTCCGGAGTTCGACTTCAATTATCAGACATTTTTCGGTTTAAATAATTTTGTACCGTGCGGAAAAAGTGAGTGCAGTTTTGTGGCCCCTCTGCAACCAATTGCCGGTAGAGTGCACGACAAAATGAAAGTGTTCGCGCCTGCCCCTAAACCGCCGAGATTGCAACTTCCCGCCAAAAAAGTTGCCACGCCGCCACCATTAATTAAAAAGGGTTTCGAATCCATACTAATAGACATTTGTGAAAAAGAAGAAGCAAGGATTAAGGAAGAGAAAGACAAAAAGTTAAAAATTAAAATTAATAAATCTAATTTACCAGTGGTCAAGCTCACCCGAGTTCCGCCACCTAAAAAGTTACCTACTAAAAAAATTATTAGTGCTACGCCGTCTTCGAAAACCCCAGTCACACATTTAGCAGGGATGTCCCTAGTTGCTAAAAATAAAATAGCACAACAAATGAAAAAGAAACAGTCCTTACCAAAAAAAACTATTATTAAAAGTGCTAAACCGGTTATAGTTGAAACCAAAATCCTAACCACGCCAATTAAAATTTTGGATTGCCCTAAAGTGGAAATCACCACTGATTCGAACAATAATAATATCATTCCCACTGTGAAACCTAAGAACAGTAAAAAAAACCCCCTCCAAGTAAGCAAAGCGCTGGCCCATTTACCCTTCACCGTAGCCAAACTTCCTGGTGGGCCGTGGGTTAAAATCCCCCTCGGCATTCCCCGCTACAGAATTCCAGTAAAGGGCGGCAAATGGAATCTCCGCCTAGACCAAACCAACGGCCACATTCGTTTAGCAAGGAAAACATTGTAAGTGGTATTTAGTTAGGAAATATTTTTTTTTCTTTTGTAATATATATATTTTCGGAAAATTTTTTTTTTTTTATTGTTATTAAGGGAAAAATACTTTCATCCTTTATTCTCTCCCTAGACGCTCATTAGAATTCGCTTGATAAGTAGGGGGGATGTAATGAAAGTATTCTTCTTTTTAAATGATTATTCCCCGCGAGGAATATATTTCTCATTCTAATATATTTCTTATACATATATATATACTAGACAGCTCTCTCGCTGCGAGCCAAGTAGTGAGTGGCGACGGCGCACACTTGCCGCGCCGCCGGCTCTCTCCTTTCCCCGCGAGTCCACATACTCTCTCGCGACCATTCTATATACTTGATCGCACTTTCCCAATTCTTCAGTTCGCCTTCGACCGGCCTCGAGGTGCTCCTCGGGCCAGACGACGGCGGCTCAACTCCTCGTTCTCTCTCGATCTATTTTCCACCCTTACCATCCTATCTTTTCACCAGGTGAGCTAGAGGTCTGTAGGCGCTCCTGCGACCCCCGGCTCCCCAGGATTCCTAGAAGGAGTTGTATAGGTCCTGTAGGCGCTCCTGCGGACCTATAACACCCTTCAACCACTTTCTCCACATCCTCTCCACGAATACTCCAGGTCTCTCTATAGGCGCTCCTGTGAGAGACCAGGGTATTCCCTTTTCCCACCTGGGGAACCAGGTTACACTACACACACACATACATACATCTTATATTTAGGACCGTCCATGCCGAGTAGAGGCGCTCCTCTCTCGACATAGACGACGCCCCAGGTCGACTCCCATCTCGAGGCGCTCCTCGGATGAGGGTAACACCTGGTGAATTACAAACTCACATACCTCATTGCACTAGCTTCGCGTCGGGCACGAATGTGGGAACCGTATCTCACATCTAGAATCTTCCCGATTACGTAAATCGACCTCGCGTGCACGACCCTAGTTACCGTCCGTACCGTCGTCTAGGGGGTAAACTAGTAACTCCCCGCGCAATGAAATATCGGTCATCCTGACCTTTGTAATCGGTAATATAGATGTATGATCCGAAATATCTTTTCTTTTCTTTTACAGAATTAAAGCGAGCGAGCCGAAGATGCTTACAAGCGACACCTAGCGGTGCTAGCCAATTCTTTCTATTTATCGTTATTTTATTTTTGCATTGTATAGAATCCTTTTTTTTATTTTATTTTATTATTGTTATACTTTATTCTTTTATTATTTTGTTAAAATATATCTCTTTCGAAGGTTTAAAACTACGTCTCATCACTGACTACACCTTCCTTTCCGGAATCACAAATGGTTCCCACAATGATTCAAAATTAACATAGATGGCGCTTCACGCCACCTACAAAGTAAAGTAACTAGTCAAAATAGGTACCCGGACTCCATCCGGCGAGCAAATCCATTGGCTCAAAATACGTATCATTACAACTTCTTAACAATGACAGAACCTTGATCCATGGCGACAGACTAAAGTTATACAACTATTAAAACATAATTTACTCGTATTACCGAATTTTATATTAATGTGACTAATATAAAATTTCATTCCGTTATAGGCAAAAAAAAACAAAATGCAGAAACTACTGTTTACGACTACTTTTTTCTTCACCATTGTATATTCCAACATCATATTTAAACCTATTACGAATACACCAATATTCGCAGAGAACTTGGGCACTACAAGCCTTTATCATCGAACGTGGAAGTTAATTATAGGAGTGGATACTAGTAGTATCGAGAGTAGATTAATCCAAATTCAGGATGCCTATACAAAGGCAGTCGCATTATGCCACGAATGTGCAGAAGAATTTGAAATTAATGTACTTAACAATCGCATACTAAGAATGGCAGATCTTTAGGTTACACTTCGTCAAATATTAGGATTTTCTCGTACAAAGAAAGGAATTTTAAATATCATAGGATCCATATCTAAGACACTTTTCGGTACTCTCGATGAGAATGATATGGAGATTATTAATCAAAAATTCGACAAAGTATATTCAGATCAAAAAATAATTACAGAGACAATAGGGAATCAAACTAGGATAATTAAAACACTATTAAACACAGCTTCTCACGACCTACAGCTTCTTAACCAAGAATCAGGATCCTTGATTAATCAACTTAATAAACTAGTAAATTCGTCAAACACTAACGCAAAAAACACTATAATCGCCAATATGCTTACTGTCTGTACAATAGCAATCAGTGAATACAGCGAAGACATTAATTTAATAATAAATGCTATAAACGATGGGAAACATGGTATTGTACATCCTCAAATTCTTACACCAAATATGTTAATTCGAGAATTACAACTCATCGAAGAAGAAACTAACACCAAATATCCAATTAAATTGATACCGCAAAATTATCAACATATCATTGACATATCCGACATAACTGTAAGCATTACACACAAACAATTAATATACATTCTTAAAGTACCAGAATTAGAAGAACCAGTCCTCCAAACTTTACACTTAATTCCAATACCTATTCGTCATGGAACAGGATTCATTGCACCAATCCCATCACACGAAATCCTACTCATTAATCCAGAAAAAACTTTTTATGTCCCTTCTGACACACAGACAATGCGAAATTGTAAAATATTAGAAGACACTTTTATTTGTAAAAGGGTACAACCAACTTTTCTTATCAGTGAAGTAGAAAACTGTGAAACTAGTATTGTTAAACATAGATACAAATCCATTTCCGATAAATACTGTGAATTTTCTGTTTTTAAAATAGCAGAACTAGCATTTATACCTCTTCAAGATCCAAACCAATTTATTGTAATACCAGAAAATGAAATAGAATTGAACGTTGTTTGTAACAACAAAAATGAAATTACAACCATTAAGGAACCTAGTCTAATTCACAGTAATTCCGATTGTATATTACACACTCCAAAATCAATATTAAAATTACGTAAATCAATCGAACATAACTCCGATATCAAGTTCAAAAAAAATATCTCTTTTGCAATTAGTCAAAGCGACTTAAATTTATTAAGCTCTCAACTACCCGTAATACAAGAATCATTACATAGAGAAAAATTTAATTCTCTAAAACGTAGTATAGACACTATGGAAGCTTCGATTCAAAGTATAAAAAATATTCGTAGAACCAAAACATGGGTGGAAAAAAGCACAGATATATTACAATATTTAGGATATACATCATTAGTCATTTTAACAATTTACTCACTTTATAAATCGGGAGTTTGTAAACTATTTGCTAAATTACTTCCTACGAACCTATGTATTAATTTATTCTGCGTCAAAACAAATGTAAACAATACACCAAATGTACAGTATACAAGTGCCCCTACGGCACCAACACCACTAGATGAACATCTAAAAATCAAACCTCAATCTATAAGGTTTCGACCTTAGGGACTAAGGTCAATCTAAGTTGGGGGGTGTAACGAAATCCACGTCAATTCTACCTTTTCTTCCCCCACTCACCATCCTCTGAACCATCCCTCCCACGCACCCTAAATACATCCTAAGGGACCTTACTTCTGTCAAGGCCCAGAACCACTAGTGTTAATTTTAGACTTTGTAAAGAGACACGTATCTAAATCTACGGACTTAGAACGTGGCATTATTACGCTCATTTTAATAAATAAAGAATAATACTTTGTTTACGAATAATTTATTATAATTTACTTATTTCTTGTAATAAATAAATAAATAATAAATTATCTACGGATAATTTATCATCTGATAATATTTATTAATTAAATTCAAGATTATAAAAACCCGTCACATTGGGCAATTATTAATTTTTGATAAAAGATATTTTGTACTTTGTTTATAATTCATTGAAGGTTTAATTTAGATTCCTTTTCGGTGCAACAAAACGTACCTCAACCAGTTGCTTTAAATATTGATGACATTCAAAGGGAATTAGCTGTGATAAACGATAATGCCGTTTATACAAATTTAACAGCAAGTCTGAATCAAGAATCAGCTGAGCCTGTTTTGAAAGAAACAGACACACACCGCGGGCAACATAATCAGGGAAATAATAATAAAGATGATTGGGAAACGAATCCTCACTACGTAGTAAGTTTAATACTTTTTCAAAAATGATTAATTGTTTGTTAAATTATTTATTATAAAATAAAATAATTAATTTTTAGCGATTAAAAAAATTAATCGGATGTGCCGCAACGGTGAACTTAATTGCTCACGCCTACAACCAACAGGGGGGATTTTTGATAGAAAAGAGTCGAAAGATATTGATACATAAGTTTATTGATTTAAAAAAAAGAACTTGTTAAAGAATTTAAAGAAGCGCCGCTGGATGACTGGAAGTAAGCCTTATTGTTATAATTAAACTACTAAAAAAAATTCAGCTACTTACTTCACCCCATTTAAAATCGAAAACGGAGTCCGAATACCGTCTACAGGAAAAGTGAAGAATCACTTCGATTATGTAAAAGGTGAATTAAGAAAACAAGGAGTTATAAAACCATACACTAAGAAAACGGCTGAAAATCCTTCAGAAAGTAGACTTTGTCTTTTTGAAGGTAATCATTTTTTGTTTTCCATAAAAGAAAGTATTGCTTTCTCCTCAAGTAATTTTTATAAGAAATTTTCATATTTTTTTCAGAAACAATTGAAAATAAAATTAAATATCTGGAAGTTCACTCGGACGATGTTGAAAAAATTAAACAATATTGGTCTGAAACATACGAGGCTCGTATGCGAATTTTAGAATTTCAGCGACTAAGTGTTCATCAATATTGTCAGAAATTCAAAGGCTTGAAAGAGCAATTGGGTTTCTATTTAGTAAGTATAAATATAGTATAGAGTACTGTAAATTTTTATAGTATTTTATTTTTATAAATATATGTACTTTTTGACATAATTTTTTAAAACTGATGTCTAAATTCAATCACATAAAATAATTTGTACATCCGCTTGTGCCAATCACATAAATGAAAATTACATTTTTTTACAGATTGAATTAGATTTTCAATGTCTATACCCTGACAAAGAGAACAACCTTCTGTTCAACTGGGTTCTGATTAAAGATCATTTAATAAAAATTTTAAAAACAATCAAACTTTAGTCAGAAGATAAAACATTATTCGATTTGATATCGAAATTATCGCCAGGTAAAATGACTATTCTATTAAATGTTACAAAAAACTTGTTAATTTAAATTTTACTCTACTTTAATCATGATTCTTTTAGAGCATCAAGATGCTGTATTGTTCCATCTTCTCATTTATCTGGTTCCGACTGCAGAAGTAAATAAATCTCAAAAACGAAAAAGGGTTACTGCTGCTAAAAATCAGGATTCTGAAAATGTGGTTCCGGAAACTAATGAACAGAAAAAGACTTTAAAAGAAAAGCGAGAATCTTTTATACTGGTCATACCGGTAAATATATTGTATTTATTCACATCAAGGCTGATAAAAATCATAATTTATTATTAAATTTATTTGTTACTACTACAGGAATTAGAGACTGTCACCTTTTTGAAATTGTGTTGCATTCCAAATTTTAATAAATTATTACTTCAATTATTTCAAACTTTAATGAATTATAAATTCAATTGTTACAGATTTCAAACAAATAAAAAATCAATTATTCTAAATTTTAATCAATTACAAATTCCAAACAAATAAAAATTCAATTTTTTAAAAATTTAATTAATTATAAATTCATTCATTTCACATTTCAATTCATTAAAAATAATTGTTAATTGTTTGAAACTTGGAATAATTTTTGAAAATTTATTTATTTGTAAGATTTGTTTTAAAAAATTGTTTTTAGTTTTAATACTGACAATTTTTCTATGTAATAAATAATTTTAATAATTTTTCTCATTATTTTTTTAAATAATTGATCTTAGAAATTTTTAAATTTTCATTTTATTTATCTGATAATTTTTGTTGGGATGAAAGTGACAAATCTTTTTTACAGATTTCTAACGAAGAAGATGCAACACTGGATAGATTAAAAGTGACTGTTATCGAAGAAGCTAACGTTGCAGCCACTATTTGTGATTGTCGGATCGTTAATCAATATAAGAAAAGTTTATGTTGTTATTGATGACACATGGTTCGAATGTGCTTCCGTTTTACAAGCGGTTACTTTTACGTTCAAGGCTTTTTTGCTTATCCGGTTGAAACATATAATGTTTGGAACTTTATTCAACGAGCTTTTTTTGAGATCAAATTACAGGGCGAAAAAGTCAGTATAAAAACAAAAGCTCTCGAAAAACAGATAGAAAATCTTCTTAAAGCATATAGAACGACGTGATTGCTGTCTTTTTAAAAGAATTGCTTTAATGGCGAATTTTAATTCTTGAAAATTTTTTTTACACAATGTTTAAGCATTTTGGGCAAGTGTGATTGTTCTTTTGTCAACAACGAGACTAATATTACTTGTATAGTTAGTGCATAGTTTAAACGTTATAATTTATATATTTTTAAAAGAATTGTTCTTTTTATTTTTTTGTTTACAATGTTTAAGTGTTTTGGATGTGAATGTTCATTTTCCAACAACGAGACTCTGATATTACATGTAGAGTTAGCGCATATGTATTGGGATACGTTTCAATGTACGGAATCAGAATGTACAAAAAAGTATGTAAATTTTTATTCCTATAAAAAGCATCGCAATTTAAAACATGGAGTTCAATTACATCCTCATGAAACCAGTGAAACAAATTTTTTTAATGCGGATTCTAATTTTCCGTTTGCTGTTGAAGACGTAACAACAGACGAAGAGTTATATACTGACAGTTCTGGCAGTTCGAGCGATGAATCTGAATATTTTGACGAGGAACAAATTGAAGATTCCATTTCCTTTGACGTCTCAGGAAAATATGGAACCAACTTTAAGACCAAAACAACGTTGTTTGCCGCTAAATTATATAAATTAAGTAGTGTGCCCAGAAAATATGTCAATGAAATTATAAATGATGTCTCAGATTTATTTGAATGTTACAAAAATTCCTTTAAAAATGAATTTAACAACAAGGCAGCAAGCTTTTCTAAAAATTCTTTTACTCTATCTGAAATCAATGAGGTTTTTGCGGAATTGTCAAATCCTTTTCATAACATTCAAACAGAAGCTAAGCGATGCAAGTTATTTGAGACAAATGGGACTTTTATACCTCCTCAAAATTATAAACTTGGTGAAGCCAAAGTTATTGTTGAAAAAAATGGAGAAAAAATATCCTGTATTAAAGAGATTTGCGCACAATTCATTCCGATCAGAAAAGTATTGAAATTGTTTTTTGAATTGCCGGATGTTCTGAAAAATACTTTGCAGTACATGAATAATGTTCAAGAAAATAAAATCGTGATTCAAAACATTATTCAAGGATCTTTGTATCAGGAGAAAGTTAAAGCCTTTAAAGATAAGACTCTTTTACCTGTAATTCTAGCATTCGACGACTATGAAACTAACAACCCTTTGGGCAGTCACAAAGGTATCTCTAAATGCGGTGCAACATACTTAAGTTGTCCTGCACTTCCTCCCGATTTGCGATCAAAACTAGAAAATATCTTTTTGTTTTTGTTGTTCAATACGAAACATCGTGCGCAATACATAAATAAAATTATTTTCATGAAAGCTATGGAAGAACTAGAATTTATTCTACATGAGGGCATACCGATCACAGTTGACAATGTTACAAAACAAGTCCACTTTCTCTTGATTTTAATTTACGAAGATAATCTTGGAATAAAATCAATTTTCGGATATGCTGAAAGTTTCCAAGCTACCTACTTTTGTTGGCATTGTTTAACTCGACGTAACGATATACAGTTTGTGTTTAATGAACGAGATTGTAAGCTTAGAAATCGCGAAAATTATGATGAACTTTTGGCAAAAAATGACGTTTCACTTTCAGGGATTAAGGAAGTCTGTGTTTTTGATGAAATGTCAAACTTTGATCATAGAGAAAGTGTATATGTAGATCCTTTACATGATGTTCCAGATGGTATATTGAGATACGATGTAGCAGAGTCATTAAACTATTTCATATATAAAAAAAAGTATTTTACAATTGCCAATTTAAATCTTCGACTTGCTGGTTTTAATTATGGTGATAATTAAAATTCAAATAAGCCTATGCCTCTTTCGGAGCAACAAATTAAAAAAGGATGTCTCATTATGTCAGCTGCTGAGATGATGAATTTGTTTCGAAACCTATTTCTCCTGATAGGACCGTTATCGTTCCTGAAGAAGATCCTCAGTGGCAATTACTTATTAAATTAAAAGAAATAGTAGAGATTATTTTCAGCAAAGTTATCGGTTCTGAAACATACAAGTTTCTTGATACAGAAATAACAGAATATTTGACTGAACTTTCGAGATTGCGCCCTGGTTCTTTAAAACCTAAGCACCATTTTTTAATTCACTACCCGCGAGTGATGAAAGCAGTTGGTCCTCTTGCAGCTTTGAGCACAATTCGTTTTGAGGGAAAACACAGAGAGGGGAAAGTTGCCTCTCATGTCTCCATTTGTAGAAGAAATGTTTGTCGCACTATAGCTGTGAGAAGTCAGCTTATGCAAAATTTCCGATTTTTGAAGAAAAATGATGATCATGCGCCGTTTAGAAGCGGCCCGAGTCGAGTCAAATCGTTCTTTGACTTGCCTGATTCTGTACACTTTTTGCATTTGCTTACACCCCTTACGAAAAACAAGTTTAGCGTAACGAAATGGATACAATGCAATGGTCATAAATTAAAACCTGGTCACGTTGTTGTTCACTTTTTAGAAAATGGACCGATTTTTTACTTGGTTGATGCAATGTTAATCGTAGACGAGACATTTAAAATAATAGCTAAACAGCTCCACGATTGTTATTTCATTGAACATTTACAAGCATTTAAAGTTTTCGATGAAAGCTGTTTCTCTTATTGCCTTCTGCAAAAGGACGACATTGATTTTAATACAATTATCACTATGAGAAATAAAATAAGCGACGGTTTTAATTACATTGTTAAAACTTGGATGTAATTTAGAATTTTGTGAAGGTAAATTGTGTTAAAATAATTTTTAATGCACTTGCAAAATAAACGACGTTGTAAAATAAATTTTATAAAAATTTTGACATTTATAGTTGAAAACAAAAATAAATTTTTCATAATTTATTTTATATAATTTTTTTTTGAATTATTGAAATTTTGTTAGCTTTGCTACATTTACCTTTTACCCATTCGTTGAGCGCAGTAGAAATATTAATTTATTATTATATTTTCATTAGTAGTTACATACTTATTGATTTAAAAAATAGAGCAACTTTTTAAATTTAATATTAAAACTTCCAAATAACTCTGCAAATTTATTACTCGATTGCCGGTTTTTGTTTCAATATTATTTATTTTATAAATAAATAAATTATCAAATTTAAATTAAATTGATATTTGATTTTAATAAGTTCAGATAAAAACAATTCATAATAATAAAATAATAATAAATAAGAAAAAATAATAAAAATCATGGATGGAAAATTGTGTTCATGTCATGAACACATTTCTTCCTCTTGGACATGTGATAAAAAATATTAAATTTGTTAATTTAATAAAAATGCAAAAAAGTCAAGTTTCTCAAAATTTTGATATTTAAAAATGATATTGACGAAAATTTCTTAAAAATGTGAATTTTGGATTCCTCAGGTCGAAAAACATAGAAGTATTTAAAAAATCGAAAACCAAAAATTTTACGAAGACAATTTTCCTACTATGAGGAAGGAATAAATAATAATAAATTAAATATTACATAATCAATTTGAATAAATAAATACATGATAAATAATAAATTTAGTAAATAATAATAAATGATGATAATTTATTAAATAATAATAAATAATAATTTATTAAATAGTAATAAATAATAATTTATTAAATAATAATAAATAATAGTAATAATATTTTAATAAATTTTAATAAATAAATAAATAATATAAATGAAATTGACGTACTACATTTTTACTTATGCAAAAAATATACAACATGCACTAAATACCAATATAATGTGTGTTTTCAATTTTCCATCACATTAATAATAATTTTAAAGCTTATGAATCTAAATAAATGATAAATTATATTCTTAATACAGAATGACACGACAGAGATACTATCTCTCTAGAATTTTTGTAAGGTTACTTTATAAGTGTATTAAGTCGTGTGCGTTAAAGTACTTCGTAAAGTGTCGGTTAGGTAGTTAGTAAATAGAATAGGCAGGTTTCGAATCCCCAAAAGCGTAAATAATTTTAAGTGTGTTTCAGGTGTGTAATAATGTGTTTAATTAATTAACAGTGATTTCAGAATTTATAAATCATTAGTGACAGTGAAAGTGATAAATTAATTGGAATAAGAAAAATGATAAATATTTTTTTTTCAGCGAGTCGTTTAACTGCGCATGCGCTTCATGAAGGCGACAGACACGTTTTCCAAAACTCCAGTTTTAAAATATCTAAGCAATTTCTGCAGAACAGCTGTGTATCTATGCATCCATTCAATTGCGCGTGCGCTTCAGTCCAGACATTTTCCAAAACTCCTGAAGCAAAACATTCAACCGATTACCGTAAAACTTAAAATGACACCATTCGTGAATTCCACACAACTTTTTCTATAGTTCTTGTGGAACCCCTTTTTTCTTATATTATAAATGAGTCTGTTTTAACTTATACAAATCTCCTCTCCGTATCCGCTATTCTGAAATTAGTTTTGCAGAATTTACTGAAATAATTTTTTCCGTGTATAAGAAATATTGCCATGCAATATTACACATAAAGACTCTGCAATATTCAAGAAATATTTCAAAGAAAGTTAGAAACTTTTTGAAATATGAAATCAATTATTATTTTCTAACCTGATCCACACGCATAGAAACTGAGATCGACCAGTGCGCATCATTTATGTTGGAAACTTTCTAGAATATTTTAATGAAATATTTCAGCAAAATTACAAGGCAATATTTCCTGTATGTATGTACGTACGTATATAGACATAAAATGTTGTTGACAAAATAACTTTTATAAATCGAAACAAATTGATTTGCAATTTTGCACACACAAAAGTCACAAAGTCGCAAACAAATACACTTGCATATACCTGTACAGGTTCATGTACTTTGTTCCAATTCTTTTTACAGGTTCGTTTTGTGCTCTTGTACAAGATCACGCGAATGTGCAAGTACTTGAACTTGAACAAGAAAATGTACAGGATATTGTACAAGATTTTTCAACTGGGAATAGTATATATAACCCTTACTTTTATGTATAACAAGTTTTAAGTAAATAAAATAAATTGTTTAATTAAAAAAACTATTTGAAAAAAATAATGGAGATGAGATACTAACCCCTTAAATGTATTCGTTTGCTCAAATGTTTCATATATTTAAATAATAAAAAATAATCCAAATACTCAAAAACATTTCTATTTCCGCATCATACATTCGAGCGTGAAACTGCGAGTGCCATGATGAGAATGTTCTCCTTAAAGTCGAAGAACTTTAAGAAAATTAATCCTATATAATAATAATAAAATTATTGTATATAATTTTTATATTAAAATATTATAATCCTTAATAAGAAATCTCTAAAGAGTAACGTAACGCCTATCCCATTGGTCGATTGTCGCCGTGGCGTCTATTCCATTGGTCGAATTCTTATTTGTCATCTTCGTCTCGCAAGAGCGTAAAACAGACACGATCTGACCGCGTACAGATTTACCGACACACAGAAATAAAAGTGGTGTGTGCGTCAGTTATCTTTGTCAAGCAACGACATTCAACTGACAGAACTTATATTTGATCGAATTTTCATATGCTCGATTTTTTGTTAAATAGAATAGCCATTTAGACGAATTCTTATTAGACAGAATTTTAATATAAAGAATTTACTTTTATCCGAAGTTTCATTTTTTAGAATTATTATTTCACAGAATTTCTATTTCATCGTTTTTTCACATTATAAAATTATTACTTAACCAAATATTCATTTAACAGAATTTCCATTTCATCGATTTTTTATGTGTCAGAATTTTCATCTTTTTGAATGTTCATTAAACAGAATATTCATTTAAACGAATTTTTATTAGGTAGAATTTTAATAGGAAGAATTTACTTTTAGCGGATGTTTTATTTCTTAGAATTTAGTCGAAATTTTATTTAAAGAATTTCTATTTGATCGAATTAGCATTTGTCCGAATTTTTATTAACTCGAATTTCTATTAAACAGAATATTTATTTAGACGAATGTTTGTAAGACAGAATTTCCATTTCACCGAATTTTTATTTGTTCGAATTCTTATATTTGAACGTATTGTCATTTGAAAAAATTCTTAAAACGTCGAATTTGCATTTGACCGAATTTGCAAATGTCCGAATAAGCATCCGGCAAAAACGATTCAACCATTTGCAAATTCGACGTTTTAAGAATTTATTCAAATGACAATACGTTCAAATAAGAATTCGAACAAATAAAAATTCGGTGAAATGGAAATTCTGTCTTACAAACATTCGTCTAAATAAATATTCTGTTTAATAGAAATTCGAGTTAATAAAAATTCGGACAAATGCAAATTCGATCAAATAGAAATTCTTTAAATAAAATTTCGACTAAATAAAAGTTCTGCAATGCTAAAAATTGATTAAATTAAAATTCTGCTAAATTATAATTCTAAGAAATAAAACTTCCGCTAAAAGTAAATTCTTTCTATTAAAATTGTACCTAATAAAAATTCATTTAAATGAATATTCTGTTTAATGAACATTCTAAAAAATGAAAATTCTGACACATAAAAATTCGATCAAATGGAAATTCTGTTAAATGAATATTTGGTTAAGTAACAATTCTGTAATGTGAAAAAACGATGAAATAGAAATTCTGTGAAATAATAATTATAAAAAATGAAACTCAGGATAAAAGTAAATTCTTTATATTAAAATTCTGTCTAATAAGAATTTGTCTAAATAGCTATTCTGTTTAACAAAAAATCGAGTATTATGAAAATTGTGAGAAATAAAAATGCGATCAAATAGAAGTTCTGTCAATTGAATGTTCGGTTATATAAAAATTCTGTCATATAGAAAATCGGATGAACAGAAATTCTGTAAAATAATAATTCGGTCAAGTAAAAATTCGGTTAAAAGAAAATTCTATCTAATGTAATTCTAACAAATGGGAATTCTAACAAATTAATTTTAGAACTTATTCATGCGCCCCAGTTAAACAAATTAAATTTAACAAATTTTTTTTAATAGGAATGCTATTATTATGGCGGCCTAAAAAGTGATAAATAAAAGATAGAAGTATAACTGTTGAAAGTTGCAATAAAAGAATAAATGTTTTCAAAATAATTAAAATTATTGCGAGTAGGTATTATTTATGCCAGATTGAATCAAAATGAATCATGAAAGTTTTGAATATATTTTCGAATTGATTGAAGGTTCAAGAAGAAGTAATTCGTAAAAGCATTCAAAATTGGAAAATTTTTTTTCATTAAATATGGTTTAAAGAATGTTTTCAATGATTTAAAATATTTTAGACAACTTTGAATGTTTTTACGAATTATTTCTTCTTGGACCTTTAATCAATTCGACAAACTATTTAAAACTGTCATGTTTCATTTTGATGTAATCTGCCATAATGAATATTTGCAATAAATTGAAATATTTTATCGGACATTTATTCTTTTATTAAAATTTTTATAGTTCTACTTTTCTACGCCATAATAAAAGCATTCTAATTAAAAAAAATTGTTTGTGATTTTAATTTTTTATTTATTACTTTTTGGTTCATAAAGAAAAGTTGCTTAGGTTTGATGGTTTTCAAAATGTGTATATTTAGGTAAATATTTTTTTAGCAAATATTCTACTTCATAAACAAAGATCTTAAGAGATTCCATGAAATATTTAAAAAATTCTATAAAGTTTCTAAAAGGTGAAATATAATTTCTAAATATTTCTTTAGGTTTCTAAAAAGTTTCATCAAGTTTCTAAAAGGATCTATGAAGATTTTAGAAGATTTCTTGAAATTTTTAGATGCTTTCCTGAATTTTCTAGATATTTTCATGAAGTTTTAAAAATTTTGATGAAGATTTCCTAGATTTTTCCATTATGTTTCCAAAAAGTTCTACGAAGTTTATATATAGAAAGTTCCATAAAGATTCTAAAAGGTTATTCATTCAGTTTCTTCAAAAGTTCTACGAACTTTCTAGGTATAAAGTTCTATGAAATTTCAAGAAAGTACCATTAAGTTCCTAGAAGGTTTTATGAAGTTTCTGAAAAGTTCCATGAAGTTTTTAGGAAGTTTCATGAAAACTCTGAAAAGTTCTATGAACAGAAAGTTCCATGAAGTTTCTAGAAATTTCCGTGAATATTTTAGAAGTTTTCATGAAGTTACTATAAAGTTCCATGCACATTGTAGAAGGTTTTATGAAATTACTAAAAGGCTTCATAAAACGTTCTAGAAAGTTTCATAAAGACTCTACAAGGTTTCATGAATGAAAAGTTCCATGAATTGTCTAGAAAGTTCTGTAAAGATTCTAGAAGGTTTCATTAAGTTTCTATGAAGTTCCATGAAGGCATTAAAAAGTTTCATTAAATTTTTTTTTAAATTCCACGACGTTTCTAGAAAATTCCACAAAAATTCTAGAAGGCTTCATGAAGTTTCTACGAAGTTTCATTAAGTTCCTAGAAAGTTCCATGAAGTTCTTAGAAAGTTTCATGAAAACTCTGAAAAGTTCTATGAACAGAAAGTTCCATGAAGTTTCTAGAAAATTCCAATGAAAACCCTAAAAAGTTTTATGAGGTTTCTAGAAGGTTCCATAAAGTATATAGATAATTCCATGAAGATAGTACAAGGTATTGTGAATATAATGTTCCACAAAGTTTCTCAAAAATTTCAAGAAATTTCTAGAAAATTCTACGGAATTTCTATAAGTTTTTATAAATTTACTAGAACGTTATATGAAGATTCTAAAAGTCTTCATTAAGTTTCTAGACAGTTTCATTAAGTTTCAAGATGGATCTATGTCCTTTCTAGAAAATGACAAACCAATTTCATATAAAAGCATTCTAATAAAATGTCGACTTTTAAGAGTGTTGACATCATAAATTCCGGTCAAATAAATTATTATCGACAAAAGATTGAACTTTTGATTAATTTTCAATCATAACACATTTTGACATTTGCAATATGAATATTCTTTACTTATTTCTGGTCAAGCACGAAATACCAACTTAAAAGGCGCGCGCAGTCTACGTCTAGTACAATATTAGAATATTAGAAATTCCAACGGCATTCGATTCTTTGGAAAATTTCCCATCGACTAGTAACTTTCCAATTTTTTTTTTGACGAAAATTAACATTTTTTCGAGCAGAAATGGATTTTTCAATCTTCATTTTGAAAGATGTCACTTGTCACGAAATTAACGATTGTGAGTGTTCTTTATGAGATAGGGGCTTGAAACTTTGGCTAGTTGAGTATTTTTAGAGGTAGAATAATAAACTTGAATTTAAATAAACACAAAATTTTTTATCTAAAATATAAATTTTTAAAATTTAACTTTCATTTATTCCTTGAATTTAGATAAAATCTATACTTTATATAATATCAATCGATTAGTCCTGACGTATGGAAGACGATTTTATTGTATATTACCTTAAATTTTTCGATTTAAAAATTTTTTTAATTAAAAAAAAATGTTTGGAAAAAAGACGATAAATTTTTTTTTGGGGTATTTTTAAAAATCCTCTCGTCATTTTTGAGAGATTAATGTGTTAAATAAGCCTACCAAATTTTATCTAAATCCATTAAAACCTGTTAAAGAGATCGTGTTCACAAAAACGATCCACACTCACATACATACATACATCCGGACAATTGATCAGGATCACATATAACATGTTTCTATATAGAGGAAAATTTGTTTTCACCATTTTTAAAAAGTTTATAAACAAAAGGACTACATAGCTTCCTCCACGAGAAATGAAAAATAAAAAAAAATCTTCTAAAAAATTGTTTTTAGGTTTATTATCTAGAATAAACCATAATGATGAAAATTGCGTTTGTATTTTTAAATTATATATATTACTAGTTGTCCGCAATCACGTGCACCAAAAAAGTAACTTTTGGAAGATGCCTCCTACATCTAAGAAATTAATCTAAATACAGAGGGATTCCACGGGTAAAACGAACAGTTGTCGGTGACAAGTTATCGATTTGGCTCAAATTTTTTCGTTAAGTATAGAAAGTATACATTTGAGCCACCGCGTACAGTAACCGCAGATGCGCTCGGGCTGTCTGGCCCAAGCGCAATATCTACTTCGAGTTGCGCGGTGTAGGCCAGTTCTAGTGTTCTTATTGGCCAAATCTCGTTCCCACCACTCAATTCGTAGTAGATATTGCGGCTGGGCCAGACTGCCCGAGCGCATTTGCGGTTACTGTACGCGGTGGCTCATTTGCATAAAATTAAAAAAATTAATGAAATTTAAGAAATAAAAAATTTACGTCTTATCTGAAAAATGGTGTTTTTATTTAAATTCAAGTTTAAATATAAAATAATAGTGTTCCTTGTATTGAAAGAAATCCATATAATTGTAAATAATTATAAATTATATATTATTTTTCATTAATTTTTAGAAATATCAGCTAAAATGTGAATTTTTGGTTTTTTAACTTCCATTAATTCTTTTAATTTAACTCAAATGTTTATATTATTATATTATTTATGTAGGTATGTTTATTTCAATGTTAATGCTTTCTCCACGAGGTAGCAAATTTTTTTGCTGATCCATAATGGATACTTTTACCTTATTTAAAGATTAATTATCACGAGTTTATTAAATTTTTACTTTGTAGTCCTTTCGTTTATAAACTTTTTAAAAATGGTGAAAACAAATTTTCCTCTATATAGAAACATGTTATATGAGATCCTGATCAATATTGTCCGCCTGATGTATTTGATGTGTGTGAATCCCATTTTTTGGGAACAGTGGTCTAACCACTGGCACATAATAATGAATTTTTATACTATTTTTTGTATTCACTACAAAATTTGTACTCAATATATATATAATAATCAATTTCTCGTGAGATTTCCGTAGACCCTTTAAAATTAGCAAAATATATTTTTTTGACAAATTTTTTTAAAAAAATTTTTCCAAGAGAAAAAAATTTTTAGTTTTTTTCACTTTTCAATAATGTTAACGAAAAAAATTTTTTTTCATTTTTTTATTAAAAAATAGATCACTTTTTTTAAAAACAAATTATTTTTTATTTAAATTTGGATATGATTGAAAAAAAAATTTTTTTTAACATACCTGGAAATACTAAGAAGATTTTGTAATAAAATATAGAGTGGGCCGATAAATATTATAAAAATTATTTTTTTAATAAAAAATAAAAAAAGATTTCATTAATGTTATTGAAAAGTAAAATAAAAACTGCAATTGTTCTTCTTTTGGAAAAAATCAATTTTTTTAAAGTTATCAGCCATTTTGAAAATTCTTAACTCAAAAATTTGTACAAAAAAAAAATACTTTTCTTTTAACTACCAAGAAAAAAGTATATTTTGACAATATTAAACGGTCGCGGCGGAAATCTTACGTGAAATTGCCCATATATAGTATTTTACGAGAAAACCGGCCGAGAATATTTATAATAATTATATTTTAATTTTAACGACTCATTTCATGAAACTCTACGTCTGTCAAAAATTTTTTGAATCTACAGAGAAAACAGTCTAGGAAGTTAGACCAGTAAAGTTAAAATTTTCAAAAAACAAATTTTGTACAAAATTGTGCTCAACTTGTGCTCTTTTGTGCAAAAATTAATTGTTAAAAAAATTCGGAAATCTGAATATAAAAAACAAAAAAATATTAAACAAACCTTGAAGGAGATCTGCTTGTGAGATTAAAGGTGTATCTGAGATTCCAATGGTACTTGAATTTATCACTATTATAAATGAATCACAATCAAATCACTATTCAAAATGTTTTAAATGAAGCAGTATGACTGATTTTTATTTTTAAGAAGAGTGTCTAGATCTTACAGGAGCTTCTTTGCAAATAAACTTCTTAGCCTTGTAGTCAATTTACAAAGTAGAATCCTAAAATTTCTTTTCTTAGAGAGGGAAAAAAGGTTTACTACCTACTACCTTCCTACTACCTACCACCTACCTACCGTGTTATACACGGTTCTGATTGGTAAATTAAGGAAAAGAAATATTTTTAAACATCCAATAGCAACCCGTTTTAGAAACAGGTCTCTATTATTTTTTTACTGTAGGGTAAGTCCGGGGGAGTTGGCCATAGTTTTTTTAAAGGCTTGTAAAAATAAGAAGAAAGTGATTTATGTATTAACTTTTATTGCTAATTAAACATTGAACATTTAACTTACAAATAATAATAGAAAAGATTAATTTTTTTAATGTAAACAATCTTAAAATTAATATTTTTAAAAAACACGTTTGGCCATCTCTCCCGGAATGTACGGGGGAGATGGCCAATACTTTAAAATCATTCTTTGGCTTTTCGCTTTATCAGAATTCTTTATTTAAAGTGATTAATGTCTTCTTTTCTTCTTCTGACCACATTTCGAACATTTATCATTAAATTCAGTGCAATTTTCATGAAGCCAAAGGTGACAATCATTGCACTGAATCCAGTCTTCGATAAGCGCTCTCTGTTTGTCTGTCTCACCAACACAACAAGTCTAAAAGGTATTTTTTTGAGATATCAGAGTGGTTTCCAATTTATTTTTCTGTCCTGAATACGCTCCCGGGTTACAAAATTGCGTATCACGTCAGGATTTTGAGTAAAGTGGGGGTAAAGGCTCCAAAACCCGTGTTTTTGAGGGTTTTCAGTATTTTTTTTCTCCTTAACCTGACGTGATAGAGACTTGTAGATAGGTTTAAATTAAAGTTTATATCTTACACTTTAAGACTCATATGCGCAAGGAAAAAAATTTGAAATTTTGAAAAAAAATTAGGTTCAAGTCACCTAAAAAGATTTTTGGGGTATTTACCCCCATTTTTTTCAAAATTTCAAATTTTTTTTAATCCTGCGTAAATGAGTCTTAAAGTGTACGATCTAAGCTTTAATTTAAGCATATATAGAAGTGTCTAGCACGTCTGGTTAAGGAATAAAAAAATAATAAAAACCCTCAAAAACACTGTTTTTGGAGACTTTACCTCCACTTTATTCAAAATCCAGATGTGATACGCAATTTTGGAACCCGGAATCGGGTTCAGCACACAAAAATACATTGGAAACCACTCCGTTATATATATAAAAAAGTGTTATTTTGTATACCTGTGTTATGATTGTTTATAAACGTTTTTAAGATTTAATTACACAATAGTGATTATTTTATTTGATCATATTTAAATTTGAAAATCTTTGTTGGAGTGTCTTGTTGTAATATATGTCTTAAAAAATGTCATTTGCCACAGAATTAATGTTTTTTTAGCGAACACACGAATCTCAAGGGTGCCAATAACTTAAACAGTATGGCCATCTCACCTCGAAAAAACATGGCCATCTCTCCTAATGTCAGGAGACAAATTGACACAATTAAAATTTAAATAAATAAATAAATTTTTGGAATTAATATAAAGTTATGACAAAGCTTGGGTCATGTACTTTACAAAAAAACATGAAATTCAAAATTATTCTATAAAATAACATAACACCAGTGAGAAACGTAAACTCATCACTTTTTTTCCGAACTAGTCAAAACAACAAATCAGATTTTTACTTACTTTTTCAATATTTTTAGTCAAGTTTTTTCTTTTAATTGTGTTTTACCACAAAACAAAGCGAACTAATCTTTAATAAGCGATACAAAGTAACAAATTCTATAAAATATTTGAATTGGCCATCTCTCCTGCATGGCCAACTCCCCCGGACTTACCCTATAAAAGAACACTTATTGCCTTCAAAAAAATTTACTAATTAAACATAAATTGCAAATGAATAAGAATAATCAATTTTTTTCAATTTTTTTTGATAGAATGTTTTCCTGGAAAATGAAAAAATCGCTTATACAATTAAATAAAATTAAACAGCGTGTCTGTATTAGATACTGAAATTTTATTTTAACAAATTTTCTGTTACGTAACTTTATTTTAAATAATAATAATTCAATACAAATTTAATTTACCAGATTTTTCATTTAACAAAATTTTTTTTTTTTAATTTTTTAAAGAAAAAAGTTATTTCAAAAAAAAAAACGTTGTTTTTCGAAAATTAAAAAATTATTTAATTTACCTATATATGTAGACTTTATATACGTTAAACAATTCGTTTCAATGCGAGAAATTATTTTTTTGAAAAAAAAAATTAAATTAACTACCTAAATAAAAAATTTTTTGATTAAAAAAAGTATTTTCGAATTTTTGTAATTGACTTAAAAAAAATTATGTGGATATTTTTAGAAATTCTTGTATATAATTTTAGATATTAATGACAAAAAATTTGTTGATACACATATTCGGAAATTATCGTTTCAGATTTTAAATATTATTCACTACAAAAACCTATGAATTTTCAGGACAATGCTTTAAAACGTGTTTGAGATATTTACTATAAACTATAAACTATGAAGAACAAATACGATTTTTAATAGGATATAAATTTTCTTTTTTATAAACAACTGTCTGTTTATTTCTGTGGACAAAAATCAATTAATTTACTTAAAAATAGACCCTCCAAAAAATCATATTTTTTCTTTTTCAAAAGAGTAATTCCATGGGATGTGATCACAAGAATTTTTGATGATTGGAGCAATTTTATTGAAACCTTGTGAATATGTTCCTTTATTTGTACAGAATGAAAGCCCAAAAACAATTTTTCAAAATTTTCAAAATTTTTTGAGATATCTCTAATTAAAAATTTATGTCATTTTTTTAAAAAAACCATGTAACTTTTTTTCTTGTTATCCAAATGAGATCAATTTTTTTTCAAATTTCTCACAAAAAGATGCTATTTTAATAAAAAAATAGTTCATAAAAAAAAAATTTTTTTTGCCCGGAAAAAAGTCAAAAAAAAATTTTGAATTCATTTTTTGAAAAAACTACCTCTTCGATTTAAAAATTTTTTTTTTCTACTTAATGCCTATGATGTTAAGAAGCTAATTTTGAAATTAGGCACAATGTGAGACCCACAGTAAAAAAATTAGTTTCCATCCATTTCGTAATCGTTATGAAATTCTGTGCTTAGACTTGTGGTATAAATTCCAAAAATATTGGGCCCAATCCCAGACATTTGGCCCAATATTTTGAGCACTTATACAACATGTCTGAACGCAGAATTTCATAGGGATTACGAACTTGATACTGAAAATTAGTGGTCTTATTTAAGAAAACCTCTTTTTTCATTGTATGGCCCAACATTGGGCCCCGGCCAAATTTTTTGGTCTCAAATATGTAGATCTTTTTGTTTGGAACAACTTTTGTCTTAAACATTTTTTACGAAAATTCCTACTTTTCGAGATATTTGCAAGTTTCCATACTATATAATGGACGTGAAAATTAAGATGCGCGCGTCCCGTCGCGCCGCACGGGACGTTTTAACTTATTTCTCGCAAAGTTCTCGCTGTCCAATTTTGAAAATTAAAGAAGTTATTCTTAACATCATAGGCATTAAGTAGAAAAAAAAATTTTTTAAATCGAAGAGGTAGTTTTTTCAAAAAATGAATTCAAAATTTTTTTTTGACTTTTTTCCGGGCAAAAAAAATTTTTTTTTTCATGAACTATTTTTTTCTTAAAATAGCATCTTTTTGTGAGAAATTTGAAAAAAATTGATCTCATTTGGATAACAAGAAAAAAAGTTACATGGTTTTTTTAAAAAAATGACATAAATTTTTAATTAGAGATATCTCAAAAAATTTTGAAAATTTTGAAAAATTGTTTTTGGGCTTTCATTCTGTACAGATAAAGGAACATATTCACAAGGTTTCAGGGCTTGTCACTGCTACCAGACTGGTAGTATTCCTTCCAAACGCGCGCTCGCTCCCTTATTTTATGTTGTCGTCAATGTATATCATGGGTTTTCCCTGTCTAGAACAAATTTAAAATTTTGTTTAGAAAATAAGAAATGTATGTTATTTTAACGTAATATATGTAATTCTAGCAAAACTGATTAAACTGTTGTGTAGGGCAGTACCTGAAGTGGCATTGTTAATATCTTGTGTGTGTGTGTGTGTGTGTGTGTGTGTGTACGTGTGTGGGCCTGGATGTGTCACAAAATATTGTGTACAAATTATCCCAGATATGTTTTAATAAATTTATCTTGAAATTTCGTAGGTTTATTGCAGTCATTAATACCTACAATATCTAACAAACTGTTTTTTTATTTTATCTACAAAATATTTTTTACAATTTTTTAAAAGTTGAAAAATTTTTTTTTTGAAAAAAATTTTTTATTATTGTAAATTTAATTTTGCTGAGTAAAAAAACTTATTTACTAAATTTAAATGATTCGATTGAACTAATATAAAGTTCATGTTTTAATGATATTTATAAATTGACTCATTTTTTTAAAAATCGATTTATTGTATTTTTTAATTAACTTTTTCCTATAATTTTAATTAATTCTTCTCAAAATTATATTCCTTGAATCAAAACCAATCGATTGATGAATATAAAATTTACATTTTAGCAATATTTATAAAATTAATTACTATTTTTTTCATGATGAGAATATATACATATATCATACATTTTCAATATATGTATGATTACTTATTTACAAAAAAGAGGAATTTTTTTATTTATTTGAAATTTTTTTAACTAAAATATTACTTTTAATTTTTCTTCTTTGATTATAATTGTTCAAAATTTGAAAGTTTGAAATTACTCTCTAAATCAGAATTAGTAGAAAACTACTAATTGACAGTAAAACGGTGAATGAGTCGGCCCTATTTCAATTAGTAAAAAAAACTAATTTTTAGAAGAAAACATCTGATTTAAAAGTCTAATTTGACTAATTATTTTAAAAAAAAATTACTAAAATATTTGGCAAACAAAAATCTACTAATTTTTTAGTCATGTAGCATAACCTAAAAATTGGATTAAAAATATTAGTTTTTTTTAATAATATTTAATACAATCACTTTTATAATTTCTCTTTTAAAAATTATTGTTAAAGTGCTCCTCCATTTTAATATTCTCAACAATAAAGTCGATGAGACTTTCGTTTCTGGTCTTGGAACGAAACGAAAGTCTCATCGACTTTTGTTAATAATTAGAATGGAGGAGCACTTTAACAATAATTTTTAAAAGAGAAATTATAAAAGTGATTGTATTAAATATTATTAAAAAAAAATAATTTTTTTAATCCAATTTTTAGGTTATGCTACATGACTAAAAAATTAGTAGATTTTTGTTTGCCAAATATTTTAGTAATTTTTTTTAAAAATAATTAGTCAAATTAGACTTTTAAATCAGATGTTTTCTTCTAAAAATTAGTTTTTTTTACTAATTGAAATAGGGCCGACTCATTCACCGTTTTACTGTCAATTAGTAGTTTTCTACTAATTCTGATTTAGAGAGTAATTTCAAACTTTCAAATTTTGAACAATTATAATCAAAGAAGAAAAATTAAAAGTAATATTTTAGTTAAAAAAATTTCAAATAAATAAAAAAATTCCTCTTTTTTGTAAATAAGTAATCATACATATATTGAAAATGTATGATATATGTATATATTCTCATCCCCAAGTAGAAATTTCCCTAGCTTTGCCCCAGGATTATCCGTGGGCCACCCATGGAAGCCATCCATGGCCCATCCAAGTTTTGAAACCTTACGCCGCTTTTTTTCCCGACGATTAGAATTTCACTAATTTTTTATCGAGACATTACTCGTCATCATTATAATGCGTCCTGGTTGTCCAGAGTGTTAGAAAACATAACCGAAAGTATAAATAACACAATATACCAATTCAGGACTATCCGAACAACTCTCTAGAATGCACTAGGTATTAAAAAACGTCGTCTTCGGGGAAGTTTTAACAAAAAAAATATATTGTGTCCCTCCGAGTGAAAATAACGTGTTGTCGTCATCCAGACCACTCCCTAGAGTGTTCTAGGTATGGAAAAACGTCATCTTCGGGGAAGTTTTTACAAAAAAATGCTTTCTGCCTTTCCAAGTGAAAATAACGGGTTGCCGTCATCCGGACCACATACCATAGTAGTTTAAGTGCTAAAATAACTTTATATTTTTTAATTTTATCTCTTTAAGCCTGACCATTCAGCTTTCTCCGTTTATTGTACATAAAATGAAATGAATTTACAAGAAAAAATCTTTTATTAAATAAAATCAATTTATTCAAAATAAACAGTATTCATTACAATATTTTCGTGACAATTTGTTTAATTTAAATATTGTAAACTTGAAAATAATCAATGATTTGATGAAACGTAGTAACAATTTGTAACTTTTAAAGAGGAACCTTTAACATAATTTTACTCCTAACATTTTTAGAGTAACATACTTTTCTATTCATAAATATTTATACTCTGATCAGCACAATAAAAAAATGACAAATATTTTTTCTGTTCCATTCGATTTGTTGGTTAAACTTTGTAAATCGTATTGAATAAGGTTGACGCTATTTGATAATTTCTAATAATTCAAGTATATGAATTGGACTTTCTCTTGAAATTACTGATCTGTACCTGTGGCACCACCGGGCTAAATAAGAAGTTTAATTAATAATAATATCAATAATAATAAATCATTCTTTCTAATTTGATTATAGTAAAATTTTTTCTCATAACGAGTAAAGATTTTACTTACTAGCCCCTTTTACTAATACCTGATTTTTCTTGGGTGCTCTTAATGCTCTGTGTCCATCCCAGTCTTTAGCATTCGCAAATGTACTACTCAGAGCAGTTAAAATATTTTGCTCTGTGACGGGTGATTTTGTTGAAGGATCGTGTAGAGTTTGTCGAAGCATTTCTGAATTGATATAATATTCATTGTTTTAGAACTTTTATTGTTTTGAATTACACATTTAATATAAATTAAATATTATCATTCTTACTTATCATAATTTTGCAGAATGTGGTAGTTTTAAAAATTTCTTTATTCAGGTATTGCTTACTAGCTGTATAGCATAAAGCCGTTTCACGAGTTAGATATGTTCGAATGATTTTCGTAACAGATTTTGGCAATCCACCAATAGGATCTAGCAGTGTCAGCAATGATTTTGACTAAAAAAATAATAGAATTAAAGTATTGAAATTTAAAGTTAAAGAAGTAAAACTTAAAATCGGGTTTAAAAATATAACACGTGTATAAAAAAGATGCATACAAAATCCGTTCGACATTCCTTATCAGTGTCTAATTTCACATCGAAAGACTTGAAATCTTCAACAGACCCAAAAGGTACGGCAATTTTGTGATTTTTCAAGAAATCTAACGACTCATTATCTGCTTGAAGAACGCCTGCGGCTATGAGTAAATTTTCTATTCTGCTTTGATTTTGTTTAACAATTTCAATTTCAGCACGAATAGTGGACAATGACTTTATCACTCGTTTTTCCATATTTTCAACTAAAAATATGTTTCAAAAGTTCAAAAATTGACAAAATAATAAGTATTTTATTTGTAAGAAATTGTTAAGGAAATAAACGAAATTTTTCAAACCTGTTACTTGAAGTTGAATAATATGTTTGAAATCTTCTCTAGAAAAATTATCGCTTTTAAAAACAACTTGTGGAATACTGTTTCTTTTTTTAGGCGGTTCTGTTAAAATAAAAAGTCAATTTTATAACTGAATTTTTTTTTAAATTACATGATTTTTAAAAATATTTTTATCATTTTGATAAATCGAGTTTAGCAGAATTTTACTGTGCGAAGTTTTTTGTCCTTGCACTACCGTTCCTAAAGTTTGCGGTTTCGAATTAATTCCTCTTGATTTTTTAATTAAACTGTTGTTTTTTCTGAAACGAATGTTGTCCTGTTGTTCTCTTCGATTCACATATTGATCCTCGTTATCGTCACTGTCAATATCATAATCATCGACATTTTCATCATCTTCTGTGGTATCATAATCTCCATTTTCATCATAATCGACAGAAAATCTATTTTCTTGTGATGCAACGTTTGCTAAATTTTTCAATCTCCAATTTCGGCTTTCTTCAATTTTATTCTTTCCAGGAGCATTGAGTGTGTTTCCTATTAAATAATATACATAATGTAAATCCATAATCAATTTATAATGTCCAAAAATTAATGCAATTATGTTACTCTTTGAAATTCCACTTTCTACAAGAAATTTGTCTTGTAGAATAATATTCGACACAATTTTTGGTTTTCCTTTTTTCTTTTTTTCTAATTTATTATTTTCAAGTTCATCGTCAATTTCTTCAGAAACATAATCATAATCGATTTGAGTGTCATCATCAACATCATAAAATGAGTTATCTGGAATAAAATTCCAAATATTATTTTTTATAACAATTTTATAAGTTCTAGTTCAAGTAAATATTACACTGATCTTACTTTTTGTGTGTGAAGTTGATAATAATTGATGTTTGTGATACAATTTTTTAACAATCGAAGATTCTGATTCCATAATTACTTGGTCGCGTGAAGTTGACGGATCGACGGGTTCTTGAAATATTCTATCTTTAAATTGTTGCGAAATAGAATTTTTCTCTAAATTATGTGTATTAATTTCAGCGAATTTTAATTTATCAACAGCGCTTCTGTCTGACAATTCTTCGTCAGAATTAGATTGTGGAGAAACATGATCGGTTTCATGGGTTTTTAGCTCCATTTTTTTCACTGAGAAAAAAGATTTATTTTAAATATATAATGATCAGTTTAAACGTTTTTGTTAAATTCAACATAATTTATAAGTTTAATAAATTTAAACAAAATATGTTTGAATCAAACGAATCGTTTTCTCAGTGTTAATTGTTACCTTTCGTGTTAGCATTGTTGTTATTTGTTTTGTTTAATTTTGTTTTCTTTGCAACTGTTTTCTTAACAGGTTGGCAGTTTTGAAAATTTCCAATTTTGTTCTCCATACTTTTCGCATTGCCAGCATTTATGTCTGATGATAACTCTTCGTCAGAAATAGATTGTAGAGAAACTGCACGGGTCTCAGTTTTTACCTTGATTTTTTTATTATCTTTCATGTTAATATTCTTTTCAATTTTTCTTTTTAATTTCTCTTTCTTAACAATTGCTATCTTAGTAGGTTGGGTTTCTTGAATCTTTCCTTTCTCTGTATTTAGAAAAACATTAATTTTAAATATAATTTTAATTTTTCAATTTTACAAAATTTATATAAAATAAATTTTTAAGTTAAAATTAAATTATTTGTGTAAATTATAAGTTTTGTACTAGAATTAATTCCGTGATTATTATTATCATTATCACAATTGATATCATTAAGCGTTAGAGGTGGAACACTCATAGCATTTCGAATTACATCGTGGTTCATTCCGTGTTTTTTAGATTTAATAAACTTAGTCACTTTTGAAACTTTTTCTACGCTATTCATATCGCTGTCTGTTGTATAAGCATAGTTTTTTCCTGCTTTTAAGTCTTCTATTTTTACTAAAGCTTCTTCGTAAGTTCCTGATAAATAAAGTGTTTATGATGTAATAAAAAACAAGGAGGGGGTCCTTTATGTTTATTTCATAAACATTATGCTTCCTCATTGTGTGAAGCAAAAAATTCGCTTCCTTGTGAAGGAAGCAATGAATTTGTCCAATTCAATTGATTGATTTAAAAAATTTCGAGTTAAAAATGTTTTAAATTAATTAAATTTTTTGAAAAATAAAGAAAATTTTAATTAATTTTGAGTGTAACATAAACTTTATATATACGAATCGATTCGTTTTAATGCAAGGAATACAATTATTTTATTCATCAACTTGTATTTAAAAAAAACACAAAATTTTTTAGCTAAAATATGAATTTTCGATTTTTCAATTTTTATTAATTCTCAAATTTTAAATCAAATCTATACTTTATATATACCAACCAATTCGTTTCAATGCAGGGAATAAAATTATTTCATATATAAACATGAATTTAAATAAACACATCATTTTTTAGCTAAAATGAGAATTTTATTTTTGATTTTTTAACTTTCTTTAATTCTTTAAATTTCAATCAAATCTATACTTTATATATATCAATCGATTCATCTTGACATAAAGAAGACGATTATATTATATATTACCTTAAATTTTTCGATTTAAAAATTTTTTCAATTAAAAAAAAATTTTTGGAAAAAAGACGATAAAATTTTTTTTTTTGGGTATTTTTAAAAATCCTCTCGTCATTTTTGAGAGATTAATGTGTTAAATAAGCATACCAAATTTTATCCAAATCCATTAAAACCTGTTAAAGATATCGTGTTCACAAAAACGATCCACACACACATACACACACACATACATACATCCGGACAATTGATCAGGATCTCATATAACATGTTTCTATATAGAGGAAAATTTGTTTTCACCATTTTTAAAAAGTTTATAAACGAAAGGACTACATAGCTTCCTCCACGAGGAAGCAAAATATTTAAAACAAATAAATATTGATTTAATTTTATTTTGAATTTTGAAAAATATTTACGTGCATCTCCTCTTAGTCGAATTGAAAAAAGTTCCCATTCTGGATCAGGATCTTCTAGATTTTTTATTTTTTCGTGTAATAATTCAATGCTCTCCTTATCATACGGTGGTGACAAGAATTTTGTAAAAAGATTGTTCTTTGTTTGGTCAAAGGATACCCATTTACTTGGAATACAATAATATGAAGTTATTCCATTTTTCTTTGGTCCTCTTTTTAAAAATTCTATTACTTGATAAGAAAGCAATTCATTGACAGGTTTTATTTCCTGCGGCATCTTATTATGAATTTCAAAATATTTAATATTTTGCTATTTCATTCTGACGGTTATGACACTTAAAAACAATAGAATCAATTTTTTTGACAAAATCCCATCTGTGAACGCTAGTTTCAGATGTATGGAATTGTAAACATAATACATGTGGTGATATTTGTAAATGGCACAATTCAGAAGTGGATTTGCAGTATTTTGTAAAATAATTATTTTGAAAAATGGAAAGCAAAAAAAGGGTTTCAAGTTTCAAGCAGCAAGAAAAAGTAAAAAAATACAGATTAGCCTCTAAATTTTACAATGAAATGTTTCAACAAGAATTTTCTGACAGTAAGTACGCAACATAACATTTTTTATTTTTGCCTATTTTAATAAAATCTTTTTTAATTTGCGCGAGAAACTCCACATTTCAAAAAAAATAATTAAATAACCTGAAATATAAAATAATTGTGATTTAAAAGCAAACCAAATTATATCAATTTTTTTGCATATATTTTCTATTTATTTTAAACAATTTTTTTCAATTTATTTACATAATTATAATGATATAATACCATGCAGAAATTTTGATCGGGCCCAGGCTGGGGCCAGGACGGGGAGCCCCAACTCTGTATGAAACAGGGAACTCGGTCGGGGCCACAGGAAAAAGTTTTGCTTCAGCCCGACTGAAACCGGGGCCCGGTTTGGCCTTGTCCGGGCACGCGCAAGCCTGACCGGGCTCCGACCGGGTTACTTGTTTTCACCAGGTCTGAGCCAGGTCTGAAAATTTTTACAAGGAATTTAATTTTAAATATTTTTTTCCTGTAAAATATTTTTATTTTTAAGGTGAAAATTCTGATCAAAAAGATGAATCTGCAGTAAATGAAAATCAACTTTTTGATGCAGTTGATGAATTTGAATCAATTTCCTATCAAGAAGAGAACTTTCTGGACTGTAAAGAAGTAAGTGTCAAAAAATATAAGTATTAAGAAACTTTATGTATTTTTAGATTTATTTATATATAATAATGTGTGTATTGAATTAATGATTTCCTTTAAAAAAGATTATTAACATATTATTATTATTATTATTAAAAATTAAAATTGTTTCAGCCTGAAGATGACATAAGTGATGAAGATTCTGTATACGAATCTGATGACGAAGAGAACATCTACTTTTCTGAAGATGAAGTAGAGAAAGATTCTAATTTGAAACATTTTAGTGATTATAATTTTTACGCACCAGAATATGATGAACTTCGCTTATGGGCAGTTTCAAAAAAAATTTGTCAAAATCACCTGGATGAATTATTAGCAATTCTCAGACGTCGTCTTCTACCTTATTTACCCAAGTCATCAAAAACGTTTTTAAAAACAACATCTGCTCGGTATAATATTATAACCATAGACGATAATGATGGCACAAAAGGACAACTAGCTTATTTCGGAATAGAAAAGGGTTTAAAAGAATGTATCGATGTTGATCATTTCGAGTCAGATGAAATTGGATTAATATTTAATTCTGATGGACTTCCATTGTTCAAATCCAGCCCCGGAGAATTTTGGCCAGTTTTGTGCAGAATTCATCACGATCCTGATGTATATGATCCTTTTCCTGTACTTATATATCATGGGAATTCTAAACCGAAAAATTTAGAAGCTTATTTAGAGGAATTCATCAAGGAATTAGATAAAATTTTGGAGAAGGGTATTTGGATATCTGGAAAGTTCTTTAAAGTTTACATTAAATGTTTTACATGCGATACGTTAGCCCGCGCATTTTTAAAATACACAAAAGGTCATACTGGTTACAGTACTTGCGAACGTTGTATTGTTGAAGGAAAACAGTCTGAAAATCGCACTACCTACTCTGAAATTGATTGTGAAGAAAGGTCTGATTCATCATTTCGTGACAAAACTGATTCCGAACATCATAATGGAACAAGTCCATTAGAAAAAATAACTCCTAAAATTAATATGGTGCTAAGTTTCGTGCTAGATATTATGCATCTTTTGTTTCTTGGAGTCATGAAGAAGCTTCTCTTATTTTGGACTACAGGCTCCAATTTTAAAGTCAAACTTGGCAGGGCAGATATCAATGAAATTTCTAGGCGTATGAAATGTATAAAATTGCAAGTACCTTGTGAATTCCAAAGGAAGCCAAGATCATTGAAATATATATCATTTTGGAAAGCGACGGAATTTCGATTTTTTTTATTGTACTGCGGACCAATTGTTCTCAAAAATATTTTTAAAAGCGTTACCATTTTCAATCATTTTTTATTACTTCACGTTGCATGCCGAATTTTATGCTCACGAAATCTTTCCCAAAAGTGTAATAGATTTGCCAATACGTATTTAAGAAGTTTTTTCGTTACGGCAAATGAAATTTATGGGGCTGCTTCTCAAACAATTAACATGCACAATTTAATTCATGTAGCTAATGACGCAATCAATATGAAATGTGACTTATCAGCGGTTTCTTGCTTTCCTTTCGAAAATATGCTTGGGAAAATAAAATGTCTTCTTCGATCAGCAAACAGGCCTTTAGCTCAAGTTTGTCGCAGACTGTACGAAATTATGATTTGTAATCAACAAAAAAGAAAAACTGTTCAAAAAACAGCTATTTTGCAGGGAAAAAATTCAGTTATTACATTAGTAAAACATGAACAATACACACTTAGTCTTAAGTCTCCTGACAATGTAGTTCTTTTAAAAAATGACATCATTCTTGAAATTACAAAAATGATACATTTCGAAAACACAATACGTTTAGAAGGCTCTAAAAGAGTAAACAAGAAAGACATTTTTGAATACCCTTGTAATTCTTCAACTCTAAAAATGTGGGAACTTTTACCTGAAAAATGTCAAAAAACGTACGCTTGTTTAATTGAAGATATTTCTTCAAAAGTTGTAAAACTAACTTTAAATTTTAAAGAAAATGACAGGGAAAAAACATTTGTAATTCCTTTATTGCATTCCTTAGAGTAAAGAAGTCTATAATAAATAGAAAAATATCTTAAGAGAGATGTGTATTGTATATGAGATATATTATGAGACTTATGTTTATTGTAAAATGTAAAAATGCACTTTAAATAAATTGATTTTACTTGTTAAAATTGTTGTTTTCAAAAAATCATTCCGTTAAACTTTGCTTTTAAATATAATATTTTAGCACGTACGACTCCCAGAAGAATGAATTAAAAAAATATATTGTATATTTTTTTGGCAAAACTTCCCCGAAGATGATGTTTTTTCATACCTAGAGCACTCTAGGGAGTGGTCCGGATGACGGCAACCCGTTATTTGCACTCGGAAGGACACAATATATTTTTTTTGTCAAAACTTCCCCGAAGACGACGTTTTTCAATACCTAGTGCATTCTAGGGAGTTGTCCGGATGGTCCTGAATTGGTAGATTGCGTTATTTATATTTTCGGTTATGTTTTCTAACACCTGGACAACCAGGACGCATTATAATGATGACGAGTAATGTCTGGATAAAAAATTAGTGAAATTCTAATCGTCAGGGAAAAAAGCGGCGTAAGGTGTCAAAACTTGGATGGGCCATGGATGGCTTCCATGGGTGGCCCACGGATGGAATAGGGCTTCCACGCATGGTCCAGGGATGGATCCAGGCATACATTTCTACTTGGGTCATGAAAAAAATAGTAATTAATTTTATAAATATTGCTAAAATGTAAATTTTATATTCATCAATCGATTGGTTTTGATTCAAGGAATATAATTTTGAGAAGAATTAATTAAAATTATAGGAAAAAGTTAATTAAAAAAATACAATAAATCGATTTTTAAAAAAATGAGTCAATTTATAAATATCATTAAAACATGAACTTTATATTAGTTCAATCGAATCATTTAAATTTAGTAAATAAGTTTTTTTTTTTACCAAACAAAATTAAATTTACAATAATAAGAAAAATTTAAAAAAAAAAATGTTCCAACTTTTAAAAAATTGTAAAAAATATTTTGTAGATAAATTAAAAAATCAGTGTGTTAGATTGTAGGTATTAATGACTGCAATAAACCTACGAAATTTCAAGATAAATTTATTAAAACATGTCTGAGATAATTTGTACACAATATTTTGTGATACATCCAGGCACACACACATACACACACACAAGATATTAACAATGCCACTTCAGGTACTGCCCTACACAACAGTCCAATCAGCTTTGCTAGAATTATATTACGTTAAAATAACATACATTTCTTATTTTCTAAACAAAATTTTAAATTTGTTCTAGACAGGGAAAACCCATGATATACATTGACGACAACATAAAATAAGGGAGCGAGCGCGCGTTTGGAAGGAATACTACCAGTCTGGTAGCAGTGACAAGCCCTGAGTCTCTAAATGTTATCTGACTGGTATTATTTCTTCCAGCCGCGCTTGTCTTCTTATTTTATAGAATTTTTGAAAAAGAAAAAATGTTATTTTTTGGAGGGTCTATTTTTAAGTAAATTAATTGATTTTTGTCCACAGAAATAAACAGACAGTTGTTTATAAAAAAGAAAATTTATATCCTGTTAAAAATCGCATTTGTTCTTCAAAGTTTATAGTTTATAGTAAGTATCTCAAACACGTTTTAAAGCATTGTCCTGAAAATTCATAGGTTTTTGTAGTGAATAATATTTAAAGTCTGAAACGATGATTTCCGAATATGTGTATCAACAAATTTTTTGTCATTAATATCTAAAATTTTATACAAGAATTTCCAAAAATATCCACATAATTTTTTTTAAGTCAATTACAAAAATTCGAAAATACTTTTTTTAATCAAAAAATTTTTTATACGGTTAATTTAATTTTTTTTTCAAAAAAATAATTTCTCGCATTGAAAAGAATTGTTTAACGTAGGCTCAGCCGGGGTAAATCCAAACGCTTTTAGTAAGTTTCAACAATAACATAAGTTTTTTCTTTTAAAAGACAATACTTCCGGTATTCTGGTGCATGAAGTTGTTACTTTACTTCCATAGAACAATTTTATGGGGTAGAAAAATTTTTTGATAAATTACAATCGCAGGAAATTTAGCGTTCGTATTTACCTCGATACTTTGCAACTTTCCTAAAATACCGGGGTAAATACGAACGGCACTGCATTTCAGAAAAATCTTAGGGAAAATAAATTTAAAGTATTGCAATCGCGCGCATTTTCTTACGTTGCGCTACACGCTCCGTTTGCCTTTTACAATTAAATAACCTAGTATCATTAATTACTTTTTATCTAAATTGTATAGTTCAAAAATTCATGAATTTCATTTAAAACTTGTATTAATTATTCTATCAGAAAGTACTTGAATGACCCAAGAATCAGTTTGGTAGAATGAGATTTTGTAGTAGTTTCAGATTTTTTAGTTCATTTAACTAAATATTGAAGTGATACGTGTAATAGAAAGAAATTTTTTTTATTAATTGTATTAAAAAGAGTAAATTTAATTACACACAGAGTTTAAATAAGTACAAAAGTAGTTACTTTAAGGTGGAAGCTTTATGTAAATGACCTGTTTTGAATAATTTATTAGGAAGAACTAGTATTTTATATTAAAATGCGCTGAATTAAATTATACAAATAGGTAAGGTTTAAAGGTATTAGAATAAATTTTTTTATCGAGAAAAAAAAGGGCGGCACTGCAGCTGTTCAGACTTAGTTCGTTAATTTTGCGCCGTTGATTGGCCAGTTCTTTGTAATTAACAAAATCAACAAACCCAGATTATTTATTAAAATAAGTTATTCCTCTTCAAATTAATTTCTATTGAGTAAACGAATAAATTAATTGACAATTTTAAAACATTTTAAAAAAATAACTTTATAGTAAATCAATTTTTAAAGCAACAACAAAATTTAATTTTATAGGAGGTATCGCCCTTTTTTTTAATTCCTAAAAAATTTGTGTACAATGGATGTAAGTGAAATTTTTTAAACATTTAATTTTCTTAAAGTACTTTGACTTTAAGGATAACATTCTCATCACGGCACTCGCGTTTCACGCTCGAAAATTAGAAAAAAACGATAGCAAAACTTGCAGATTCAGAGGAATTATTAAAGAAAATTCAAAATAGCATAAATCCAATCTTAAAGAGAAAAAAAATTCTTGATAATGCTGTTATCATGTCGAAATTTTTGGGGTGCATGAGGCCAATGGTGTTTGCCAATATTGCACCATTATAAGAATATTAATCTAAATTTTCTTCATTAAAATACCAATCTTTTATTTACGACGTGCACAATATTAAACAAAAAAGGTTCAAAAAAATAGTTTAATCGATATATACCTTCACTTTACATACAATATAACTGAGCTAGCTATGATAGTTAAAATGTTGTACATAGAATTTTAATCCAAAAATTTTGATATATTTTAACGAAATTTGGATAATTTTATTGTTTTTTTGACGAAATCACCTGGCCATCGAACTCAGGCGACATTTTGGTACACTTAAGGTGTATACCAAATTTGAAGTCGATTCATTAAAATTTGTTCGAGTTATTGTCGGACCAAATTTTGTCTACAGACATACAGACAGACAGACATTTTTTTAGGACCCATTTTTTCGGCATCAGAAAGTTTCAAAACGTCGAGATTTACTAAAATTAGAGAATGCTCAAAATCGCCCAAATGTAATACCTTCTCCTTATGATGAGAATGTAAAAATACGATAATAAACCTATTATGTAATAATGCATCATATATAAATAAATATAAATAAATATAAATAAATATAAATAAATATAAATATAAATGATTGAATGTAAATACAAAAATAAAAGTCAAATTTTTTAAATTCAAAATGGCGGACTTTCCTAAAACTTATTTTTAAAAATAATCAAATTTGCTAACTCCAAATTCGTAATCAGCGACCCTGAAACCCATCGAATCCAATGAATTTTTTAATTCTCGTCCACCATATTGGATCCGCCATTTTGAATTTTGAAAAACTGACTTCAAATTGGTAATCAGCGACCCCAAAAACCCTAGAATACCAAATTTTATTAAGATCCTGAAAAACTTTTTTCAACAAACCATTTGGCAAAAAAAGTGGAACACTCCTTCGAGAAAAGAGAGATTAAGTTTCTGTTTACTAATTACTAACGAGGATATATATAGAAAGAAAATCTTTTTTCTATGTACTTTTATAATGTTAAAATAATAGTGTAATCAAATAAAAACAATTTTGTGTGGCTCTGATATAAGAAAAAATTATTGAAAATACCGTTCGGATTTACCCCAGTTTTCCAATTTTCCGGGGTAAATACGAACGGTTTGATATTATTAATAAAATTTTACAGAAGCCAAAAATCAAAAATAGTTTCTGTTCTAGTATTCATAACAAACAATTATAAATAATAAAATGAATTTTTAGCTTCTTTTTCTTCAAATACGAGACAAAATATTGAAAGAGTGTTATCTTTGATTTTCAATCTTTTTTGCATTACTCGTTATCTTTGTTTATGCTGTTGCTAATTAACAAACGAAAAATGGGATAATACTTAGAATCTCTTGAAGAGGATCTGAGGTAAAAATTCTCATGTTTAACTTATTTTTTTAAATTTTAATTAAGCTGAAATAATTAGCGTTCGGATTTACCCCGGCTGACCATATATAAAGTCTACATTTAACTTAAAATATATAGGTAAATTAAATAATTTTTTAATTTTCGAAAAACAACGTTTTTTTTAAATAACTTTTTTCTTTAAGAAATTAAAAAAAAAATTTTTTGTTAAGATTATTAAAATCTTAAATAGGTAGGTAAAGAGATTTTTGAATAAACTAGATTTTTGTGTATTTTCAACTTTTTGTAGTACACTTTTTTTATTTTTAAACAGTTGAACATTAATAAATTCGATTTTTAATAATAAATCAATTCTTCCTGAAGTTGTTAATTTTTATTCAATTTAAAAGTGTCAGAATTAATACTCAATATTTGTTAATAACATTGTTTACTTTTATTATTGCTCGCTCAAAAATATTAAAAGCTAGTTGTCATGAAGAAAATAATTACTGTGTTTGCTTTTTTGTTTCGGAAAAACGTTAATAATAATTTCTATTAAAGGTAGAAAAATGATTTTTCATGATTAAATCATTTGTTGTACCTTTAATGGGAATCATTGTTGACTTTTTTCTAAAACAAAAAAAGCAAACAGTACGGATTTTCTTCTTGACTTTTGATATATTTGAATGATTGAATGATTGAATGATAGAGTGATAGAGTGAGAGAGTGAGTGAGTGTGAGAGAGAGGGAGGGGGGTGAGAGTTCCAATTTCATAACTCGTTTGACGCTCGAACTAACGCTCTATTGGTAATCAGGTAGAAAAGAGTGTCATTACCCAATGGGAAACTGCCACGAGTAACCATTGGCGTATTAATTGGCCCAATGATGGGAGCCAATGAAAAAACCATTGGCACCCAATAATGGACCATTATTGGTAAAGTCATGGGCTGTCCACGCCGATGCCAATGATTGGCAACCATCATTGGCAAATTATTGGCAACCAATAATTAGCCAATATTAAAAATTTTAATAATAATTTAAAAAATCAATAATTTAAAAATAAAATTTTTATTTTTATTATTTCTTAATAGTTATTATTATTTTATTTTTAATAATTAAATTAAAATAAAAAAATGGTCATCAAAGTATTAGTGAAACCATTTCTTCCAAAAAAAGAGTTTGTCTCAAATCCATTTAATAGGAGAGACATCGGGTAGAAAAAAATTTTCGATCACTGCTTATATACCAATCTAATGGCACCTCAACTGCGAGAAACAGTTATGATGTTCGCCCTCCCTGTGGCGTTGAGCGAACTAAAGTCTAGAGCTGAGCCATCAGCGCAGTGCGGGAACATTTAAAAAATTTGATTTTATTAGATATTTTATTTTATAATAATTAACGAATTATTAAGTATGACATTATGTTATTAATAATTATTAATGACATTAATTATTTATTAAGTTAATTATTTGTCATATTTAAAATAAAATAAAATATCTAATAAAATCAAATTTTTCAAATGTTCCCGCGCTGGGCTGATGGCTCAGCTCTGGACTTTAGTTTGCTCAACGCTACAAGGAGGGCGAACATCATAACTGTTTCTCGCAGTTGAGGTGCCATTATATTGGTATATAAGCAGTGATCGAAAATTTTTTTCTTGTCGAAATTTTTTTCTACCCGATGTCTCTCCTATTAATTGGATTTGAGACAAACTCTTTTTTGGAAGAAATGGTTTCACTACACAGTAAAAACAAAGTCTTAAACCGTTTACACCTTAAATTAAGCCCATATATTTTGCATAAGTCTGTCCTTTTTTAATTGGTCTGACTCCGTTTACACCTTAAATTCAGCCTCAAAAATAGGCTGAAATCAAGATTTCTTTTTTAGTGTGTAATAATTTGATGACCATTTTTTTATTTTAATTTAATTATTAAAAATAAAATAATAATAACTATTAAAAAATAATAAAAATAAAAATTATATTTTTAAATTATTGATTTTTTAAATTATTATTAAAATTTTTAATATTGGATAATTATTGGTTGCCAATAATTTGCCAATGATGGTTGCCAATCATTGGCATCGGCGTGGACAGCCCATGACTTTACCAATAATGGTCCATTATTGGGTGCCATTATTGAAATTATATTGGCATCCCTGGCTCCCATTTTTGGGCCATTAATACGCCAATGGTATTTTTCCCATTGGGTAGCTCAGTCGCTGATAACCAACGACCAATTGAGCTTGCGTCCGAACGTTGAACGAATTATGGAATTGTGACGTTGAACTTTTTTACACTTTGAATAAACAATATAAAATCTAATTTCATATTACAGATTCAGAAGAAAGTATCAATGAACGAATAAAAAATTCTGAGAATAAATCTCTTATTTCATATGTTCCTTTTCGGAAAATGCGTTCCGCAGAAAAGATGCCGAACATACAAAAGATAGATCAGTTAAAAATACAAAACAAAAACTGCAGATATTACAACTGTTATTTTAAAAGAAATAAGGCAAAAGAGATAATGCCTCTGTAATTTTTTCTAAGTTATAATAATGATTGAAACTATTTATAAAATTTTTTTATATTTTGAATTTTTAAAGAATATAGCCTTGCTGACCTGCCGGAAGGCTTTTAGGACGTTTTATAATTAAAAGTATTCGACGGTGTCTGAAATTTCTTGATTAAGTGATACATGCAATCATTGTCCAACAAATACGGCTCTAACTAAAATTTTTTTAATTGTTTAAAATTCTTTCTTTTAGGTATAAAAAAATTTAAAATAAATAAAATAAATTTTTTAATAAAGTAAAATGTTTAAGAAAAATCACTGAGATTTTGTACTAATCCTTTAATACATTATATGACAAGTATATTCTAAAAAAATATCTTTTTCGCGCAAAGTGTAATTTAATGCCGTTTTTGTAAGGTGACAATTATAATTCTTAATAAGAAATAACTGAAAAATTAGTTTAATTTGACTAATTGAATCAATTAAAATAAAATCTATTGACATAGGTGTTAGTTTTCACTATCAATTATTTATACTTTACTGATACGATCAGTTATTTTTTACTAAATGATCATTACACGGAGAGAAATAGATGGTAAATAAAAAAGATAGTACTCAGTAACATCAAGATTGTACTTAGTAGGATCTAATATAAATATTTTACCATCCGAGGTTTTACACAATTTAACTCTCTTTAACATCTAGATGTAGTTGAATTTTATAAAATCTAGAGATGGTAAGATTTTAACATGCGCATAACAGGTAGTTATTTAATGCATCAAGTGTTGTGTTTTTCTGTTTTTTGTTTTATCAAAAAATGGACAATTTTAAAAAAAATATCCTGATAAGCTAGAATTTGGAAAAGCTTATTTCGATATTTGAAGGTAATTAACACTTTTATTATATTCCAAGAGAATAAATATCATAGATTACTACATCTCGTGTATTCGTAAATTAAGGGGGGAAACTCGTGTAAATTTACGTTTTTTCAGGAATTTTTTTTAAAAAACTGGTAAAGTTTATTGAATGAAAGTAAAGCATACCTTAAAGTACACAATATAAGCTTTATAAAAAAAAATTTTTTCTTAAAAAATAATACAAAATGGTGGGGTTACAGGCGTTTGTATTTGCATATTTGATTTTTCGCCGTGCAGCCTATAGGTCACAAATCTCAACTAAAATTAAAAATCAAAATTTTTACCGTTAACATACGCAAATACGCTTTGTATGACGAAGAGAAAACTAAAAAAATTTTTTTTTTTGAAAATTTGGGACCATTTAAAAAAATCACTTTTTTTATAAACAATGTTCAAAAACAATTGTTAAACAAAAATTAAAAAAAGAGCTCGTCATACAATAGCCAGTAAGATAAAGAAGATTTGTGGTAAGTTTGATTAAAATCGGTTAAAAATTGGCTAAGTTACATTGCACGGCGCGCGAAAAAATACGCGTATATAAAGTTTTCGATACATAAAAGTAGTGTTTTAACTATTGCCTTGAAGACGTTATATATTCGAAAATAACTATTGCACAAAAACCAAGATTTACTATCACTTGCTTATGGTTCTTGTTAATGACAATTAATAAAATTATATTGACAAAAACCCGAAAGAATAGAGGGATCTCGTTCTCATAGTTAACTGCCTTTGGTTGCATCTGATGTGCTAAACTTATGTTTACTATAGACATTCATACATCTAATTATAGATAAATAATTTAGGATCATAATCTACAGATAGTAAACTAATTTTTAAAGTAAGAAAAAGAAATTGTAAAAAAAAAAATTTTTACACCATTTTCCCCCTTTAAGTTCAAAAATATTGACAATCAATTTGATCAACAATGCAACTTGCGAACTTACAGTCCATATATCAAAATGTTCACTATTATTCCAGTGTTATAAGAAAATATAATGTAAACATTTCTTATACTGATTAATTGAATTTTTAAAAATTTTTAGCGTCTGTCTCATTTCTATTTTTTATTAAATGTGCTGCGTCGACTTTAAAATGCAAAAAATTTGTTTTATACTTATTTTAAATTTATTTAAATTTTATTTATTTTCTACGTTTAGAACTTTAGAAACATTTCTCTAATTTTACAACTAATGTAACACAGTTTTACTTCATACCGCATAAGTGTCTTTCGATTCAATCATATTCAGGTGAACAATCTGTTAAAATATCCCTCACCATCTGTGATAGTACCCCGTACAATATTATTTTTACAATCTTCAGATAGTTACTGATACAATCAAGATTACTGTCCGTATATGTAAGATCAAATATGGTACCTGATACTATCTTTATAGTACCCCGTACCATCTATTTTTATCCGTGTATACTCCTATCAAAAACAAACATATTGAATATTTAATATATATTTATAGATCGAGAATTTTATCCAGCGAATTTGGTAAGCAAACCTAGAATAATCAATGCTATGTTTAGAAAAAAAGTTTCGTTTAATTCATTATTTTTTTTGTTTTGTATATTATTTTATTCTACACATTAAAAATGTTTGTAAATTTTCTGTACATATTGTTTAAATTCACATCTTTCAATAATAGTTTTCAATAAATAGTACCTCGTTAAAAGTAATAGTTTTATGTTTAAGTGTAACTTGAATTTGACCGACCTTTATAGTAATTGATTATAATGAATATTTCTCTTACATCCTCCTTAAAGGGAGTCACCCGCGTAAAAATCAAAGTATGGGGAAAGTATGGATTCCGATCACATCCCATACTTTCGATTGCACAATAAAAAATGGCCAGTGTATGGGGAAAGTATGGGATTATTTTTTTAAAAAAACTTAGTTTTTTTCGTCTAATTTTTCAAATTGCCAAGTTTTTAAAAATATGGGAGGAGTATGGATTGAGAAAATTATTAATTTTTTTTAAAAAATAACTTTTTTCGTCGAATTTATGAAAATTTTAAACTTTTGGCAAAGTCACTTTAAAATACTCATCCCATACACTCGAATCTCGTTATAACGAATCTCGATACAACGTTCGCTTGTTATTACGAACACCAAAACTCTTTATATAACGACAAAAATTTGTCCCCTTTACCCCCACCAATTTAAAAAAAAACACGATCGAATTTAAATATGTAAGCTATTAGATTCATCAATTTAAAAAGTTTTTTGTTGCTCAATTAACTTGTATGAGGTTAAATAGTAACCAACTATTACATATTTGGTGATTTCTAAAAAAATTAAGTAGAATTTAGTTGTTAAAAGGTATGTATATATTTGAACATTTTTATTTAATTTAATAAACAATAATGTTGTTAATTTTTTAATTTATAAATAAACTTAAAATTAATTAACTTTTAGCTTTATTGAACCTAAACATTTAACCTGAACATTTTATTCAACTGTCTACTTAATTAGTTTAACCGCAATATTTCGGTAATTACAAAGAAATATTTATTTTTTGAAACCTTGTAATTTCACTTATAAAATAATCAGAAATTACTTACTTTTTTATCCGATTCCATAATTGGAAATTAATATCATTCGTATATGTATACACTAAAGAATGTTTATATTAAATGTCAAACAAATTTGACATATTGTAAAGTTGGTTACAGATAAATTCACGTTTTTAAATAGAATGTGAAGTGGGGGCCCCTCTTGTCATCGTTATATCGAGATTTTAAAGTCCCGACCTTGTCGTTATAACGAGATTTAAGTGTACTTTCCCCATACTTTTTCAACATTTTCAAATTAAAGAAATTTGTCGAAAAACTTATTTTTTTCTCAAAGGATATTGCACATAAGTTTGAAATTTGAGAAATTCGAAAAAAAAAATTTTCTTGAGAAATTTAAAAAGTTTTGCCTTCCATACTACTATATTTTCCTCATATTTTTTGCAAACTTTAAAATTTGAGAAATTTGAGAGAAAAAACTAAGTTTTTAAAAAAAAGTAATTTCCTTTTTTCTAAAGGGACTTTGCCAAAAGTTTGAAATTTTCAAAAATTCGACGAAAAAAGTTAATTTTTGAAGAAAATTAATAATTTTCGCAATCCATACTAATAAATTTTGTAATAAAAAAAAAATTTAATAAAAGTCAGTGAGATGTGGTACTAACCCCTTAAAGCGTAACGTAATTCAAATGTGGTCTTTTAACCTAATTAAATATGCACTTTAAATTTTATATAAAATTTTTATTTTATTTTCAAATTTTATTCATTGACATATTTAAATTGAGTAACAGAAGAATTATGTGATTAAAAAATTTTTATGGTAACGATATACCTATTTAATGGATGATGTATTTTATGTAATTAAGGTAGTATTATTAATGTCATCAATAACACATGCGAACAAAATTTAATTAAATTTTCTAATCAAGAATCAGACAATGCTATTTTGAAGATTTTCGACGTGCTGATTCCAAAACGGACCTCAGAATTAAACCCTCATCATGTTTACGAGATATAGTTGGATAATTTAATTATTTTTATTTCTAGATGATGATACTGAAGAAAGATCATTAAATGATCATTATTCAAATGAAAACGTTGATTTTCAAGAAGAAAAATTAAGTTCTTCTGAAACAGGTGATTCTAATATATTTAATAGAAAATAAGTTTAATCTGTATGGATAATTTAAAACGAAAACAACTTTTTTAAAATATAGAGTAGAGTGGAGTATATTAGTGAATTTAACATTCAGAAGTCTTTAGTCATCACAAAAATGAATCAATTTTAAGAGGTTACATGAGTAAAGAAAAAAATCAAATTTTTATTTCCTTTTTTATTTAATAGTATAACATTTCAAGAACATTTTCCCAAAGTTTTAAGATAATATGAGTAAAAGTCTAAGAAACCTTGTGGGCAAAAAACCATGTTTGTTCTTAAAACGTTTTAAGGACGTTCTTAGAACGTTTCATGTCCGCCAAAAAATGTTCTGGAACATTTTAAGAACATGGATGTTCAAATAATGTTCCAGAACATTATTTGGTAGACATGAAACGTTCTAAAAACGGTTTTTTGCCCACAGGGAACATACAGAATTTTATAAAACGATTTTCATTTTGACCGGCATCTAGTGCAATTGATTTTTAATTACTTCATCCGCATTTTTTTGTCAGCCATTTTTAATTTTTGAAAACTGACAACAGATTCGTAATCAACAATTCCAAAAACCCCTGAGTAAATATTTTAAAACGAATTCGATGAAATAAATTATGATTGAATAATTTAATTATTTTTATTTCTAGATCATATAAGATATGATATGATACATATATGTACCAGGCGTAGATGATTAGAGATAATTTTTAATTTAATCATTTTTAATCAGAAACAAACTGTTAAGAAAACTTTAAACGCATTCATTTCATCTCTTAGAAAAAAATTCGTAAATATAATATGCTATTTTTGGCCTCCGAAAAAAACCTAACCCCTTTAATTGGATACCCAGTAAAAAAAAAGAATTGGGAGTAAGCGATAAGTATTGGTGGTAACTTAAGGGGGTATACCTGCCTGAAAAATTTTTTTTTCGATTTTTTTTTTTTTTGCTTAAAATAGACTATAACATTCCTAGATTAATAATCAATGACGTCCTTGCACGAAAACAACTTGGAAATGTTGTTAAAATTATTTTTTCTGGAGCATTTCGGAAGCGCCATAATGCATAATTTTAATTTTTCCGAAAAAAAATGCTCGACGGAGCATAACTTCAGTGAGAAAGGAGCTGGAAGAGACAAATACGGCCACTGAGGGACAATTATATGGTGCTGGGATAGCAGAGTGAAGGTAAAAAAAATTTATTAACCAAATGCATGAGATTATTAAAAATTATAGTGTTGTGAAACTTCAAACGCGTTTTTCTCGAAACCATATTTTACAAATCGGCGAGCAGTAGAACTCGAAGAGTTATTGTCCGATTGAGCTAAAAATTTAACTGTAGCTTCTTAGTTAAATTATCTAGTGAAGTACACACGATTTTTAAAATTGATGAAGAGAATTTTTTTTTATAAACAATTAAAATCGATTTTTTTGGGTCAAAAATGCGATTTATTTTTATAATTCTCACAATTCTACAAAAAAAATTCTAAAATTATGATCATGTGTACTTCACTAGATAATCTTATGTAGTTTATGAAAAAAAATTTTTTGTGCTTCTAGATGACGATCCAGGGGACTTCAACTGCTCGCCGCGGAGGACTGCAAAAATACATTGCACTTTTTATGCAACCATACAGCCGACAATTTGTAAAATAAATTCGTAATAAAATTTTTTCTCATTATTTAAAAGTTGCTTAATTAAGTGGTATATTAGTTGCCAACGATTATTTAAAACTGTATTCACGAAAAAGTCTTTAAAAACATCCCTTTTTTAAGCCTCGAAACAGGTATAACCCCTTAAGCTGAATTCGATTTGTCGAAAAAACCGAATTGGAACGTTACGGTGAATTATTTTTTTCTTACCGTGAATTCTTTTTTCTTAAACATTTGAATTGACGTTTGTTTATTCGAGTTTGCATTATAAATGAATAAAATAAATGCTTCGAAGTCTAAAAAAGCCGATTTGGAATAAGAAATATATAATTTAAAAAAAATAAATGAAAGCGAAGTGTGACAGGTTCACCGACGATTTTATCAAGTGAGTAGTGTTCATATGATAAATTTACCATATGAGTAGTACTCACATGGTAAAATTGTCGGTAAATCTATCACATTTCACTTTTATTTCTTTTTAAAAAATTATATATTTCTTATTCCAAATCTGCTTTTTTAGACTTCGAAACATTTATTCTTATTCATTTATAATGCAAACTCGAATAAACAAACGTCAATTCAAATGTTTAAGAGAAAAGAATTCACTTTAAGAAAAAAATAATTCACCGTAACGTTCCAATTCGGCTTTTTCGCCAACCGCATTCAGCTTAATTAAGTTACCACCAATTCTTTTCGCTTACTCCTAATTCTTTTTTTTTACTGGGTACACTTTTGTGACATGACAGATACGACAATCCACTATCCAGTAGTATACGGGGTGTTCCAAATGTATGGAAAGTTGCAAATATCTCGAAAAGTACGCATTTTCGTAAAAAATATTCAAAACAAAAGTTGTTCCAAAAAAAACATCTACATTTTTGAACCTAAAAAATTGGTCCCGGAAGCCAATAATCAAAAAAGATGTATCGCGAAAATGCGTACTTTTGGAGATATTTGCAAGTTTTCATACTTTTGGAACACCCTGTATAAAAATTAGTGTTATATTGCTCTACGAATATAGTAAAAGAGCACACGCGCAAAATTAATATAGTTACTGACTATAATCTTTCCGATTCATTTGACCATTTGTCATTCTGTATACAGGGAAAAAACAAACTAGCCTTTTTGGTATGAAACTACTTTATCCTTTAATAACAGGTAACATTGTTTACCTTTCAAAATATAAAGTAATGCATTTTTAGCGTAAAATAAGTCCATGCTAAATAAAAGTATAATAATTATACTATTATGGAAGAATGACGTAATTTAAAATCATAAAATTCATTCCCGCAAAATACGACACACAGACTACCTAAATTAGCAAAAGCTTCATTCTTTTTGGTGCTAAAATTCTTGCAACCTGTGATGGTTTGAAAGGAAAAGTAGGCTTTGCCAAAACGCAAGGTTGCAAGAATTTAAAGACTAAAAAGGATGAAGCTATTGATATTTAAGGTAGACTATATATGTCGTACTACGAAAGCATAAATTTTATATTTTTAAAGTATGTACATCATTCTTACCATAATAATATACCTATTATACTCAGAAAAATTGTTGGTAAGCGGTTGGGCTCTGTTTGAGAGAAAGATGATAAAGGTTGTTACGCCCCGACAAATTATATTTTATTAATTTTAACAATTTTAATTGTTAATATATGCAGTAACATGATTGAATTTGATAGTTAATTTTACTAAGATCAACCAATAAATTTTATGTGTACTTATTTAGCAAATATTTACTTTACGCTAAAACTGCATTAATTTATACTTTAATACGTAAATGAAATTACCTGCTATTAAAGGATAAAGTACTTTTGTGATAAAAAGGCAAGTTTGTTTTTTCCGTATAGTTAAATGATTTAATTCTTGCTGTTTTCAGAAGAAAATTCAAATCATGAACCATTAGGAAAACAAATTCCTAGTGACAATGAAGAAAGTGATTCTTCACAACTCGGTAAGTGAATCACATTGAAAAAACATGTATTATATGATTATAATTATTTTAAACTAAGTAATTTATTAACTAATTAGAATTACTTAATTATTTATCACTTTACAAAAGTTCTCTTAATTATTTTATCAAAATAGTCATAATAAGTAAAAATACAGTAAATGAAGAACCAGGAAAAAGAAATGACCAAACACGAACGCACACTCTAATACCTGCCTCTTACTGCTCACTGACTGTACGATCCATAATTTTATGAAATTCTTCTTTAAGTTTTAAGGAATAACTTTTTTACTTGAATTTTATCGTTTGTTAATGTTTCTTGTATACTTTTCCTTGTAGAGCTATAGAAAAAAGAAACTTACACTAAAAAATAAGATCAATCAATGACATTTTCTTTAAACTCTTGAAATTTAAAATTAATCAAAGAATAATGCAATTTAAATTAATAATAAAATTCATTTCAGACTTTTTTTTATATTATTATATAAAAAATAAATTATAATTTCAAAATAATTTACGAAAAATAAACATCATATTCATATTTATTAGGGTCAGCCGGGGTAAATCCGAACGCTAATTATTTCAGCTTAATTAAAATTTTTAAAAATAAGTTCGATATGAGAATTTTTACCTCAGATCCTCTTCAAGAGATTCTAAGTATTATCCCATTTTTCGTTTGTTAATTAGCAACAGCATAAACAAAGATAACGAGTATTGCAAAAAAGATTGAAAATCAAAGATGACACTATTTCAGTATTTTGTCTCGTATTTCAAGAAAAAGAAGCTAAAAATTTATTTTATTATTTATAATTGTTTGTTATGAATACTAGAACAGAAACTATTTTTCATTTTTGCCTTCTGTAAAATTTTATTAATAATATCAGACCGTTCGTATTTACCCAGGAAAATTGGAAAACCGGGGTAAATCCGAACGGTATTTTCAATAATTTTATTTTACATCAGAGCCACACAAAATTGTTTTTATTTCATTACACTATTATTTTAACATTATAAAAGTACATAGAAAAAAGTTTTTCTTTCTATACGTATCCTCGTTAGTAATTAATAAGCAGAAACTTAATCTCTGTTCTCTCGAAGGAGTGTTTCAATTTTTTTGCCAAATGGTTTGTTGAAAAAAGTTTTTCAGGATCTTAATAAAATTTGGTATTCTACGGTTTTTGGGGTCGCTAATTACCAATTTGAAGTCAGTTTTTCAAAATTCAAAATGGCGGACGAGAATTAAAAAATTCATTGGATTCGCTCGAAAATTGTTACTCGGGGAGTTTCAGGGTTAGCAAATTTGATCATTTTTAAAAATAAGTTTTAGGAAAGTCCGCCATTTTGAATTTAACAAATTTCACTTTTATTTTTGTATTTACATTCAATCACTCCAAAATACTTTCTGTAGCAAGTTTTGCAAAAATCCGTTATGATTTGATAAAGTTATTGAAGGTTTTAATTGTGTAATGCATTTTAATTTTTAACCTGTTTGATTTTTGTATTTATATATGATGCATTATTACTTAATAGGTTTATTATCGTATTTTTTTTTGAGTTTTTATATAAGTTTAACAATTGCAATACTTTAAATTTATTTTCCCTAAGATTTTTCTGAAATACAGTGGCGTTCGTATTTACCCCGGTATTTTAGGAAAGTTGCAAAGTATCGAGGTAAATACGAACGCTAAGTTTCCTGCGATTGTAATTTATCAAAAATTTTTGCTACCCCATAAAATTGTTCTATGGAAGTAAAGTAACAACTTCATGCACCAGAATACCGGAAGTATTTTTTTTTTAAAGAAAAACTTATGTTATTGTTGAAACTTACTAAAAGCGTTCGGATTTACCCCGGTTGACCCTACTTTAATAAATGATTGAAAAATAATAAAAAATCTAAACATTTATTTTTTCAATAGGTATAAAAGATTTGCAAAAAGGCCAATTAAAAAAAATGAAAAATCATCTGAAGGAAAACAGGAATAAAACAAAAAACTTCAATATAACACCCAAAAAAAAGTAATCTTAAATTTAGACGAAAATTCCTCTTCTAAAATCCTCTGAACATTTCCTCTTAAAATACGAATATTCCATTTCACTGTAGAATATTTTTATTCTTTGTTGTAATGGAACAAGGACAAAAGGAGTACTTTTGCATTTTCCTCTTCAATTACGATTTTCCTGTTTAAATTTAGTATAATTATTTGAAAAAAGGAAAAATAAATACATGATATCGATTACATTTTTTTCCTGTTTGACATTTGCGCTTTTGTTTTTCGAAACTGTCAATTTTCGTATTTTGTCATAATAGTGTTGTCTTATAAATCGAAAGACAAAAATGGAAAAGAGATTCGAAGATGTACTAAATGATTTAAATCTGGGTGGATATATTGAATGGAGGTATAAATACAGAAAATTTAACCTCTCGATGAATCTTCATTTCTTACTAATTTTCTTAAATATTTGCGTCGAACTTCTTTGATATTTGCAACTGGCTATAGCATTTTTTATTATTATTGTAATTAAATCTAATGTATTGATGCTCAGCAAACAACAAGAAATTTTTTTCAGAAATGTTTAATTAAAAACCAATATTTCATTCTTTATTCTAGGAATCTATTATAATTTACCTTTTTTGAATGTAAATAATTAAATCTTATTAAATATTTATTATATTATTCAAATTTAAAAAAAATTATTGGTTCTCTAGGCATTAATAACACTAGGAATTTTTTTGTTGAGGTTTTGATATCAACATTTAATTCAATGTGTAAAAACTGTACTTTATTATCAATACATAACCATTATTGTCTAATAATTTATTTAAAACCTGTGTATTACGGTTATTTTCAACTTGTCAAAATATTAGAATATTATTCTTCCTTTAAGAGGATTTTTTCGAGAGGAAAATCCTTCTAAAATAAGATTATTACTTTTGATACCAAAATTAAGAGGAAAATATGCATTACATTTAGAGGAATCCTCTAGAATGAAGATTACTTTTTTTAAGGTGAAAAGAAGAAATTTTAAGAAAAACAGGTAAGACGTAGTATTTTTAAGAACAAGAAAATTAAATATTTTGATATAGGTTGTAAAATGATTCCTAAAAAGAATATGTCTATAATTTTTAAAGGTTTTTCAAGGCCTAAAATAACTTTTTTCAACATTACCTTTCCTCATAGCATTGAATATTTAAAATTATCCATGGTATATCCTGAATATAACAATTACATTGCAGAAGTTGTAATATTCGTAGAATATACTTATATATTTCCGTTATAGTTTTTTTCATAACTTAATGAATTACGTTTATTCACGGAAATGCAGACCTCCAGTAGAAAATAGTTGAAAGGTTAAAATCACCCATAACACGTAAAAAATAGTATATTTCATTAATTTATTTTAAGAAATCGTAGACAAAAAAATTTATGCAAATTATGAAAGAGGATGTTATTTGCTAAAGAACTACGTAGAATATTTTAAAAATATAGATTTTTGTTAAAATGGCATTTCATTTATGAAAAAAATGTAATTTTTTAAAGAAAATTCACTCAAAAAATAGTTGTTTAATAGTAACTGATCAAGCAGATTACGAATATGACGTAAGTTTTTCAAAATTTAAAATGGCATATCCAACATGGTAGAGTACAAATTTTCAAAATTAAGCTAATGATACCAAAATCATTACACTGATAGAAACAAGTTGGTGGATTTTGCTATGAAAATATATTTCAAAGTGTACAATGTTAATTCACAATGATTAGCAGGCCGTTTTAACCATCACTTTTATTTGAATTGCTCTTTTGTAATATTTATATTTTTCAGTTTGACATATTTTTAATTAAAATAGACATCAAATATGGCCGTATCTATTCCAATCATTTTGTATGGTAAACATGCAAATAATTATTGCAGTATTGACGAGTTATTTATATTAGTGTACTCATGGTAGTAATTTCTGAATTAATTTTTTAATCATGTTAAACTTTCTTACTATGCAATGTGCTTTCCCGACGAAAATTATTTTTTAAAAATAGATTTCTTTTCCAACTTGAAACTAATAGGATATTATTTCTAACACCCTAAGGGACCACTTAAGCAAAAAATTTAACGTTTAATTTTAATGTTAATTAGTTATTGATACAATAACTATAGTTATAATAATATTATTAAATGTACTTTTTGAAAGAAGAAATATCAATTTTCAAGAAAAAAATTTAAATCAAAAAATATATTTGTTTATAAAATTTGTATAAGATAAAAAATTGCTTGTTTGAAAATCTCCATGGTGAAGTTGTAAAGAATCATTTTCTGAAGATAATAAACCATAATACTTTGAAATCGAATAATTTTTAAAAAATTCTGTCCAAGTGATGTTACGTAAAATTGTTATCATGCAAATTGTGGAATAACAAATACAATTTATAGGTTTTAAATATTTTTCTTGAAAATTGTTATTTCTTCTTTGAGAATGAAAAAAAAAGAAAAAACGTTTAGTATATGTAATGAATATTTATACACAGACTTTTGCTTGTATATATATATATATATATATATATATGTTGTATGCGTTTATAAAGTGAAGAAATTATCAAAATGTGAGGATTGCATTTTTTAAAAACTCATAACTATTGTACTCTCTAAATCTGAATTAGCGACTATTCGCTTTAAATTATTGACTATTCGCTTATTCCTAGCGCAGAGTATGCAGCTGGGAATAAGTGAATAATCGCTCATTGAAAATTCGCTCATCACTAGCGAATAGTCGCTGATTGCTAGCGAATAGTGACAATTTTAATCTGCCCAGAGTATGCAGCTATGAATAAGCGAATAGTCGCTAATTCAAATTTATAGAGTATAACAGGGTGAAAGAAATGTTGATCTATATGATTTCGAAAGATTTTTAATTGCTCTTTCGAATGGAATAAATATTTTTTATTCAAAATTAACCCCCTTTTTGAAAATCAAAAATATTCTTTAATTTTTTTTAATAAAAGACATTTTTTATTTCTTTTTTTCACACCTTAAAATAAAACTAAAAATGTGAACTTTTAATAAACAATTTAAACAAAATTTTTTATTCTTCGAAATATTAATTAATTAATTACCTAATGTTAATATAAAATGAAATATTGTTTTATTAGATTTCCTTCTGATACCTCTTGTAAAGGTTTTTACGCATGCTATTCCACACTTATAACCCCACTTCTATAAATACTCTAAAGTTCCCAAAATTACGGTCCGTAGCCAACATTTATTAGAAATATTCGCATATTCGTAGCTGCATACTCTGGGCTGATTAAAATAGCGATTATTCGCTAGTGATGAGCGAATTTTCAAGGAGTGATTATTCACTTATTCCCAGCTGCATACTCTGCGATAGGTATAAGCGAATAGTAATAATTACTAAATACAGCTGGTTTGTTAACTGTCTAGTCATAAATGTACATTTAAATATAGTCAGCCAAGTATATTTTCGACATCAAACCTTCAGCTTAATATATATCGATTTCAGCGAAAACACCAGGGCTATGGCGGGTACTTAATCAAAATACTTCATGTAGTGCTCCTTGGATGCAAAATTACGTTAATATTAAATTGGTAAATTCTTAATTACAGTAAATTACTTAGCTTACTTAAATGTTTATTATTACAAAAAAATTTTAAAATAGTTTTGATTTTCAAAGAAAGAGTAAATTATGAATTTAAAGAAAAAATTATATTATTCGAAAGAACATGAAAAACCCTTTCCAAATCATATAAGTTTAAATTTTTTCATATTTTAATACAATAGTTATGATTTTTCAAAAAATGCAATGCTGATATTTAACCAAAATTTTAATCCTCTCACCATAAACAGTTTTTAATAAAAATTAATAATAATAATTTATGGGTGAAGTACTTACCGCTAGTACTAAATGTTATGCACATTGCAAATATAAAAAATATAAAAAAAATTATAAGTTTAATGTGTTATATATATATATGTATATATATGCATGCTAAATTATATATTTATTTTTACAACTTCTGCATTTTAAATAACACTTTTTAGTACTTTGTCATAATCCTCGCATAATTCTAATTAATAATAAATTTATTAATTTTTCATTCTTCAAATAATATTTATTCTTATATTTATTCCCAAGTAGCACGATATATCAACCAGATGTCACGGTGATATCACCGAGGAATGTCACCGTGACATCAGGAAAATGTCAAAATGTCCGCCTTACGGTGATATCACACGGTGACATCGAGGTGATATCATGGTGACATCAAGGTGATATCACGGTGATATCATGGTGATATCACCGTGATATCATGTTGATATTTTACAGGGACTTAAAATTTTTAATAATTTAAAAAATAATAATAAATAAAAAAAATAATAATTTTTAAAAAATTTTAAATCCCTGTAAAATATCAACATGATATCACGGTGATATCACCATGATATCACCGTGATATGACTGTGATATCACTTTGATGTCACCATGATATCACCTCGATGTCACCGTGTGATATCACCGTAAGGCGGACACTTTGACATTTTCCTGATGTCACGGTGACATTCCTCGGTGATATCACCGTGACATCTGGTTGATATATCGTGCTACTTGGGTTATATATTTTGATAATAATTTTAACAGTAATTATAAAAATTACTCTTTTTTCCTAAATTGAAACACTTTATTTTAAACTTTTATATGCATCTATCAATAAATGATAATACAAATTTCTTTTAGTGTAGGAAATTTAAATACCCTACTGAAAATTCTCATATAGGATCTTATATAGGATCTCACATAAATTCATATATTAAAATCCATATAAAATCCTATGTGTCATGTAAGAAACTATATAGGATCCTATGAAAAATCATATAGGAAATTGAGACATATGATTTGAAGTAGGATTCCACGTAAATTCTTATAAACGAATTCTTAGGTAATAAATTATGTAAATTCCTATGTGAAATCTTACAATTTTTTCTGGTCACATTTTTTCCTTCAATTTCTTATGTCAATTTTCTTCGTGTTTTCTCACTAAAAAACATACCAAAATTCATTGCTCAATCCTTAACCAGAAATTTTCCTATATCAAATCATACATCAAATCTTTTTTCGATTCTTGAATAAAAAATTATTACAAATAATCTGACATGAAATCATATTGAAAATCCTCACGTGAGATCATATATATGATTGATTTGAACATAAGAAATCATATAGAATTTCATGTAGATTCTGAAATATTTATATTTAAGATTTCACATAGAATTATATAAAGGAAACAATATAGGATTTCATATAGGAATTTTCACTTGGCAGATGTCAGTTTATAAAAATTAAAAATTATTTAATTAAAAATCAAATAATATTACTGCAATTCATCTGAAAAGAAAAGAAATGGTGCTTTGCAATACACCTTCTGAGTTAGAGTCTCAGCTTTTATAGTATTCAAGACTGATTTCAGCTGTGAGAAAAAAAATTAGCACCATCTGACGGTGTAAAAGTGGAACTATGATGATATACATCTATATTTGAATTTCCCATATAATTTCCGACATAATTTCTTATATAATTTCCGACTTGGTATGAGATCCTATATAGGAATCCATATGAGTTCATACGTAGGATCTTGCATACATGAAATCCTATATGATTTCTTATGTCTTGAAGAATAATTATTTTTTAAAAAAATTTTGAACAAAGATGCATAATAAATTTTTCTATTTTTATTGTTTTTAATAAAAATTAATAAATTAACAAAATCAATTATTTATAATAAAATTGATAAAATAATAATTCAAATGATGGATATACCAGAATGCATCATATTTGTAAAACATTTTTGTGAGAAGAGTTTTTATAAAGAATGTATTTAAAAAATATAATTAACAATAAGAACATAAAATTAATTTGTGAAATAATAGATTAATTTGAAAAAATATGTTACAGTTACATATTTTTAAACTCAATTTTTTTATTTATGTATAATATCTTAAATAAATATTCATAAATGGATCTTACTAATTTATTAAATAATATTACTTTTATTTTGTCAATTAAATAAATAAAAATTTGCCGTTACATTAAAATGTCTTTAGAATTAATAATTATTAGAAACTAATTAATTTTAAATTAATTTTACAAAACTAAATTACAGTTCTATATAATTTTTTGGTAGGGATGTTAGCTTCATTTAAAAAATTTGGCCGAGAAACGATAATTCGATTGTTATAAACCAGCGAAAGATGAATGCCTAGACTCCTGTACGAAAAACAGAATAATTGTTGGGTGATTTAATTTCAGTGATGTACCTACAATTTTTAGAGCTTTACATAAATATCTTTTTAGATTTTTTTTTAGTAGAGTATAACTTAATCATTTAATTGATTAATGAAAAAAAAGCATTTTTATTTTTATTAGTTAACTCTCTATGGATTATTTGTTAAATAAAGTGAAATCTAAAAAAAAAGTTCAATTGTGTGTAAAATTTGGGTACTATAATCAAGTAGCTACGTTACTGCCATATCACGAGACATGCGCAAACAGCCTTCTTGCCGGCACAACACAAATTCGTTTTGTTCGTTTTCACCACGTTTTATCTCGAGGGCTTGATTGCCAGTTAAATGTGACAGAAATAGTGTTTTAATTTCCCAAAAAAAGAGTAAAGGTACATAAATAGGAGCTTTCTATTGTTAACATTCGGAAAATCACAAAAAGGTAAGTCAAAGTGCTTTTAAAATAAAATAAAGTAGAATAATGAAAACACGAGAAATTAACTGTCGAAAACAAAAGGAAGGTGACGGCATGTGTTTACATGCAAACAAAATTAATTTATTTTGCAAATTTTGAAAATAATCAAATTGTATAAATAATGAAAAATCATTGTTTTTAATGTCACCAAAAAATTCATCTTGGAAAAAAATAACTGTTAATAGTATTATGTTACAAATATTAATTTTAATGTTTTATACGTTTTTCAGAAGAATTAAAGCAGTTGAAAGAAGATGTTCAATCTGGATTCAAATCGATTGAAAAACAACTTATTGGAATTAAGAAGAGTATCTTATATGATTTAAATTTGAAATTCGAACATCTTATTCAATAAATGTCAAGCAATCTTACTTCAGCAGAGGAGTCAAAACAAATGGAGATTTTGCCAACTCTACCAAAAAGGAATATCACCGACTTTCTCGAGTTTGAAAATCAATTGTGTGCCGAACAAGACTTGAAATCTGAATTGGTAATTTTTTATTTTTAAATAAATCCAATAATAATAAGAATAATAATCATTACTTTTATTTCCCTTAATTTCTCAGTGATTTTAGTACTGTTTTTATTTCTTTCTTTCAATAATAAATTTTAAGTAATTAAGATAAAAACAATAAATTAATGAAATTAAATAAAAAAATAATCTAAATTATGTATTTTACAGAAAAAATTTATGCGTCTTCAATCAAAGCCATTGTTTGTTCATACAAATATGATATGTACGATTTTACCAATGATTCTAACAAAAAAAGTCTAACTCGAATACAGTGGATTTAGTCGTCCCAGTAGAAAAAAACAGAAAAAAGACTTTTCATCGACTCAGACTTTCAGTCTTTTAAAAGGTAAACTTTTAATAAATTATAAATAGTAACATTTAATAAATCTCCATTATTTGTCATTCATTACACAGCCACACAAAAAAAAAAAAGTACCCGGGCCGGGGAATGAGACCACCATTTCTTGATGTATTTTGATGCGCTGAACACGAATCTGAAGTCCATTTAGCTCCATCACGTCAGGATTTTGACATAACCTCAAAAAACATAGCTGATTTTAAATGGCAGGAGAAATTTTTTAAATAATGGCAGATTTGTTTGAATCTTGTTACTCGGGGGTTTTTGGGGTCGCTGATTACGAATTTAACGTCAGATTTATAAAATTCAAAATGGCGGATTCAATATGGCGGACGAATTTTTAAAAAGTAGTTGGATTTTTACGAAAATTGGTATCTAGGGGTTTTGGGAGTCGCTGATTACAAATTTATCGTCAGATTATTCAAATTCAAAATGGCGGATCCAATATGGCGGACGAGTTTTTAAAAAATAGTTGAATTTTTATGTAACTTGGCCGATACTGGGGTTCCGAGTCTCTGCATCGTAATACGTTTCCTACGTGTGTCTGCTATGACGGCATCAAAGCCATTATCCAGGGACTTAGCCGGATAGCGGACAAACTCCGTTGTCCACCGTCACCGCGTGGAGGTACCCTGGATGCAGACACATGTAGAAACATAAAGATATTTGACCACCGTACTATATCTGCCATTTTACATTTGAATAATCTGACGTTAAATTCGTAATCAGCGACTCCAAAAAACCCCATGATACCAATTTTTGTAAAAATCCAACTACTTTTTAAAAATTTGTCCGCCATATTGGATCCGCCATTTTGAATTTGAATAATCTGACGATAAATTTGTAATCAGCGACTCCCAAAACCCCTAGATACCAATTTTCGTAAAAATCCAACTACTTTTTAAAAATTCGTCCGCCATATTGGATCCGCCATTTTGAATTTATTAAATCTGACGTTAAATTCGTAATCAGCGACCCCAAAAACCCCCGAGTAACAAGATTCAAGCAAATCTGCCATTATTTAAAAAATTTCTCCTGTCATATAAAATCAGCTATGTTTTTTGAGGTTATGTCAAAATCCTGACGTGATGGAGCTAAACGGACTTCAGATTCGTGTTCAGCGCATCAAAATACATCAAGAAATGATGGTCTCATTTCCCGGCCCGGGTACTTTTTTTTTTTGTGTGGCTGTGTTATTACAATGAATTAATTAATTATTACAATTATTATTGCCTCCTATTATTACAGAAATTCATCTTGAGAAGTTTTCCAACGTGCCGGTACAACAATTTAATAATTATATTACCCGCTGGTTTTCCAATGCAGGCGATAGAGAGGGAGGAAAAAAAGACAGAAAATCAAACCATCCTGCAAACTAAAGTTTTTATGGAAGAAAAAACCGTTTCATATTTTTTTTACTTAAAATTACATACTTAATTTAACTAAGTTTTTCATGCAAGTTTTCACTGACGTACTATTGTAAAACATGACAATTCTAAACTATATTTTAATAAATAAGAATTATTAAAAAATAAAAACTTAATTTTATTGTATGTTCTTGATTATGTGTATAATAGTCCGGGAGCCAGCGACGAAATTTACTATCTCATTTCATACCGGCTGAAAATTTGTACATATCTTACTAAAGATATGCTAATTACAAAAACCTACGTCTGGCAGGCTGGTTGTGGTACAGGGGGTAGCGCCACGGGGGTAAAGTGGTGAAAATAAGTGAAACTTTTTCTCATTTCATACCGGTTAAAACCTTTAAAAGTTGAAAGTTTACATTCACACAATTGTAAAAATGCACGTCTGGCAGTCTTAGGCTGGGACAAAGGTCGTCTGGCAAGGGGTTAAAGGGGTAAAAAAATCGGATTCGCTTATCTTATTTCATACCGGTTGAAACCTTCAAAAGTTGAAAGTTTACATTCACACAAATGTAAAAATGCACGTCTGGCAGTCTTGGGCTGGGACAAAGGTCGTCTGGCAGCCCTTTGAAGATGCTCCGCGCCAGCCCGAGATTTCACAGGGGGCTGATAAACAGTGTGACCTAATCTCATTTCATACCGGTTGAAACCTTCAAAAGTTGAAAGTTTACATTCATACAAATGTAAAAATGCACATCTGGCAGTCTTGGGCTGGGACAAAGGTCGTCTGGCAAGGGGTGAAATGGGTAAAAAATCGGATTCGCCTATCTCATTTCATACCGGTTGAAACCTTCAAAAGTTGAAAGTTTACATTCACACAAATGTAAAAATGCACGTCTGGCAGTCTTGGGCTGGGACAAAGGTCGTCTGGCAGCCCTTTAAAGATGCCCCGCGCCAGCCCGAGGTTTGATAGAGGGTTGATAAACAGTGTGAGTTCATCTCAGTAATGTAAGTAAAGTTGCGTAACTCGCCGCTTTTTTCATAGTAATATATAACATATTTTTTATTTGCATTTTGTTTATAAACATTTTTTTAATGACATTTTTATGTTTTAACATAAAATTATACGTTGCATAAATAATATTTATTTATATGACTTAAGATCACATTTTTTGTTTATATAAACAAAAAATGTGATCTTAAGTCATATAAATAAATATTATTATTTAATTTTAATATTATTTTAATATTATTATTGTTTATATAAACAAAAAATGTGATCTTAAGTCATATAAATAAATATTATTTATGCAACGTATAATTTTATGTTAAAACATAAAAATGTCATTAAAAAAATGTTTATAAACAAAATGCAAATAAAAAATATGTTATATATTACTATGAAAAAAGCGGCGAGTTACGCAACTTTACTTACATTACTGAGATGAACTCACACTGTTTATCAACCCTCTATCAAACCTCGGGCTGGCGCGGGGCATCTTTAAAGGGCTGCCAGACGACCTTTGTCCCAGCCCAAGACTGCCAGACGTGCATTTTTACATTTGTGTGAATGTAAACTTTCAACTTTTGAAGGTTTCAACCGGTATGAAATGAGATAGGCGAATCCGATTTTTTACCCATTTCACCCCTTGCCAGACGACCTTTGTCCCAGCCCAAGACTGCCAGATGTGCATTTTTACATTTGTATGAATGTAAACTTTCAACTTTTGAAGGTTTCAACCGGTATGAAATGAGATTAGGTCACACTGTTTATCAGCCCCCTGTGAAATCTCGGGCTGGCGCGGAGCATCTTCAAAGGGCTGCCAGACGACCTTTGTCCCAGCCCAAGACTGCCAGACGTGCATTTTTACATTTGTGTGAATGTAAACTTTCAACTTTTGAAGGTTTCAACCGGTATGAAATGAGATAAGCGAATCCGATTTTTTTACCCCTTTAACCCCTTGCCAGACGACCTTTGTCCCAGCCTAAGACTGCCAGACGTGCATTTTTACAATTGTGTGAATGTAAACTTTCAACTTTTAAAGGTTTTAACCGGTATGAAATGAGAAAAAGTTTCACTTATTTTCACCACTTTACCCCCGTGGCGCTACCCCCTGTACCACAACCAGCCTGCCAGACGTAGGTTTTTGTAATTAGCATATCTTTAGTAAGATATGTACAAATTTTCAGCCGGTATGAAATGAGATAGTAAATTTCGTCGCTGGCTCCCGGACTATAATATTATTATAAATCTTTCAAATTTAAATATTGATTAACTTTTTTTAAATTTTTAAATGACTAAAAATCATTTTTTATTGATTAAAAATTGAAACATTTTATTGATCGGTTAACAATTCAATTATTTCATATTTTAATCAATTAATAATTAAATTATTTGAATTTTTAATTAATTTTAAATTATATTAACAAACAAATTTGCTGTGTTAACTTTCAATTTCATTCAAATTTAATTCAAGAATTTTTCTTTGTTACATAATTTAAAAAAAATTATTAAATTTATTTATTATTAAATTATTTTCACGCTTTTAATGAAAAAATTACTATAATTTCTTTTATTTAAAAAGAAATTAGAACGTAAACAAATTGCAGTAAGTTAAAAAATTACTTTGGGTATCGATGTATTCATTATATAGGCACGTATAATTACAAATTAATTATGCAATCTATAACTGTCATTAAAAAAGTAAACTAATACAAATATTAAAACATATATAAAATTAAAAAAATTTGTTTTTCTTAGTGACAGTTTAAATCGGCTCTGTCATGCTGAGATTCTCAAGCGAGCGAACAGCGTAGTGGTTAGCGTATTAGATTTCGGTGCGTTAGATTAAGATAGGCTAGGGTTCGAATCCCCCTACTAGCGTTAGGAAATTTAATGTGTGTAAAAATAAGTTAAGTGTGTGAAAAATATTTCGAGTGAACTATTAATAACAAATAATTAATATGCATTCTGCATTGTTAATGAAAAAATTTTTTTTCTAAATTATTAAAAAAAAATTTTTTTTTTGATCCGCGCCGGTTGCTAGACGGAAGAATGCCAGTTCCCAGCCGGTTGCTGGGCGGCAGAAAACCTATACCGAGACGGTTCCGCGGTCTACACCGATCCAAGTCATCTTTCGGAACTATACCAGTTCGTAGACGCTTGCCAGGCGGATGAATGCCAGTACCCAGACGGATGACAAGCGGATGAATGCCAGGTCTCGGGCGGATAACAAGCGCATGAATGCCAGTACCCAGGCGGATGAAAGCCAGGTCCCGGGCGGTTTGACGCCTGTACCGAATCGGATCCGCAGTCTGTACAGAACCAAGTCATCTTTCGGACGAATACCAGGTCCGCGGCGGTTGGAAATTTCCGCCTGGGTTAAAGTATGCAAGATTTCTTATATACATTAAATAATAATCATAATATTGGAGGATTATTCTCATTACATTTGAGTATTTTTGAGTCATATTCAATCCTTAACTGATAAGCTCCATAACAGTTTAAAACTGTTGTATTTTGGAATATAACTACAAAAGTTAAAACCATTTTAATTCTTGTAATCAAAATACGAATTATAGCACATCATTCTGATTTAATATTGAAATCAATTTTCCCAGAAAATAAAAATTAATTCGTCTGAATTGAATTGAATATACCTTGAGTTTCAGTGAATCCCGTTTTGCGACAAATTCGAATTGCAGCTATGTTGCAATTCTTCTGAATTCTATGAAGCTGAATTCCATTTCCAAAATCTCTATTCGTACTAATTCAATAAAAAAAGTTTTGAGTTTCAATGTTTTTCAATTCGTCAGCAAAAATCCAATAGACGAGTTGGTCATTTAATTTGAATTCTAAACAAATGAAAACTCATTGGTACAAATTGATTTGAATATACAAAGGGCTCCATTAAATCTTGCTTAGCGACAAATACGAATTAGACCTTGCCAAAAAAGTTAATTCATTTTAATTCAGCTGAATTACTTTTTTTTAAAATAATGGGTTATGACATCCCTATAAAATAAAATTAAATTAAACGCATTAAAATTGAGTATGTTTTATACTTATATTTTTTGTTTTTTACTTTTAAAAAATATAGTATAATTAACCAATAAATTCATGTTAAAAATTATCAATTTTGTCATTTCAAAGATAAATTGAGCGTCTCTATTATATTTAATACCATTTAATACCACTATTATTCTATTGCAAGTACTGTTAGCATTTTCATACCATCTAATTCCTGCTTCCTCTTCATTCGGAATTAATCTGTTTATGGACAAAAACGACATTGAATTAGATAGAAGCATATTTATCCTTTATAATCTGCTCTTTTTACCGGGTGGCTTATTTATTCTACGTTCGTGCGAGTATTCTTGGACTCCTCAAAAGGGTTCCACATGTAGGTGAAATCGTACAGTCTTTGCGATCGTCCAACTCCCACTACGTCATTTACATAATGCTTTCCCTTTTTAACGTCACGGAGGGAAGTTTATTGATTAGATGTCGCAATGGGAGTTCCACAATCGCAACGAGTTTCTTATTTGGCATACATGTAGAACCGCTGGGCCGTTTTGAAGACTACACATCCTTCTATACGTGCGATATATGACTAATGTTCGCCTTATCATCATACCATCGGAAGGGTAATCTTTTCTTATCTTATTAATTAATCTTCGTATTTGGTTCAAATTGGTTAATTAAAATCAATCAAAGATACTTTAGAATATTCTTCTTGGATGCTAAAGTTGATATGATTTAAAAAAAATTATCACCTTCAATTAATTTTGTATATAAATTATATCATTTATTAATAAATTTTATTTATTAAGTAATTTCTTGGAGAAAATAAATAATATCATTTAATAAGTTTACTTTTTTGAATCATTATCTAATTTGACAAATTTAATTTTGATAATGTTATATTCGATAAAAATTGATCCATATGTATATGTATGTCATGGTAAAAGTACATCATTGGTAATTTGGTAAATGTAGATAGTTTGTTTTAATTCAAGGAGATGTAATATCAGAATTACACAAAAAAACTTGCAATTTACATCTGTGTTTTATAATATTACATTTTCCATTACAAAAACATTTTTTGAACCTATAAATATTTAGGAAATATTTTTTAATTTGTTGGATGTGAGCCTTGTAAATATGTGAATTTATTGGTAAATGTACAAATTTACAAAACGACGTACTTTTACCATGATATATATTTTATTTTGCAGACGGAATGTATTCACTTAGGAGAAAAAGTACAAATAAAAAAAGAGGTATGGGATTCTATTATAAATCAAGAACTAGACTCAAAGTTTGTCAAATATTTAGCAACAGCAATATTTGGCAGAAAAGAGCTAGTTAATTCGTATTTAAAGGAAACTCCACACATTATAAATTTACCAAATAAATCTCCACGCAAATTGTTAAATGAAAACAAAAAAGAAATATTATACAGTAAGTAAAATAAAAAGGGGAGAGTGGGGAGTTGTACCTCGTGGGGAGTCGTGCTCCACCTTAATTTTTTTATTATGGCAATTAATATGAGAAATTTCAACTATTGACATATTCTTTTCTCCTTAAGAAGTAACTTTTTAAATGGTACCCGTCATATTTGGAAGCATTTTTTGTGTCTTTCCAGATAGTAAGTAAAAATTTGTTTTTAAAAGTCTTTTGTCTCTTTATGTTTAGGTCTTTTCAAGTATTTTTTTTTCAAAGTGATTACAATGTTGAATACATAAAAATTAATTGTCATTAATAATTTTTTGACGCATAAAAAATTCTCATGAATATTCTATGTATTTATCATACTATGACTATTTTGAGTTGAGTTGTTCCTCACATCATATTTAACAGTTTTTAATCCTAATTCGCATTTTTTTTTGAATTATTAAGTTTTCAGCTACCAGTTGTACAAGATTCCTTACACCATGAAAATTTTAAATTTTTGAGACAGAATTTAGATGCAATGGAAAATTCTTTACAAAAAATTAAAGATCGTCGTAGGACAAAAACATGGGTAGAAAAAGGTACAGATTTTATAGCTTATCTAGGCTATACATCATTATTAGGTGTTTTCTTGTTCATTAGTTACAAGATAGGATTCTGCGATCTACTTAGTAAATTGTTACCGAAAAATTTATGTATAAAATTATTTTGTATTAAAACTAATGTCAATGCTACTCCAGTAGTGCATTATTCTTCCGTCGCTTTTGCCCCTGAGGCTGTTGTATTGCATGAACCTAATATTGTTACCAAAACTGTTCGATTGCGAACTTAGGGACTAAGTGCAATGTAAATTGGGGGGTGTGACACGTCGCTGTATTTTTAAGTTTACCGTAATAAGGGACAGGAACTTCTTCCTCTAGAAAGCGGTCTAGACCGTATTCTATTTAATACGTTTGATGACTTATACGTCGCGTTGCAGCACAATATGAATCTCGGAATTTCCGTTGAATTATGCCGCGCAAAATTGGATAGTTGTAGGCAAGGCAGTGATACTGTGCAATCATACAATCTGCGATTTCAGCAAGCTCTCAACGAATTAAACTATGCCATACTATCTGAACATTTGAATCTTACAGCCCGCAGAATTGCCTTACAGCTAGAGGAAACATCCGCTATAAAAAAATACATTATGAATTTAAGAGATGACATTACTTTCTTAATGTGGACACTACAGCCCGACACTATCGGTAAAGCTCAACAACAAGCTTTAGAAGTAGAAACACGGTTACGTGAAAAGGCTCGATTACGGTTAGATAACGCTCCGAGGTTAGTTTCACGCACAGCCTCACACGGTGCCACGACAAATCATATGGCGAACCATAGGCCCCATCCTTCCAACGCAGGCAACGTCACTACGTTGCGATCTTCGAGCGTAATTTGTAATTTCTGCAAAAAACCCGGACATACAGAAACTCAGTGCTACCAAAAGAGAAATCAACAGAATTTTCAATCAAACCCCCACTTGAAACGCACCCCGAATCGAGTACATTATACGATCGAAACTTGCTCAGCGGAAGAGCACGTGGAAGAAGTGGAACAACTGACGGAACAACCGTCGAAAGAATCACTCGCATATCAGGACGACTACAATCAGTATTTGTACGACCATCAGGATTCGAGCGACCCCTGCGATTACTTGTGGACTCCGGATCATCAATAAATTTGATTAAAAATTCTTTCGTCCCTCCACTAATTGTTAAAGAACCGTGCAAAAAAGAATTTCAAATGGGAAATTGGAAACAAACTTCGGAATGTAAAGCCACACTTGAATATTTGAATAAAATTCACATTTTTTACATTGTCCCTGACAATTTTCCTTTACCGGAAGACGGTATATTAGGATTGCCATTTATGCAACAATATAATTATAGTTTGTCGAACGTAAATCTAAAACTTAATTCACAAAAACATCCATTAATTGATGATGGAATTATTGTGCCACCTAATCAGGTCAAGTTAGTTACCATCCTGGTATTCGAACAAAAAGGCAATGTTGTAATTTTCGATAATCCCCATATCCCTGATTCTTTTTATGCGATAAGAGATCGGACTATCACCATTCCTTTTTGCAATGATTCGACACAGTTTAAACACATTACTACTAATGACAATAATATACAACCTCTTAAATCAGCTTTTCCTGACGAAGATGTTCGACCAATGACATGTAGCGAATTGTCTCAACGCATAAATATTCCAAACGAAAACTCACGATTGGATCACATTGAAAAAGATTTTAGAGATTAGATTCAAAAAATAGTACAGTCATACCATGATATTTTTAGACTTCCCAATGACCCTTTACCAGGAACGCGACTCGCGAGCCATAAAATAGTACTGAGGGAGGATAAAATTATTAACAATAGATCGTACAATCCACCCCCGTGCCATAGAAAAGAACTTGAAGGTCAAGTTGGAGATCTTCTTAAACAATTCATTATAAGACACTCAGAGTCACCTCACAATTCTCCAGTATGGATTGTCCCAAAAAAGGCAGATGCTTCCGGTGAACAGAAATGGCGTGTTGTAATTGATTTCAGGAAGATTAACGAGATAACTGATCAAGACTCGTATCCTTTACCAGTTATAGAGAAGATCCTGGATTCCCTTGGAAAAGCGAAATTTTTCTCTGCATTCGACCTTAGTTCTGGATTTCACCAAATTCCAATGGACAAAAGCTCAAAAAAATATACAGCTTTCTCCACTCCGGAGGGACATTTCGAATTTGAATGCATGCCGTTCGGTTAAAAAACGCGCCTGCCACTTTTCAACGAATGATCAATAACGCTTTGAAAGGATTAATCCATAAAATTTGCGTAGTCTATTTAGATGACATTGTAGTTTTTGGATCCACCATAGAGGAACATAATAAAAATTTAGTCACCCTTTTTGACAAACTGGTTTGAAACTACAACGCGACCAATGTGAATATCTGAGGCCGGAACTATAATATCTGGGGCACGTGATAAGTTCCGAGGGTGTAAAACCCAATCCAAAAAAGATTCAGGCCGTTTTAGATTTTCCAAAACCTAAGAGCCCCACCAATATTAAATCAATTTTAGGTCTCTCAGGTTATTATCGTAAATTCATAAAGGATTATTCGACAATCGCAAAACCGCTTATCGAACTTACAAAAAGTACTAAAGAATTTATCTGGACCCAAGAAAGCCAAGTTGCATTTGATAAATTAAAAAATGGGCTTTGTAGTGCACCAGTATTAAGATATTCCGATTTTGATAAGGAATTTGTCCTTACGACAGATGTCTCAAATGTTGGTATAGGAGCCATCTTATCTCAAGATGGTCACCTTTGCTATTATGCTTCTCGTACACTCAATGTACCCGAGTTAAATTACACAACCACAGAGAAGGAACTGCTTGCTATAGTTTGGGCAATTAAAAGACTTCGTCAGTATTTACTGGGCAGAAAGTTTAAAATCCTTACAGATCATCAAGCTTTAACTTAGTTGTTCAACGTAAAAGACCCTTTATCTAAACTAATGAGATGGAGGTTAAAAATGGAGGAATACGACTACAAGGTTGAATATAAGAAAGGTTAGGAAAATACTGCTGCAGATGCTCTATCTAGAGTGCAACCAATTCAGGATGTACAAAACACCGAGAACATAACAGAAGCGGAATTTGATTTGGAATCGGAATTATCTGATATTGAAGTTAGTGAATCATCGCGACATTCTGACTTAAACACACCCGAACCACCACCAGAAGGCAGTGAATTTATTCCTCCACAAATCTTACCAAGTATACCAATCGAGTACATCAATAATGACATTAATCAGTTGATTCCCGATGAGCGTAATCCAGTTGTACCGATACCTACACATAACGAGATAACCCAAGAATATTATAGATGGTTCACTAACAAAACGGAAACACGAAAATCTGAGAAACCTAATGCAACTGGGAAATTATGGAAGAGATTTTCAAAAAGACCAACCAATAATTCAAATATTATTGTGCTATCTCCGTACTCCGAAAAAAATTGGCTAAAAACCTTAATTGACACTGCTGAGAGAATTAGGAACATGGACCAATATGGAAAATGACATTATAGATTTTATAAAAAAATGCCACATATGCCAAACTCACAAGCTAAATAGGATTAAATGACGATCCGAAGCTATTATTCCTGATACGCCAACATCACCATATGATAAAATTGGAATGGATATGTTCGGACCTTTGCCAATTACTTCCCAGGGCTACGAATATATATTATCTATCCAAGATATGCTTACTAAATACCTTGTACTCATTCCTTTAAAGAGCACTCAATCTGAATCAATTATCGAAAATCTGTTTGATCATTTCATTTACATATGAGAGATTCTTTTTCAATCGCCCCAGCCCAAAAAGTCAATATTCTGGGATAGGCTTCATACTTTGGTAAATTGTTGTCCTATATGATAGTAATAAATGCCTAAAATATAAACTCATTAAAAAAATATTTGTAGAAAGTAGAGGGGGTTGAAGTTTTGACGTTAAGGGTAACATTGTCATTTTCAAATCCGTATAACTATGACAAAAGTTAATGGATTTTAATTTATCTATAATGAATTTTAATGCATTTTTCATGTACTTTTCAAAAATGTATATAAAATTAAAAAAAAAATTTTCACCCCTTTTTTTCAAAATCAACCCTTATTTTTCGATTTTCACCCCTTCGGGAATTTTTTTTTTATTTTTTTTATTTTCATTGGAAAGCTGAGGTTTTTTCCCATGAGCTATGTAAATATGAAAATGGGACAACAATAATTTTGTGAGAAACAGAATATTAAAGTAGGCGGTGCCGATAACGGGTACACCTGAAGATCATCTTCGAGGATTTAGGTAGGCACCGCCTAATTTAATATTATGTTTCTCACAAATATATTGTTGTCCCACTTTCATATTTACCCCTTTCGTTCCCATGGGACATATATGTCCCACCTACAAAAACCTCAATAACTCTGAACAAAATTAATATTTCTAAGTCTGCTTTGAGGCATTTTCTTCAGGAGGAATAGTGCTTTCAAAATTTCTAGACCAGATGATGTCTAAAAATTTCTATTGTTTAAAAAAATATATAAATAAATATTAAAAATGACCAATTTTTAAAATCGTTCAGATTCGCCTGAAATTTGTTACTCGGGGGTTTTCGGGGTCGCTGATTACGAATCCAATGTTAGTTTTTCAAAAATCAAAATGGCGGATCCAATATGGCGGACGACTATTGGAAAATCTAATGCAATTCGCTTGAAACTCGTTACTCGGGGGTTTTTGGGGTCGCTGATTACGAATCCGGTGTTAGTTTTCAAAAATTCAAAATGTCCGATCCAATATGACGGAAAAATTTTTGAAATTGTTAGATTCGCCTGAAATTTGTTACTCGGAGGTTTTCGGGTCGCTGATTACGAATCTGAAGGCAGATTTTTAAAATTTTCATAATTCAAAATGGTGGATTCAACATGGCATAAAAAAATTTAAAAAATTGACCCAATTCGTTTTAATCTTGCTTTACAAGGGTTTTTGAGGTTTCTAATTATGAATCTGGAGTCAGATTTTTGAAATTTCTAAAAATTTAAAGATGGATCCAATATGGTGGACGAATTTAAAAAAAACCCAAAAACCCTCGAGAAGCGAGTTTGAAACGAATTGGGTTAATTTTTTAAATTTTATCCACCATGTTGAATCCGCCATTTTGATTTATGAAAATTTTCAAAATCTGCCTTCAGATTCGTAATCAGCGACCCCGAAAACCTCCGAGTAACATATTTCAGGCGAATCTAACAATTTCAAAAATTTGTCCGACATATTGGATCCGCCATTTTGAATTTTTGAAAACTAACACCGGATTCGTAATCAGCGACCCCAAAAACCCCCGAGTAACGAGTTTCAAGCGAATTGCATTTGATTTTCCAATAGTCGTCCGCCATATTATATCCGCCATTTTGAATTTTTGAAAACTAACACCGGATTCGTAATCAGCGACCCCGAAAACCACCGAGTAACCAGTTGGAAGCGAATTGCATTAGATTTTCCAAAAGTCGTCCGCCATATTGGATCCGCCATTTTGAATTTTCAAAAACTAACACCGGATTCGTCATCAGCGACACCAAAAACCCCAGAGTAGCCATTTTCGAGCGGATTTATTCACTTTTAAAAAAATTGTCCGCCATGTTGTATCAGCCATTTTGAATTTTAAAAATTTGAAAAATCTGACCTTAAATTCGTCATCAGCGACCCGAAAAACTGTAAGAACAATTTCACTTATCTTTTTTGAAGTTCTCAGATTATCTTGGGAACGAAAGGGTTAAAAGTTTTTTTTAACAAATCTTTTATAAAGAAGATATCAAATATTTTATAGGTTATAAATTTAGTTCTGTAAAATTCTTATTCGGACTTTTTTGCAGAATGTCAAATCCAAGAGTACGTCTTTCAGGGAGTCGATATAAAAAAATAAGACAAGATAAAAAAGAAGTAATTAAAAAACAATTTGATGCTTTGGATTCTTTTGTATTAAAACTATGTTCTGAAAAACAATTAGAAACGTCAGAAAATTGAGATTTTCAAAAAGAAGAATACAAATCAGCTGATCTTAAAGAAAGCAATCGAGATGAAGTTTTGTATACAGAATCAGAAACGTCCAACTCACATTTTGAAAAACAAGAATCTGAATCAGTTTTTTTTATGATAAGTTCAAGACATTGACATCCGATCCAGCGACTTGGCCTGATAATTTAAAACATTTTGATCGAGAATTTTTAGTTAATGCTGGTCCACCAAGTCAATTATATGATTATGATTTTCCGACTGACGAAAAACGTCGCAAGTTCACGGCACAGCTTTACACAAGAATTTTGACAAACGGAGAGAAACTAACTAGAAACTGGCTTGTGTATTCCGTTGTTCACAATATCCTGCACACACATGAAAATTCAAAACCTCATTTACTTGCACAAAACTCGTGGTTTGAGCTAATGCAGAGGTTAAAAAATTCTATTACAATAGATGTAGAATCTCAAAGACTCATCAATTCTGAAATAAATTTATGGAATGCTGTTTTGGAGCGCACGTTTCTATTATTAAAATGTTATCAGTAAGTTGCTTAGCTTTTCAAAGCAAAACAGATAAACTGTATAAATCTGACAATGGCAATTTTTTTAAAACTCATTCAACTTTTGGCAGAATTTGATCCTGTTATGCAAGAGAATGTACGAAGGATTTTAACAAAAGAGGAGAAGAAAGCAAGTTATTTAAGTAAAAATATTCAAAACGAGTTAATTAATATAATATTTGAAAAAATTAAAGATGTTATCATTAAAAGGATTAAGCAATCAAAATATTATTCAATTATTCTGGACTGCACGCCTGATTCTAGTAAAACTGAACAAATGACAATTGTGATAAGATACGTTTCGATCAAACAAACAAAAGATTAATTGAAATCGGAGGTTATAATTAATGAAAGTTTTGTGGGATTTGTTCCTATTGAAAAATCTACTGGTTTAGAATTATGCAATGTTATCTTAACCGAGCTGGACAAAATGGGTTTATCTGTACAGAATATTAAAGGTCAAGGTTACGACAACGGAGCCAATATGAAAAGTGATCACGTTGGAGTTCAAAGGAGAATAAGAAATATAAACCCAAGAGCATTTTATATGCCATGCAGCAGTCATTTATTAAATCTCTTACTAAACGATATAGCAAAATCATCACTGGAAGCTGTAAATTTTTTTGGTATAGTTCAGAAAATCTATGTGTTTTTTCCTCATCAACGTTGAGGTGGTCCATCCTTTTAAAACACATAGACAGTTTAACACTGATACCATTAAGTGAGACAAGATGGGAAAGCCGAATAGATGCAATAAAACCACTTAGATACCAAATAGGAGGCATTCATGATGCATTATATAAAATATATGAAGATGCAAACATGGATACGTCAGCTCGTGATGAGGCATCCGGTTTATTAAATCAAATTAAACAATTTAAATTCATGTGTTCAATCATAATATGGTTTGAAATTTTAAACCGGATTAACCCTGTAAGTAAGATGATGCAAACTCAAAATTTTGACTTAGCCTCAGCAATGAATTTGCTAGAATCAACTAAAATCTATTTCCAACATTGTCGGTCAGATAATTTTTTTAACCAGGTAATTGAAGATGCCAAAAAATTAGCTGACGAAATCAATATTGATAAATGTTTTAGTGCTTCTAGTACGCATCAACCGAGATACAAAAAAGGCAGTTTGATTATGAGTGTCGTGATGAGCCTATCGTGGACCCAACAAATAAGTTGTAAATTCAGATGTTCATTACATGAACATTTTGCTTCCTCTTTACGATCAGCAAAAAAATTTGCTTCCTCGTGGAGAAAGCAAAATTTTATTGCCAAAATGTCAATTTTTGATTTTTCAACTTTCATTAATTCTTTAAATTTACTTCAAATGTATACTTTATATATATCGATCGATTCGTCTTGACGTAAGGAAAACGATTTTATTATATATAACCTTAAATTTTTCTATTTAAAAATTTTTCCAATAAAAAAAGAATTTTTGGAAAAAAGACGATAAAATTTTTTTTTTGGGTTATTTTTCAAAATCCTTTGGTCAGATTTGAGATATTAATATGATAAATGAGCCTACCAAATTTTATCTAAATCCATTAAAACCTGTTAAAGTTATCTTCTAAACAAAAAAGGGATCTACACACACACACATAAATACATCCGGACAATTGATCAGGATCTCATATAAGGGGCCATACTTAAATTACGTAACGGTTTTAAGAGCCAGTTCAACACCCTCCCCCCCTATGTAACGTTTCGTAACGCAATATGAAACCCCCCCCCCTCCCCCCTCATTGTACGTAATAATTTTTCTAATATTGACAGGGTATTCTTAAATATTTTTTATGGAGAGCATTTTTGTGACCATAGGTAGAAACTGCATTTAAGAAACGATAAATTGTTTTATTAAATTTATAGCAACAATGTATTACATATTATATAAAATAATAAATGACGTATAAACTTTTATGGAATAATACTACAACGTAGAACGCTGTCAGTCTTTGGTGAACATTTTTGGGCTCAATTTAACACACATGTTTATAATATTAAAAAAAAGGTCATTTTTATGACGGAAAAGAAATTGCATATTTTTATAATAGTATAAAAAAAATTAAATGTATAAGGCTCACATTTAAAAGATGAATACTTTTAAATAGAACTGACGCACAGGTCGATAAGAAACGAATATAAACAAAATAATGGAACAAACAGCTATCTTCAGCTGAAGAAATTAATTCCAATGAATTTATTAAAGAAACTAATCCAACGAAATCTGGGAATACAAATTGACATGCACCTGTAGCACTGAAATTCACTATTATGTTGGACTCACTGTTTTTACAAACATTAGTTGCCGATTCCACTCACCAGAGTCGCTAGAGGCAGCTTCCGTAAATAAGCGCCAAATTTAATTTCCAGAAAATTTTATCAGTAAATAAATTTTGTAATTCGTTTCTTAAAATAAAAAAAAAGTACGTACAACCATCCAGCAACCCCCCTCCTCCCTACTGTAACAAAGTGTAACAGCTATTCGCAACCCCTCCCCCCCCTGTCAGCCGTTACGTAATTTAAGTATGGCCCCTAACATGTTTCTATAAAGAAAAAAATTTGTTTCCGCCACTTTGAAAAGTTTTATAAATGAAAGGACTACAAAGCTTCCTCCACGAGGAAGCAAAAATATACAATTGAATTTTTTTTCACACTATAGATTGCGCTATAAATTCACTTGAGACGCGTTTTTCACAAATTAGTGAACATCATAAATATTTCTCTTTTCTATATGACATTCACGGTTTAAAAGATATGTGACGCTCCACGAGAAAAGGGACCTAACGCGACAAAAAATTAATTTCCAGTTTTATATGCGAATCGATAGTATTTGAGTTGCTCTTTCATATAGAAATGTGAAAAATAATATTTTTCTAATTACTTTTTTTGTAATAAACCTTTAAACACGACTATGTCAATCGCGTTCCAGCACGGACTACGGAAACCATCCCCAACACCACTACTACTAGTATACTTGTTGTATCCGTGAGACGTAGGAACGATGTAGTAGTAAGGTAGTGGGACTGATATTCGCTGGCGCATCTCAGCCAATCAGAACGTTCGACTTTAAACGCCTTTCCTGTATAATTCTGTTTTGTCGCGTTAGGTCCCTTTTCTCGTGGAGCGTCACATATGTGCAAAACAAAACTTATTAGTCACTGTAAAGATCTCGAAATGATTTTAACAGATGAAAATTGTGATTCAACAGACATTAATGGCATTGATCTTGCAGATGAATTATCTGTTCTTTGTACTCTACTCACAGAAAAACTTACTTCTCAAGAAGTCCTACAGTTTGTCACTGACTCAAACTTTGGACCTAACATAAGTATTGCTCTGAGGATTTTATTAACTTTACCCATAACAGTGGCTAGTGGTGAACGATCATTTTCAAAATTAAAAATCATAAAACATTATTTAAGAACAACAATGACACAAGAACGACTCACTGGTTTAGCTGTGCTTGCAATAGAATCCGATTTATGTTATGAGCTTGATCTCCAATTAATTATTAGAAACTTTGCCGAAATGAAGGTAAGAAGAAGAGCATTCTGAGTTTTGTATTTTAATTTCTTTTGAACTTTTGATCTTTATCGTTTTTTACTCATTTCAAAATTCAGTATTGTTTATTCTACTGAAAAAAGATTTTCAAAAAGATTAATGTGTTTAATTATATGTAAAACATAATAAATATATATGTGAAACATAATAAATACATATATGTAAAACAAATAAAATTATTTAATGAAATTAAATTAGAACTACTTTAATTTTTTATTTGAAAAGGGCGGCAAAAATTATCTTACCCAGGGCGGCAAAACCCCGAGAAGCACAAATGAGTCAAACGATGAAGAGAACAACAATGAAAAATTATCAGAGAACCTCGCAGAGAAAAGTTTTGAAAATCCTAGCAGTTTGTTAGTCCAAATTGTGCCAGTATGTACTTTCATTAATATATATATATATAGAATAACAGCGTTTTTGATTTTGTGGCCTTTGGTCCAAAAAATAAAATAATATAATATAATATAATAAAATAAAATAATATACAGGGTGTTCCAAAAGTATGGAAACTTGCAAATATCTCGAAAAGTACGAATTTTCGTGAAAAATGTTCAATACAAAAGTTGTTCCAAACAAAAAGATCTACATTGTTGAAACCAAAAAATTGGGCCCCGGGCCCAATGTTGGGCCCTACAATGAAAAAAGTAGTTTTCTTAAATGAGACCACTAATTTTGAATATCAAATTCGTAATCCACATGAAATTCTGCGTTCAGACATGTGGTATAAGTGCCCAAAATATTGGGCCCAATCCAAGATATCGGACCCAACATTTTTCGACAAACAAAAAAAATTTTAAAAATCGTACCTTTGGGGGTTTTTGGGGTCACAGGATTACAAAATTCAAAGCTACTTTTCAAATTAAGCACAGAGCCCAATGTAGGATTCCGCGGCCCAATGTAAGGCCCACAGTAAAAAAATTAGTTGTCTAAAATAAAACCCACTAATTTTTAGTATCCATTTCGTAATCGTCATGAAATTCTGGATTTAGTTTTGTAGTACAAATGCCAAAAATATTGGGCCCAATGTCTAGGATTGGGCCCAAAATTTGTTGACAAAGAAATAAATTTAAAAAATTGTATCTTTGGGGGTTTTTGGGGTCACAGGATTACAAAATTCAAAGCTACTTTTCAAATTGGGCACAGAGCTCAATGTAGGATTCCGCGGCCCAATGTTGGGCCCTACAATGAAAAAAGTAGTTTTCTTAAATGAGACCACTAATTTTTAGTATCCATTTCATGACGATTACGAAATGGATACTAGAAATTAGTGGGTTTTATTTTAGACAACTAATTTTTTTACTGTGGGCCTTACATTGGGCCGCGGAATCCTACATTGGGCTCTGTGCCCAATTTGAAAAGTAGCTTTGAATTTTGTAATCCTGTGACCCCAAAAACCCCCAAAGGTACGATTTTTAAAATTTTTTTTGTTTGTCGAAAAATGTTGGGCCCGATATCTTGGATTGGGCCCAATATTTTGGGCACTTATACCACATGTCTGAACGCAGAATTTTATAGGGATTACGAATTTGATATTCAAAATTAGTGGTCTCATTTAAGAAAACTACTTTTTTCATTGTAGTGCCCAACATTGGGCCCGGGGCCCAATTTTTTGGTTTCAACAATGTAGATCTTTTTGTTTGGAACAGCTTTTGTATTGAACATTTTTCACGAAAATTCGTACTTTTCGAGATATTTGCAAGTTTCCATACTTTTGGAACACCCTGTATATATAGGCCAAAATGAAAAAAACATCTTTTAATTGAAATATATTGGCTTTAACCTAAAAATTTAAATTTAAAACTGTCCGTAAACCGAATTAAGCCATTTAGGCCAAAATGAAAAAAACATCTTTTAATTGAAATATATTGGCTTTAACCTAAAAATTTAAATTTAAAACTGGCCGTAAACCGAATTAATGCCATTTAGGCCAAAATGAAAAAAACATCTTTTAATTGAAATATATTGGCTTTAACCTAAAAATTTTATATATATATATATATATATATATATATATATATGGGGGATTCCATATGAAGTGATCAAGGATAGGATTAGGATACCCTTTACTTTAATAATTTCTATCTCTCACACAATTGAATAAAAAAAATTTGCCAATATCATTTTTGATAGGTTTTTTTATGCCCTTTTCATTGGTAATATGCATTTTTGAAAAAATAAAATTTTTGACCAAAAAAAATGAAAGTCAACAATAAATTTGACTTTTTTGGGGTGACAGACCCGATTTTTTTTTTTTTTAAACGAAAGCTGAGGTTTTTTCCTATAAGGACATATAAACGAAAAAGTGGGACTAGAACGATTAACCTTTAAAAATTAGAGATTTGTTGTTACTTGAACGCTGCGAGCTACCGCGCGCGATGACAATAATAGCTCGCAGCGTTCAAGTAACAACAAATCTCTAATTTTCAAAGGTTAATCGTTCTAGTCCCACTTTTTCGTTTATATGTCCTTATAGGAAAAAACCTCAGCTTTCGTTTAAAAAAAAAAAAAATCGGGTCTGTCACCCCAAAAAAGTCAAATTTATTGTTGACTTTCATTTTTTTTGGCCAAAAATTTTTTTTTTCAAAAATGCATATTACCAATCAAAAGGGCATAAAACCCTATCAAAATTGATATTGGCAAAAATTTTTTATTCAATTGTGTGAGAGATAGAAATTATTAAAGTAAAGGGTATCCTAAAACTTCCACCCCTCCCCCCTAAAAAATATTGGTTAAAATAGAAAAATATTTTTACCAAAAATTACCATCTAATAGTACTACAAAATGCCCTATGTTTGGGCATGATAGGAAAAAAAACTTTTTTCACCTTGATCACTTCATATGGAATCCCCCATATATATATATATATATATATATTTATGGTTAAATTAAATAAAACAACTCACCGCTTAAATGAATTAAATAATTAAATATCATGATTATTGTTATTATTTTATACATTTATATATTTTTTGTAGGAAAATACAAATTTATCAGTCTCTATAAAAGATTTTGCTGCTCAAGCTGTTACAAACATCCAACCTTACATTATTTGTGTAAACGGTCAAAAAGACTGTAAAAACTATTTCATTCAAGGGGATAAATGGATCATGAAACCACACGAAGTCAGTTACTTTGTCGTCGTGTTTGACTTACTTTTTAAAACGTATTTTGTTCTGAACTTGGAATATCCAAAAGGTTTGGAAAATTTTTACAACTTCATTGAGTGCTACGTTTATGGTTTTGATACAAAAGCCCGAAGTGCTGTCACTTCTCTTCATGTTAATATTTGCCAATTAACTTTGGACACCGAAATTAATAATTAAGATTTTCCGACATATATAAATCTGTTTAATGTTATAAAAAAACGCAATACTTTTTTTCAAATTAAAATATTTTTTGTAAGGAAATTTATAAATTGATACCGTCATATTGACAGTAACGGGAATGCATAAGGAGGTAAAATTCGCGCTTACTATACAGTTGCGCTCCCTTATGCATTCCTGGCTTTGGGCGAGCTATTGGCCACGCGCTTTTCCGTGCATTTGCCTCCATTTTCCTTTCCTTGCGCCTCCTTTTCACTCTCACTGCCTTGCGCTTTTCTTTCCCTCCTCCAATCACCGCGCGTCAAACCTTTCACCATACTCGTCTCTCTCCTATTCGCTCTCTCTACTTTCTTCGTATGGCCCTTTCCTTTCTCCCACGCGCCGCCTACGCTCTCCATTGCATGAGGCCCTCGCTTTCCCCACTCCAGCGCGCTAGGCTCTCTCGTGCTCGCCTGCCACTTTCTTCAACCTCCTATTTTCCCGATACCTTGCGCGCTTTAATTTTCATTGAAAACCGCGAATAAAAAGGTTGTTCGCGGGTCAAACGTAATTTTTATTATTAATATAGTCTCGCGTTTTTATATTAAACGCGAAACCGCGCTTATATATATATATGTATATTATGCATGTATATACATATATATATAATGTATGTATGAGGAGTGTGTGCCATGGGTTATGTATCTCTTCGCGTATTCTGTAGGATAGTAAGTGTGAATGTTTTATTAATGTTATATATAATTATATGATTATTGATGTTATTGTTAATAATAAATTAGAATAATTAATTATTTAATTAAGTAGGTTAAGAGGGATGTGTGTGAATTTCCGAGAATTGGGAAGATCTCGCGTGAAAACACGCGACTTGACCCTTGACTCGCGGATTTCCGCGGTATCTCACGGTATTCCGCGGTTTCTCGCGGTATTCCGCGGATCAAGAGTAGGGAGTGTACGGACGGAAGGTTGCCCCACTCTTGGAAATTCTCCCACTCTTCACGTTTTGGAAAAGTCACGGTCTTTAAAAGCCGATGCACTGGACCAAAACGTCAGTTCTACTTCGAGCTTACCTAGAGGTTGGTCTTCCTCCTCTGCTCTGCCTACATACCACTATTCTCGACTTAGAAAAAATTCGCAAAGTTATACTTAGAAAAATTCGTGAAATTTATACTTAGAAAAATTCGTGAATCTTGTACTTAGAAAATTTTCGCCAAGTGTGGACTTAGAAAATTTTCGGCTAGTTTGTACTTAGAAAATTTCTTGACTATTCGTACTTAGAAATTTTCCGCCACTGGTGGACTTAGCCAAATTTCCGCGAGTACTGTACTTAGAAATTTCTCTCCGTGTGACCACTGATTTAAATAAAGATTTTTTCTACCTATCTCCTGTTTTTGTTCATCATACTAACACCGAGTCTCATTCTTCATCATGGTAAGTAAATTTTGCAATTAACTTTTTTGTTTATAACAAAGACTTTTAACTCAGACTACATTCCTCGAGTTGGTTTCCCTCTCGCGGAACACACATTACCGAGCTGGTTTTCCTCTCGGCTACACTACACATACACGGTGTCGAGTTGGTTTTCCTCTCACACATCACTACTACATCGAGTTGGTTTTCCTCTCAATAGTAGTATATTCTACAACATAGTACCGATCTGGTTTTCCTCTCAGATACATCACACCCATACATTACCGAGCTGGTTTTCCTCTCGGCTACACTACACATACACGGAGTCGAGTTGGTTTTCCTCTCACACATCACTACTATATCGAGCTGGTTTTCCTCTCAATAGTAGTATATTGTACGACATAGTACCGAGCTGGTCTTCCTCTCGGATACATTACACACCTACATTACCGAGCTGGTTTTCCTCTCGGCTACACCACACATACACCGTGTCGAGTTGGTTTTCCTCTCACACATCACTACTATATCGAGCTGGTTTTCCTCTCAATAGTAGTATATGGTGCGACATAGCACCGAGCTGGTTTTCCTCTCGGCTGCACAACACGCACACAGTGTCGAGTTGGTTTTCCTCTCACATCTCACTACTATGTCGAGTTGGTTTTCCTCTCAATAGTAGTATATTGTTCTATCATTCGTTCCTTTCTCGGTTTGTAGGGTAAGAAACGGTCCAACCAGAGGGCGCAGAGAAATAACCTGGTCTGGAAGAAACCATTTTCCGGTTATTATACTGGGGAAACTACAGGGGTACAATTGGAAATCTACGACGCCGAGGTATATAAGGAGTACTGTCGCTGACGCCGTAGCCCCTTAAGTTGGGACGCTCCCCCCTCTACATTACCGCTGCCCGAATTCGGTCAACCATCGGAGGTCACCACCCGTGTACCAGCGGCACCAAGTACGAGCCCGCGTAGGGATAGAGGCATAACTCGCCCATTCCAACGTCAGCACTGGACGCGCTTTGACTACGTGTCCTGTAATTACCCTAAGCCCAGGGCCGTAGTTGCGCCAACGGTGGCCCAACTAACCACGCCGTCTATCAGTGCGGACATCAAGGCGCGAACTCCTCAGAAGTGTCCGTCACCCCCTCCGGAACTCAGTGCCAGCCCAAAAGCGAACGGCGCTTTCAGCCCCGAGCCTATTAGCCCCATCAGATCACCTCCGACTCCGGTCATTCGGCCGCCCGAAAGTCGAGTTCTGTCGCTCGACTATCTACAGGATAGTGACATCCTTAATTTGGAATCCTCGCCTCTAAGTGAGGACCCTACGTCTCCAGAGGGAACACCGGAGGCCGTGCGCCTCAGGCCAAGTTTTCCCTGTTTGGCCCCGGCCAATCGACGCAAAATTGTGTGCGATTTGCTCACGTTATTTTAAGACAATTTAATTAATTCTAACTGTAATTTTAGTCTTAAATAAATTATTTTGTATTTATTTTACATTTAACTACTTCGTGTCGATTTTAATTATCCTTATCCTAGAACGTGGCTGGTTTTCCTCCTCGTTCAATCCTCCAGTAAACATTCCTAACCTATTCGGATCACATTTATTTAATGCAATCCGCGCCACTAATTCGCAAGTCTTTGCAAACCGTCCCTTTGTAATTTAGCGAATTTAGATTTTGCCTTTGGCCCAGTTACTCCCCTAAAGTGACCGGTGTCAAAATAATAAAATTAAGTGTAATTAAATTGTGGTTTTAATATAATCATCAATTAAAAAATTTTTAAAATACTACATTTCCAATACAATACATTTGCCCCTCGCTAATTTGCAGCTGCATACTTATAGCTATTTGAATCAGCGATTATACGCTGCCAATCAGCGAATTTTAGCTGATTCAAATTTAGATAGTAGCCATGCTGCAAAGTGTAATAATATTAGAGATGACAAGGTTCTTTTGGTTTGTATTAGTGACGTTAAGTATACTATTAAGTTCACTTGTCGAACCGGTAGAATGATTTTTCATGAGTTGTAGGTCGTGGGAAGTTGAACTCATCCAACTTTTTATCATTCTGGTATAGTTTCCTAAAGTTTCTGCAAGAACCTTATTATCGGCATATAAGTTTTAAATTCACACACTCCATATTAATCGGTATTGGAAAAAGCATCACAAGGGGGAGGGGGGGTGTTAAAATTCTGAAAAAATGTATCACATGCTTTATGGATGACCCAAGATAATTTTACTATCCTCGAGTCTGTTAATCCTATTTTTTAATGCTGTTAATTCTATATTCTCCGGGCAATTATCACATAATTTGAAAGAATTCTCGTCGTTTCTCGAATTTGGATAAAGTGATCGTTAATTCGGGAAATATGTATTCCAGCTATGAGTTTCCACGTGTGATGGTAGAGTTTTGTTGTCCCAAGATTTTCAGCGTAAACACTTGTATGTTGGAGGGACTTGGTTATAATTTCTCCTTTAGCATAATTAATTGTAACAAGGATCCAGAAAATAATCATTTTGAATCTGAAATTCAATAATTATATATTTTAAGTCTATCTGCATGAATAACAATTCGATTATTATTAATTAATATTTCATAGTTATTATTGGGAAGCACTTTTATGATAACTGCGGGGCCTTTCCAATCAGGAGTTAATTTATGTTCTTTTGTATTCTCTATCATCACGAGATCCCCTACATTGAATAATCGTTGAGGTAGTACAATCCTCGCATCTTGGATTCTTTTATATTATTCTTTTGATTTTTCGATTTGTTCCTGAGCCTTTCTAATATATCTCTCGTGTCTTTCTTGCCATAGTCTTACAAGTTCGGGATATTTTAAGCTAGGTGTCGTAGCAAGTGTTGACGGAATGTTAGCGTCTCTACCGAAAGTTAGTTCAAAAGGGCTATATCCAGTTCCTTCGTGTTTCATGGTGTTGTACGCCATACAGATAAATTTAAGAGTTCCATCCCACTGAGTATGCAAGTCTGCCATAGCAGTCCTTATTAGATCTTTAATAGTACAATGAGACCTCTCTAAAGCGCCGTTGCTTTAAGGGTGGAATGCAGTCGTTTTTATGTTGGATTCTAAATAAATTTTCAAAGTTTTGCATTAATTCTGATACTAAATTTTGGCCTTGGTCCGTTAAAATATGTTTGGGTGACCCGAATATGAGAGATTCTTTTTCAATCGCCCCAGCCCAAAAAGTCAATGTTCTGGGATTGGCTTCATACTTTGGTAAATGTTGTCCTATTTGATAGTAATAAATTCCTAAAATATAAACTCATTAAAAAAATATTTGTAGAAAGTAGAGGGGGTTAAAGTTTTGACGTTAAGGGTAACATTGTCATTTTCAAATCCGTATAACTATGACAAAAGTTAATGGATTTTAATTTATCTATAATGAATTTTAATGCATTTTTCATGTACTTTTCAAAAATGTATATAAAATTAAAAAAAAAAATTTTCACCCCTTTTTTTCAAAATCAACCCTTATTTTTCGATTTTCACCCCTTCGGGAATTTTTTTTTTATTTTTTTTATTTTCATTGGAAAGCTGAGGTTTTTTCCCATGAGCTATTTAATAAATAAATCATACTCGTAATTACAAACTCATAATAATACTTTACTTTCAATTAGAATAAGTTAATTGCTTAACTCATGTAAATATTTACATGAACTAATACCTATATTTTTATACTTATAACAAACTAATTAATTACTTTTATGCCCAGTCGCATAACACGATCATGATGAATAAGAATTTTACAAAACACTAAGCAATTTGTTAAATAATTAAATTCAGTCTGATTGAACTTATGATTATTTTTTAACAAAATAAATAAATCTCAATTCCAAATCTGCTCCTGATCTGAATCGCAAGTGTGACGGCAAGGATGCCAAGGCAGTCACGACAGTGCAGGGTCCAGAACGTATGATACATACTTTATATAATATACGCAGAACTTCCGAACCCTCCTACAGCACTCTCAATTCATTGTGAACAATACATAACATGTGACGTCAATAATGAGCTATTGCCAGCCGTCTTGTTATGAATGACCTTGTCTCATCAAACTGCGCATGCACTTCGCTTTTTTTCTAATTTTGGTCGCGACGGCGCGCGGTTATTTGAATTTAAGATTGGTTATTCATCTGAAATTGAAAAAAGTAATAAATTATAATTATTTCCTTTGACCAATATTGCCGCCCCACGCTATCTGCCGTCCTGGGCGACTGCCCACCTTGCCCACCCTTACGTCGGCTCCTGCTCTAATTTTTCGAACAGTTCCTTTTCATTTAACTTCCCTGCAATTGTAATTAATGACATTGTTTTGCCACTTATAGACTTAAGAAAACCTGAAAATTAGTTCAATTAGTTAAATTTTAATTAATATAAAAAATTACAATGTTTTCGTTCACTTGAAGTTACAATTAAAGTCAGGGTAGTCCAAAAGGGAAAACATTAATTTGTCATAGACAGAGAAAATGAAAAATACATTATATTAAAAATATTAATTTGGATGCTTCCAATTTTTTAAATATAAATTTGAAAGAAGGAAAATGTATTTTTATAAAACTATACAGAAAGTGACAAGTTGAACATACAAATACGGATATTTGAGGTTATGTGAAAGTAGTGCGAAGTAAATGAGTGCATTGTAACGAGAATAAAAGTGCTTGTACTTACCTGTATTCAAATGAAGTCGAAAAACGAAAAAAGTTTTAAAATATATAATAAAATATTGCAAGACAATGATCAACACTGTTTTTTAAATAATAGAATTGTATTAAAACTAAACAAAACTCTGCCGAACGTTAGAGACGCCACGATTATAGCTTCGTATTTGTTCGCCGAAAAAGTCGATGATGGACGATTGTCTTTCGCTGCTTTAGCTGATTCGCAGTGAAAACTTATTTTGCTGATTAAAACAGCGAAATTTTCGCTGATTCAAATTTAGAGAGTATAGGAGAATTAAGCGAAGAATTAAATTTGGGCATCGACGCTATAAATGATGGCAAACACGGGATTGTCCATCCTCAGATACTAAGACCTTTCACTCTCATTCAAGAATTAAAAAAACTTGAAGACGCATCTAATACAAAATATCCTATCCGACTTATCCCACAAAATTATCAGCACATCATAGATATTTCTGAAGTTTCTAAGGCCATCATAAACTAAAGACTTATTTATGTACTGAAGATACCAATTCTAGAACACGAAGACTTACAGACACTACATTTAATCCCTATCCCTATCCATCATGCTAGTGGTTTTATAGCACCAATCCCTGCTCAGGAAATAATTTTAGTAAACACTGAAAAAAGCTTTTACGTACCTAGTGATATGATGACTTTACAACAATGTAAACAAATCGACGACTTTCGAATTTGTAAACGAGTCCAAGCATCTTATTTAATTAGCGAAGTTCAAAGCTGCGAAACTAATATTCTTAGAAACCAAAACAAAATAATTTCAGATCACATGTGTCAATTTTCCGCTTTTCAGATTACCGAATTAGTATATATACCATTAAAGGATCCTAATCAATTTATTATTATTCCGCAAAAGGAACTAGAATTAAATGCTTTATGTAATTCACACTCGCAATTTATTTTAATTAGCGAACCTACATTAATTTATAGTAAAACTGATTGTATTTTACAAACTCCGAAATCAATATTAAAATTGCACCAATCCGAAGAACGACGAACTGATATTATATTTAAGAAAACCATTTCTTTTGCAATTGATCAGTCTGATTTTGAATTATTAAGTTTTCAGCTACCAGTTGTACAAGATTCCTTACACCATGAAAATTTTAAATTTTTGAGACAGAATTTAGATGCAATGGAAAATTCTTTACAAAAAATTAAACAAAAACAATTAGACAAACATTAGACAAAAACATGGGTAGAAAAAGGTACAGATTTTATAACTTATCTAGGCTATACATCATTATTAGGTGTTTTCTTGTTCATTAGTTACAAGATAGGATTCTGCGATCTACTTAGTAAATTGTTACCGAAAAATTTATGTATAAAATTATTTTGTATTAAAACTAATGTCAATGCTACTCCAGTAGTGCATTATTCTTCCGTCGCTTCTGCCCCTGAGGCTGTTGTATTGCATGAACCTAATATTGTTACCAAAACTGTTCGATTGCGAACTTAGGGACTAAGTGCAATGTAAATTGGGGGGTGTGACACGTCGCTGTATTTTTAAGTTTACCGTAATAAGGGACAGAAACTTCTTCCTCTAGAAAGCGGTCTAGACCGTATTCCTTACGTAACACAATAGAACAGCAACCTGACTTTTCCCCAAAAGTGTCCGGAAAAGTGAGACTAATGTAGACAAGCATACGTGCATCACGCATTCTTCTCCACTCGTTTTTTGAAGTGTAATAAACAAGTGCTTATGTATTATAAAAATACATATTATTAATAAATAACAATTTTGTTTACTTATTTATTAATTTCCCCGTCACAATAAATAATTAGAATGTTTTATGCAATTTAAATATTGTTTTTTAGTGAAATGTGACTTTTTAAATCTTTATTCACTATAAATGAAATTATTTACCTAGTTTCATTCAATTCTTCTTAAAATATATAATTTTATCTAAATTATTTAAAATTAATATTTTATTATTTTATCTATTAATTTATTTTATGTGAATTATCTTATTGTAACACATTTCATGATTTAAATAAAGAAAATTTAAAAAGTATGTCTTTTTCTTCAATTTTTAACGCTGGAGCACAACCCCCCACTGTTTTTGAAAAATCATATAACTAGTACTTTCGAAAAACAAGCAAAATTTCGATTTCAGTTTAAAATTTTAAATAATTAATTATACTTAAAGTAGTATTTGTACGTATTCTAAAAATGCTACATATTAGAAAATTTAAAAGAATGTATGTAATAGTTTTGATCGAAAAAGAAAACTTGGAGCAAAACTCCCCACTCTCCTCTAAAATATATTCTTCCACACACAACTTCATTTTATCGTCACCTAGGATAAAGAGTGTGCCAATTGCACAATAAAAAAGTCATTTAATTCAAACTTGATTTTATTCATGTAAAAGTCGGTAAATTTATGTGACGTTATTTGTGAACGCCCCAATAATATAAACGCTCCTACTATGGAACACTTTTTCGGTTTCCTAAATATTGAAGCTATTTTTATGACAGACAAATGTACTAATTAAAAATCGACAATAATTACTAATCGATTAGCCTACCATTGTAGTTTTTTAAAACATTCTTTAAAAGCTAATTTTGATTGATTCGATTTGTTTAAGGGGGGAACACCAGTTGTAACTTTCGAAAAATCGATTTTTTTTTGCATTTTCTTAAAGTATACATATTTAGAAATGTGTCTGTAAATTTTAAACTTGATCCGGTGAAAAATAAATGAGATATACAGAACACTGCAGCGGCGCGTCCCGTGGCTTCAGACAAGGTGGCCAGCCATACCTGACCCGAACGACAGATGGCCTTTTCCTATGATTTAGAAATGGCAACCACTGCGGAAGAGTTATTATATGGTCCAGGAATCGATGACTCTTTGTAAATTGGAAAGAAAAATTTCTTCTGAACAAAAAAATGTAAGTTGAAACTTTGAATGCGTTTTTCTCAAAATGACATTTTCCAAGTCGGTGACCACGATTACTCGAATACCATGAAACCGATTTATTTAAAATTTAATGTGCTTCATTTACACATATAAGTCTAGTTCGTGATCGAAGGATTTTTTTTATGCAAAACTTTTTTTTATATAGCTGAAAATCGACCGTATTTTTTTAACGAAAATCATACTTTTGACTTTGACAGGTCGCCATTTTGTCAATTTTTTTTTTAAAATCCTTCGATCACGAACTAGATAATCTTATAATAAATGTAAATCAATTTCATTTTTGTATTTCAGACGAAGTATACTTGCAGAATGCTGGTCACCGCAATTCGCCTTTTTTCTTAAGGCGCCACTTCAATGGCTCATATCTCTAAAAGTTTTTGTTAAAAAAATTTTTTTTTCTTTTAAATTACAGCTTTTAACCTGTACTTTTAACTAATAAATAGTATTCTTTAAAAAGATTCATTGTTCTTTTGGAAAATATTCTTGTAAAAAGCATTATTTCTTGAGTTACAACTGGTGTTCCCCCCTTAATAAATGAAATTCAGAAAAATGATGATGGATATATTAATAGAACTTCATTTACACATCTGTACGTGTGTTCCACACTTTATAATTAGTTCTTATTTATCAATGCATTTTTGAGGTTAGGGGCACTATGAAACTATGATTTTTTAAAAACGGAAAAAATGTTTTCTATTAGGGGAGCGTCAGTGAAAAGATTACCGGTAAACTCCGCGAAGTAGCTCCGCGGAATTTCCGCAGAGCAGCTCCGCGGATTTTCCGCGAAATTTCCGCAAATTTTTTTTTGCATAATAATATATTTATGTTATTATTTAAAGTAATATAATATTAAATTCAATACATTCTATTTAAATTACGTTTTATACTTTAGTTAACAACTGAGACAAGATTTACTGTTAGACACGTCAATTTTTTGAAAAAAAAATATTGATAACCTTTAGGATAGTTTCGTGGTTACAATCGGTAAGGATTTTTTAAGGATTTTTTAAGGATTTTAACATTTCAAGACATGATGAAAATACGAAGCATTAGAAGAATAAAAAATCGATGTCACTCAAGAACTAGGCAGCAGCAAGAATACAATTTTTTGGGGAAGTTAAACATGTCGTATAAAATTTTCATATTACGAAGCCATCAATAAGTAACGGTAACGACCGGGAAATCATTTCTTTTTCCAAACCTTTTTAAAAGCTTATAACCTGTATTTAGATTATAAAGTTATTTTCTGAAAGTTTTAATTGTAACCTAATTTAACCCTACTAAAAATTAAAATATATTATGAGTGAAATAAATTTTATTAAATAAATAGAAATCAGTATCATATGGCAAATGCATTTTTATTTTTTTATTAATAAAATTTTTATATGAAATGAATTTTATTATTGTCTTATAAAAAGGATAAATACAAGTAAAAAACTATTTAATCTATTATATATTTAACTCTCTTTAATGCAATAATCTGATATCAATTTTGGGATTACTGTTTTAAGTAGAAAAGAAAAATACATACATCTTTACCGGCTATAACCGTGAACCTATTTTTATAGTTTTCAATTTTTTGTTAACAAAATTAGTGTCAAAGTCTTCTCTCACTTGTTAACTAAAAATTAAAAAGTAATTTTAAGTAGAATATACACAATTTAATTTTATATTATTTTAAATAATAACATAAATATATTATTATGCAAAAAAAAAATTTGCGGAAATTTCGCGGAAAATCCGCGGTGCTACTTCGCAGAGTTTACCGGTAATCTTTTCACGTGGGTATGGTTGGGTCACGTTTTGACTTGAATCCATAACTTCTGTTCTAAACCGAATTTAGGATTTTCTCACGTATGGTTGGAAAGATCTTTTCAAGTGCAACAGTTTCTCTAAACAACAGAAAATGATTGGACCAAAAGTTTAAAAGTTATAGGCAAATCGAAATTCTCGCGGTTTGTTTTTCTTTTTTTTCTCAAAGTTAATCTGAAAATTCAAGAAAAATGATAAAAATTAATAATATTTAATTATTTGCAATAAAATACATTAGATTTACTTTAAAGAAAGTTTCCTAAAACGTTTCATGTATGTCAAAAGAAAGTATTAAAAGCTTTTCAAGAGAGGGGGAGAGGGGTGGTTCCTAAAAATCTCACAAAAGGGGAGGGGGTACAAATTTCAAACAAAATCTCATTTAAATTAATGAAAACCCCGAAAACGTTTTCAGAACACAAATCGTTTATAATGCGTTATTGCAGTAGACTCGAAATAAAACTTTATGAATCCTTTTAGTAGCGTCTCGAAAACTTAAATCTTTATTTCCCATTGGTAAATGACGTTTTTGACACATCGCTACGACGAAAAATGAATTTATAATGTCAGGACGTATCATAATTGCAAAATTGAAAGTGGCCCAACCATACCTATCACGTCGTTTTATTTTTTTATTATACAGACAGAAAACGAATAACACAAACATCAAATAAGACATTACATTTTTAAAGAACACTCAAACGAACAAACTTAGACAACTTACTTTATTGTTTGCAACTTCTTCTTTTGTTTAATTCATTTTTTCGGACACCAAAAACAATTTTTTCTTTTAATCTTCAGCGAACTTTAACAAAACACGTCTATTCGAATTGCGCATTTTACTGAAAATTGCTAAAAGTGACGTGAAAAGTTTATTAACATCGCTATGTAAGTTTTTACAAACAAATGGCACTAATGTGAAAGGGCTTTAAACACCCAACCGTAAAGGTGTCCCTACAGTACTGACTCTCCTCCATAATTTTCAAATATTTTTCATTGTTCCATAATAGGATCATGTTTTCGATGTGTTCCATAATAGGGGTGTTTTCTTTATGTTATATCTAGAATTATCAGAGCTGTAAATCAGTTGCATACAATTCTTATTTTTAGTAGCATCTCTTTGAATATGTTTATTACTAAGTTAAGAGATCTCGTATTACATTATAAATAAATTATTATATCTTCGCCTAGTTTTGTTTTACTTATATTTTATTAATTTTCCAATTTTTATTATCAGTACATTTATATAAAAGTGCACTGCCCATAAACATGTAAATAAATAAATAACTCTGACAAATAACAATTTGAAAAAGTTCCATTTTATAAAAAAGAAGGGGGAAAGGCTGACTTTTCATAAACAAACTTAAAGAAAATTTCCTCTATAATAACTTAAAAATATGTCAATTTTATGTAAATTATTATGTAATTTCTTTTTAGAATGCTTCGTAGATAGATTGGCTAACGTAACGAATAAAATCGAACGACAAAAAAAATTTGGGTACCACCTTAGCCAGCATATTCGTACACTTAGGAAACTTATGCATCTAGAATTGTCCAGTAAGAATATTTACTTATTTATCCAAGCACAGTGTTAAATTTTTCTAAAAATGTGTTAATAATATAACTATAATTCTTTAAACATTGTTATTAAATATTTTTACTATTTAAAAATTTTACAGTAATATTTCATTAAAATCACTTTCAACAACAATATATTTATAATGATAAAGTTTTTATAAATTTATCATTTTATGAAACAAAATAACATGTATAAAAAAAATTGTATTCTAATAGTTTCATTTTTCGATTTTGTGCAAGGTTTTTCGAAACATTTGTAACTATAATACATTTTCATAAATTGTTCTTTAAATCAATTTAAAAAAAAAGAAATTTTTCGTGTGTTTTAATTTAAATATTTTTCAAACAATATATAAACTAATTAAAATATTTTATAATTTCAGTAAAAAAAATGAATAATTAAAAAAAGTGAAAATTTTAAAAAAAGGACAAATAAAAATAAATTAAAATTGCATTATTGATTTTTTATTTCTATTTCACAAAAAATATTTTAAAATTTCAAGACTAAAAAAAAATATTTTTTATAACATCTTGCGTCAAAAACCCGACTAAATTGCTGTCTTTTACGCACTAGTGCTTAAAAGGAGGGGAAATCGTACTTTTACGCACACAACAATTCCATCACAGCAATTTAGTCGAGTTTTTGACGCAAAATGTTATGAAAAATTATGTATAGGACATGGGCGCAAATAAGGTAATCTCGACTCGCGTGATTGTCGCACTCGCTTCGCTCGTACGTCAAACCCACACGAATCTCAATTCCCCTACTTTTGCGCCCTTGCCACATAAATAACTATTACACCGTCCGACAAAATTCAACTTTTTTTTTCACACACGAAATAATCAATGATTTTCAGAAACTAGGACCAAAAAAAAGATACCCGTGTCTGGCCGTTTTGCTAGATCAGGTCATTTTTTGCTTTTAGGGGTAAAAACAACCCTTAAATGAAAAGTGATAGGAAATCTTGTACAAATTAATAATTTTTTATGAAACCTGGTATCTCGGGGTTTTCCGGGTCGCTGATTACGAATCTGATGTCAGATTTTCAAAATTCAAAATGGCGGATCTAATATGGCGGTCGAAATTTATAAAAATTCACCAATTCATTTGAAAGTTGTTTCTTAGAGGTTTTTGGGGTCGCTGATTACGAATATGATGTCAGATTTTCAAAATTCAAAATGACGGATTCAATATGGCGGTCGAAATTTATAACTATTAATTATTTTTTGTAAAACTTGGTATCTAGGGGTTTTTGGGGTCGCTGAGTACGCATGTGAAGTCAGATTTTTAAAATTCAAAATGGCAGATTCAATATGGCGTTTTAAATTTATAAAAGTTCGTCGAATTCATTTGAAACTTGTTACTTGAAGGTTTTTGGGGTTGCTGATTACAAATTTGATGTCGGGTTTTCAAAATTCAAAATGGCGAATCTAATATGGTGGTCGAATCTTTAAATCGTAAAAATAAGCGTCTAAAATTTACACAAACGTAATACAAGTGTTGTTATGAAATGCTTCTATTAATTTTATTTTATTGCATTATATTTGTTTAATAAATTTTGATTATAACCTTTTGAATTTATTAATTCTAATAGAAACTTAATTTATTAAAAATCACTTAAAATAAAAATTTTTAAATGTTGGCTTGCAAATTTTAACAAAAAATTGATCGAACATTTAAATTTTCCAAATTATTTTTCAGATTTGTGATCTTCACCTTTATTAGATTTGGCGTTTTTATTTTTCTTATCTGACATCATTTTCATACTCAGAGACGCTAAAGCACTTAGATACCAAGTTTTATAAAAAATTAACAATTTTTATAAATTTCAACCGTCATATTGAGTCTGCCATATTGAATTTTAAAAATCTACAATCAGATTCGTACTCAGCGACCCAAAAACCCAGAGATACGAAGTTTTATAAAAAACTAATAACATTTATAAATTTCGACCACCATATTCGATCCGCCATTTTGAATTTTCAAAACCCAACATCGAATTCGTTATCAGCGACCCCAATAACCTTCAAGTAACAAGTTTCAAGTGAATTCGATGAACTTTTATAAATTTCGACCGCCATATTGAATCTACCATTTTGAATTTTAAAAATCTGACTTCAGATTCGTACTCAGCGACCCCAAAACCCCTAGATACCAAGTTTTACAAAAAATAATTAATATATTTATAAATTTCGACCACCATATTGGATCCGCCATTTTGAATTTTCAAAATCTGACATCATATTCGTTATCAGCGACCCCAAAAACCCCTAACTAACAACTTTCAAATAAATTGGTGAATTTTTATAAATTTCTACTGCCATATTGGATCCGCCATTTTGAATTTTGAAAATCTGACATCAGATTCGTAATCAGCGACCCGGAAAACTCCGAGATACCAGGTTTCATAAAAAATTATTAATTTGTACAAGATTTCCTATCACCTTTCATTTAAGGGTTGTTTTTACCCCTAAAAGCAAAAAATGACCTGATCTAGCAAAACGGCCAGACACGGGTATCTTTTTTTTGGTCCTAGTTTCTGAAAATCATTGATTTTTTCGTGTGTGAAAAATCGTGTCGGACGGTGTTATATAGCAAAACCACATTAAAATTATATAATTTAAAAAACTAAAAATTTTTAATGATATTTATAATATTTCTTTAAAATATAACATCATAATTTTCATAATTTTTTGAAATAAAATTTGTTTAAAAAAATTATATATTAGATATACAATTTAATATTTAGATAACATGGTATACTACGTGGATAATAATTAAAAAAATACTAATATAATTTTTTTAAAATTATTTTTGAGTTAATTCGTTATAAATATATCTGCAAATGCTGCGATTGCTCAGGAATTGAAGAAACAAATGAAGAGGTTTATTTAAAAAAACAAATAAACATTCTCTACAAAAGGGTAAGTTGAAGAACAATTTACTCCGAGAGATCTGTATCCTACAGATTCAGAAAAGACGCAATTTTCTTTTCTGTCTGTTATCACCATTGATCATCACCGGCCGTCTTTTTGATCTTACATTATTTGATCGCTTTGTTTTGTCAAATTGTAGTAGCGTATTTCAAAGTCTTGCCTATAATTTACAAATGACTTTTGTTGTAATTTATTTTTTATTTAAATTCAATTCTTCAACTTGTAAGGTTATTTCAGTTGAGATATTTTAATAAAGAAATGAAAAATAATACATTGTAATAATAATTGTAAAGTTATTAAATAAGTTTTGAAAAAAAGGATTTAAAAAAATATAAAAAAATTCCTTGCATTTATAACGACAGAGTTTAAAGGGGCAATCGAAGTTGTAGCGCAAAAAATAGACCTTTTTATAAACTTTTTTCTTGTACACCATTAAATTTTTTCAAAATATCGATTTATTGTTTAAAAGTACTTATATTAAACATGAATTTACAAAAAAAATTAAAAATATTAAACAATTTAAAATTATATCCTGTCAAAGTGATGTCCTATCAAGGACTAGATTATTATGTATTAAAAGAGAACGTTAAATTTCAAGACAATCGAATGAATAGTTTTCAAGTGAGAGTGGTCACCGAATTTAAAATTGTAGTTTTGAGAAAAACGTGTTTAAAGTTTTAACTTACTTTTCAATGATATGGAATTTTTTTTAAATCAGATAGAATCATCAATTCTTGGACCATATAATAATTCTTCAGCAGATGATGCTGCTTCCAAAATCACAATTCAAATAGAAAGGTATAAGGACCCACAAGGCCACAATTACCTGTTTTCAACCATTCTGATGCGCTTCCCTATCAGCCTGTATATATCTCATTCAATTTTCACCGGATCATCATAAAAATTTCTAGATAAATTTCTTAAAACATATACTTTAAAGTATAAATTACACGTGTAATTTTTTGAAAAATATTTCAAAAATATCAAAGTATAAATTACACGTGTAATTTTTTAAAAAATATTCGAGAAATATCAAAGTATAAATTACACGTGTAATATATTGAAAAATATTCGAAAAATATCAAAGTATAAATTACACGTGTAAAAATTAAAAAAATATTCGAAAAATTTCAAACTATAAATTACACGTGTAATCGGTGTAATTACACTTGTAAATTTTTAAAAAATATTCGAAAAATATCAAAGTATAAATTACACGTGTAATTTTTTTAAAAATATTCGAAAAATATCAAAGTATAATTTACACGTGTAATATTTTGAAAAATATTCGAAAAATATCAAAGTATAAATTACACGTGTAAGTGTAATTTTTTAAAAAATATTCTAGAAATATCAAAGTATAAATTACACGTGTAATATATTGAAAAATATTCGAAAAATATCAAAGTATAAATTACACGTGTAAAAGTTAAAAAAATATTCGAAAAATTTCAAACTATAAATTACACGTGTAATCGGTGTAATTACACTTGTAAATTTTTAAAAAATATTCGAAAAATATCAAAGTATAAATTACACGTGTAATTTTTTTAAAAATATTCGAAAAATATCAAAGTATAATTTACACGTGTAATATTTTGAAAAATATTCGAAAAATATCAAAGTATAAATTACACGTGTAAGTGTAATTTTTTAAAAAATATTCTAGAAATATCAAAGTATAAATTACACGTGTAATTGCACGTGTGAAAGTTTAAAAAATATTCGAAAGATATCAAAGTATAAATTACACGTGTAATTACACGTGTAATTTTTTTCTAGGGAAGTATGATATAATTCAGATTGTGTTGAAACAATTTTTCATACTTAAATAATATACTTTACAGAAATAACTAAAAAATTTTCGAAGATTGATAGACATAAAATCCAAAAAACGTTTATTAAACTTACTTCAAAACAGGTTTGTCGTTCTAAGATGCAGAGATCTGTTGCAACTTCATCTTGAGTGGATTGCTTATTATCCTAGTAAAAAAGGATTTTTTGAGATAGCAGTTCGGAAAATTGAGCAAGCCGTTTGCTCAATTGTCTAAAATGCATTCGAACAATTGGAGTGTTTGTTCAATTGTCCAATGCATTATGCCCAATCATCTGCAATATTTTTCGTGTCTAAAAAGCTGCTAAAATAATATGAAAAACTATTTAAACATTGAAAAAACGGTAGAAAATACTTAATTCTTGATATATACAGAAAAAGAAAGTATAAAAATACCTCGATCAAGGAAAAGGTAAGAGTTTTCCGAAAAATCACTTTTTAACTGACAGTATACTGCTGTACTTGACATTTTATGGGTAAAGAAGAGAAGATTATGAAAACACAGGCACACAAAAAATAAAAATCTGTTTGGCCGAGACACTACACTAGTCTATTTCCATGTATTTTTTCACGCTGAATCCGAATCCGAAGTCAGAATTATCAGATTGGCTTTTATTTTTGAGATAAACTCAAAAAACTACTCAGAAAGAAAAATAAAATCAAAACTTAAAAAATTTTTGAATGTCACTGCGATAGTGTAATTCCATGTATTTTTTGTCGCTGAATCTGAATCTAAAGTCAGAATTGTTAGATTCGCTCAAATTTTGAAGATAATCCAAAAAAACTAATTTTGAGTATTTTCAGTTTTTTGTTACTTGCGTTTTTTTGCAATTATCTCAAAAATTTGAGCGAATCTAACAATTCTGACTTTGGATTCGGACTCAGCGACAAAAAATACATGGAATTACACTATGGCAGTGACATTCAAAAATTTTTTAACTTTTTGATTTTATTTTTCTTTCTGAGCAGTTTTTTGAGTTTATCTCAAAAATAAAAGCCAATCTGATAATTCTGACTTCGGATTCGGATTGAGCGTGAAAAAATACATGGAAATAGACTAGTGTAGTGTCTCGGCCAAACCACATTTTACTTTTTGTGTGCCTGTGTAATGAGTAACACTTCATTATCGACTCTCAATATTTGTGGAATGGTAAAATATAATAGTAGATTTCTTTCTGATTTTTTAAAAAAGAAATAATTTTTGAATTAATTGAATTAAAAATTTTCTTACTTTTATATTTCATTTATTGTTATGTTTTTATTATATGTTTATATTTTTTTAGTACTAATTTAAATATTTTTCTTAATTTTAATTAAATTAATTAAATTAAAAATTAGTTTAATTATTTGAAATTATTTAGTACATAAGTATAATTATAATTATATATTATTATTAATTAATAATATTATATTAATATTATTTATATTATGTAAAAATTGACAATTCTTTCGTCAATATGTATTAAGAAAATCTTTGTGATGTACTTATAATTTTAGAAAAAAGCAGCGTCAGTCTAAAATAAGTATTGTATTTATTGCGAGTAATTTTATTAATTACAAACTTATAAGAATATGTTGTAAATGAAAAAGTTTTTTCAAGAGATTATTGTTATTATTATAATAAACGATTATTGTTCTAATGTTGATATGCAACAAGAAAATTTTCGTAACAGATTTATAATTTCAAGACAGTGCAGTGTCTAATCGGGTTGAGTGTTTCTTATAAGTAACTTAATTTTTTTTCTTTTTTTATTTTTTATTACAAGTAATTTCAAATTACATGTTTGTAATTTCCAATGAAAATGAATTAAAAAAAAAATTCCCGAAGGGGTGAAAATCGAAAAATAAGGGTTGATTTTGAAAAAAAGGGGTCAAAAAAATTTTTTTTTTAAATTTTGTATACATTTTTGAAAAGTACGTGAAAAATGCATTAAAATTCATTATGGATAAATTAAAATCCATTAACTTTTGTCATAGTTATACGGATTTGAAAATGACAATGTTACCCTTAACGTCAAAACTTCAACCCCCTCTACTTTCTATAAATATTTTTTTAATGAGTTTATATTTTAGGGATTTATTACTATCATATAGGACAACAATTTACCAAAGTATGAAGCCAATCCCAGAACATTGACTTTTTGGGCTGGGGCGATTGAAAAAGAATCTCTCATATAAGAATTGTTTGTTAATTGTTTTTATTCAATAAATTCAATTGAAAAAGTTATAAATATAGTTTGTTTATTTAATATATATGTTTTTTATTATAATTATTTCAATTAAAATTACTGTAAATTACTACCCGTGTGAAAATTGAAAAATGGTCCTAACTTGGTCCTATCTAGTTTGCCGTTTTATTATCTAGGTCCTATCTTGGCAGTCTAACTTAATCCTAAAATGGTTGGTGATGCGATTTTAGCCTGGTCCTAATTTGGGTGCCTATTTAGGACCAATATAAGGGTCCTTTTTAGGTCCTAGATAGGACCATCTTTTTTAAAATTCACATAATTTTAATAGGATTAATTATTTGTTAATGTATAATATATTAACAATCAAATATTCGTAGATTTTTAAAAAAAAATAAACATGTAAATATAACTGGACTTTTACAAAGGTTTAGCTTGCACCCTATGATTTAAATAAATCAGTTTCTTCCACTATAGTTCTCTTCGATATAAAATCTTTTTTTTTAATTATAGAAAGTTTCTTTGAAAAAAATTATCTTTGTTTCAGAAAAATTTTAATTTTTTTAATCAAAGAAATTTTTTTTGATTTTATATTAGTATTGAAACTTCTTTGATTGAAATTTTTATTCTTTTAAATTTTTCCGCTTTATCAGAATTCTTAATTTAAAGTGATTAATGTCTTCTTTTCTTCTTCTGACCACATTTCGAACATTTATCATTAAATTCAGTGCAATTTTCATGAAGCCAAAGGTGACAATCATTGCACTGAATTCAGTCTTCGAAAAGCGCTCTCTGTTTGTCTGTCTCACCAACACAACAAGTCTACAAGGTATTTTTTTGAGATATCAGAGTGGTTTCCAATTTATTTTTGTGTCCTGAAAACTATCCCGGGTTACAAAATTGCGTATCACGTCAGGATTTTGAGTAAAGTGGGGGTAAAGGCTCCAAAACCCGTGTTTTTGAGAGTTTTCAGTATTTTTTTTCTCCTTAAGGGGTTTCCTAAATTTTTTTGGTCAAAAAAATCGAATTTTTTTTTTCTTCATTTTTTGATAGGAAAGTATGTTAAGAATGTGTGGTTAAATCATTAGATCGTAATTCGCTCAAAATCTTAAGTTATTTAACAAAATACATATATATATATATATGCGTCTACAGATCGTATAATTAACCCTTTCGTGTCCACGATAAACCGAGCGAATGGATTTGCTTGAAATTCGTTACTCGGGGTGTTATTGGGGTCTCTGATTACGAATTTAATGTCAGATTTTAAAAATTCAAAATGGCGGATCCAATATGGCTGACAAGTTTTTTAAAAAGTGTTTAGATTGGCTCGAAATGTCCTACTCGGGAGTTTATGGGGTCGCTGATTACGAATCCGGTGTCCATTTTTCAAATTTCAAAATGGCGGATCCAATATGGCGGACGAGTTTTTAAAAAATGCTTGGATTTGCTTGAAATTTACTACTTGGGGGTTTTTGAGGTCGATGATTACAAATCTGAAGTCATATTTTAAAAATTCAAAATGGCGGATCCAAGATGTCGGACAAATTTAAAAAATGCTTGGATTGAATATGATGACAGAATTCGAAAATTCAAATATAAAAAAGGTTTTTTGGTTTGCTGATAATAAACCCACATGGTCATGGACCCAGTACGGACAATTCATCATATTCATATCATTTCATCATTTTCGAGCAAATCCGATTAGTTTTAAAATTTTTCGTCCGCCATATTGGATCCGCCATTTTGAATTTTTAAATTCTGACATCATATTCGTAATCAGCGACCCCAAAAACCCCCGAGTACCAAGTTTCGAGTAAATGCAATTGATTTTTAACTTTCATGTCCGCCATATTGGATCCGCCATTTTGAATTTTTAAAATCTGACATCATATTCGTAATCAGCGACCCCAAAAACCCCTGAGTAAGAATTTTCAAGCTGATTTAGTTACTTCTGCTTGACTAATTATAACCTTTTGATATCAAAACTTTAAACGCTTTTTTCTCAAAACACTATATTTAAAAATGGTAACCAGTAGAACTCAAAAACCGTTTGACCGATTTCAAAAATTCAAGTTGCATTCGATTCAGTGGAAGTTTTTGCAGGCCCTAAACCTCTAATATATTTAAAATATTCAATAATCAGGTTTTTGTGAGTGATTGATTGTCAAAAAAATGGTGTTTTTTCAGTTTTTTGGGTTCCAAAGCTTGCCATTTTTTTAATTTTTGATTTTTTTTAATATCTCGAGGTTTAGGACCTGTATTAGGTCTTAAACTTTAAAATCACGTTTGATTTTTTTATTTTAGATGATTCTGCGATGAGCTACAGTGGTTACCGTAAAGGACTTTGATTTTGACCAGTGTACATAGCGACCTCTGTAGAAGGAGCATAATAATATTTTTTAAGATCGCAATTTTTTTTAAATAGTTCTTGACGTATATAGTAACATGTAAAAACTTTTGATCAATTATATTTTAAAACTTATGAGTACACGATCTTTTATAAACCTTCTATTTTAGGGCAAAAAAATTTAGGAAACCCCTTAACCTGACGAGATAGACACTTCTATATAGGTTTAAATTAAAGCTTATATCTTACACTTTAAGACTCATATGCGCAAGGAAAAAAAATTTGAAATTTAAAAAAAAAATTAGGTTGAAGTCACCTAAAAAGATTTTTGGGGTATTTACCCCCATTTTTTTCAAAATTTCAAATTTTTTTTTTAATCCTGCGTAAATAAGTCTTAAAGAGTACGATCTAAGCTTTAATTTAAGCATATATAGAAGTGTCTAGAACGTCTGGTTAAGGAATAAAAAAATAATGAAAACCCTCAAAAACACTGTTTTTGGAGACTTTACCTCCACTTTATTCAAAATCCTGATGTGATACGCAATTTAGGAACCCGGAATCCGGTTCAGCACACAAAAATACATTGAAAACCACTCCGCTGTATATAAAAAGTCTTACTTTGTAGACCTTTGTTATGATTGTTTATAAACGTTTTTAAGATTTAATTACACAATAGTGATTATTTTATCTGATCATATTTAAATTTGAAAATCTTTTTTGGAGTGTATTGTTGTAATATATGTCATAAAAAATGTCATTTGCCACAGAATTAATGTTTTTTTAGTGAACACACGAATCTCAAGGGTGCCAATAACTTAAACAGTATGGCCATCTCTCCTAATGTCAGGAGACAAATTGACACAACTAAAATTTAAATAAATAAATAAATTTTTTTGAATAAATATAAATTTATGACAAAGCTTGGGTCATGTACTTTACAAAAAAAAAATGAAATTCAAAATTATTCTATAAAATAACATAACACCAGTGAGAAACGTAAACATCACTTTTTTCCGAACTAGTCAAAATAACAAATCAGATTTTTACATACTTTTTCAATATTTTTCGTGAAGTTTTTTCTTTTAATTGTGTTTTGCCACAAAACAAAACGAACTAATCTTTAATAAGCGATACCTAGCAGCAAATTCTATAAAATATTTGAATTGGCCATCTCTCCCGCATAGCCAATTCCCCCGGACTTCTAATAAAAAAAAATGTAATATATTTAATATTAAAAAAAAGAAGTGTAATCACAAAAACAAATTTTAAAGTTCTTTATCGATACTCATTTCATCATGATTCTCATTACCGCTGAAATGATGGAATTCACGATCATCTTGATCCGAGTTGTCATGGAAATCAGTTTGCTGAGATCGCTTGTCCTTTTTGGAAACGACTTTTTTCTGCCTTTAATTTCTTCTTCCAGCCCAATCATTTGCCGACGAAAAAACTTTTCCCAATTCCGAGAAAAAATACTGTTCGGAGATTTTTCTTTTGCCGCCAGACGAAAAATCTAAATGCGTATGTTGTAAAACTCCTGAAATAAAAAAATACAAATATATTAAATTATGTATTTATATTACAAGAGAAATAATACTTTACAGAGATGGAAACTTACCAAAAATACACTTGTACATGGCTGTATTTGAAAATAAAAGATCTTTCGACTTTTTGTCGACTAACTGTGTATTGCTTAAGGACCTCTTTCGAAAAGTATTTTTTAATGATGTTTTTTATACTACTGCGTAAATTCATTTTCGGATCGAATTCCAATGGTAATGAATTTTTCTGTAAAAACAATACTTATCAAAACAATGCAATATGTCATACTAGTGCAAATGATAGTTTGGTCACACGAGTTTCCCTGACGTGAAAAATTATTTATTTTAAAATTAGACAATTAGAAAAATGCACTTACGAATGTTTCTTCGAATTTAGGATCAGTAAGCAATTTAGAGTCAAACTTTTCAAATTCCTTTTCTTCTCTGAATGGTAAAGTCAGTTCATATTTCTTAACAAAATCGACGCTAGTTTGTATTTGTTTCACATAACTATTCTGCATCTGCTTCTGCTGACATTTTTTAATTTCTTTAACATCTACAGCTTTTAAACAAGATGATGTAAGGTTATTAAAAAACGGCGGAAATCTTATTTTTAAACAAAGCAAGAGATTTAAAACTTACCAGTCGAAGGATTTGAATGTTTCTCGATCTTTGTCAACGAACTTTGTAGTTCTTTACCATTGAGAACAAGTTTGGATGATCCTGAAGCTGTAAAAATTACTTTTTAAAAAAAAAATAGTTTATAAAATAATTAGTTATTTTAAATAAGTTGACGTAGGGTTTTTAAGAAACGGCGGACATCTTATTTTTAAACAAAGCAAAAGATTTAAAACTTACCAGTCGAAGGATCTGAATTTTTATCAGTTTTTGTCAACGAACTTTGGTCCGTATAATTAAAATTGACAAAAATTCTTCTTTAGTGTTCGCAGCGAAAATGCATTAGAAAAGAAATAAAGTTTAACTAAAGAAGAATTTTTGTCAATTTTAATTATACGGACCAAAGGCCACAAATTTGAAAAAAGTATTTGAAATAATTTATAGAAAAATATTTCATATCAAATTTTATAACTAATTATTAAAGGCAGTAAATTTTATTAAAATTGATTACAACTTTTACTATATTGAAAGTACGACTAGCCAATAATACTTTTTTACAAATAGTTTTCGTAAATTAAATAATAAATTCGAAGAAAGATTTTTATACCTTTTTCCTGTGGATTTTTTAGACTGGTTAAATTAGTTTGAATTCTCTTCGGTAGTTCAGTTTCATCGATATCTTCACTGTCAGAGCTTGATAATATTTCACGAGTTTTTCGACGAACAGTGGTAAATTTCTATATAAAAGGAAACAGGAAAAAATTACTCTTTCGTAAATTTTTCATACCTTTAATCAATGAATGATTTTAAACATACTTGTTACTGTCTCATCTTCCGAGTCGGATTGTAAGTCAGGAATATTTTTTAATTTACTTTTAGCGTCATTACTGACGGAAAACTTTTTGTCTCTAATTTTTTTTTCATTTTTTTTCACCTGTTCCAACGGCGTCATGTCTTGGTCCGTTGAAAAGGCATAAATTTTGTCTTAAATGTGCCTTTTACCCAAGTCACCCATAAGGATGGAACGATGTCAGTGATTCGTAATGGGCTTCGCCCAGGTTTAACGAATTGAACCACTTGAAAGTGGTAATCTTCTTCGTCAGAAGACATTTTTGTTTTAAAAACAAACCGAAACGATGAACCGAAAAAACTGTGATAAAAAAGAGTTTCAAACTATGCTAAACTTTCACAATTGATACTGTTAAAACTCGGTGAATCTGCAGTCCATTAGAGAGTGATCAGAGAGTGCTGAAATGGCGTCACCCCGGTGATACTTGTACCATTTTCTATAGGAATAAACTCGGCTGAGAACTGACCGTCGCCACCATTGGCGCTGGCTGTGTAGTGGGAACATTTCAATGAAAATGCATGGGATAACACAGAAAAATGTACTTTTTATTTATTAAAGTTTATTTAATCGTGTTTATTTGGGCATATAATTAATTTAGAAACTTTTAAACATATTTTATAATATAATTAACTTTAGAAAAGAGTGAAGTTTTTTATTTATAACGAAAAATATGTACCAATTCCTGGCGGGAAGTTCAAATTAAGTAATTATTATGTACTCATCAAATATCACAAATAAAAGTATTTAACAATTTATTATAAATATTGTAAAATATTATAGAATAAATATCAGCAATTAATAAAATAATAATTTATAATAATAAAAATTTATTTTATTTAAATTTCCCGCCAGGAATTGGTACATATTTTTCGTTATAAATAAAAAACTTCACTCTTTTCTAAAGTGAGTTATATTATAAAATATGTTTAAAAGTTTCTAAATTAATTATATGCCCAAATAAACACGATTAAATAAACTTTAATAAGTAAAAAGTAAATTTTTCTGTGTTATCCCATGAATTTTCATTGAAAGGTTCCCACTACACAGCCAGCGCCACCGGTGGCAACGGTCAAATCTGGTCTGAGTTTCAACTCAAGAGTGTCACCGGGGTGAATGGCGTCGACGCGACATCCCTTGAACTAGTACACAGCGCTTGCGTTAGCGCAAGTTTACTATTGGTTAAATTTGGCGGGCTATTTTGAATTGAAAAAAAAATTTTTAAAAATTAAACATTTTAAAATACTGTAAGTACTTGCAAAAAATAACTTATTAAATTTGAAATTTATTCTTGTTTAATTTTTCAAATATATTTTTTTTTAATAATTAATGAACAATTATTTTAAAAAATAACATTTAAAAATTAATTAATAAAAAACATAATCTTGAATAATTGTTTAAATTTTAATCAATAATAATATTTGTCAAAATTTTCATGTTAATTCAAATACTTTTATTAAATTTATTTATAGCTTTAAGTATAATGAAAGACATGACTTTAATTAATAATTAAGAATTTTAAAAAATCGAATTTTGAATAAAAATTAAGTTTGATAATTCAGAAGAACTTTTTTAAATAATTTATTTTTAAAAATTAATTGTTTTTCATTTTTTAATTCACATTCTTTTTGCTAAAGTAAGCACTATCAAATCAAACAAGTACGACTGTCACCAATTCTAAAACAAAGGTGATTGTTTTTGTCACAATTTATAAAATGGAGTACATAGAAAATGTTGATAATTTAGATTACATTTTTCTTTAAAAAGAGAATATCACAATAAGTGACAGAAAATACGAAAATACGCTTAAAAATTAATTTAAATTGTTATTGTAAAATCGGCATTACATAAAAGTAACGATTTTCACGTCAATTGGATCGATTTTTAAAAATGTCGTCCGCCATATTGGATCCGCCATTTTGAATTTTTAAAAACGGACATCATATTCGTAATCAGAGACCCCAAAAACCCCCGAGTAACGATTTTCACGTCAATTGGATCGATTTTTAAAAATGTCGTCCGCCATATTGGATCCGCCATTTTGAATTTTTAAAAACGGACTTTAGATTCGTAATCAGCAGACGAAAATCTTAAGGGAACCATTTGGTCTGATTTTTTTTAACATTATTATTCGATTATATTGCATATTCTAATTTTGGACATGGCCCCCTTTGACCCCCTGTATTTCAGAAATGGGGCATATGCTCATCTTGAAATTTTGCAGGGATTATTGGGTCATCATATGTAACCATTTGGCATATAAAAAGTTTCAAAATTCGAGGTACGAAAAAGGGGCACTTTTTGCCGAGGCTCTTTCTCAGGAATATTGTCTTTTTTGGGAATAGATAACTTGACCATTTTAGTTTCAATTGAATCTAAACGAAATAAACTAATTTCATTACTTGGTTCACTTAGTAATCGCCAAATTTGTAAACGTTCCGAGTCAAATGGATATTTAAATAGAGAGTTTGCTTTTTCCCATACTTGAGCCTCAAGTGTTACTCCTTCTAAAGTTTCAAAAATATTTCCAATTTTCAGAACAGATTTATTTTCTGAAAGCACTATATTGTCGGGCTCAGAAGTGGATATTGTGGTTTCTTTAAACCTAATTTTTTCAATTGAATCACCTCTTTTTTTAAAATTTGAAATAAAGGAGGTATTACAGCTGTTTTATTATTAACAAAATCTTTCTCATAAAGTCGTCGACAAAATTAGGAAAGGGGAGGATTAGCTGTTCGAACCATTTTTTTTTCCTAAATAACTTTCAAACACAAATGCATTGATGCGTGACAAACTGCAACCCATTGTTTTAATATCGTCAGCAACATGTACCAAATGATGGGCATTAAGTGTTTGCGATTTTTCACCGTATATAATAAAATATAATAAAAAAATCTAAACTCTGCAGCTTTCCATTACCCATGATAAATTGTTGATCGGGTTTTCTTTTGGAACTCGCTAGGAATTTGGGAATAGATATGTTTCATTCGTTTAGCAAGTTCTTTCTTCTGATCTGGACTTAATCTGAAATTTAAGCTTCCAACCAACCAATATTCAAGCAATTTTTTCATGATTCCTAAGAAAAGTAAATGCATGATGTCCAGAACAAAAATTGTTATCATGTTTAGTGGTGGAAAAACGCGAGAGAAGGGAGAAGGTTCATGATGGTGTTCAGGTTGACTCTGATTCCTAAAGGAAGTGTCCGTTCTTTCAGTTTCATCAATTGATGGAACGACACTAGTTCTCTCCACACAGAATGCCCAACAATTTCACATCTTTCACATAATTCAAAACCTTTATGGCCTAGAGTGTTTTTAACAAAAGCTCTTGCCGGCATATCGCAAACTATGCACTTTATCCTAATAACAAATTCCCTCTCTTGAATTCTCAGTCTATTTTCTTGAAAACCGTTGATTTCACTTACAAGATGCTCTAAGTAATCATCGACACTATTTGGCTTTGTTTTACCACAGAATACAGATACGGGAAACACTTCATAAACGTCAGGCTCAAAATGGATTTTGCAGAGTGTAACTAAGAATTCCGAGTGACCAGATTTGGTTAGCTGCATACTATCGATGAAAAGTTGTAATTCCAATAAGTTTTCTCGGTGCAAATCAACATTTACACATCTTCGGAGTCCAGATTCAATGCCAAAATACACATACTCAAATAATCGTTCATTATTTCCTTTCCACATAATGTGCTAAAAAGCAAATATAATTCTTGACACGGATAACCTTGTTTTCTACCTTTTCTACAGGAATGGCAAGTGTGCAATATGATTCGCGCACTGGTTTAATAATTGGCGTGAAATTTATTAGCCCTATTTGTTTTTGTTCAATTTGAAGCTGCTGGTCAAATGATTCGACGAGTTGTCGAAGAATACATATGACAGTTGCATCAATTTGAATAAAAAACTTTATCATATCAAACATGGTTCTGTTATTCCAACAAACACAAGAGTTGAGTCGCACCTTTTGCCTAGTATATAAGTCTGAAGTATACGTGTCATTATTAATTTTGCATCGACTGTAAATCAAAATATCTGTTTCAATTTGCTCATTAGTCAGTTCCATCACTGTGCGTAACGTTCTTATATCGTCATTCGTCAGAGTATAGTCGTTTATAGACGGTCCAAGAAGTTCTGGTCTGTAGAGCTCTAGCGGTCTTTCTATGTTCATTAAGAACCTAATTGCTTTATACGCATGTATAATTTTAATGGTGCTAAAAGGTTCAATGTCGATTTTGTTTGTACCGTGAGCTAATCGTAATAGTTTGCCATTGCCGTCTTCCGAAGAAAATGCCGACCAAACCCATAAAGGACCCCACAGTCTTACGAAGTGAGTAACGTGAAGTAGTTGGTGTACGTTATATAAACATTTGTTACGGCCATAGAGCTTTTCCATATCTATAACAAAAAGATACATTAAAGTTTCAGCTAAGTCAAGTTCTTCGTGACTGATTTCATTTTTGCAAAGAATATGAAGTAAGAAATGTTCATAATAAATTAACCCTAATCTGCCCTTCAATACCACTGGTCCGTAATAGAGCAAGAAAGCTCTAAACTGTGAAGCTTTCCAATAACTTAACTCGTTCAGTTTTCCTGGCGTTCGAGTTATATTGTCAGGGGGTGAAATTTCTCTTAAATCTTTATCAATGTTATCTCTTTCCCCTGGATTCAAATAATAATCTTTGTCATGATTTTTGCTCAAACACCACAGAAGTAAAAGTAATTTCATCACCCCTAAGAGAATGGCGTGCATACATATAATCTGGCACAAATCCTTTTGTCCTATCAAAACGTGGTATTTCGAATACAACAGATTTCCCTTTGACGCCTTTGAAATGTTCTAATTCATTAAATTGATCGACTATTCTTGTCTGTACTTCCATTCTGGCGTTCGTCCGCAAAGGAGGATCTTTTTCGAGTATAGGATATACTCTATTTGTTCCAAATCCAACCTCTGCCGTTTCTCCTGGATGTTCACAAGCAAAACAACCGTACTCGCGATTAAATTGCATAAGGTTTTGTACGGAGCATCTTGCTGGAGCATCTAAACAGGAGACAGGAGCAATGACTTTGCTTCGAATTATTCGATCTAACGTCGGATGGTGCCACTTTACTCCATTTGTATAAAGGTTTTGCATAACTGTAGCAAACGGAAATAAATATAAGTTCATATTTGGTTTCGGATGCAATATAACCCGCACACAAACTGAAAGCTTCTTCTATGCCTTGGAGCTATGTTTACAATCTGGACAAAAATTGGCCATAAGTGATTGCCTGAAGAATTCTTTGCTTTTTGGGCACCATCAGTGTACCAAATCATTATTAAATCATAGTCTCCAGGAATATCAGTCTCCTTAAATTTCTTAAACTCTGATCCAGACGTTAGATCATATAATTTTTCAGGATCTTTTGCCGTGTATTCCAAACGATACTCATCGATCAATTTATACAGCTGTCTCATTTCAAATGCATCTTTTAACACTGCTTCTAAAGAGTATTCCAAAAAAAAACTTTGAAGTTCATCACTGTCACATTGACCACATCTCAGTACTATAGGTTCTTTCAACCACACTCCTATATAATTACAGCACTGAGAACAAATTTGATGTTTAGTGATGACGCTTTCCTGAGAGTGAGGTAACAATTTATCCACAACTTTTAAAAGCATATGCTTCGTTTTTGGAAGAATATAATTTTCAGGCAGAAGGAAATCTAATGTATCCAATAAATCACTTAAAGCTTTTTTCGTCATCAATACTTATGTTATCATTGTTATCTTCGAGAGGTAATAATGAAATCAGCGATGAACCATCTTGGGCAGAGGATAGAGATAATGATGGTCCTGATAACAACGATGTCATCGACGGTACAATACTTTCATTAGCTTCAAGTGAAGATGATATCGATGAAACAGATAATGATGACTGCTCTTCCATTTCTACATCATTAATCCCCTATTCAATTTCAGACATCTAAGAAAAAGTTTCTACATAATAATTAAACTGAGTTTATGGATAAAAGAATACACAAATATATAAAAGTTTTATACCTCCTCCTCCGCTACTTCCATTTTTATTTCTTAAATGTTACTGCATACCGCTAGGAATTCCAGATTTGTATTCATATAACCTATTTAAATAATTATTTTTATGAAAATGAAATTTAAATGGCTATTATACGATTAATTATTTAAATATTTTTGTTTACTTTATTAATTTATTTTATTTATTTACTTTACCCACAAAGCACGATATCTTCCTGGAAGTTTCCTTGAAGATTCCGGGAAAAATCGGCGAGGCTTAAATGGAAGCTTCCAGGAAGATTAGGATGTCCGCCTCACAGGAAGCTTCCACTGGAATCATCAAAGAAACTTTCACCGGAGTCTCCATGAAGCTTCCCTGTAGCTTCCGGAGGAAGATTCTTTAAAAAACTTTTATAGATTTTTTTTTTAAATTTTGTACATTATTATAGTATAAGGGAGAAATTTCGTTCCTTTCAAAATTTTATGAAAATGATTCTTCCGCCGGAAGCTCCAGAAAGCTACTCTGGAGATTCCGGTGGAAGCTTGCATGAAGCTTTCCTTGACGATTCCGATAGAAGCTTCTTGTGAGAAGGACATCCTAATCTTCCTGGAAACTTCTACTTGAGCCTAGCCAATCTTTCAGGGAAGCTTCCAGAAAGATATCGTACTGTGTGTGTGCCTGTGTTATTAATCATAAATAACAAACTTAGAAAATCAATTTATAGTTTATTAAAATGATAAATTTATTAAGGAAGAATAAAATGGACAATCAAAATAAAAGTTAAACAATCTTCCGATTTTCTTATTTTTAAATGAAAAATTTAAATTAAAATGTTTCTTAGTAAAAGTATAAGCAATTTTATTCGTAACAATTTGCATCCATGACAAAGATTTATGCAAAATGATTTTGTTAAATCTTAGGTTATATCTCCTAAATAGTTTTCTATTGACAAAAATTGCAATTATTATCAAAAGTCAACTTTTAATGGTACGTGTAACGATTTTTGCTTGAAACTGTTAGAAAATATTCATTTTTTTAATCTATCAACTTGTACTGACTATTTTTACAGTCCAAATTGTTATTTTTATACCTTTAATTTTTTAATATAAGTTTTTCTATTATGTACATAATTTTATCAGATTTTTCTGTTACAATTTTTATTAAAAAATTATTATAAGAAATTTATTATATTAGGTTACTTTAAATTCGTTAATTTATGATATATATATATATATATAGTATGTAGTCAAAATATAAAATAACATGATAAATTATAGAAAAATGTTTTCATTCATACCATGGGATAATATTCGTTAGCTTGAAATGTAGCTTTTCTCATATTGATACTGCAAAGATTTTAATAAGTTTGACACCGGTCACTGTAGAGGGAGCCACCGGGCCAAAGGCCAAATCTATTTCACTTTTATAACCAATGGGGAGCATTCAAAGGTACAGCGAAATAGTGGCAGAGTAACTTTAATTTTATTAAAGTTTAGAAGAGAGAGAGAGAGAGAGTCACCACCTCACAAGAGAAAAGCAACTTTTCTGTTGTGACGAGCACCTCAATTATTGTTACCAGCAACTAGTCTCAATAATGGTGGTGATACAAAGCTTTTATAGCCCACGACTCTTCCAAAACGACGAAAATAGTGGGAGAATTTTCCAAGAGAGGGGCAAATCTTCCGTCTATGCACTTCTTACTCTTGACCCGCGGAAAACCGCGATTCAAGAGCAAAGTCGCGCGTCTTCTCGCGATATCTACCTCTATCCCCGAAATTCTCTCACATCCCTGCTTAACCATTCCTAATTAACCTAATTAATAACTAATCTTACTTAATAAGTGTGATATATGATAATAATATTATTATATTAAAATATAGTTTATTAATATAATATGTTACAAATACAGATATGCATGTGTAACATAATATATATTTGCTATAAGTTAACAATATAATATTATTCGTATTAAACACACACACACACACACACATATATATATATATATATATATAACATTATAAATTATAAATCACTATAACAATAATATATACTATTAACAATTAACAAATTATAATTATTGTAATAACAATTATAATTAATAATTAGTTAATAATAATTTATGGATATAGTTCCGAATAGCACATACCTCCGATTTCAATAAAACTTAGTATCCCTACGTAATTTGGTGCGCTGATTACCAAAATCATAGTGAAAATTGGCGGAAATTTAATTATCATGGTAAAAACCATAAAAAACACCATAAAATCATGGTTTTTTTCGATTATCTCGTAAAAAACAAAAAACTTCGAAAAAAGTTTTAGACGAAAGTTGTAGATCTCTAAAAAACACACATTTCATGTTTTATGCATTTTTTACCAAAAGTCATTATTTTTCGAGAAAAACGCAAAATAGTAAACACGGCCTTCGGCCGCGTAAGGTACTGCTCGCTTCTCTTTTTAAGAAATCTTGGCGAGAGGGGGTGGATGTGTCCGAAAGTAATTTGCAGAAATTGTGGGGTGGAGTCTACAGCAGCGGTAAACGCAAAATAGTAAACACGGCCTTCGGCCGCGTAAGGTACTGCTCGCTTTTCTTTTTAAAAAAACCTTGGCGAGAGGGGGTGGATATGGCCGAAAGTATTTTGCGGAATTCGTTGGATCCTGAGTAATGGTGAATATGATAATTTCTGCAAATTACTTTCGGACACATCCACCCCCTCTCGCCAAGATTTCTTAAAAAGAGAAGCGAGCAGTACCTTACGCGGCCGAAGGCCGTGTTTACTATTTTGCGTTTTTCTCGAAAAATAATGACTTTTGGTAAAAAATGCATAAAACATGAAATGTGTGTTTTTTAGAGATCTACAACTTTCGTCTAAAACTTTTTTCGAAGTTTTTTGTTTTTTACGAGATAATCGAAAAAAACCATGATTTTATGGTGTTTTTTATGGTTTTTACCATGATAATTAAATTTCCGCCAATTTTCACTATGATTTTCGTAATCAGCGCACCAAATTACGTAGGGATACCAAGTTTTATCGAAATCAGAGGTATGTGCTATTCGGAACTGCACCCCTAACTTCGAACATAACCTTTTATTTAAATAAATAATTGAAAATTCGGCTCGGAAAAGTATCCGGCGAACAGAAATTTAAAAGAAGTGGCGCGAGGAAAGCAAAGGGCCTGTCGCGTTGAGAGTGGGAGGTGCAAGAATGAATAGAGATGGGCCGTAAGGCGAAAGTGGAGAGAGCGAATAGGGAAAAGAGTGGAAAGCGTGGAGTGAAAAGGGGCGCGCCGATAGGATGCTTGGAAAAGTGTAGAAAAACACGTTACCAATGACTCAGCTAAGGACAAGAATTCATGAAGATGTAGCAAAGTTTTTGCATTCTTCATGAATTCTCGTTACCCCCATCAGTGACATGTATCAAGTTCAATATTTATAAAACCTTTATAATCTTTTTAAAAACATTGAAAAATCTGCTCCAGAAATTTGGAGTTGACATTCGATACAATTTGGTAATTCATTTAAATAAAAAACAACTTGTGTCAGTTTTTATAACTAACTTCATTTTATTGAATAAATATCTTTTTGTTTTGCATTCAATTGACAGCGTCATCTTATTAAAATATGTCAAATACTTTTTACTTAATAAGTGCAGTTGATGGCTATTATTATATAGTTTCAAAATTATCTATTCTGGTAACGGAATTACCAGAGATTGAAGTGGGCAAAGAGTTCCAGTTTATTTATCCTGAAAACGCGCTAAAACCGAAAATTAGAAAAGGAAAAATCATAATGGAGTCTGGTAAGTAAAATATTGATTCATATATATCTATGTAATTATATGATTGTAAATAATTAAAATATAAAAAACGGTTCAAAACCTTAATTAATGTGCTTTGAAAAATATTATTATTCATATTTTTTTTCAATAAATATAATAAATTATAAAATATAAATTAAATGATGGTAAATTAATATTATAACTATATTATTATATTATAATAATATATGTAATATAATAATATATTTTAAAATAATAATATTATAAATATTAATATATTATATACATATATTTATATATATATATATATATATATATATATATTCCCTGACCGCTGGACACCCTGAATGTGCAAAATAAAAATTTAAAAAATTAAATTAAAATTCCTCAAAAAATAATAAATTTTAATTTTATGCAGGCTGTCGAACTAGTGAAGGAAAGCGGTGTATTTGTGCTGAAAGCTGATCGAAAATCGGCAGAAAATAAGGCCACATGTCCGACAACACTTGCTAGATCAATTTTATGTAGCATGTTTACAACTGAAGCGCTACAGACTTGCACCTTAGCCGGAATAAAAGGAAAGCAAGATGAGGACGGAAAAGAACTAAAAGGATTGCCACTCAAAGCAGTTAATGCGTTATTAGGTACCAAACTTAATACATTTGTCTACCGACCTTTAAAAGACATAAATAATAAAAAAAAATAGAATTGTAATAAAATTTTTTTTTATCTTCCAGCTTACGTACAAGCTATTACTGCAAAGCGGAAGTGGCAGGGACTGACCAGCCAAGGTCTGAAGCAAAGCTTGAAGGATAAATTAAAGGAATTGAAAAGAAAGCAGAATTACTGAAAGCTCAAAAAGAAACATCTTGAAATTTTTTTATTTATTCAATTAGATTTCTGATTTATTTAATGTACTGATTTATTTAATGTGTTTGCAATTTTAATTTTAATATATTACTTCTTTTCACCATAAAAGCTGATTCTTATATTATTTACAAAAAATTGCTGAGAAATTTAACTTTCTTTTAAAACTAAATCACTCGTTATAGTAACAGCAAAAACTAATTTAAAAAATTGTTATTTTATTTGATATAATTATATGGAAGTTTGATTCTATACCTTTGAGTATGCATTTAGAGGTCATTATTCTCGTTAAAAGTGTTCGGTTGACACCTTGATTCTTATACATCAGATCATAACGTAAATTTTATTTTATACACTGTAAAAAGACTAGTAGATTTTACTACTTGTTAACAACCTTGCGTTATTCAATACGTCCTCAACGAAATTTAAAAAGTTGTATTGACTACCAAAAAGTAGATAAAAGAACTAAGAATATATTTGGTCCGATGAGATTTTGTAGTTGCTTTAATTTTTGGAGTTGACGCAACTACTTTTGTTAAGTACAATTAACTACTAATTCTTAACTCCATAAAAAATAGTTAAATTGACTACACACACATAGTTAAAATAACCAAAAAAGTAGTTACTTTTACTACTTTCAAGTCAGTTAACTAAAAGTTGTTGAGGATTTCGGCTAAATTTTTTTTAGTGTACAGTTGTGAAATTCTAACAAAAATTTTGTGCAATTCCAACAAAAATGTTGTACAATTCTGTATAGAGATTATGTGTGTAATTCTTATAAAAAATTCGCAAAATTACAAAAGAACTTTTTTCAAAAATTTTGCGGAATTCCGTATATAATTTTTACGGAATTCCGTAAGGAATTCAGTGTGGAATTTCCGTGGAGTAGTTTCCGTAGAATCGTTTTACCTGGGTAACCTTTGGCGCAAAATTTTTAATAAAGAATCCAAAGTAGTTGGTGGTATATTCTTCTCAATGGCTAATTGACGTAATTCTTGAATTTCAGGTGGTACATTAGGCAATACTTCATTAACCTCTACTTCTTCGTCGTCATCTTCAGAACCTTCGTCCAACGATGAATCTCCTTCTTGTCTTCCTAGGACGTCATTTACAAATTCCGCTTCAATTACATCATTTTGTTCTTCTTGGTCTTGAAAATAAAGTGCATCATGATCAGCAGCATCAATAGCCTCTTCCCTGTTACGTTCTTGCTGAATTTCATCTAATAGTTAATAAACAACATAAGATAATATGTTTTTAAGACGAAAGTGACTTTTGTTATTGTAAATTTAGAACTTTGTCTTTACCTTCATTGATGTTTAAATTTTGATTATCAACATCCATATTAACAGGATCACTTTCATCTGCAAACGATCTTGAATCTTCATGATTTTCGTCTGGAAATAGGTTAAAGTAATATTTATTTTAAAAAAATGTGTCGTATGATCATTTACATATGATTCTCTTTCAGTTTTTATTATTAATTTTACAGTGTTACAAGCTGTTTGTACATTTCAGAATAAAATTTTTTTAGATATACAATTCATGTGCACTGTAAAAGGTCCCAAAAATTTTTTTTTCAAAAATAGTAATGAGATTTTTATCTGGGCGGTGAATTTACATTCCAGAATGTAAAGTAATATTTTTAACCCATTAACGACCGCCAGGACGAAAAATTTACCTTCACTTAGCAGCTGTTATTTTATAGGAAAAAATAATTCAAAAAATTCAGGATAGCCCATTTCTAACGTAAAATTTATCGCTCTTTTGGATTCTAAAGTCCAAATTTAATTATAATTAAATCCTTAATATTTATAACAATTTTATTGCAAAAAAACATGATTTTCTGCAAAAAAATTTTTATTTAAAAAATATTTTGACATGGAAAACGACTGTTAAATTGCTCCGGAACCCAAAATATCGCGTCCTCGAATACCCAGTTACAAAAATATATAGTTGTGAATTTCAAAATTTAAGATGTCGGACGACAAAAAGGCGATTTTCCACAAAAAAAGATTTAAAAAATACTATTTTGCAAAAAATAATATATTGATGAATTATTTCTATTTCTGCACTATATACTTATGTTTTTTGGGTCACTAAACACGAATACGGTATAAGTTTTCAAAAATTCAAAATGGCGGATCCAATATGGCAGACAATTTTTTTAAAAACTCAATGGATTTATCTGAAATTTGTTACTCGGGGGTTTTTGGGGTCGCCGGTTACGAATCTGAAGTTATTTTTCAATAATTCAAAATGGCGGATCCAATATGGCGGACAATTTTTTCAAAAACTCAATGGATTTATCTGAAATTTGTTACTCGGGGGTTTTTAGGGTCGCCGGTTACGAATCTAAAGTTACTTTTCAATAATTCAACATGGCGGATTCGAAATAGCCTACAAATTTTAAAATGCACCGAATTGGCTTAAAAATCAATACTTATTGAGTTTTTGGGGTCGTTGATTTCGAATTACTTCACTTTATATTAAAATCGAACACATTTTTTATTACTGATCTACTATTTTATTACTGTAATTCGAAATCAACGACCCCAAAAACTCAATAAGTATTGATTTTCAACAATTTCGGTGACTTTTAATATTTGTAGGCTATCTCGAATCCGCCATGTTAAATTATTGAATAGTAACTTCAGATTCGTAACCGGCGACCCCAAAAACGCCCGAGTAACAAATTTCAGATAAATCCATTGAGTTTTTAAAATAATTGTCCGCCATATTGGATCCGCCATGTTGAATTATTGTCAAAATATTTTTTGAATAAAAATTTTTTTGCAGAAAATCATGTTTTTTTGCAATAAAATTGTTATAAATATTAAGGATTTAATTATTATTAAATTTGGACTTTAGAATCGAAAAGAGCGATAAATTTTACGTTAGAAATGGGCTATCCTGAATTTTTTGAATTTTTTTTTATATAAAATAACAGCTGCTAAGTGAAGGTAAATTTTTCGTCCTGGCGGTCGTTAATGGGTTAAAATGGGTTATAAATGTACCAATGTAAAATTCCTCTGAAACTTTTTATATTGTGTGGGTGCATAACCTAAAAGTGATACGCGTCAACTGTTAAAACCAAAAATTAGTGCTTGTGCTATTTATCTGATATGAAGATGAGTAATAAATGAACAGTATAATTATATTCACATTACACATTGTAGCTTAAATATGAATATATATATATATATATTACTTACCTTCAAAAGTATCTTCTAAAGACATGTCAATAGAGCATGATTCAAGATCTCGCAAACTTCGTTGAATTCTATTGAATTTCTCATTTCTAACACGATTTTCTTCTTTTCCAATCTGATCTCGCTCCATTGTCATTAATGTGACTGGATTTATATTTTCATTTAACTGTATTTTATTAACACTCATCAATAAACAAGCAGAATTACATTGCACTTTTTACACAAGAACTTAACCTCTAAATAACTTCTGCTTATAGTTTCGTTCGTCCGTTTCGTCTGCTAGGGTTGAAAAAGTAGGGGCAAAAAAACTCAAATTAAATGTAACCCTTCTAATTTTGTTTAATATAAATTTAATTAATAATTAATTAAAATTTTTAAAAAACTATGGTATATTTTTATTTTTTTTATTATTTTTATTATTGTATTTATATATTTTTTTATTATTTTATTATTATAATTATATTATTATTATAATATTATTATTAATTATAATTAATAATGCCAAAATACTCCGATATTACTAAAATGTCTTGTAAAAGCAGGACCAAGTTAGGACCAAATTAGGAAATATTAACATTTTCTGCCAACTTAGGACCAGCTTAGGGCCAATTATCATTTTAGGCATACCTTGGGGATTTCTACTCGGGTATAATAATTATATTATATTAATATATTTTCCAACTAATTTATAAAATAAATAAAATCTGTTATTTTTTATACTTACCAATTTTCAAATTTCCTTATTACACTACACTATATATACACATTTTTTCACTGTAATATAATTAAATAACAATCATAAATAGTTAAAAGTAATTATTAATAAATAGATAATAATACTAAAAAGTAATTTTTACAAATTTTATTACACCGATTTAAAACTTATAGGACTATTCACGTTTTTTAAAATTTTTTAATTTCACTGCACTGGCAATAACTTTTAATTTGCTTAATTATTCCTTTTTTAAAAAATCAAAGAAATCTACTATTATATTTTACCATTCGACAAATATTGAGAGTCGATAATGAAGTTTAACTCATTATCATAATCTTTTCTTTTTTACCCATAAAATGTCAAGTACAGCAGTATACTGTCAGTTAAAAAGTGATTTTTCGGAAAACTCTTTCTTTTTCCTCGATCGAGCTATTTTTATACTTTCTTTTTCTGTATATATCAAGAATTAAGTATTTTCTACTGTTTTTTCAATGTTTAAATAGTTTTTCATATTATTTTAGCAGCTTTTTAGACACGAAAAATATTGCAGATGATTGGGCATAATGCATTTTTACTGGGATCTCCATCCGTATGTATGTGGTAAATGAAACGTTGAATGAATTTTCATATCTGTTGACCAGTTTTAGGATAATTCGCGTTAAATACGTGAAACAATTTAAAACAAACATCGACTGCTTTAATCAAACTCTTCATAAAATATTTCATTCCATCTACATAAACATAAATGGTGTAATCTGTTTCTGGACCAACAATTACAATCAATGGTTGGAGAGTGTCTCCTTTGTCAAAAATAATCTTTTCTCTTAATTTTATCTGTTCATTAAAAGTAGTCAAGTCCTGAAAGTATCAAATCTTATTAATCATGTACATATAAATCGAAAACATAAAGTTTATAATAATATCAAAGTTAAGTCGAAAAAACAGTTAAACAAAGTTATAAGTTAAAGAATCACTTCATTAGACTGAAATTGAGTATATATTTAAAAGTCTTACATGAACTTGTAAAATAAATGCCTCTGACAATTCCTTTTTCGTAGGTTTAAAGTTAGTGTTCTTTTTAGTGTCGCGTATAGTACCCGGGTTAAACATGAATGGCGTATACTTCAATATAGTCAGATCTTCAAAGAAAAATTTAAATCAATTAAAAAATTCATCAATATTATGAAATTTATTAAATAAAATGTAGAGTAAAGAAAAAAAACATTAAAAATTTTTTACCCTGTGGGTTTTCAAGCAAATCTTCAGGAAGTTGTTTCCTTTGAATTCTAAGTAATAATATACTACGCGACAAATGCTTCTAAATAGCGTATAAAAAAACTTTTTGTTTCTCATAAACTGCAGTAAAAATCTAATAAAAGCAATTCATATCCAATTTGAGTACGCAAAACGGGAAACAAGTTAAGGTAATCGAAAATTGAATGCGTTTCTAGAAAACTCGAACACTCTTTAATACAAAGCTGCCAATGAACTTTTTGTTCTTCAAGTATACCCACATTATTTTTTAAATACTGATAAGCTGCTAATCGATCCTTGTTCAAATCTTTGTTTTCTGTTGAGACAAGTGAATCTAGGACAAATGCATAAGTTTTATATGAGTGTAATAATGGCAAATGTTTAAAAGAACTTAATATTACATACTTTGCTGGCAAGTTGCGTTTTCTTTATTAATTTCCCTTATATGGGTATACGGACCCAACTTAGCTTTCACGTTATTATAACGGCTCCACAACTTTACTGTATTAAACGTTTTTGGAGAAAATCTAGTTGCAGAGGTTCCAGGTACAAAATAAACATTTGAACTCTTATTTGGATAAGCAAGAACTATTTCTTGGCTTGCTGCGATAAATATCTCCTTTTTAATGTTGCAAAAGTTTAAGTGAGTTTCAAGTCGTGAGAATTTAAAATATTACATTTACAATTATTTAAAATTCGTTTGCAAATAAACGTACATATGTTTAATTGAAAAACATTTAAAAAGATGATCCACGATACATCTTGCCAATTCGTTTCTTGTTGTAGAAGTCAAATTTTCACCGGATTTGAGTAAGATTTTTCCTTGTACATTACTTTGCAAAGAAGCTTTCAAACCCTAGAACGTATATATTATACGACATTAGGTGAAGAGCGAAATAAAGTAATATTTTTGAAAGTATCATTTTTTATAAATGAGGCCTCAATGGTTTTTAGAAAAATATAATGAATTAAACCTTGATAAATTTTAAACAAAAATAAAAACATAAAACTTACATTTGGAAATATTAAACATTCTGGTTGTTTTTCTGCTTGATCAATTATTATTGATATTTCTCTTTTTTTATTTGGTGGTTCACTTTCTTCCCTCAAAGAGCCATTCGCTTAAACTACTGCATTAACCCCTTCAAATTAAAAGTAAATTAAAAATTTAGTAAGAACACAATATGAAAATATATAATAAATAATAAAAGTGTATAAATTATAAAATGTATTCTTACAGTTATTTTCTTGAATTTGATTCAAAAGTTTTTGAATTGCCATCAATATTTTTTTTGATGAATTAGTGGAAGTTTTGAGACTGGGTAACGCGGAAACAATTTCTGATGCACTGGCATTATCACTCTTTAAAAAAATTGTACATATATAAAAAATGAAAAACTGACAAGCAACTTTAATATAATAATTAAGAATTTTATATGAAATTTTTACTTATCTCCCAAATTGCATATGTCAATTAAATACAAAAATTATAACTATTTTCAATTTTTTTAAGTAAACGAATTATAAATATTTTTGTTTACAGTTAAAAGTAAAAGTATACTGATTTAAAATGTTGAAAGTATCTTCATTCAAAATTAAGTTCCGGACCAGCTTCGGGTATAATTTCTTTAATATCCTTTTTAGTTAACAAAGAAAAAGATTTATCGTCAAACTTATTTTCTGAAATTGAAAATAAAATGAACTAACTATTGATATTTAATTGCTACTAAATAATTTAATCATTTTCTCGAATATGCACACCAGTCTTAAATGAAGAAAAAGTTGGTCCCCGATGCCGAAAAAAACTCTTATATATTTTGAATCTCTGGACACTAAATGAACATAATTTCAAAGATTCAAAAACGTAACCGATCCTCCGGCATGACTTTTTATGTATTTATTGTTTTTTTATGCATTATTATGAAAAAATGCTTCATTACGATGTGCAGATCAGTTGAAATTACTAGTGCAATTTTTTTATACTTATTAAATGTAAAAATAGTAATAATAATAATACATAACTATAATTTTTGGGAATAAAAGTTGGATGATCAATATTGTAATTTTAAATCCGCACTGTCAACAAAAATAATAAGAGAGTATTTTCCCTAGAACACAGCAGATGCAAACATTAGATTACGCAAATTTTCTATCACTTCTTGTTCTTATTAATATACGCAACATTAGTTACTGCTATTGGAATTTGTATTTGTATCGTGTAAGAAAATAAATGATAACAAGTTGGCTAAACCCACATAACACATAACATTTCAGCAACATTGCTGCAATATTTTATTGCAACATTCGGAATATTCTAACGTAACATTGCAGCAATGTTGCGAAAACATTGCTATGTCCGACTTATTAAACATTCCAATGAAAGATTCCAGAAATATTACAAAGAAATATTCTAAAAAATTTGTTTTAAAATTGCTCGAACATTTTTCAGTAATGTTGCTGAAACATTTCTTTGAATGTATTAGAAATGTTTCGACGTAACATTTCACGAGTATTTCGAATATAAATTCTGAAATATTTAAATAAAAATTCAAAAATACTCAAAAAAATATTTTAGAAAATGAAAGACTTGAATTTTAAGAAAAATCAAAGAATGTAGAGAAATTTAGGTATTAATGGAGGACTTTTTGTTGTCACAAAAGAGAATCACTCACATAATAATACTTTTGTAAAAATCCCAGGATTCCTTCATTTCTTCTGTAATATTTTCACTAGCTCAACTACCCAAAAATACCTTAGATAAAATAATAGAAATTACGTAAGACATGTATTTTTTATTTATAATAAAAATTGAACATAATATTTATGACAATAATAAAAAATTGTAATTAATTTTTTCATACAAATCGGAGTCATCGTCTCCATGTTCTTTGTAATTGTGTTCTTTATTTTCTGGATCACTATTTTCCATATTTTGCTTTGCTCTGTTAAATGAAAAATCAGTATTATTATTCAAAGCAATATTGTGATAACCCTTACTAGGATCACTCTCTAATATTAAGTGTTAAAGTTTAATTGACCAAATCTCATTTACAATAATGTTGCATTCAACTTCAAACTAGTAAGTAACGTATTCTGTTTCTATTATTAGAATTTAATTAATACCTACCAAAAATTGTCAGAGTTCACTACTGGCGCAGTACTGGTGCCAGTACCGCTACAGTACTGGTTGTACTAGCGCAGTTTTGCGCCAGTAGTCAATTCTTGGTAGAGATGTAGATTTACAGAGTAATAAAATTTAGAACGAGATATCACAACAAGGAAAAGTAAATATCAAGCAATCTCGACGGAATTGCATTCCAAAAAAAGGAGAATTTTCTGATACTTTTCTGATTGTGAGTCAAGAAGGATCAGTTACTGTTTGACGAATTTTTGTTCCTTTAGTAACACTATTATTAGAGTTAATGAAACTGCTAATTATTGCTCGCTCAATCTGTAACAAAAAACTCTTATTAAGTGTAGCCAGATATTTCAATAATTTTTAATTAAAAAATGAAACGAATTATCAAATAATTACATAAACAGAATGTAATAAATCAATTAAAGACAGTAATTTAATTATTTAATTATTTCTCCAAGGACTGCTTGAAATTTATTACAATAAATTAATAAATAAATTTAATTTAAGATATTTGCTTACTTGTTTTCATAAATATTTTATAATTACAATTAAAAAAATTGATAATTTTGAAAATCATCTCATTAACTTTTCATTAATTTTTAAATAGTTATTAATGAGTAGGGAATTTTGAATTTAATTTTGAATTTTAAAACCTTTGAATTTTTTTGAACTGCTTTCTTTGTATGTAATTTCAGTTTTATAATATAGAACATTATAAATAACTTACCAACATTTTAATTAGGCAGTCAAAACTCCAAATTAGAATAATCGTTTTCTTATGAAAAAATTTTAAAAAATTGGAATGATAATTTCAAATCATTTGTAAGAAAAATTTTTCATGAGGAATTTGTGTGGAGAATTGGGAAAACTGCATATTTCATGTTATTCGTAGGAATTTTCCAAAATTTGGCTTTCAATTCAGTTAATGGCCAACAGAATAATTCATTGTCAGTTTCAGTTATTTGATTAATATTATAGTCACTTGAATGACATGGAATGTCATAAATATCTCCCTGTGACAAGCATTTCTTTCCGATAAAATAGATATTGTTTTTTCCAGATTCTACAATATTTAATATTGTTGAGATAGATCCATCTTTAAAAAGGACACAGTTATCTCTGATACTTTCACAATCAATGTGAAATGATTCATGATCAAGTATTTTGTACTGTCGAGTAATTTTTAAATTGTCGTTTGTTAATGGGCCATCAAAATGTGAACGCTTCAAAGTAGTGTTATGTTTGAATTTTGGATTGTTTATTTTTTTCGATACCTCAATTTCCGCGTATCTTTTGCTTAATTGCTGTAAAGATTGATTCTTTTTTCTTAATTTTCTTTTAATACTTGTCATGAAATTTTCGAATTTGAATGCAGAAAATCTATCTACAGGACCATTGATTTCAACATCTTTACAAAGGTGAAGTAAATTGTGGAAATTATACGACATGAATTCTTTTCCATAAATAACTTGAAAGGTTTGAAGAAAATTGTTGGCGAAAAATAAGCACCGCGCAGTTTATTGAATTGAACATTAAGATTTTAAACGATTAATGTGTAAATAAGGATTGTAAAATAAATAAAGTCAAACACAAATACAATGTATAAATGTTCAGTTTATATTTTGAGAATGAAAGTATTGGATACAAAAAAATGAGCTAAACCTTTCGCGTCGGAGTACAGTTCCTTACTGACTAAAATTTTGACCTGAGGTTATAAACAACCCTCCAACCCTAGACATAGACTCTTGGAACTTACAGTATTTGTCACTTTTACATTAACAGAATCGTTGCACTTCCAACACCCTTCCTCAACGATTAAACCTTAATTGTCTTTAAATTAGTCCACATTTACTGCAAAAATATTTTAACTTAACACTGTTGAGAGATTTTGTTAACATATCGGCTAACATATATTCTGTTGGGCAATATTCAAAAAACATTATTTCTTTTTCTTTTAAATCTCTAATAAAGTGAAACTTAGTTGAAATGTGTTTAGTTCTATTACTGAATTTCTTGTTAGCAACTAGTTTTATACAAGCTTGGTTGTCCTCAAAAATCTTGGTTGCTCCTTCTTGAATTTGTTGAAAATCTTCCAAAAGTTGTCGAATCCAGAGAGCTTCTTGTGCAGCATCTGCCAATGCAACATACTCCGCTTCAGTTGAAGAAAGTGCCACAGATACCTGCTTTTTACAAGCCCAGCTTATTGTTGCTTCTTTAAATTTAAAAATGTACCCACTATTTGATTTTCGGTCCATTGTGTTTGAAGCCCAATCTGCGTCCGCGTAACCATATAGCGATTACGACTGGAGCGAAAACTTCGTCGTAGTCCACACCGAATTTTTGCGAGAATCCTTGAGCCACTAATCTTGCTTTGTATTTGGTTAAAAATCCTTCAGTGTTTGTTTTTGATTTAAAAACCCACTTACAACCAACTACTTTTGCATTTTCCGGAGGCTGTATTAAATCCCATGTTTTGTTTTCGATGAGCGATTGTATTTCTTCTTCCGTTGCAGCTATCCATTCAGAACTGTTTATCGATGTAATTGCTTCTTTATAATTTTTCGGTTCCCCGCTGACTTCTGTTACCGTACCTGCGACAAACCTTTCTGGGGGAACGCCCAAATTATTTCTCATTGAACGTCGAGGTTCATTTTGGAGTTGTTCAGCTGCTACCTGCTCTTCTTCTTCTGACGAATTCTCGTTCGAATCCTCTTCATGATGAAATTCTTCAATGTTGATTTCTTGATTTTCTTTTGTATTGTCTTCTTCTTCATTTGATGTCTGTATGATGACTTCTGTATTATTGTCAGTCATTTTATCCTTTGATTTATGTGATCCTTCCCTTAGAAAAACAACATCTCTGCTGACAGTAACTTTATTTGTTTGCATATTCAACAGACGATAACCCTTGCACGTATCGGAGTATCCGACAAAAATTAATTTCTCAGCTTTTTCATCCAATTTACCCCGTTGTTCCTTTGGTATGTGTGCAAGAACTGTTGATCCAAATATGTGTAAGTCCTTCACATTTGGTTTCATTGAATGCCATATCTCATAAGGAGTCTTTGTTGTACCCTTCGTGGGAAGAAGATTTTGTAGGTAGTTTGCCGTAATTACTGCCTCTCCCCAGTATTTGTTTTCCATATTGGCATCAATAATCATGCATCTTGCCATTTCTACTAACGATCTATTTTTGCGTTCCTCTGTACCATTTTGCTGTGGAGAGTAAGCCACCGTATATTGCGTCTGAATCCCTTCCTTTTTCAGGTAATTTTGCAATTCATTATTGACATATTCTCTCCCCTGATCGGAACGTATAATTTTTGGTTTTTTATTGAATTGAGTTTTTGTGAATTCAATAAAATTCTTGATTAAATTTACAGCTTCACTTTTGTGTTGCATTAAATAGACCATGCTGTATCTACTGTAATCGTCAATTATAGTCAAAATGTATCTTTTGTTACCTGGCGTAATTGTTCTCATCGGCCCACAAACATCTGTATGCACAAGATCCAGCGTTGCACAAGATTTTGTTTCCGAAAACTTTGGAAATGGTTTTCTTGATAACTTTCCTTTTACACAGCACTCACACTGTATTCTTGAACCACAATCCTTAATCCTTATACCTGTAGCCAGATCTTCATTGACGAGTTTCTTAATTGCATCTATATCCCTGTGGCCAAATTTCCTGTGCCATTCATGTTGACAATCTTCAATGTGTTGATCTTCCGTTGCTGCCATAGCCGTTTCTTTAGTTAACAGTTTATACAAATTGTCCCCACAGCTAACCCCCAGAGCAATATTTTTATCACTTGAAAAGATTTCACAGTTTGAGCCAGTAAATAAAACTTGATGACCGTTTTGTGTGATTTTTCTCACAGATATGAGATTGTTATTGAATGATGGCACGTACAGTACATCCTGGAGAACAATCTCTACCTGAGACCCTTCCTTATTGAAACATTTTATTACTCCGGTTCCAATGCCGAGGACTGCTGCAGTATTTTCCTTTTCGGCCAAGTGAACGGTAGAGTTGAGATTTTTAAATTCCGTGAAAAATTCCCGACTGGTTACCATATGGCTTGAAGCCCCTGAGTCGATGAACCATTCTCCTGAATTTTTAGTTTTTCCTTCTGCGACCATAAAACAAAAATTTGCTTTATTTTCTGAACTTGGGTTTTTTCCTTCTTGTTCCTTTTTTGCTTTCCATGCAATATATTTTCTGCATTCTTTCTTTTGGTGTCCAGGTTTATGGCAGAAGAAACATTTGTTTGCCTGATTTCCAGCATGATTGTTGGTGTGCGAAACTTTCATTGCTGTTTCAACTGTAGAATTAATTAAACTTGAATTTTTACGTCGCTCATACTCATCTATAAGTTTTCCCTTTATAAATTCAAGTGTTAAATCCTCTTCCGGTCTAGATTCCAATGCTGTAATTAGTGTACTGTATGAATCTGGTAGATTTGCGAAAAGTAGAGCTACAATTATATTTTCCTTGATAGTTTCGCCAAGCGCTGCTATTTTATGCACCAAACTCATCATTGTATTTATGTACAAATGCATATCTCCATTTTCTTCCAATTTGAGAGTAACAATTTTCTTCAACAGAAATATCTTGTTTGTCATAGATGATTTCTCGTGAATTTTCTTCAATGCTTCCCAAGCCTGACGTGCTGTCTTTGCTTCACGAATATGTAGAAGTTGAAAATCTTCTAATAGCAATCCGATGCTAGCGCGAGCCCTGTTGTCACCCTTTATCCATTTCTCATCTGGTTCTTCTGGTTTATCTTCAGTGATGAAATCCCATAATCCTTCCTTAATTAGTAATAACTCCAACTTTAATTTCCATATTTGATAGTTATCACTTCCGAGTTTTTCAATTTTAAAACTTGAACTTTCAGCCATTTTTAACTTTAGGCTTTATCTTTGACGCACTCACTTAACTTTATTGTTTCCACACTTTACTATTTTACACTTTATTGTCTTCAATTTTTATTACACGTTATCGCATAAAAAATAACTTTGCACTTATGAACGTTCAATTAATTACTTTATAACTTGCACTTCATCCGAACTGTGCTTCCTGGGCCCATAACCTGTTGGCGAAAAATAAGCACCGCGCAGTTTATTGAATTGAACATTAAGATTTTAAACGATTAATGTGTAAATAAGGATTGTAAAATAAATAAAGTCAAACACAAATACAATGTATAAATGTTCAGTTTATATTTTGAGAATGAAAGTATTGGATACAAAAAAATGAGCTAAACCTTTCGCGTCGGAGTACAGTTCCTTACTGACTAAAATTTTGACCTGAGGTTATAAACAACCCTCCAACCCTAGACATAGACTCTTGGAACTTACAGTATTTGTCACTTTTACATTAACAGAATCGTTGCACTTCCAACAAAAATATTCAATAAGTTGTTGCGCATAAGCGATGTTTTCTTGACATTTTGAGAAAATTGGGCTTACTAAAATTGTCATTGCCACATGAAGAGACAAGAAATTATCTAACATATTTTTAGGCAAAAATTTTTTTAGCACAATTGGACCACTGTACAACAAAAAGTTCCTGAACTACGTGGCCTTCCAAAATTTCACGTCTCTCAATGATCTTGGTCGTCTACAAAAATCAGTTGGTTGACTTTTCCTCATTCCTCTTAGCTTTGCCGAGATTTTATCAATGTAATCTTGATTAAGTCTTACATTAGGTGGACCCCAAATCCATAAATAAATCATTTACTTCATTATTCCCAACAGTACCAGGTGCATATAATCAATTAGCACATTAGAAACAGCTCCAAATCTAGGTTCAGTTGCATCACAAACCAACCCAGAAATGTTTACTTCGATTTTACGATCTTCAAAATTAATTATTCCATTTTCGCAATAAAATTTTGCGTCTTCTACAAATCTTAATAAAAACTCATTTGCATTTTTAGGATGATGACTCGCTGCATAAGATCCAATCAAATAAACATTTTCTGATGTCACTTCAGAGCACAAAATTAACCAAAAAGCAATTCTTGAAGATTTATAAATTGGTAGGCCGTCAATATTGATGAGTAAATTAATATTATTTTTTTAGATCCTTTGTGTCTCCAATCTTCTATAATTGAATTTAAAGTTCGCTTTAAACCTAAATAAAATATCAAGATGTTAATTTGTTTGGATTTCTTATTTTAATATTACGAGGAGGGACTATTGAAATTTGAATTGAATTTTTCTTCATTTTCTTTTTCAATTTCACTTTTCAATTTCCACTTTTTAAAAATATTTTTAATTTTTTCAATTTTTTAAATTGAAATTTCAACAACAAATGTTTATAAGTGTCAATATATTTTCAGAAAATATTGAGTATTTAATGAAATTATAAACTACGGAAAATTGAGAAAACAATTAATTACTTAATAAGTTTTTTAACCCGTAATGGTCATATGAGGTCCAAAGGACCCCAAAAAAATTTTTTTGTAAAATTTCTTAAAATTGGTCGTTCAAAATGAAACCTGCGGTACCTTTTGTCGTTGCTGACAAGTATCTTAATAAGTTCCAAGGGTTGACGAAGGTCGACATTGCATCAGTTTGCTTCTGTGATTCGATGAATACACGCATATTTTACGAAAAATTACAATTTTTTTCTAAAAGTTCTAAAACATTTTTTTCTTGAAAGTACAATATCCAGTGAGTTTAAAACCTAAATTGTTTTTATTTTATCTCAAAAGTTAAATTTTTTATGAATTATTTTAAAAAGGTGGCATTTTTTGCAATTTTTTTTGTTTTCATTTTTTCAATATGCAAAAAATTTTAAATGTGACAAAATACTATTGGATTTTGAAGATTAGACCATAAACTGAAGTTCAGTTTCGAAATTGAACCGATAAAATAAGTGGAAGGGAAACAGCGACTGTTTTGCTGCCTGGGGTCCGCTGGACCCCGTATGACCATTACGTTATTATTTCGAGGTATGACCATTACGGGTTAATAAAATTCGAAATTTTTGAAAAATTGAAATTTGAAAATGTTTAATAATTTCTCTTATTTTTTACACACAGATTTTTTATATAATTTTTTCATGATTCTAAAAATTTAATCGTATAGATATAAAAATATTCAATTTTTTCAATAAATAAAATTTCTAAAAATATAGAAAAACCGTGAAAAGTTCAAAAATGAGTTTTTAAATGTTTTCATAATTGTATTAAAATTGTATTGAATTGCATCGAAATAAATAAATGAAACTTTGATTTTGATTGGTTTCAATCGTATTGGTAATATCTTTAATCTATTTTTTTCTAAAATTTTTATAATTTTTCATCGATAATTTAAAAAAATAATTTTTTCAATTGATATTATAATATTCCAAATTCTTCATGTTTTTGACAAATAATAAATAATTAATAATAATAATAATAATAATAATAATAAAATAGTCGACAATAATATTTTTAAAATTTTAATAATGTTGAATAAATTTAGTTTCTAAATAATACCCAAAAAATTGACGCATTGAAAGAAAATAAATTTCGTAGGATTGAAATTTCTCTTGTCCTTCACCTTAAATATATTAATATATTAAGGGTATTATATTAAATTAGTAATATTTAAAAATAATTCTAATTTCAATTTTAAAAAATTCAATAAATTTGTTAATTAACTAATTTAGCATTAATTTATTTTTTTACTACTTATTTAATATTCAAATTTATTTTTGTTATTCAAATATATTATTATTTTTATTATTCAAATATATTATTCAAATTATTTTTTCTAATTTTAATAATTAATTTTTATCCAAAAAAAACTAGACCTCACCTAAATGAAGATATTCTCCTCCGTCAGACAAAGTAACAATAGGTTCAGTTTTTCTTGGAGTTCGTAACAAAGTTCGTGCAGTGCGTGGTAATAAATAATTTGTGAATAGCGATAAAATCACAAGTAGTGCGGTTATAGCAACGTGAGGAATATTAAACAAAAAAGCCCAATTGATTAAAGTGGTTTTAAATTCATTACTCTTGCCTTGATGAGTTTTTTCTTCTATTTCTTCTCTTTCTTGTTTTTCAAAGCAATCCGAATCCGTATCAAAATTTTTTCAGAATCACTATCTGATACGTTGAAAAACTCTTCGTTTTCGAAATCAAAATCTAACGAATATTGCGAATCTTCACTGTCGGTACTATTTGTATCATAATTTTCTTCTTTTTCTTCTTTCGTTAAATCTTGTGTTGCATGTAGGTCGAAGTAAACAGCTTCATTTTCAGAATCAGTCGATCTTTGAGAATAAAAATCGTTATCAGACTCAGAAATTTCGGAATGGATTTCATCGTCAGTAGTAATATCCTCATTACATATTTCAGCATTAATATTATTTTTTAGATTTAAAGAATTATTTTCATTGGAATTTGGTACTGATGTAAAATTGTCAGAAGAACGTTTTTGCAAATCTAACGTTGCTTGATAATGTCCTAATCGTCGAAGATGTCTGTTTGAATAACACCCAGTCTCACTTATTTTAGGCATCTTTGTACAACTGATGTCAAAACTTTGGTGACATGATACAATCTAAAAAATTGAAATAATTAAAGCCAGATACAATAAAAAATATTGTATAAAAATGGGAAAATTTTCAACTTTCAAAATTGTACCAGAAATAAACATTTTAACGTTAAAAATTTTTCAAACGTCTAAAAAATATATAAAACAAAATATTTTGTTAAATTGATAATAAAAACAAGAATAACGAAATAAAGTAAGGAATTAAATATCTTAAAATTAATATAAACTTCACTTACCTGTAAAAAAGATGAAGATTGTGTTGACGGAATTATAAAATTCCAAAATATTTTCAGTTTTCAAATACACATATACATCTATAAAAATCATTTCAAAAAACGTAAGAACCGATAATATCACGTATCATCAAAATCTAATTTTGTTAGTTACCAATCAACAACATGCATTTTTTACGCTCCATAGAAACTGAACTTGTTTTTTTTAAAACAATATTCATTTGTTCTGTAAAAGTCAAAATCAGTCACGCAAAGTTGATTACCCGCAACGGAATAGCTTTCAGCTATAAGAAAAAAATTTTCTATTAAAAAACTTCAAATTTATTATATATTATTAATTTTCTAGTGTAAAAACTGAAGCTAAAATTTTTTAGAAATGGTAGACGAAAAGTTCTCGTTCTCAGTAGTTGAACTAGAAGATGGATTAGTACTAGTTCCGACTAAATGGATTGTTTCTCCTGGAAACAATAATAAATTTGTTTGTTATTATCCGCCAATAGACGATAAAATGACAGTTAATATGTTGGTCTCCAAATTGGTCGATCCAAAAATTACGTGGAAGCAGTACATTGTTCTGAATTATTTGAAAAAAATAAGTAAGAATTAATATAAAATCAATTAAATCATTAAAGTTATTACTAAATTGAAATCAGAATTTATTTTTACACTTTTAAAACACTCAATTTTTGAATTTAAATTTCATATTCATAGGGACATTTTATTCCCTTTTGTAATAGTTTCACTTTTTTCCTATTTTGCTAAATTAATTTGCGAAAAAAATTTGGTTTTTAACTTGTCAATAACATTTTTTTAAATAAAATAATTTCAATTGAAAAAAAAGTTTTTTTTGGAAAAAAAATTTTACTACAACTTTTAAATGATATTTTATTTTAAGAATAAAGAATAAAATTAAAAAATTACAAGAAATGTCTTTTTTGTATTTTATTCACTTAAGATAATAAATGAATTGTTATAATTTTCACAATCAGGCACTTTGGAAAAAGGGAAGGAAAAGTTGTTAGAAGCTTTGGTATTCTCTGAAATTGATAGTAAAACACAGAAAATTACGCAGATCAGTATAAGAGATCCAGACAAAATCGAGCAAAAATTAATCCGTCGGCGGAAAATATCAAATCGAATGAAAAAGAAGCGAAGAGACAAAAAACCACTGAATTAACCCAACCATCGAAACAAAAGGCCACCGCTAATATTGGTCAACTTTTAGGTGAATAAAAAATATAATATGAAATATTATCATAAATAAACATTCAATAATTATAATAATATGTTTTACATTTATCCTATGTAGTATAAAAATTAAATCAACATAATCATGTTTATTTTTTATAATTCATGTAGAATCTTTTTCCTCTGCAAATTCTGGCACCAAAACTATTCAAAAGCCAAAAATAATAGAGAACAACATATTGCAAGAAAAAATCAAACTTCCAATACCACCATCAAAAAAACTTAAAACAAATAGTGAAGTTGAAAAAGTCACAGGTGAAATGTGATCAAATTAAGAAGATATGAATGAATAATAATTCAATTTATCGAAATATAAAAGTACCTTACAAATTATTCAATTAAAATAAAAAATTAAATTGAAAAAGTTATTCTAATGAATAAATTAGATTAAAAAATTAAATTAAAAAAATTATTTACATTAAAAAATTGAATTTAAAAAGTTTTTAAAATTAATAAATTAAAGAATTGAATTGAAAAAATTAAAAAATACTTTATATTTTCCATCTCTAAAAAATGTCCAGTTACAATTATTTAATTTTTATTTTTTCTTTAGTCCTCAAAATTTGATTCACTTTTTTTTAATTTTTCATTTTCTACGCAAGCTTATAATTTTTTCCCTATTTTAACTTTTCAAATATTTTTTATTTTAAGATACACGTTTACAATTTGATCCATTTCCGTCAACGTCGGAGATTTATGAAAAACGTATCGATGTTTTAAAACAATCCTTGAAGGATCCTCAGAAAAAGAGAGAAAGTACAAGAAACTTTAATGATACCATGGCAACCGTTGATCACCTAGACCGAAACTCCGGTATTACAAAGATTATAAAAAACAACCATTTTAACTATTTAAAATTTGTTATTACTTTGAACATTAAAATTCGTGTCTTATTCCACATAAAAATATTTTAGGGAAACTCTTAGAAGTTTTAGAATTTTTTGAATGTTGATTCTCGGCAATTGATTTACATCAAATTCACGAAAATTCTCGAAAAACCTTGATTTTCCGGGGAGTATTTCCACGTGGAATTTAAATAATTTGTATTAAAATTTTAATTTATTGTAAAATTTTATTACTCATAAATTAATAAATTAAATAATAATTTTAAATAATAAAATAATGAAATGGTTTAAATAAAAGTTTAAGTAAATTTGAATCTCCTCCAAATAAAGAAATATTTCACATTTTTGGAGCTCTCTATAGATTTTTACTTTATATTTTGACTATTTTAATTTTGCAAACATTTTTCACATAAAGATACAAGTGTACAATTTGATACATCTCCATCAACTTCGGCGATTTACGAGAAAAGTATTCATGTTCCGAAACAATCCTTGAAGAATCCTGAGAGAAAGAAAGAAGGCACAAGAAATTTTGATGACAGCATGGCATGCCTCGATCAATTAGACCGAAACTCTGGTATTACGATGATTGTACAAAAACATCCATTTTAATGGATTTTTTTTATAAATTTCATATTTAAAAAAGTTGAGTTTTAGCTGACAATTTTCGAGGAATATTTATTTACTTCAAATGAATGAAAAATCAAAATAATGGAAGTAAACTTATTATTTGAATTTACTTTAAATATAGGGTCAATCCATTATATTTCGAATGAAGTGGTCGCTGACTAATTTTTAAAAATTATAATACTTTGCAGGAATGATTTTGAAGTTATCAAGATCACGAAATGAAAAGAATTTTAATAAAATTTTAATTATTTATTGCAAAATATGAATTTAAAGTATATGAGGTGCTGAAAACTGTCAATTTTTTAGCCATTAGAAAATATGCAAAAATACGTAGAATTTACCATAAAAATAAAAAAATTTTTTTGTAATTTACTAAGAATGAATAAATTTATCATTATCAATTGATGTAATTATTTAAATATGTGAAATAATATATAAAATATGATTTTCAAGTTCGCCTATCAAATAACCTAAATTTGCAAATTTCATCTATTAAATGTGAGAAAGAGAAGTCATTAAATTGAAAAAAACCTTACCAAATATAAAGTACCTGTGACTAACTTTTAGTTTTTCTTAGCACTTTTTTCCTTTTTTCTTCATAAATGTGAAATAAAAAGCAATAAAAATTGGCACTTTGCTTATTTTCACTATTTTCAAATGTAAATAACTTTCTTGGAGAAAACTGAAAAATTACAAAACTTGGGCAATATCTAATTGATCACTAAATACACACACTGGAAAAAAATTCGCTTTGGTCCCGAAGATACTTTTTGAGATAATTAAGTTTAAATTTTTCACAATTTTTATGAGGTTAATGCATGTGATTTTTATAAAATTGAAGTTAGTTCAAATATATAACCAATAAAACCTAACTTCGTCCTTAAAAAACTACATGTATTAACCTGATAAAAATTGTGAAAAGTTTAAACTTAATTATCTCAAAAAGTATCTTCGGGACCAAAGCGAATTTTTTTCCAGTGTGTGTATTTAGTGATCAATTAGATATTGCCCAAGTTTTGTAATTTTTCAGTTTTCTCCAAGAAAGTTATTTACATTTGAAAATAGTGAAAATAAACAAAGTGCCAATTTTTATTGCTTTTTATTTCACATTTATGAAGAAAAAAGGAAAAAAGTGCTAAGAAAAACTAAAAGTTAGTCACAGGTACTTTATATTTGGTAAGGTTTTTTTCAATTTAATGACTTCTCTTTCTCACATTTAATAGATGAAATTTGCAAATTTAGGTTATTTGATAGGCGAACTTGAAAATCATATTTTATATATTATTTCACATATTTAAATAATTACATCAATTGATAATGATAAATTTATTCATTCTTAGTAAATTAAAAAAAAAAATTTTTATTTTTATGGTAAATTCTACGTATTTTTGCATATTTTCTAATGGCTAAAAAATTGACAGTTTTCAGCACCTCATATACTTTAAAGTCATATTTTGCAATAAATAATTAAAATTTTAATAAAATTCTTTTCATTTCGTGATCTTGATAACTTCAAAATCATTCCTGCAAAGTATTATAATTTTTAAAAATTAGTCAGCGACCACTTCAGTCGAAATATAATGGATTGACCCTATAAAAATATTTCACTTTTTGAAGATTTTTTATATTTTTTTCTTTATGTTTTGACTCTAACTTTGATAAATTTTTTTTACAAAAAGATACAAGTGTTCAATTCGAATCAACTTCGTCAACATCGAAGAATCAGGACAGTAGTAGCCGTGTTTCCGTAAAGCGTCCAGAGAGAAAGAGAGAGGGCGCATCAAAATTTGATAATTGCATGGCAAGTCTTGATTACCAAGACAAAAAATCTGGTATTATAATGATTATGAAAATAACATTTCTATTTACACTAAAAGAATAACTTCAGAAAAATTACCGGGGGTGTGTCAAGAGGGTATTGGGTTCCACCTCTTCCCCCAGAAATGTTGAATTTTCTTTACCCTCTCCTTTTTTTGCAAATATATTTTTGATATTTATTATCATAAAACCCTTCCCCAAAAACTTTTTTTAGGTACACCCCTAAAAATTACAATTCTGTCACAAAAATTAAAGCGAATTGTCGGTTAGAGAGGTTTATTATAAAACAATACATTTTTCATTCAAATTTAGATATTTTAAAAAATTGAATATATTCAGTGCAATTAAATTTAAAGAGCAATAATTAGCAGCTTTTGACTATAATAATTAACAAAATTATTATATACTTCAGGCATGTCTTATGAAGAACTTTCATTGGCCAAATTAAATGAAATAATACTTTTATTAAGATAACTAAAACTACAACCACAAAACAAGTCTGGTCCGACAAACAGCAGCCGATCCTTTTTTGATTCTGACAAGTGCCCTAAATTGCCCATTTCATCTCAAGCAAATCTTAATCAAATTTCAGAGAAGTTGAAAATAAAATCTCTCAAAATGAAAATGGTAAGAAAATTTTTCCAAATTATCCTAAAGTGAAATTAATTATTTATTAAATAATAATAAATAAATTAAACATAACATAAACAAAATAAAAAATAAGATAAAAAATAAAATATTGATAGTTAAATTAAAGAAATTAATTAAATAATTTCATTTAATAATTTATTATAAATTTTTTATAAATTATTAATTTGTTTAGAAAAAAAATTATCAGTAGAAGTTTGAGAAAGTTTAAGTCAAAACACTTCAAAAAAATCATTCTAAAAATATTATTTTAGATCGAAGCTTTGGGATCTATTGGTGGACGCAATTTGAATAATGCAGTAGCTAATATTTGTGAAAAATTATTTACCAATTCTTTAGCAAATGAATATAGTTGGTCAGGGAGGAAGAAGACAAAGCTTTCTCTAGAAGATACGATTTTGACAGATATTATTATAAGTAAGTTGAAATGATTTATTAAATTTGGATCTTGAATGTTTATTTGTATTTGTGGTTTTTAATACATGTTTTTTTTAAATAATTAAATAATAAATAAAATGGCAAAATAAAAATTCAAGATCTAAAATCATTAAATTATGCGGCTTTCCAAATGCCAAATCCTTGGAGCAAAATAGGGGAGACTGGGGAGAGTTAATACAATTTTGAGAAAATCGATTACAGAGATCAGAGTTTAATATTTATTTTTTTGGGAGTATGGTAAAATCATAGCTATCTTACAACAATAAAGAGGCCTGATGAATTTTATCCAAAATACAACTACTCAAAAAAATGCTTCAAATTTATTTAACTTTTACTTTTCCTTGAAACACATTATTTTTTAAATGTACATTAAATTTAAATAAAATATTTTAAACCGAATAAGCTAACCACCAATTTGAGTTAGTGAAAATATTATTATGAAATAGAAAAAAATACAAATAACAAATAGATAAATTAATAAATAATAATAAAAATATAAAAAAGGAAATAATAAATTTTAATTAATAAGTAACAATGAATATAATATTGATTATTTTAATTATTAATTAATTAATTATCTACTAATTATTAAATAAAAAAACAAATAATTGAATAAGCAAATAATTAATAAATAACCCAATAAATTGAAATTAAGTTAATTCAGATTAAGAGAAAAAAGTGAAAATTAATCAACTGATAAAAGTATTTATAACGATTGCTTTTATTCTTAAGTAGTGTCAAAGTTAATTTTCCGAAGGAAACAACAAATACCATCAAAGCTGTTGGATCAAAGTGGTTAGCTCAAGCCAAGACCAGATTGAAGAGGGAAAAGTAAGCAGTATAATGTTATGTTTTTAACATAAAATGATTAATATCTGGAATTTTGAAGAGAAATTTAAAATAGTTTCATAACAATCTGCTCTCTAAATTTGAATTAATAAGAAATAACTAAATTGATAGCAAAAAGTGAGTCACTGATTCAATTAGTAAGATTTCTACTAATCATTTAGTTAAAAATAACTAATTATTAGTTAAGTTCATTTTTAGGTTATGTTAAATTAACTAAAATTTTAGTAGAAATTATAGTAAATAATTCAATTAGTACAATTTGACTAATTTTTTGGTTATTTTTTTACAACTAATTAATTATTTTTTAATAATTGCTGAAGCAAAAAGTGCGCGAGGAGTTTACTAATAATTAAATTTCAAGAAAGTGACCCGAGAGCAAAGAATTTTTTTTTGAATTTGTTACCGTTATTCTGAAGTCATATATAATATTGATTTTTCTTTTAACAGCGAAAAGAAAAATTCTGGAGGTAGTGATTCAGAAGGAGACAATGTTGAAAATGAACCTCCTGTAGATGACGCTCATGAAAGTGAAAGCAATAGAGCAGATGCTGATGACGAGGAAGACAATTATTGATTTTTGAAAAACATTTTTTTATATATTCTTTTTAATATTATTACCATTAATATTATTATTACAATTATTCATATTGTAATTGTCTTCTCAAAAATAATAATTAAATTAGTTTCAAATACATTCCATTGTTTTGCTGAATAATTTCTTTTCCACATTACTTACTTTTTGCTTTTTCTTGAAATTCATATTTTTCATTTCTAACTTTTTTTTGGAGTATTTTTGAAATTTGATTCAAATAGTGCATAATTTAGTTTTGGAATGTTAGTGGAATGTTACGTCGAAATATTTATGTAATACTCAAAATAACGTTTTAGCAACACTATTTGAAAATTTTCTTACAATCTTAAATTTGCGAATATTTCTTTATAATATTTCTCGAATGTTACATTGCAATGCTTATTAACTCGGACATAGCAATTTTTCCGTAACATTGTTGCAATGTTATGTTAGAATATTCCGATTGTTGCAATAAAATGTTGTAGCAATGTTGCTGCAATATTATGTGTTATGTGGGAAATTGATTTAAAGTTTTGTAGATGTAGTTGATTTATTTTTAATCTATTTAAAAATGACTTATTACTACAAGTTAAATCACGCCTGTTGTCATAATTGAAATATAAAAAAAATTTTGCCTTGTGTGGTAGAAAATTTGTTTGCAAAGACGGTAATTTAGAAACTTTTTTCATCACAGTAAACCAAGAAAAGCTGATCAAAACTTATTAGAATAGAAATTTTTCTTTAAATAATTCAAAATTTTGTATCGAGCATGTGTATAAATTGTCAAACAATATTATCTGAACTTATCAAAGGCAATTCTATCGTTGGAAATTTTAAATTACTTAAAGAAAAACTTTTATTCATAAAAGTTTGGAAGATCTTTTTATGACTTTCTGCGAAGAAAAAAGTTTTGAAATTACCGTCTTTGCAAACAATTTTTTTACCACATAAGGTACAAACTTTCTATTTTAATCATGACAAAACATGTGATTAAAAATAAATCAACTACATCTACAAAACTTTTAACTAATTTTAGCCTACTTGTTATCATTTATTTTCTTACACGATACAAATACAAATTCCAATAGCAGTAACTAATGTTGCGTATATTAAAAAGAATAAGAAGTGATAGAAAATTTGGATAATCTAATGTTTGCATCTGCGGTGTTCTAGGGAAAATACTCTCTTATTATTTTTGTTGACAGTGCGGATTTAAAATTACAATATTGATCATCCAACTTATATTCCCAAAAATTAAAGTTATGTATTATTATTATTTTTACATTTAATAAGTATAAAAAAATTGCACTAGTAATTTCAACTGATCTGCACATCGTTATGAAGCAATTTTTCATTATAATGCATAAAAAGTCATGCAGGAGGATCGGTTACGATTTTGAATCTTTGAAATTTTGTTTATTTAGTGTCCAGAGATTCAAAATATATGAGTTTTTTTCGGCATCGGGGACCAACTTTTTCTTCGTTAAAGATAAGTGTGTATGAATCAATATAATGAAATTACTATTATTTGAAAATAATTAATAAATTTGTAGTAACAAGATAACTTTGAAAATTATACCTTGAAACTTTCGAATTATTTTTTCTCCACACTTTCATTCTTCTATCAATTTCATCATTTCACTTTGATTACAATCCATCATAAAAACTTTAAATAAAAAACACGTATTGTCGGGAAAGTTTTGGAAGAAAAATTTAGTAGTTTAATATTTTTATCTGTACTTACTGTTATATTATTTCATTTCTTGACATAAATTCCGTTATACATTTGTCAACGATTTTCTACACGTGTGAAACACAGAGATTTTAGGTTATAGTTTTTCGAGTTGAATATATCAGTGCGGCGTGACTTTTGCGCAACCCGTGCGGAAACTTCCAACTGGCGCGGATACCAGACAGTACCGACGTCGGTATGACTGTACTGGCTGGGATCCGCCTGCCAACCGGCTCGGTACAGGCATTATACCGAAAAGTGACTTGTCCAGGAGCGCGCTGGCAACCGGCTCGGTACAGCCATTCCTACCGCCCGGGAATTGGCAGTAAGGAGTCGATGTATTAAGAATTCAACCGGATGGGAACTGGCATTGCTCCGACTGCGGATTTTCGTTCTATAGATTTGAAACGGGCTGGGTACTATAATTCAACCGGCTGGGTGCTGGCATTCTACTGCCTGACACCCACCTTGGATCAAAAATTATTTAAATGATATTTTCAATAAATAAAAATAAAAAAATATTAATTAATTGCAAAAGACACAATTTAATCAGAATTTATCAATAGTTCACTTTACACATTATTAAATACACTTATTGATATTTTTTATTATGTACACATTTGAAAAATCCTATTGCTTGGGGATTCGAACAATTCCTTTATTTCAGAAATCTCTGTAATTAAAATGTCTCTTTAATGATTTTCTCTATAATAATTTATTAAACATTTTAGTTCCATCTAGTTAATTTCAATATTCAAGATATTATTTAGGATCAACAACACTAATTACTATAATAAAAACTATTTCTCGACTTAAATATCAGTGTATTTACGTGTGAACAACCTGAACTAACAACAATATAAAAACCCAAACATAAATACATTAATAAGGACATCTGTGTGCAAAAATAAGACTCTAATATAATTTGTTAATTCTGATTAATATCATACTTAATATGTCTTACAATTTCTTTTATAAAGTATTGCAGGTAATGTTGTTAAAAGTCGTACAGAATTATATTAAACTTTTCCTATCCACAAAAAATCCTTATGCAAAACAATGTGCAATACCACTCTTTCTAGGTGACTGACTCAAGGAGAAGCTTTTTATTTGTACCAGTACAAGGGCAATATTAGCAGGGTTTCCAGGTGTCAGGGAATTTAATTAAAAGCCTTAGAACTTTTTAAAAATTTCCAAAAATGAATATTTTAAATTTTTCGGTGCAATTGCACCGAAAATCCCTGGCGGATCTCGAAATCGGAATGTACGCTGAATTCGTTGTACATTCGTTACACATTGGTTAAACATTTAGTTGGAGTGAAAATTGTGTAGAAACTGAGTGGAAACTGTGGAAAAGTGTAATTGAATTGAATAATAAAAGTATTTAGTGATAGATTTGTGCTGTATTTGTGATAAATTAACGTGTTATTATTAAATAAATAAAGTTTAAAGTGTAAAATGTTCGCGTAAGTGAGTTTGACAGGCTAGGAAATTTTCTAGTGACATCCAAATTGATAGTCGATAAAGAAGTTGAGTCGCCGACTTTGCACGGTAGGTGGCAGCATTCATACTTTCTCCTTTTTAAAAATTCTCTTTTTTAATTGTAAATAGAAAAATTAATTAATAAGTTATATAGTTTCTATGTTGTCATTTTTTTTAACAATTGAATTTTTGAAGATTCTTTAATGAGATAAATTAAACTTGTATAATTGATGCAAATTGTTGTTTTTAAATTAAATTAATTTAATCATAATTTTAATAAAGAAAACTTTTTTATCTTTCTTTATTTTATTATTATTTATTTTTAATATAAATGTAATTAAAAGAAAAGATTTATTTAAAAGTATTTTAAAAACAACAATTTGCATCGATTATACAAGTTTAATTTATCTCATTAAAGAATCTTCAAAAATTCAATTGTTAAAAAAAATGACAACATAGAAACTATATAACTTATTAATTAATTAATTTTTCTATTTACAATTAAAAAAGAGAACTTTTAAAAAGGAGAAAGTATGAATGCTGCCACCTACCGTGCAAAGTCGGCGGCCCAACTTCTTTATCGACTATCAATTTGGATGTCACTAGAAAATTTCCTAGCCTGTCAAACTCACTTACGCGAACATTTTACACTTTAAACTTTATTTATTTAATAATAACACGTTAATTTATCACAAATACAGCATAAATCTATCACTAAATACTTTTATTATTCAATTCAATTACACTTTTCCACAGTTTCCACTCAGTTTCTACACAATTTTCACTCCAATTAAATGTTTAACCAATGTGTAACGAATGTACAACGAATTCAGCGTACATTCCGATTTCGAGATCCGCCAGGGAAGACAAACTTTGCAATAAGAGTAAATAAAATGTTTTTTATTATCTTAAAAATACTTTAATATCTGATACTTTTTATTCTTTGAATATTAAATATTTCTTACAGAAAAGTAAGAAGAAGCTCAGGAAAAATTCACGAGAATTTTTTTTTGTACTTCTTGCTGGACACCATGATTATTGGCGATTCAAACAGCTACACTAGCGCCACAGTTGAACTAATTTAGGCGTGACTCGCTCTGTAGCACTCCATGTGTTTTAAATTATTTTTTTTTATTTAACGCTTAAAAATAATTTTACAAACGCAATAAAAATATCAGAATAATTAAATAATTTGAAATAAACTGTCAAAACAGAGACTGCTTTAGAGCGAGTCACGCCTAAATTAGTTCAACTGTGGCGCTAGTGTAGCTGTTTGAATCGCCAATAGATGATTAGTATACTACTTTTTTTATTTTTATTATTTTGCATTTGTTGCGCATTGTATTGTTTGGAAAATTTTTTTTTCTTTTGTTGAATTAAGAAAATTATAATTTAAAAGTTTTAAAAAAATTTTAATGTCGTTTATTTTTATTATGTATGAAATTTTTTTTAATAGGTCATTATGTTTTTTATTTTTGACGGGCATAAATACAAGAAAGACGAAAGATGTCATCAGTATGAAATATATAGGTAATAATATAGAAATAATCTACAATCTTAAAGAATTAACAAATAAAAATTTTAAATTTGATTTTATTTTATGATTTGGGCTTAATAAAAAATGGATTTTGAAATTTCTTCAAGACATTTGTAATGAAAACTCAAATTATCTGTCAGTAAGATTTCCATCTGACAAGGTTTTTACTTTGCATTTAAAAAATAGTCTATACTCATAGAAGGACATTGTCAGTTTTCATATAAATTACTCTATTTTATTAAATTATTCTTATTTAAAATAACTGACAATTGAATAATGTTCTATAAATTCAAAATAATAATTTATTTAAAATGAAGTGAATTCTCGTTTTATGTTTTAGATTTAATTATTTTTTAGATATGAAAATTCATTATGACTAACATTTGAGATAGAATAATTGAACTATTTTAAAATTGCAGCATCTTAATAATAACATGAATTATTTTATTAATTTGTTTAAGTTAAATAAAGAATTTAACATTAAAATTTTATTTACTTTTATCCACTTTATTAAAAATATAATCATAGAATTTTTATGTATAAAAAACTCATAATCTTCAAGTAAATTTAGATTTTTTTAACAATAGCAGCCTGTTCAAAATTTACTAGAATTAAATTCACATTCTGTTTATTTTCTAATTTCAAGTTAAATTCCATATTTTCTTCTCCTTGCCTACAGAGATAAAGATTCCTTTTCTCCCTTTAAAATTTGTATTTCTCTGTCTATCTAAATTCTCGGCCTTGTGAGACCTTCTTGCTAATAGTTAGTAAGCGTCGAGGTTCCGAAGTAACTACTTCATAAAATATGTACTTTGTTTAAAATAAACTCAGTTATAATTGTTAAAGTTATAATTACAGTGTCAAATTATTTACAGTCCACTAATCCTTTTACCGGCATTTATATCGCGAGAATATATTAATGTTAACTGATGCAACTCGTGAACACAGCCAGTTGGAGTTTGATAGTTGTTTCAATATTCCATAGGAAGTTATTGCCTCATTTACTTTTACAATTATATATTGCCTTAATAAGAGGGGAAATAACTAAAAAATTTGGTGTACAACTACTAGATACTTCAAAATAATTCACGATACTGCAGATTATTTAATTTAATAATTCGAGTTAATTCAAAGTAATTCAGATTATTCAGGATAATTCATTTATACTACAAGTTAATCCAAGATAATTCAGGATAATTCAACATAAGTGTACATTTTAATACGCAAGTTATTTTTTCCTCGCCTGAGTATTATATTAGTAAACATACACTTGTGGCCAGATATACCTACACATTTTTGTCCTTTTTTTTGAAAACGAAAAAAGAATAAAAGGACATTAGGAAAGGACAAATGTTTAAGCATATCTGACTACGAGTGTACATTGAAGTTAAATTTTTTTTACATAGATGTGTTTCTCGAACCAATAAAAATGGCAACGGTTGTAAAGGGGTTTTAAAAAAAATAGATGGAATTAATATATTGGCACAAGAACATTCATGTTCGCTAAAAGAATATTTAATTATTAATGAAGTAGGCAAAAAAATTATAAAGCTGTGTATAAACAGAATAGATGTTACACTTATTGACATCTTTAATTACGTGTGTCGAAAGTAAGTTATAAAGGCAAAATGAATTGATTAGGGTTAAATAAGAAACGATCGAATTAAGCAGCTTAAAAAGAAAATTTAAATTTACGTCTCACAGTGGGCTGTATAATAGGAAAAAGCGGACATTTGTTAAAAATAATAATTGTTTTACATTACAACTTGATCTTACATTATTATTCTATAGATTTGAAATAACCAAAAAATTGATTAAAAGAAAGAGAATGAATAATTTTTTATTTTCAAGAATGAGTCAAATTAGTACGAAATGATATTTATGTTAATTCGATAAATTTTAAATTTCAAAAATTTGATGATCTTTATCTTAAAAATAAATTTTCGTATTCTAAATCGAATCCAGAACCATAAACGAACACGTGATAGGTTATTGGTTCCATTTTTGAAATTAAAAAAAAATCTCTCTTAAATTTGTTTTAAATATATTCAAATAAACCATTTAATAATGTTATTTTGAATTTATCACTCGGCAGTCACGGTGCGCCAGAAGGTGGTTTAAATAAAAATGAATTGGCACTTAAAAATTCTTTTTGATTATGATTCTTAGATGAATAACAAACATTTCTCAATAGCTTTTAAAATCAGTTTACGTGCCCGATTTAAATAAAATTGAGTTTTTATATAAAAACAGTGTTTTATGGGGAATCAGAATTTATTTAATCTAATAAATAGTGTAATAAATGATAAAATAATTACTTATTTTCAATTTTACATATAAATAATTATATTGCTGTAGTGTTCGTGTCCAATTTTAAAAAATTAAATTATAATGTTAAAAGAACGATTTTAAGAGAGACAAAATTTATTTAAGAGAGTCGAATGGTCTCTGAAATTTTTTGGCAAGAAGAGACCTTTAATTATTTCTCTATAAAAACGGCACTAAACGTGAAAATGATAAACATTGATTTTAAAATACTCTCTTCTCGAAAGACGGACACTTTTTACAAAAGCAGCTACAGATCCTTATCTTATATAAATTTCCTAAATCCTAAAGATTATACGAATCCATACAAAAACACGATTGCAAAACGAAAAGTAATATAATGACAGGTACAATACCTCCTGCCGCCGTCAGATGGCAGCAGCATGCAGTGCGCACAAAGTCGCAGCTGTTATAAGATTACTTTTCTACTTTTTGTTTTGTAACCATTTTTTTCTATGGATTCGTACAGTCTTTTGGATTTATGAAATTTATAAGATGAGGATTTTGGCTGATTTTGTTAAAAGTGTTTCTGTTTGGAGAAAAAAGTATTTTAAAATCAATACTATTTCACGTTTAGAGTGATAATTAAAGCTCTCTTCTTTCCAAAGAATTTTAGATACCGTTCGACACTCTTAATGCATCCCAGTCGAAAATCCTACGCTATGTTAAGCTGAACAAAAAGTTGTTTTGAAGTATTGAGATAACCATTAGAGAATTGTGAGACAGTAGATAACTAGCTATAGAAAACTTTCAGGAAGCCTGTTATGGCCGATTTTTCGCTTCCACGGAAAGCTTGAAAATAACAAATTTTGTACGTTTTAAACAAAAAAAAAGAAAGCGTTCAGGTGGCGAAAATTAAATGAAGCGTCATGGATGTTTCAGGAAACAGCGGAAAAATGACAATGATCAAAAATTAAATTTAACCTTTCTTTCCATCTTTATTTATCTCGTAAAAATATTGTTGTCAACCAAAATTTGTAAATAAAAATACGCTGTTAAATTCATTTTCATAAATTATGAAATTCTAAAAGAATAAAGAATATATTATTTATAAAAAATATTAATAAATATCAAGTATAAAAATAATAATCTTTTTTTTAAATATTAAATATTTTGTCTTTTTTTTAAGAAATTGTATTCATTATTCAATATAAAAAGTTTTCACCGTGTTCGTATTCCTAACCCCAAATTTTGCTCAAGTTATATATAATTTTTTTCGTATATAATTTAAGTGTTTAAAAATAAACGTTTTCTTTGAAAAATAATTTTTATATAATATATAAAGAATAATTATTAATTGTATAAAACGGATTTAAAAATTACTATAGAATTTTTATGATTTTTCGATATAGTTTAATTTAATGAAATTATTCTAGTTTTCAGAAAGTGTAAAAAAGGTAATTAAATTACATATTAATTTGCAACTTGTGAAAAGCAAATAGAATTGCTTTCTTACACATTAAACCAGGCATAAGGTATAAAGCATTCACCAAGCAAACTGGTAGACCTTTTGCTAGAAGCTGTCCACAGATATTCAACAAGCTGTAGAAAAAGCTTCCCGTTAATAAGTCAGAAAGCAAATATCACAGAATTTTAGGTCTAATGTATAAATAGTTGCCATGAAGCTTTTAAAACCTTCATAACAGTTACCTGAAGGCCATGTGAACCCTTCAGGGAAACTTACGATTTTCGACTGGGATAAATATAAAAACGAAACAAGAAAAGAACTTCATTGTTAATAAATTTATATGAACCCAAATCTAAAACATCTATTACACCGTCCGACAAGATTTTTCACACACGAAAAAATCAATGATTTTCAGAAACTAGGACCAAAAAAAAGATACCCGTGTCTGGCCGTTTTGCTAGATCAGGTCATTTTTTGCTTTTAGGGGTAAAAACAACCCTTAAATGAAAGGTGATAGGAAATCTTGTACAAATTAATAATTTTCTATGAAACCTTGTATCTCGGGGTTTTCCGGGTCGCTGATTACGAATCTGATGTCAGATTTTCAAAATTCAAAATGGCGGATCCAATATGGCGGTCGAAATTTATAAATAATAATTATTTTTTATAAAACTTGGTATCTAGGGGTTTTTAAGGTCGCTGAGTACGAATCTGAAGTCAGATTTTTAAAATTCAAAATGGCAGATTCAATATGGCGTTTCAAATTTATAAAAGTTTGTCGAATTCACTTGAAACTTGTTACTTGATGGTTTTTGGAGTTGCTGATTACAAATTTGATGTCGGGTTTTCAAAATTCAAAATGGTGGATCCAATATGGTGGTCGAAATTTATAAATGTTATTAATTTTTTATAAAACTTCGTATCTCTGGGTTTTTGGGATCGCTGAGTACGCATCTGATTTTTAAAATTCAAAATAGATCTAATAATGTGAAAGATTAGAAAACAATATTTAAAAAATAAAAATTTCCACATATGTGTTTTTTGTATATTGGACAAAGTTAAAACAAATGACAGTTGTTTATATGTTCGTTTTCAGTTGCATAGTTACGGAAAATAGTACATAAAGCAAATGACAATTGTAGACTTTTTTACTTTGCACAGCAGTTTTAAACAATCACTTCACATCTTTAAATTCATCTTACTTGAGCTTATTACTGTTATCTAATAAAAATATTCTTACTTACTACAAAGCCTGTTTTGTCATTAAAAAGTGTCCAATATACAAAAAACACATATGTGGAAATTTTTATTTTTTTTTATTTTTTTCTAATCTTCTACATTATTAGATCTATTTTGAATTTTAAAAATCTACCTTCAGATGCGTACTCAGCGACCTTAAAAACCCCTAGATACCAAGTTTTGTAAAAAATAATTAATATTTATAAATTTCGATCGTCATATTGAATCCGCCATTTTGAATTTTAAAAATCTGACATCAGATTCGTAATCAGCGACCCTGAAAACCCTGAGATACCAGGTTTCATAAAAAATTATTAATTTGTACAAGATTTCCTATCACCTTTCATTTAAAGGTTGTTATTACCCCTAAAAGCAAAAAATGACCGTCGAGGGGATTATATTAGAATTACTGGAAGTAACGTGTTTCCTCTGAAGTTTCTTGCATCAAAATGGCTCGAAAACGTCCCAGTAGTAACAAGAGTTCGAAGTATTCTGCCGAATATAATCAAGTACGTCGAAGAGGTAAAAGGAAGACCTAAAAGACTTCAACCAAGCTGCAAAAGCTTTAAAATCGTTGTTGAAGCTGTTAACGATAATATGCTTCCAGCCAAATTGGAATTTTTTGAAAATTTAGCCGAATGCGTTACTCCATTTTTAACTGAATTTCAGTCAGATGCTCCTCTTGCTCCATTTCTGTACACTTCTCTTTCTCAAATGGTCAGAAATGCAATGACTAGGATTGTGAAAAAGGATATTTTGGATGAAAAAAGCCTTTATGACATTGATGTAATGGACGCTAGTAATCTTTTAACAGCTAAAGATATCGATTTGGGTTTTGAAACAGGAAAGGCTATATCGATTTGTAAAAATAAAACCCAAAAAGATGTACTTCAATTCCGCCAACAGTGTAGAACGGCCTTACAGTTTTTTGTATCGAAGCTTATGGAACGATCGCCACTTAAATTTACACTCACAAAAAATATCATGTGCTTAAATCCGGAAGTTATAGCGGCTGATTGTAATGGCACAATATTCGTTTATTTAAAACGCACTCTTGGAAAACTTGTAGAGTCGAACCTTTTAACTGGAAAAGTCGCTGATAAAGTTAAAGCAGAATATACTGATTTCTGTAGTTCACAGTACATAAAAACAAAGATGAAAAATTATTGTCGTTATGAAATGCGTTTAGATGATTTTTGGATGTCATTATTAGATAAGCGTTCTCAGTTTGAAAACTTAGCACATTTCGTTAAAATGATTCTCATCTTATCGCATGGAAATGCATTTTTGGAAAGAGGCTTCTCTGTAAATAAAGAGATTATTACTGTGAATCAAAGTGAAAAATCATTAATTGCTCAACGTATTATTTTTGATTCTGTTACATCGAAAGGTGGTGTTAAAAATATTGACATAAGTAAACAAATGTTACACGCTGTAAAGAATGCACATGGCAAATATATTGAAGCCCTTGCAGAAGAAAAGAAAACCAAAGAAGTAGAAAAGAGAGCAAGAGATGAAAAAAAAGTTAAGCAACGCGAAATTGAAGAATGCCAAAAAACGAAAGCTGGACAAAGAAAGAGAAGTCCTTCAGTCGGAAATTGAAACCAAAAAAAAAAGTTAAAATAAAATTTTTGAATTTTGCAGATTTTAATTATTATTAGTTTTATTGTGTTTCTATTTTAAAAGAATATACGGTATAAATAAATAAAATTGTAATATTTTAATATTTTTTAATAAAATGACACATTTCTTAAATAAAACTGTAGCAATCCAATTAATTTGTTATCATACACTCCTTTTTTATGAGAATATGTAAAATTAACGTATAATATATGCAGAAAAATATTCGGGAATTTCATTCCATGTCTTCGCTGGACACCCTGTTTTTCTATTTTTGCATATGTATTTTCCCCACATTAAAAGTAGTATTATTACTAAAGATTTTGAAAGGAAAATTGCCGTCGCTGGAAAATTTTTTTTTCGACTTTTTACAATGTAACCCAACCGATAACACTCTATTGTGGGATTATGAAGGACTGGACTGTAGTCCAAGAAAGGAATATGTGTCTGATGGCGAAAACAACCAGGAGCATCTGAATTATCTACAGTCAATTGACCCGATAACCGAAATGGAAGATGAACTCCCAGACAGGATAAATAAATTTCTGGAAAACTATCATCACAGGCGCTCAAATTCCCTAATTGGGAACCCTCTATCTCTACAGGGTGAGAACTCACTCATGGTTCCAGGATCACCAAGAGATACGCCCCTGACTACAAAACCACCCGTAGAAATAGGAAGCATAGTTAGGTTCAAGGACACCCCGGAAGTATTCGAAGAGCTTGACTACAATCAAATATTTCCAACTGGGTTTCAAATCCCTACACCAAAATTGTCCAACATCCCAAATCCGCAATCTACCCCATTTTTCAAAACTAGAGACCATGAGGCGGTGCAGGAACAGGCAGGAAACAACAGACTATTAAAAATGATGCCCCGGAAATTGCAACCAAAGAAAAATAACACTAAAGTGAAGTGTGCGCCTTTATTGAATTCTTTCATAAACTTTCAGGCCCCTCATTGCGATCCCCCCTCATACTCTGACCCTGAATCTTCAAATGACGAAGAGAAGGCGTCGCTAGAGTTAAAGCCTTCACCCATGAGTATAACCCCCCCCCCATTGTTGTGAATCAGTGAACCCAGACCCTGACATATGAGCGAGATAACATGGCTCACTTTATTTCCGAGGATTGTGAACCGATAGACTCAATCTCTAAACTTTTAATCACCACCGAAAAAATCGATTTTCAGGACATTCGGGACAACAAACCTTTAAAAGGACAAATTTATATTACCCCGTGCGGCAAATACAAGGTATATTCCATGGTAATAAAAAGACGTCATTTTGATGAAATTTGCTGGAAAGATGTAATCGCGGGGTTAAAAAATTTGCGAATCGCCCTCGAGACCGACAATGAGAGGTCTTGTCGGATAGCCAATTCCGGCGACCTATTAGGTGCCCTTCCTTAACCCAAAATGTCAGAACTTGTATCAGGAATTTTCCGCGGTGGTGATATAACCATTACTCTCTGACACGGGAAAATAGAAGTACCCCCCACCGAGCTACACCATAAAATAATTACCGAATTCCATTCTAGCTTGATAGGAGGTCACAAAGTGATTACAAAGACATATCGCAGGATCCGTGAACGGTATTGCTGGCCCAGAATGCGCGATGAGGATACACAGTTTATAAGAGGCTGCAAAAGTTGCTTTGAAAATAAGCTCGTCAGGGCACGTACTAGAGAACCCATGTTGATCACCGACACGCCAGCCTTACCTTTTGACAAGGTATCACTAGATACGGTAGGAAAATTGCGAACTACTTTGAATAGTAACCGGCATATTCTTACGATGCAAGATAATTTTAGTAAATACTGCATCGCCCTCCCTATTCCAAATATCGAAACAAAAACCATTGCTCACGCAGTAGCAACACACTTATTTTGCGTATATGGAGCACCCAAATGCGTGCTCACGAATAGAGGTCCGAGCTTTATAAGTTCCTTGATGCGAAGGTTAGAGAAACTTTTTGGCGTCAAGCAGCTTACAACATCATGCTATCGACCACAGACAAACGGATAATTGGAAAGAAGCCACATCGAGCTGACGGATTATATTAAGCATTATGCAAGGGATTTCGACGACTGGGATCGTCTTCTCCCATTTGCCATGATTAACTATAACACGTCGGTTTATGAAGCCACAAACTTTACTCCGTTCGAACTTGTGTTCGGTCACTTGGTGCGAATTCCGAGCTCCTTACCGCAAGGTCCCGAACTTGAAACTTACGGGTCCTACTTAAAAGATCTTATAACTTGAATGAACGAGCTACAGAATATGGCAGACAAATGATCAAAGCGAAACAGAGATCGAAAATTAATTACGACACAAAAACACGCCCTCTAGACGCTAAGATAGGTGACCAAGTTTACGTTTACAAGGAAGTTAAAAGAAACAAATTTGACAATCGGGCCGATGGTCCGTTCACCATCGTAGGATTCACACAGAACAATAACGTAATCCTTGAAAATGAATTAGGAGAGAGATTTTCCAAGCATAGGGACAAGGTCATGGTTGCCCACTTGTATCAAAGGTTCTCTCCCCCTCTTTGGAAATAAGACGAAAATTAATAATTAAATTTTTAGGGATTGGATGGAAACGACGATGATTGGAATCATGACGACTCTAACTTTGCTATGTTTACTCCTGACCTCCATAGCACTACCAATACAACGAGGACCCAACCAGTTCAACGAGTCCCCCAGTGACGACCGCTACCAGGTCACCCCATTCAGCTCCAGCAGCGGAGCATATTACGAGTATGTCGGCGAGATGAAGCGATCCGTCAGCAATTGAAGAATCACAGTTTTCCTTGACTTTGGACGACAACGTAGATACTTCGATGACCTGCAACTTAGACGGGATAAGCTGATGCAGCAATGCGAACCTGTGAGAGAGTGTTGTAAAACTTTAATAAAACCAAAAAAAAACTCAATGAAGCTCAAGCAAACCTCTCTCATCTAGTCGGCAAGCAAACTCATGTGATGAGATCGCAACTAGACACATTGCATTCGCAGGTTCATCAGCATGGTATATTGCTAGAAAAGGTCCATCAGGACCTGCAATCTTTTCTGGACACAGTATCTTGTGCGAAAATCATCGGTTGAAGGTGCTCGTAGATGTCCCACTCCTAGAAAAGTATAATTATCAGACTTATAGAATGCACCCCCTCCCAACCGTTCAGAGTGCGGTCGGAAATGGAACCGGAAGAGCATATATACATTCGGATTATAATTACCTTGTGATCGATGAAGAGCAGCGAAGTTATGAACCAGAAGTTCATCTGAACATTTCAATGCTATCGCCTATTATATCAAACTATGCTCAATTTTACCAATTGTCGGTACCAGCTCGCTCCTGATTCCTGAATCGACGACAAAGTATTCCACCTTCGAAACCAATTCTAGGACTCTGGATGAACTTGAGCAGGAATTGCAAGAATTCGCACTACGGAGACACGTTCATAATGATCAATTTAAGCTAATTTATGGGTCCTATGGTTGGCTCATTGTGTTGGGTATCATAATCATGTTTTTCTTATGTCGTCAATATTTAAGATCCGGTACGTTTCTCTATTCTAAATGGGTACGAAAAATAAAATCTAACTCTAAAAACCCTAATACAAAATATTCAAAAAGAATAGATGAAGATGTACAACCATGTGAAGAAATTGACGTTTCCAGATGCAGAAATGTTCATTGAAAGAGGCAAAGAAAGAAGATTTCTTTAGGTAATGGCTTTAGATTCAACAACAATAACAACAATACCTTTCGTAAATCTACGATAGAATATATCAAATCTATTGAGCATTTTATTAATTCTTATGACCTTAACTGTGAACTTTCAAATGATATTAGAAATAATGTTATGAAAAATATAAATTCTTTTGAAAACAATTTTCCTCGACATATTAGTGCTAAGGACCGAATTTTTACAAAAAAAACTTAATGACACAAAACTTTTTATAAAAAACAATAATAATGTATTATTCACTGTTGCTGATAAAGGAAATGTTACAGTGGCGTTGAATAAGGATGATTACATTATAAAAACTGAGAATTTATTTTCTGATCTTGAAACATACAAACACATAAAAAAAAGATCCACTTACTAAATTACGCTCAGATACTTATGACATTTTAAAATACTAGAACTGAAATGGTTATTTAAATAAAAAATATAATGAATATTCACTGACACAAACTAATACTAATATTTCAAAATTCTATGGCTTACCAAAAATTCATAAGAAAGACTGTCCATTTAGACCAGTTGTATCTACTATTGGATCACCTACTTATTTTTTTTCTAAGTATCTCTTTAATATTCTAAATGAATCCTTACCGAAACCAAATTCTTATATACGCAATAGTTTTGATTTTATTAAAAAGATTAAAAATTTCAATATTCCTGAAAATCATGTTTTGATTAGTCTAGATGTTAAATCGTTGTTTACAAATGTGGGATCTAAGCACGTGCGTGATTGACATTTCAAAAAACTTAAATATTCCACTTGATGATATACTTGACGCTTGTTCTTTTCTTTTTGACAATATTTTTTTAAGTTTAATGGAAAATTTTATAAACAGATTTATGGGACCCCCATGGGTTCACCAGTTTCAGGATTTTTTGAAGATATGCTCATGGATGACCTTGAGACTTTATGTAGAAATAAACTTTCTTTGAAACCATTGTTTTATTATAGATACGTAGATGATATAATCACGTGCATACCACATAACAAAATTAATGAGATGTTGGACATTTTTAACAGTTATGACGAAAGACTACAATTCACTCATGAAATCGAAACTAATCGGACAATTAATTTCTTAGATGTTCTTATAATCAGAAAAAACAATAATGTTCTTACAGATTGGAATAGCAAACCTACTTTTTTAGAACGAACGATCAATTATGATTCACAACACCCCGATTTCTCAAAAAATTGCTATTATTTATAACTTAATTGACAGAGCCATAAAACTTTCACATGAGACTTTTCATTCAAAAAATATAGATTATGTTAAAAGAGTTTTACTTCGTAATAATTATCCAATTTTTTTTATAGATAAATACATTAAGAAGCGCATTTTCTCAATTAAATCAAATATTCAGAAAAATAACAATTTAAACTCATTTCTATATAAAAAATCACCAAAAGTTTTTTTACCATACAAACAAAATTTATATGAGAGAACTTCTTCTATGCTTAGAAAATATAATATGTTAACTGTTCCAGTAAATAATAGAATTTTGAACCATAATTTGATCAAGAAAGGAAAAGATAAAAATAAAAAATCTGAAAATACCAATGTAGTTTATAGAATTAACTGTATGAATTGTCCTGCTTCTTATGTTGGCGAAACAAAGAGAATGGTGGGAGTAAGGATTAATAAACATAAAAAATCAAAAGTGGGTGTTACGGCAACACATAGAAACTTACTAAAACATGACTTTGACTGGAACAATTTTAATATTCTTGACAATGAATTGTTACACTCTCTTCCTTAACGATAGAAAATATTCACAATACTCATCCTTGTTTGACTATACTGTTATTTGTTTTTCTCTATTTATATTAATTGATTTGAGGTTAACGACCTTAGAATTACATGTTATTGATTGTATTTATTGAATGTTCGATCAGTGTCAAATTATACGTCGTGCCGACAGAAATTTTAAAATTTAACAATTTTAAAAGTTTCCTTATAATTATGTTAATTTTATTTATTTAATTTTCAATGGTAAAGGTTTTTTTAAAATTTATTATTGTTCCTAACAATCTTATACAATAATTGTGAAAAAATATTTATTTTTAATTTTTTTTGTAATAAAATTTTTTTTAGCTTTCTGAAGAGGACGGCTGAGCCGTTGAAAACGTTAAAAATTGAGTTTTTTTTTATTACCTGATTCGGAGTGATCGATATCTTCATACTATTTAAAATTAATTGTTTGGCAATTCCATTTTTGTAATAATTGTAATAAAATATTCAGCACAGGTTTTGTTCATTTAAAAAAAAAAGAAATACATTGAAATATATATATATATATATATACGTAATATTGTGAGTCTAAAAATTCTCGGATAAATTGGAAATTTTAATTTAATTTTTTTTGCATGTAAATAAATTTATTTACTTCAATTTAATCGTTGAAATTTCTTCGGTTCACTGCATGTCTAAAACAATAAGAAAATCTTGCAAAATTATTTGGAATTGGTCTCGGGAAGCTTTTCGTTTAAGTAATCTTACCTACAGAAAAGTAAAATAAAATACATTCTAGTAGTGAAAAATAAAATCCAGGTAAAATCTTAGATAACCAAAATATTCAAATAGGGAATTCATCAGGTTCACTCTAGAGCTTTTCGTAAACTTGTATTAATTGAAAGGAAAATCTATTTGAGCCAGTGCTGGGCCGGTGCTGTGCCGGTAGTGTACTCTAGTATGGTGCTGAGGTTTTGGTCTGGTACCATCATATTGCGATGCTTTTCTTTCCCTTTCTCCCTTCCTTCTCATTTTGTTGAAGTCTACAATGCCGTGCGGACTGGATTTATATTTTAATTACCTAAGGGCCCAAATCTCCCGTGCTATGCTAATGAATTAAATTCGCTGCAGATAGTGACTTCTTTGGTCTGTTCGGCGATGTGAGACTGTGTATTATGACCATATCTACATTACATTGGTGGATTCCTAAGGAATGTATGTGTGTGTATCCCTGCGTGCGTATTAGGTTTCGAAGCACCATAGATATTTTTCCCTCTACCTTATTACTAATCTTGACCTGGAGCTATGAAAGTCATTTTTCGAATTTTCTTTTCTGCCGAATTGTGTAATGGTTATTCAATTATTTTATGATCGATTAAGATAAAACTCTTTACAGTTATTTAAACAATTTCTTCTAATTCAATTAATTGAAAACCTTAATCAAAACAAAGAGATTTCTTATGTTCCTTCTTTCAAGTAACCAATTGGAATTCTTCGAAAACAACATAATTCTGAAGATTCGATTTTTTTTCTTCTCTTTTTCTCCTATTTTTGTTTTTATATAAAGAATTCAATAATACTCCCTAACAATTTCGGCCCATTCAAAATAACCACAGAACTCGTTATTAACTCAGTTAATTATAATCACAATAGAACAAAAAAAACCCTGATCTCAAATTGAGTACAAAATTTATACTCGATTTGATACGCATCAAAAATGAGACTGGTTGTCTCATTTCGAATTTTAAGTTAAAAGTATCAAAATGAAATAGGTAAATTTCATTTTGAGAAAAAGGAAAATGGAAAAATATTGCGAAATAAGGAATAAATTTGCACACAGGGAGAGGAGCTGTAGTTAATTCTACTTAACACGTTTGGAGAGCTGAGTGTTCAGTTAGAGTCACAGAACACAGCGCTGTAGATTATTGTTTCAAAGTGGCGTATTGTCCGAGCACAGATTTCTAACCTCAAAATATTTATCCATAAATAAATAGTAAACATTACAATAATTAAAAAATTACAGAACAAATTAAAACTATTTGCGCATATTATTTATAATTTATTTTATATTTTGGATCATTGCAGGAAACAAAAATTGATCTATTCACTCTTAACTTGTTGACATTCGACACTTGAATGACAAATGTTTTATTAAAAATATAATAATTACAAAGACGTAAATGACACGCTAGACTTAATATATTTCATTAAAAAATTGCCTGTAATCACGTAATGAAATTATAAAGGGAATATGTTTTAGGCTAGAAAAATGACAACATGTGTTTGACAACAAAAAAGGTACTGCCAATTTAAATAATAGCAGTAAATTTAAAAACTTGTGAAATTAATAATTATCTAACCTAAATAATAATCCTTTTGGTATTGTTGAAATATTAGAAAAAAATAATTGAAATACAAAATTACTCTGCTAATGATGCCAACCTAGAAATCTGAAATTCCAGCCAGTATAATTTTAAATGACATGTAGTTTGACCCATACTCATTTCAATACCTAAAAGAAAATGAGTTGCAACAAAAATAAGTCTGGGTTTTTTTCCTTTCCTGTGATAAGACACATAAAAAAAATTTTCCTCCCTCCGCTTGATTAATTTATTAAAGAGGAGCCAGGCGACCGTATGTTATTCAAACCGACGTGTTTTTATTCTTTTTCCTTTCCCAAAGGCCAAGGAATTGTGAAGAATAAGTTTTCCAGCACATTATAAAGTTAAGATAGAAAAAAGGGGGGGCAAAAGGAATTTATTAATACACATAAAAACGAATTAACTCACGCGTAACTTTTTTTTAATTTTAATAATAATATTTTAAAACATCAACTCCACTTACCTTTTTGGAGATTCCTTCATGTTGAAAGCATGAATTTCTTGGAGGAGCCTCTCTATTTTTCCACTCAAAATATATTGAATTAGGGTGGGCTTCCTTTGCTGTTGAAGTTTCAACAGGGCCTGCCTATCCTTTTCTTCTTGGAGGGTTTCCTACCTCAATCTCTCGAAAAGGCTCCTTATTCGGGGTTTATTGAGGATTAAGTCGGCCCACTGCAAGGTGATCCGCCCACACTTGGAAATTTTTGACCACTCATTCTATTTTCTTTTCCTTGCGTACACCACCACCACCACTACACTCCTAAATTTCACCCTCGTAAAAAAATCGAAAAAAAACTTTATATTAACAGCGTATACGTGTAGTCACTTTGGAGTCCAGCGGTAAACTAACTTGCAAGTGCAGGCTAATCGCGCCGTACAAAGAAGTCAAAACTCCGTCAAAGCAATCCTATACTCGAGATTAGAGCTACAAGGGTGCTCATGGCAGTTTGAGAGAGAAAATATTGAAACAAAGGAATGTGTGAATAACCAAAATGTAAAAGGAAAAAGAGTTTTCTTTCCCCTTTACTGTTTTAATAAAAAGAAAAAAAACACACACACACATTTGTAACAAGTCTTGAAGCGAAATAGTGCGATTCTACCGCATTTGATAAGACGATGATAAAATTGACTATGAATTTACCTTTTATGCAATTTTACCTTATTTTGGATTAACCTACCATTTCTTTTATTATTTTAAATTCGATATTATGAAGCCTACACTGTAAAAGGGACCAATGTTGAGTTACAATCGGGTTGTAATTAAAATTTTTCCTTATGTGGTTAGTTTTATATCGATATACCCAACAAAAATTTTATATAGTGATTCCATTAGACCCATTTTAATATCGATTAATTTTTTATTTATTTTTAATGGATTTTTACGTCGGGGCACATTACTGTTCTTCTTTTTGCTTTTGGTGTGGGTGCTTCTGAACCCAATATTTGAATAGTTTCCGAGATGCTAGCCCCCAGCAAACACTGATACGTAACTGTTACGTAACAGAAGGCAGCTTGTGATTTTGTTTGTTTGTAACATGTGAGTCGCAGGTTAAGAAAAATGTCTACCATTTCTTAGTCTCCGTCCCAGTCGAAAATCCTACGCTATGTTAAGCTGAACAAAAAGTTGTTTTGAAGTATTGAGATAACAATTAGAGAATTGTGAGACAGTAGATAACTAGCTATAGAAAACTTTCAGGAAGCCTGTTATGGCCGATTTTTCGCTTCCACGGAAAGCTTGAAAATAACAAATTTTGTACGTTTTAAACAAAGCATTCAAGTAGCTTTAAGAGAGTTATCAAAGAGTTGCAGGATTTTGCATATATAAAAAGAAAGCGTTCAGGTGGCGAAAATTAAATGAAGCGTCATGGATGTTTCAGGAAACAGAGGAAAAATGACAATGATCAAAAATTAAATTTAACCTTTCTTTCCATCTTTATTTATCTCGTAAAAATATGATGTATTAGATTATTATATTTAAATATTGAAGAATTAAAGAAAAATTATTTACGTCAGACTCGGTATTTCCACAGTCTTTTTAAAAGGGTACAATTGTTTTATAAAATATCTATTAGTGATATTAAATACTTTTTTTTAAATTAATTATTATCTTCTTTCAATTAAAAGTTAGTTGTCAATTAATTTTCTATAGTGAAATTACACAATTAATATTGATTAATAACACAGGCACACAAAAAAAAAAAAGTCAGGTCCCAAAAAGCACAACCCCATATTCCTATGTTTTTGGGGTCGCTGAAACCGAATATGACCATGAAAAATTTTTTTGCCGACCCATTTTCCCGCAACCACCCCCTTGCACCTACTCACGGGGGTTGGAGTTTCAAATTAAAAAAAAAGTCAAGTTCGGTGTCTAATCCTACGTTTTTTGGGGCGCTGAAACCGAAAAACGCCACCAAAAACAAATTCTTTACCCCCTTAACCCCCTACAACCCTCTGGGAGGGGGTTAAAATTTTAAATTTCACAAAAAGTCAAGTTTGGTGTCTAATCCTACGTTTTTTGGGGCGCTGAAATCAAAAAACGCCACCAAAAACAAATTCTTTACCCCCTTAACCCCCTACAACCCTCTGGGAGGGGGTTAAAATTTTAAATTTCACAAAAAGTCAAGTTCGGTGTCTAATCCTACGTTTTTTGGGGCGCTGAAATCAAAAAACACCACCAAAAACAAATTCTTTACCCCCTTAACCCCCTACAACCCCTGGGAGGGGGTTGGAATTTCATTTTTCACGAAAAGTCGAGTACGGTGTCTAATCCTATGTTTTTTGGGTCGCTGAAACCGAAAAACATCACCAAAAATAAAGTTTTCTAGAAAGTTACCTATGATTACACAAATACGCACCTACAAAGTCTTAAGGAAAATTATTTTTCTACACTTAGCGCCGTGAAAAATGATATTCCAACCCCCTCCCAGGGGTTCTAGCGGGTTAAGGGGGTAAAGAATTTGTTTTTGGTGGTGTTTTTTTATTTCAGCGCCCCAAGAAACGTAGGATTAGACACCGAACTTGACTTTTTGTGAAATTTAAAATTTTAACCCCCTCCCAGAGGGTTGTAGGGGGTTAAGGGGGTAAAGAATTTGTTTTTGGTGGCGTTTTTTGATTTCAGCGCCCCAAAAAACGTAGGATTAGACACCAAACTTGACTTTTTGTGAAATTTAAAATTTTAACCCCCTCCCAGAGGGTTGTAGGGGGTTAAGGGGGTAAAGAATTTGTTTTTGGTGGCGTTTTTCGGTTTCAGCGCCCCAAAAAACGTAGGATTAGACACCGAACTTGACTTTTTTTTTAATTTGAAACTCCAACCCCCGTGAGTAGGTGCAAGGGGGTGGTTGCGGGAAAATGGGTCGGCAAAAAAATTTTTCATGGTCATATTCGGTTTCAGCGACCCCAAGAACATAGGAATATGGGGTTGTGCTTTTTGGGACCTGACTTTTTTTTTTTTTTGTGTGCCTGTGTAATTTAATGTTTCATGTAGAATACTTTTAAAAATTTGTAAATAAAAATACGCTGTTAAATTCATTTTCATAAATTATGAAATTCTAAAAGAATAAAGAATATATTATTTATAAAAAATATTCATAAATATCAAGTATAAAAATAATAATCTTTTTTTTTAAATATTAAATATTTTGTCTTTTTTTAAGAAATTGTATTCATTATTCAATATAAAAGGTTTTCACCGTGTTCGTATTCCTAACCCCAAATTTTGCTCAAGTTATATATAATTTTTTTCGTATATAATTTAAGTGTTTAAAAATAAACGTTTTCTTTGAAAAATAATTTTTATATAATATATAAAGAATAATTATTAATCGTATAAAACGGATTTACAAATTACTATAGAATTTTTATGATTTTTCGATTTAGTTTAATTTAATGAAATTATTCTAGTTTTCAGGAAGTGTAAAATAGGTAATTAAATTACATATTAATTTGCAACTTGTGAAAAGCAAATAGAATTGCTTTCTTACACATTAAACCAGGCATTAGGAAAGCATTCACCAAGCAAACTGGTAGACCTTTTGCTAGAAGCTGTCCACAGATATTCAACAAGCTGTAGAAAAAGCTTCCCGTTAAGAAGTCAGAAAGCAAATATCACAGAATTTTAGGTCTAATGTATAAATAGTTGCCATGAAGCTTTTGAAACCTTCATAACAGTTACCTGAAGGCCATGTGAACCCTTCAGGGAAACTTACGATTTTCGACTGGGGTGTGCTGTCATAATTCTGTAACATTTACGTAATAGTGTTACACACATGTGAGTAACAATTTTTGCCAATGTTACACACAAGTGAGTAACTCGTTTGTAAAAATATTACAAACAGATAAATAAAAAGTGACTATCAATGTTACATTCATGTGAGAAATATGTGATGAGCAGGTGGGACAAATGTGAAACCCCCAGATCCGTATTAAGTTCACAGGATTAAAGCCTTATTAAGGTGAAAAGTACCAAATTCAAAACAAAAAATTATAACTGCAAGAGTACCACTGAATTTTTTACACAAGATTGTACATTTTATATTTTGCACTTGATACCAATAAAAGTTACAAAATACCAAAAAGTTTCGTTAGTAGATAATAAAGCAAATAAGTATTTATTAGTATTTTAACAAAAATATTTATGGAAAATTAATCATTAATAAGCTCTTCTTCTTAGAAACTGGACAGTTACTAATTAGAAAAATTCACCATAAGTCTAATATGAAAAATATTGGTTTATCACTAAAGACGAAAACATCCGAAATGATATTTAAAACATTATTTTAAATTTTGCAGTCTCTGATCAGAAAATCTGGTCAGAATCGGAATAAGAAATTCTCTTTACAAAATAGTTGCTAAGACTGAGTTGAAATTTCAACCTAGGAGACTTTATTGGTCCCGAATCCTCCAGCTTCCTTAATTTTGAGATCTTATTTACGTAAAACTTTTGATTTAGCAACGGATAAAGAAAAAAATAAACGCCACGCAGCAAAATTAATAATTAAAAAATATATAATAAACTTAATTTCTCTTTTATGAAAAATTGAGGATTTACTTTATTATTCAATATTATTGAGCAACAATGTTAAGAAAGCCATAATTGCAATTTTTTTTGAGAACACTTACCTTTAACTCATTTCGGAGCAATAAATTTGCAATATAATTCAATTTCAGTGATTTTGTTTGACTGATTATATACAAACTTGGAAATCAGTTTCAGTTTTTTAAACATTTTTTTGGTATTTGAAAATAAATTAGATTCCTTGGAGAGATTAAATCTTTTGAGTTAGAAGAAATGTGTTTATTTAAAATAAACATTATTTTATAACAATAAGTTGATAGTTATCCATTTAAACGAGACAATTGTAAACTTTACATGACATACAAAAAATTCGCCATATGAAAACAATGACATATAGATTTTAAACTAAACATTTTGAGGCCTCTAGATCTTACATCACACCTGGAAATACTCTATCGCTCATAGATACAGTGCCGCTCAGCAGATTTTGCCCACCTTTGAGAATTTTACGCTTGGCGAAAAGTTTTATATTTCGGTTGCTAATAAAGATATAATAATGAGTGAGGACTTTTTTGAAAGCTTATATCTTCTACTTTTATGATATCTAAAACAGACATTAAAAAAAAAATTTTTTATTGTTTAATTGCTCAAAATAAAAATCCAAAATTTCCGGTTTTTTTTGTAATTTTAAAATCGCTGCAGTTTTTAAACCAGTCATCACATTTTAATCGTTGATAAGCCATTTGAAAGCTAATTTTATCACCTTTAAAATGATTCCTTGTAAACTTTAATACGATAATTTGTAACAAAGATATGGACAATTGTTTAAAAAAACTGCACTTTTTTTCAACTAGTCATAACTCAAGAACGATTGATTTTTGAAAAAAATTGTTGAGAAGAAAAATGTGCCTTTTTATGTATAGAATTAGAAAAAAAATATTTAGACATAAAAAAAAATTTTTTTTTTTTTGACATATTTTGATTTTTTTTGAAAATCAGCACTTTTTGTAATTAGTAATTTCATTTCATTTTCATTTCATTTATTAACGGGACATGCCCTTTCGTACAAAAGTACTCCTAAATTCTAATAGTTACGTAAGTAACAATACAAAATATAAAATATTAACTAAATCTAGGTAGGCGCTATAATGGTTAAAGTTCAGTATAAGTTTATACAGTAAAGAATAACATAAATCAAATCAAAGGAGAAGATTAATTTTGATAAATTGAATCTGCTTTACCATTATATCAATTAATTTAAAAAATAATTGTTTTTGTTCAATAATACTGATTTTCTCTAAATCACAATGTCTACATTCCTCAAATCACTTTCATAGATAGAAATAGAATAAGTTTATCTCAAGGAAGGGACACAACCTTGGGCACCAAGTGGGGAAATCACTATAGATTCTCCTTACACGCATCTATTTGAACTGTAAGAGTCGATGTGCGATTTCTAGGGGGGATTTTAATTATGGTAGGGATTCCACGCCGGTAGACCATTGACAAATTCATTTCTCCGTCTAATCGACGGGTCTCTAGTTCCTCCCTCACTCTCTTAATCTCCTCCCTCTGCATAACCGTCCTGTCATTCGACATCCAAAGATCTTCCAACTCCCTTGAACGTGTTGAGTCTCTTTTGACACTTACAAATTTTTTCAGAATTACTTGTGCCTTCTCTTCCGTCTCACATACAATCTTAACAGGGCGAGGCTTACGAGAAACCTGCGCATTAGAACCAATTCTAAATGTGCGTATATTTTCAAGATCATCTGTTTGAATGAATTTTTTTAATTTAGTCGTAACCACAGATTTTAAAGAACCACTATTATTTGACGAAGTGTCATATTCTGGAAGATTGAATAAAACAAGATTGTTCTTTTTTTCATTACGATCAACAAGTTCATTTATACAGACATTAGTTACTGAATTAGAATCAATCTTTGTAGAACCATTTGCCTCAGATTTATCAAGTCTCTCTTCGACAACAGTAAGACGCTCTGTCAAATCAACAACTCTGCTTTCCATATTACTCAGCCTACACAGTGTGTCATCGAGTTTTTTGTTGATATCTGACATGTTTTCAGTCATATTGGCAAAATTATCAGAAACTGTTGTTGATAAAACCTTAATAGCTCTCAAAATACTATCCAAGTTAACAGAGGTTTGTGAAGATTGAGAATTATTTGAAGGAGACAATGACCTAGGTTTACAACATTTGGTGAACGACCCATCAGGCAAAGTAGACAGCTGTAACGCACAGCTGGGATGATAAGGAAGATTACACTTCCTACACAAAGTAGGAATAGCACGTGTAATATCTTTACCACATTTTGCACAATTTTCAACACTAGAGGCCATTTTTGCACACAAATAATCGTTCAAATAAAAATAAAAAGTAAATTGAGCGAAAGCAGTTCCAATTAAAGTTACATAAACAAAAAACTTCACACAAGTATATCAGTCCAATGTTAGGTTAGAAAAATTCAAATCAGAGAGCCAAGTTAAGGCAAATGGTGCAGATAATAAAAAAACTTCCACTAAAAACCAGCACAAAATAATGTTTATAACTATAAGGTTGTAAAAGAACAGACCAAACTTAAACCGTTTTATTTAAACAAAATCAACCGAGACACATGTGAACACGTGTTTAGTAGCTGCCACCTAGCGGCAATTAAAGTAAGTAATAAGTCGAGAACGGTTAGCTTTAAAAAAAAATTTTCAAGATTACAAATTTTTTATTCGTAATATTTTTTTCTCAATTCTAAACATAAAAATACACATTTTTTATATTAAGAATTTTTTTAAAAAGCTAATCGTTCTCGACTTATTAGTAATTTAAAAAATTTTGTTTTTCAAAAAAACTCAAAATATGTAAAAAAAAATTTTTTTTGTTAATTCGAAATATTTTTTTTCTAATTCTATACATAAAAATAGGCATTTGTAATCTTGAAATTTTTTTTTTAAAGCTAACCGTTCTCGACTTATTACTAATTACAAAAAGTGCTGATTTTCAAAAAAAATCAAAATATGTCAAAAAAAAAAAATTTTTTTTTTATGTCTAAATATTTTTTTTCTAATTCTATACATAAAAAGGCACATTTTTCTTCTCAACAATTTTTTTCAAAAATCAATCGTTCTTGAGTTATGACTAGTTGAAAAAAAGTGCAGTTTTTTTAAACAATTGTCCATATCTTTGTTACAAATTATCGTATTAAAGTTTACAAGGAATCATTTTAAAGGTGATAAAATTAGCTTTCAAATGGCTTATCAACGATTAAAATGTGATGACTGGTTTAAAAACTGCAGCGATTTTAAAATTACAAAAAAAACCGGAAATTTTGGATTTTTATTTTGAGCAATTAAACAATAAAAAATTTTTTTTTTAATGTCTGTTTTAGATATCATAAAAGTAGAAGATATAAGCTTTCAAAAAAGTCCTCACTCATTATTATATCTTTATTAGCAACCGAAATATAAAACTTTTCGCCAAGCGTAAAATTCTCAAAGGTGGGCAAAATCTGCTGAGCGGCACTGTAAGCTGACTGTTTCGGTATATCTTTAAGTAAAATATTTTTATTTCAAAAAATAATCAAATGTTTAACGTGTAATATCTTTTAGAAAGAGTAAGTACAGTTGTAATTATTAATATAATTTTTTTTTTAAAAAATTATATTTTACATTTGAGAATAAATAAAATTTCTAATTTCTTGATATTTTATCTAATAAATAACATCCTTTAAATTATAACGTTGAGAATTATAGGCGAAAAAAAATTCAATATAGTTTCAATTATTACAATTTTCATGTAGCATTGGAATAATAACGAAATTATTTTTTTGCTGAAATTTAAGACATTTTCTTTTAACTTCCGAAGGTGTAATTTGTCTCGTGACCGAAAGGGACGTTTCCTGAACCACAACAATTGAAAAATTATTGGAATTACATGGTTTAGTAAAAAATGGTTCGCTTTGTTCAAAGTGCTTTACAGATAAAAATGTGGTATCTTGTTCTTTGTAAATTCTATTTATAATAGCAATTGTACCATCTTTCAATAAACAGCAATTGTCGATATTTTTAGAGGATACGCGGAATCCTGAAAACTGCAAATACAATTTTCCTGAAATGTCTAGCTTGGTAATAGGATAATCTTTAGGGTAATGTGAAACTGATTTCTTGTTTCTTTCTGAAATTCTATTCACTAATTGATGTAATGGTCTGCTACTAGTTTTTACAAACCCCTTTTACTTTTGCAAATAATTTTTCAAAAATGAATGCACTGAACTTGTCTAATGTGCCAAAAATTTCAGAGCATTCAGACAAATGAGTTGCTACATGAAAGTTGTATGTTACATATTGTGCCCCATACAACATAGAAACGTTCTCTACAAACCATCTAATGAGTTTATCTGCATAATCTCTTAGTTCAACGTTTGATTGTAATTCTTCATCAATTAAAATTCGCATAGAAATACTAAGAGAAAGGAAATGAATGTAAAATTCATCGTGAAGGATCCCTTTTAAAACAACGATTCCTATGTATAAAAGGAACTGACGACACTCAGTAGCTTTCCACCTACTAATATCATTGACTGACCTTGGTTTTCGAGCAAACTCACAAGGTATAAAACGCTTCATTCCAATTAAATTCTCTGAAAGAGTTTTAATTTTATCATCATCTAATCGCACGTTCCTTTTACCTTGATCCCAAAACCACATTAATCTACGTACAATACAATACGTACAATACCAAGATCTTAAATTGGAATGAGTTTCTGGAAATGTCATGCGATGATTAATCCATTCACCCTCTTTGAATGCATTTTGGGCAACCGAAGTATGCGTTGTGACCCTTAGTACATGTTGCAAAAGCTTTTGCTGGCCCATCACAAATTAGAGCATTAAAAGTAACTTGTACTAATTTACCATCTACATTAACACTCAATTCTATACATTGTCTGAAATCATTAACGAAGGGTCTAAGAAATTCATTAGCATCGTCAGGTTTTGTGAAACCGTGATAGACTCCAATTTCAAATGGTTCTGTGCAAAACTTAGCATCTATAGAACCTAAGATAGTCCAGAAACAACTGCTGGAACTTTTCACCAAAGATACCCCATCAATATGTACATTTATTTTTACATTATCTGGAGTTAGTTTAAAATGCTTATTTATAGAACGCGTAATGCAAGATTCTAGTCCGAAATGAAAATACTGGCCTTGCCCAAATAGTTGCAGCGCAAATGATATGTTCTTTAGAATTTTCATTAACCCCTTCACTGTTATTGACCTCTATAGAGGCATAAAAATATCGTGCCACCAGTGTGTGTATGACCGCTATAGTAGCATCTAGAAAAAAATAAGTAGACACAATACGATAAACTTGTCAATGGGTATTCTTAGGTATGGTAACATCAAGTTTTTTTTTTTTAATTTTTTTACCACATATGGGGCACGGAAGCTTTATTTCTGCTACACAGCGAAGGGGTTAATGTTCGTTTATCTTTTGGAAGTTCGTCGTGACCATGTTTTCGTAAAACTCGGAGTAAATCATTAGTGGTTTTTTGAGTAAAATGTCCTCCTCCAACAATGTCTCGTAACTGACTCGCTAGGTCATTTTCGCTATTGGAACTACTATCAGACTGATAACACCGGCACACAAAAAAAAAATTTCGAGTGCGAAGACCGCCACATGGTAGGTTCTCTTCCTTAAGATGTATCTAAAGAGAAAATCCTAGTCCGACCTCGAGTTTGGTTCTTGTTTCATTTTTACAGGCCTGGTGGGGGGGTGTAGTTTGAGAAATTAACATATATGGGAATTTAATTTCTTTTATCAACTGAAAGTGAATGTTTGCTTATTCTAACTGTGAATTTTGATTCAGTGGCTCTAATTACATGAAAATTTAATAAATACACAAATTTAAAAATTGCAGATCCAATATGGCGGACCTAAAATGGTGGATTTTTTGAAAAATTTGCTTGGATTTCCTTGAAACTTGTTACTAAGGGGTTTTTCGGGTCGCTGATTACGAATTTGATGTCAAATTTTATAAATTCAATATGGCGGACCTAAAATGGTGGATTTTTGAAAAATTTGTTTGGATTTCCTTCAAACTTGTTACTAGGGGGTTTTTAGGGTCGCTGATTACGAATTTGATGTTAGTTTTTCAAAATTCAAAATGGCGGACCTAAAATGGTGGATTTTTGAAAAATTTGTTTGGATTTTCTTGAAACTTGTTACTAGGGGGTTTTTGGGGTCGCTGATTACGAATTTGATGTTAGTTTTTCAAAATTCAAAATGGCGGATCTAATATGGCGGACCTAAAATGGTGGATTTTTGAAAAATTTGTTTGGATTTTCTTGAAACTTGTTACTAGGGGGTTTTTGGGGTCGCTGATTACGAATTTGATGTTAGTTTTTTGAAATTCAAAATGGCGGATCCAATATGGCTGAAAATTTTCGAAAAATTGTTTGGTTTTTGTTAAAAATTGTTATTTTGGGCTGTTTAGGTTGCTGAATATGATTTTAATGTCAACTTTAATACATTAAAAATAGCGTATTTGAAATGCCGAGTTACGGTTGACTTATTTCGAATTTAATTTGAATTTGTTTAAAACATTAAGACTTATTAAAAAGACTTCTTTTGAAATGGGCCGAATTTGCGATTTTCGTTTCATAGTTTAAATTAGCAAAGTAGTAGGTGCGAAATTTTTTCAATCTTAACTTATGTTGCTGAGAAGTGTCAGAATCTTATTCAGCAACCTAAACAGCCCAAAATAGCATTTTTTTACAAAAACCAAACAATTTTTCGAAAATTTTCAGCCATATTAGATCCGCCATTTTGAATTTTGAAAAACTAACATCAAATTCGTAATCAGCGACCCCAAAAACCTCCTAGTAACAAGTTTCAAGAAAATCCAAACAAACTTTTCAAAAATCCACCATTTTAGGTCCGCCATTTTGAATTTTGAAAAACTAACATCAAATTCGTAATCAGCGACCCTAAAAACCCCCTAGTAACAAGTTTGAAGGAAATCCAAACAAATTTTTCAAAAATCCACCATTTTAGGTCCGCCATATTGAATTTATAAAATTTGACATCAAATTCGTAATCAGCGACCCGAAAAACCCCCTAGTAACAAGTTTCAAGGAAATCCAAGCAAATTTTTCAAAAAATCCACCATTTTAGGTCCGCCATATTGGATCCGCCATTTTTAAATTTGTGTATTTATTAAATTTAAAAAGAAAAAAAAAAAAAATTAAATTCCCATATATGTTAATTTCTCAAACTACACCCCCCCACCAGGCCTGTAAAAATGAAACAAGAACCAAACTCGAGGTCGGACTAGGATTTTCTCTTCAGATACATCTTAAGGAAGAGAACTTACCATGTGGTGGTCTTCGCACTCGAAATTTTTTTTTTATGTGCCGGTGTAATTACTGATATATATGTTACGTACAGAGCCCGGAATCGTACACTCCGCGGTGTGTACAGCCATTTTTGTACTGAGCGCGGAATGTACAAGCTCTTTTGTTCAGAGCTGGAGTTCCCGCGCTTGGTACAGATTTTTTTGTACAGAGCAAGCTCGGTACAATGCGTTTTGTACAGAGCTAGCTCGGTACACTGAATTTTGTACAGTGTTATTTATATCGACAAAAGTCGATTCAAATTGTTTTTATTGTTTACTTTTGATAGACATTTATTGACTTACAATATAAATATACAATATAAATTTGAAGGTCTAAAATATTGTAATGAAAATTTGGTTTTAAATTAAAGAAAACAAGTTAAAAGTATAAAAATATCACAAATATTAAACTACTTATTTGTACAACTCAAAGAGTGATGACATTTAGAATTGCACAAAACGTTTTTTCTTTTGCATGCACATTATCGGAGATCCACAAATAATTGGTATGTTTATTTTATTCTAATTACAAAATCCAAATTTGTTTTATAAAATTAAATAATTATTGAATATATTACATTAATTCAAAACCAAATTTTCATTACAATATTTTCAAAGTGGCTGGTGAACTGGAAAACCGGGAAATGACGGGGAATTTTTTTTTGGTAAAAAATACGGACACCTTGATTTTGGACCTTAAAATTTATATTGTAAGTCAATAAATGTCTATCAAAAATAAACAATAAAAACAATTTGAATCGACTTTTGTCGATATAAATAACACTGTACAAAATTCAGTGTACCGAGCTAGCTCTGTACAAAACGCATTGTACCGAGCTTGCTCTGTACAAAAAAATCTGTACCAAGCGCGGGAACTCCAGCTCTGTACAAAAGAGCTTGTACATTCCGCGCTCAGTACAAAAATGGCTGTACACACCGCGGAGTGTACGATTCCGGGCTCTGTACGTAACATATACATCTTCGTCGGACAATTCACTGTAAACAACATCGCTGTCAAACTCATCTAAATGTTCTTCATTAGCATTCACATTAATACTTTCATTCATTTCGGATTCATTACCATTTACATTATTCAAATCGTTTGGCACAGATATCAATGGAACGGCAGGGACTCAGTTCAACCTTTTCCGATTCTTCAAAGACCGATTTTACATGGTGGATTATACAAATGAATACTCTAAACGCAATCTTACTCTCACCTGATGGACTCTACACAGAGTTACTGTATAATATAATAAGTAAAAAGGGGTTAGATATTTGATTCTTCACAGACTGACTCTACACAGCAAAACTCTACAAAACTAAATAAATTACAAAGTTAGAATCCTACGCGAACTGACTCTACGCAGAGAAACTCTCCAAAGCTTGATACAATTTTTTAACTCTCTACTGACCGATTCTACACGAATGGATTCTTCAATCTTAAATAAAAACTTGAAATTTTATTTCAATTTCTTATCTCTCCACACATTGACTCTACATGAGTAAACTCTCCACAACTTATTCCATTTTTTTACTCTCCGCTGACTGATTCTACACCAAAGGATTCTCCAATATTCAATAAAAACTAAAAATTTTTTATTCATTTTTTATCTCTTCAAACATCAACTCTACACGAGTAAACTCTCCAAAACCCATTTCAATTTTTTTTTACTCTCCACTGACTGATTCTACATGAAAGGATTCTCCAATCATCAACAAAAACTTGAAGTTCTAGTTCCACTTTTTATCTCTCCATAAATCGACTCTACACGAGTAAACTCTCCAAAATTTACTTCATTTTTTTTACTCTTCACTGACTGATTCTACACGAAAGGATTCTCCAATATTGAATAAAACGAAAATTTTTTGATCCACTTTTTGTCTCTCCACAAATCGACTCTACACGAGTAAACTCTCCAAAATTTATTTCCATTATTTTTACTCTTCAGTGACTGATTCTACACGAAATGTTTCTCCAATCTTGAATAAAAACGAAAATTTTTTGATCCTTTTCTTATCTCTTCAAACATCGATTCTACACGAATAAATTCTCCAAAATCTATTTTAATTTTTTTTACTCTCCACTGACTGATTCTACACCTAAGGATTGGCCAATCTTTAATAAAATCTTAAAGTTTTAGTTCCTCTTTTTATCGCTCTAGAAATCGACTCTACACGAGTAAGCTCTCCAAAACATAATTCTCAAGATTGGAAAATCCTTTCGTGTAGAATCAGTCAGTGGAGAGTAAAAAAATTGAAATAAATTTTGGAGAGTTTACTCGTGTAGAGTCGATTTGTGGAGAGACAAAAAGTGGATCAAAAAATTTTCGTTTTATTCAATATTGGAGAATCCTTTCGTGTAGAATCAGTCAGTGAAGAGTAAAAAAAAAAGAATTAAATTTTGGAGAGTTTACTCGTGTAGAGTCGATTTATGGAGTGATAAAAAGTGGAACTAAAACTTAAAGTTTTTATTCAAGATTGGAGAATCCTTTCGTGTACAATCAGTCAGTGGAGTGTAAAAAAAATTGTAATGGGTTTTGGAGAGTTTACTCGTGTAGAATCGATGTTTGGAGAGATAAAAAATGGATCAAAAAATTTTCGTTTTTATTCAAGATTGGAGAATCCTTTCGTGTAGAATCAGTCAGTGGAGAGTAAAAAAAATTGAAATAAATTTTGGAGAGTTTACTCGTGTAGAGTCGATTTATGGAGAGATAAAGGTGGAACTAGAAATTCAAGTTTTTATTGATGATTGGAGAATCCTTCCGTGTAGAATCAGTCACTGGAGAGTAAAAAAAATTGTAATGGGTTTTGGAGAGTTTACTCGTGTAGAGTCGATTTGTGGAGAGACAAAAAGTGGATCAAAAAATTTTCGTTTTATTCAATATTGGAGAATCCTTTCGTGTAGAATCAGTCAGTGAAGAGTAAAAAAAATGGATTAAATTTTGGAGAGTTTACTCGTGTAGAGTCGATTTGTGGAGAGACAAAAAGTGGATCAAAAAATTTTCGTTTTATTCAAGATTGGAGAATCCTTTCGTGTACAATCAGTCAGTGGAGTGTAAAAAAAATTGAAATAAATTTTGGAGAGTTTACTCGTGTAGAGTCGATTTATGGAGAGATAAAAAGTGGAACTAGAACTTCAAGTTTTTATTGATGATTGGAGAATCCTTTCATGTAGAGTCAGTCAGTGGAGAGTAAAAAAAAATTGAAATGGGTTTTGGAGAGTTTACTCGTGTAGAGTTGATGTTTGAAGAGATAAAAAATGAATAAAAAATTTTTAGTTTTTATTGAATATTGCAGAATCTTTTGGTGTAGAATCAGTCAGCGGAGTGTAAAAAAAATTGAAATAAATTTTGGAGAGTTTACTCGTGTAGAGTCGACTTATGGAGAGATAAAAAGTGGAACTAGAACTTCAAGTTTTTATTGATGATTGGAGAATCCTTTCATGTAGAGTCAGTCAGTGGAGAGTAAAAAAAAATTGAAATGGGTTTTGGAGAGTTTACTCGTGTAGAGTCGATTTATGGAGAGATAAAAAGTAGAACTAGAACTTCAAGTTTTTATTGATGATTGGAGAATCCTTTCATGTAGAGTCAGTCAGTGGAGAGTAAAAAAAAATTGAAATGGGTTTTGGAGAGTTTACTCGTGTAGAGTTGATATTTGAAGAGATAAAAAATGAATAAAAAATTTTTAGTTTTTATTGAATATTGCAGAATCTTTTGGTGTAGAATCAGTCAGCGGAGAGTAAAAAAATGGAATAAGTTATGGAGAGTTTACTCATGTAGAGTCAATGTGTGGAGAGATAAGAAATTGAAATAAAATTTCAAGTTTTTATTTAAGATTGAAGAATCCATTCGTGTAGAATCGGTCAGTAGAGAGTAAAAAAATTGTATCAAGCTTTGGAGAGTTTCTCTGCGTAGAGTCAGTTCGCGTAGGATTCTAACTTTGTAATTTATTTAGTTTTGTAGAGTTTTGCTGTGTAGAGTCAGTCTGTGAAGAATCAAATATCTAACCCCTTTTTACTTATTATATTATACAGTAACTCTGTGTAGAGTCCATCAGGTGAGAGTAAGATTGCGTTTAGAGTATTCATTTGTGTAATCCACCATGTAAAATCGGTCTTTAAAGAATCGGAAAAGGTTGAACTGAGTCCCTGCCCAATGGAACCTACAAAATTGTCTGATTCTAAAATTGACATATCGGAATCATCAGCTCATGAATTTATTGTTAAAGGCGCATCGTAATGTACTTGAATTTCTGAGGTTGATGATGTTGATAAATTCGAAACTTCTTGTCCAATTAAACGAGATTTATGTCTTTTAGACAAATGATTGAACTCCTTACTCATTTTTATTATATAATTTTTCGAACAGCTGAAAGCAAATGTTCATTAAGTTTTATAAAAGTTAATGCATCTAAATATGACAGAAAAAATCAGGGTGTCCACAACTATCCTGAAAAAATCCCTAATAATTTTTTATTCTTCAAACCTGGAAGCATTTAGAGATAAAGAAATACATCAATCGTATAGTAGAGTTAGCATCAACGTAGCGATTATTTTATGTTCAAAAGTGAATCTTTTTCAGGGGAATCATTTTATATTTTTAGGTCAAATTCTCAGTGAGCACGGGGACATGAATTGTTTTAAAGACGTCTTTAGAACGTTCTCTGCACGTCCGTCCGAAAGACATCTTAAAAACATCTTATGTTCGAAAGACGTATTTTATACATCAGACTTCTTTCAGACAACCCATGCCCCCGTGACCTGTGGGTTTTTATTAAGGAAACAAATTTTATACTTTGTTACGTTCATCAACATATGTTTATTTGTTAATAAATTTTAATTATTTAAAAATTATTTTTGAAAATTAATTAACAATATTATGTTTATCGAATTTTGAGAATAATCAAAAAATTCCTTGTTTCATGATAAATTTTTCTATTTCTTCGATAAATGTTTAAATCCCGATTTTTCTTAGTCGGAACCATGTTTGGTCTAAGCCATATTTCAAATGCATTATAAGGGCCCCTTAAAAGAAAATACGCCCAAATATGCAGTCCTTCCAGTTTGACAAAAATTTTCAAAAGTCGTATCATTTCTATAAAATTTTCTTAGTTTGTTGCGTATGATGTTTATTCATATGTCACGAATTAAATAATTTTGACAGAAATGACATATCTTTTCAAAATTTCGTTAAACCGAAAGGACGGCATATATGCATTTGGGTGTATGTAAAAAAATTACAAGAATCTTAATTTTAAAATTGCATAAACTTTATAATGTTAAGGTATTATTACACTTTTCAAGCGGTAAAAACGGTTTTAAAGCAAAACTTTTTTCTCACTAATAACTTTATTCAATAGACCAAATTTTTTCTTATTTTATGGGACAATATTCTTTTCAGGAGAACATTTTTGTTTTTAAACGGTCTGTTTACTAGAGGGCACTGAAATAAAGTTAAGAAATGATTGGAGTATGGGCGAACAATAGGTGCAGCCTCCCAACAACATCGGATTTGAAAAAAAGTAAAAAATATATTTAATAAAGAAGAAAAATGACAGGAATTTTAAATTTTTTTCAAAAAGACGGGTATCTTTGTTTTGTTTTTGGGCCGCAGCTAAAAATAAATAAAAAAAACATATACGGATCGAGATGGGATGCCTGAAAAGTTCAATTACAAAAAAATGAAAAAATCAGTTAAATAGAAGTAGGGTTATGCTGTCTGCTAGATTCATAAACATCATCTCGAGAAAAGCTCATTTAAACATTTAACTTTTAAATGATATAAAACACGAAAAATAAATTAAAGTAATTGATTTTTTGGCGATATAAATTAATTATATATACTACTTTTAATGTAAAATAAACATATGTATTTTCAAAAATTATTAAACGAATAAATTTTTGTTATTAAACCATTACATAACGCGATTTTTAAAAGAAAATCAAGAGTGTTATGCAAATTCACTAAAATTTTGCTGCTTCCCAACACAGAAAAAACAAAAATTAGTTTTTACCCAGATTTCAGGATAACGATTACCAGCAACAAATTTTACTCTATTTGAGGGCATTCTGGACAATGTGAAATAAAATTGATTAACCCAGTCGAAAATCCTACGCTATGTTAAGCTGAACAAAAAGTTGTTTTGAAGTATTGAGATATCCATTAGAGAATTGTGAGACAGTAGATAACTAGCTATAGAAAACTTTCAGGAAGCCTGTTATGGCCGATTTTTCGCTTCCACGGAAAGCTTGAAAATAACAAATTTTGTACGTTTTAAACAAAAAAAAAGAAAGCGTTCAGGTGGCGAAAATTAAATGAAGCGTCATGGATGTTTCAGGAAACAGCGGAAAAATGACAATGATCAAAAATTAAATTTAACCTTTCTTTCCATCTTTATTTATCTCGTAAAAATATTGTTGTCAACCAAAATTTGTAAATAAAAATACGCTGTTAAATTCATTTTCATAAATTATGAAATTCTAAAAGAATAAAGAATATATTATTTATAAAAAATATTAATAAATATCAAGTATAAAAATAATAATCTTTTTTTTAAATATTAAATATTTTGTCTTTTTTTTAAGAAATTGTATTCATTATTCAATATAAAAAGTTTTCACCGTGTTCGTATTCCTAACCCCAAATTTTGCTCAAGTTATATATAATTTTTTTCGTATATAATTTAAGTGTTTAAAAATAAACGTTTTCTTTGAAAAATAATTTTTATATAATATATAAAGAATAATTATTAATTGTATAAAACGGATTTAAAAATTACTATAGAATTTTTATGATTTTTCGATATAGTTTAATTTAATGAAATTATTCTAGTTTTCAGAAAGTGTAAAAAAGGTAATTAAATTACATATTAATTTGCAACTTGTGAAAAGCAAATAGAATTGCTTTCTTACACATTAAACCAGGCATTAGGTATAAAGCATTCACCAAGCAAACTGGTAGACCTTTTGCTAGAAGCTGTCCACAGATATTCAACAAGCTGTAGAAAAAGCTTCCCGTTAATAAGTCAGAAAGCAAATATCACAGAATTTTAGGTCTAATGTATAAATAGTTGCCATGAAGCTTTTAAAACCTTCATAACAGTTACCTGAAGGCCATGTGAACCCTTCAGGGAAACTTACGATTTTCGACTGGGAAGTTACCTGGAACATTAAAAAAACTAAGCATTTTTTTGTAAGGAATTATTGTGCTGAGAATTTTAAGTTTTAAGCTGTTGTAGACACCCTGGAAATATTACTAACGTAAATTACTTGTACATTTTATTTGTACTATGAGAATATTTTTCTATTGTCTACAAAAAATGATTTTTACTTTGGTGAGATGAGATGATGAGATATATTTAATAATTTCTGTCTTCTTGAAATTCTTCCTCTACGGCTAAGTCTCTGAAACTTTCAACTTTAATGTAGCATATATGTTGTTCATTTTAATAAATTTTTTACCTTGTTTACGTTGAAATTATTAATTCTTTATACGATCAATCACTTTCAAAAGACTTTACATTAATTTCTTGAAAAGATAAATAATTATTACATTTTCAACACACGATTTTTTGCAATGTTTACTTGTCCAGAATTCTAATCATATTTTCTCATGCTTTAAACAATAAAACTTTAAAATTAAAGAAATTACTAGTTTTAAGATTCGCCTTTTTAATGTCAACACATTTTTGTCGAATTAACATTTTGTTAATTGTCAAAATAATCATAATAAACAAAATTTAATTTATTTTGTGACAAACTAAATTAATGTGTTTCCTGGCTCCAAAAAGCTATTGTGTAAATTTTGTAAATTAAATTATTTAATTCTATTCTAATATCAGCAAACAAAAAATTATACAAAAATTTGAAAATGATCTGAATACAAACCATAAGCCATGAAAATCAAACTATATTATTCTAAATCTACTCATATGACTTAATATCTCGTAAATATGTTTCGGGAAAGACCAACTTATCGCGATAATATTAAAATATTTATAAATTATCATTAATTAATGAATATTAATATTATAAATATGAAATTAGTTGGAAAGAACACTCGCTTTAATATGAAAATTTTATGTTTCTTATATAGAAGTTTACATTCTATATACTTTATATAAGTTTACCTCAATAGTTTCAATTGACTTCTAATCCAACAAGCAATATTACTTTAAATTTATATTACAGGTTAAAATAATTTTTAAGTTAAAATAATTTTATCTTTTTGAATACGAGAAATTTTTATTTTATATATATGCAAGAGATTGGAAAAAAATATTTTGTTTTTTATGCTCACCTGCAATAGGGCCTTCAGCAACTTTTGGAAAAGAATGTAAGACCTTTAAAGGCTTTTAAAGACCAAGATACATTTTTTCAATTTCCATCTTTAAAATGATAATTCTTCATCCCTTGAAATCTGAAATTTTTGTTATATTAAAAAAATCGTGATATTCAATTACTTATATATTATACGTATAATTAATAGCATTTATTTCAATACTAAAAATGATCTCTATTATTTAATTTCATATTCACTATTCATTTGTAATTCGTTTTAGTGTTCCTGAAAAACTATTTTCATTAACCTAACCCTTTTTGAAACTGTCAAAAAGCAATAAAAATGTTTTATAATTGTTAGTCTGCTCACAATGATATTTACTACACTCTTCTGTTTGTGTACCAATTTTTCTATTAACATTTTTTTAAATTTGGCAAAAAGTTTAGTTTTGTATTATATACACAAGATGCTTACCTGATTTCTTAATTATTCGAGTGATTCTAATGATGTAAATTAGAAAATTTGAAAATTAGAATTCTAGGTTATCCCGTTCCAATCACATGTATAATTGATATATACTTGCACAAAACACCACTTTAAAATAATATTATCGTTCGATTTCATAAACTGCACATTATATTTTTAACAACACTTTAAGATTTATAAATTATTAACAGACAATAATTTCCGTATTTGTTGAAAGCACATGTTGCGAGCGATGCGTAACTGCGTATACTAAGGGTCTCTCTCCCTTTCTCGTAGCTCACGCTTGTCCTTGTTCAGTGTGGAACACTACACAACCCAGCATATATACATACATGAGAAAATTCACGTTTTAACCTGTACATGCCGGCCGGCAGGAAAAAATTTTCGATCAAATTATTTAAGACGTGTAGATTCTCGCATTTGCTGCAATTTATTTAATGAGTGAATAGTGTTGAAAACAAATAATCAATATGGATAAAGATTTGGTAAGTAAAATAATCACAATAAATATACAAGTTGACAGAATCAATCAAACTATTATTTTTGGTAAAAACTGTTTTTTAAAGTGAGGTTAATTAATACATATATATATATATATATACGTAAGTCCATTGATAAACTACAGTGAATAGAAGAATATAAATTTTTCTGCTATTATTATTTATTCTGTAAACAAATTCAATTTTTTTGGCTTACCATAAAAAGTAAAACACATGTCTTTATTATGAAATATGAATAAAGAAATACTTTTAACGAAAAAAAAGAAATTGTCTTTTTTACATTAACTTTCAATAATTGCCGTGTATGCAAATTTTTAGCTATCACAATAGAAATTTACGTATTAAATAGGCGCAGATTTTTTAATGAAATTTTTCAGCATATTATTTTCGAGAAAAATGTATTTACAAAAATTTTGTACACATTTAAATAATATAAATAAAAATTATCTACGTACTGTATGCGATTACTGTACGTAAATTTAAGAGATCTATCATTAATTATCATTTATTCATACAATTAACTTTTATTTTTTACCTAGAAACCAGTGGAAAACAATAAAGAGTTTGCTGTTGTAAAGTTCCTGCAATCAGAAAATGAATTAGAACATTTTTCAGAAGTCCTCGTTAAGTGGCTACGTTTTTTTGAAGATGACAAGAAAAGAATGATTTATAAGTGTTGGTGGCCTCCTAATATTATGAATGTTACATCGTTAATTCTAAAGAAAAGTGATCACGATCCTGCATTGTGGTCATTATTGGAAGTCGACATTGCCAAATTCTGCTGTAAGTTTTTATTTTAATTCAAATATATTATACATTGCCGATTTCAGGGTAATAACATTTGTTTACATTTTAATTTTGCTTCAACATATTTTTATTTTTTTTATAAAAATTAAAAAATAAAAGTAAATAAAAATTTATAAATTTTTTAAATTTATATTTTTGAAAAGTGAAAGAAAAGCTGAACTTTTATTCCCTTGGCGATTTTTTTCTAAATTCAATGAGAAGGTTAGAGTTCGGTGTATGTCGTCGAAAATTGGTGTACTTATTTTTAAATTATTGAAAACTCTTGACTCGTAAATTCGGAAATGTATAAAGAAAACAAAACAAAATACGTATGTACATTGTCTTTTTCTTTATGAAACTGAAAAAAATGTTTGACTAAAGGACCCCGCACACGCTATAGGGGAAAAAAATTTACGGTCAAATTTTTTTAAACTTTGCAGTTTTGTACACGGAGAGAAATCTGCTGCGATTTGCGCATGAGCAAGTCCATAAGAATATAGCATGGACACTTCCAAGCAAAAACTTTAAGATTCCATCTGAATATCAGGTGAGACTCATACAATAATACCTCGCTCACTTAGGATTTTTGCTTGAAAGCGTCTGTTACTATATTCCTAAGGACATGCTCATGCGTAAATCGCACCAGATTTCTCTCCGTGTAGATTATCACCTCCTGAACAAAAAATATTAAGGTCAAAACCTCCAAGAATCAAGTCCTTCTGAGCTACACCATGTTGATAGCTTAAAAAGTGACAAAAAAACTAAGTTTTAGGCTCATGGCTTGGCTTTGGCTTAAGGCTTGAGTTTGACTCCAGACTTGAGTTTGGCTCGAGGCTCATGTTTGGCTCAAGGCTCAGGTTTGGCTCGAGGCTTGGCTTTGGCTCGAGTCTCACGTATGGCTCAAGGCATAAGTTTAGCTCGAGCATTTGCTTTGGCTCGAGGCTCACGTTAGGCTCAAGGCTTGAGTTTGGCTCGAGGCTCACGTTTAGCTCAAGGCTCATGTATGGTTCAAGGCTTAAGTTTGGCTCGAGGCTTGGCTTTGGCTCGAGGCTCACGTTAGGCTCAAGGCTTAAGTTTGGCTCGAGCCTCGAGCCAAACTTAAGCCTTGATCCATATATGAGCCTCGAACCAAACTCAAGCCTTGAGCCTAACGTGAGCCTCGAGCCAAACTTAAGCCTTGAGCCAAACTCAAAGCCTTGAGCCTAACGTGAGCTTCGAGCCAAACTTAAGCCTTGAGCCAAACTCAAGCCTTGAGCCTAACGTGAGCCTCGAGCCAAAGCTAAGCCTCGAGACAAACTTAAGCCTTGAGCCATATATGAGCCTCGAGCCAAACTCAAGCTAATAAACTCTATGCTAATAAATTTTAATTAAATTTTGTCAGTATCATATTCAAAAATCACCGTCGAAAAAGAAAACTATACTCATAAAATTGCTACTATTTTACTCAAAGCTTGATTAGATTTCAAAATTGAAAAAAATTAATTTTTGCATTATCTCATTTGTTTACTTATAAAATAGCCTAAATTTTTTTAAAGTCTTATTAGTTATAAAAGCTTTTCTTGTAGTTAGTCTTAAGTAGAATAAATAAATATCTAAATAAATTTTATTTAAAATTTGTTCAATAAATTTAAAAATAAAGTACTGAAATTTAATTTGAAACGTAGATTTATAAAAAAAAATTCGAGTTTTAATTAAAAATTAATTAAAGAATTATAATTTAAGAAAAACAGTTTTAAAACTTAATTAAAAAAATATTAATATAACTCATAGTTTTGAGATTATATAGTTAAGTGTTATATATGTACTGCAGTTAGAAAAATGATGAAGGTGAGAGATGTGAGTTCAAATCAAAGAGTTTCTTATAATTCAGATGAAGATCAAGAGAGATCTGTGCTCACATATCTACCAAGCGAACCCGACTTCAATACTGAAGTGATATGTTCACGTGGAAAAAATTTATCAAAAGATTCAACAAAACAGTTGAGCATTCATACAGACGATATGAATCAGTTACCTGATAGTAGAAATCTTGGTTTGTACTTTTTTTTAATTATGCTATTACGAACATTCCTTTATGAAAATATAAAAATCTTAATCAAAGACCGTAAAATTACTCCCTGTACAAAGTTTGCGTGTAATTGATTATAATTATTGATTTTTAGATTTTTTTATCTAAATTTATTTCTTCCCCCAAAAAACATAAAATAGTAATTTCGATATATCTTCTATCTAACTTGATATTTTTTAATTGTGTCAATTGAAAGAGGATAGATGATTTTTTAGAATAACATTTAGCCAACTGAAAAGCCAAGCTACAATTTGTTTGGTAGTGTTTTTTTAAGATAAATGAAAAAAATTATAAATAAAATTTTTTTAAGTAAGCCGTTTTTTATTTGTTATCTAAAAACGAAAAAATTCCAAGTTTAGAGCCATGTAGATAAATTTGGTATTACAAATGTGATTAAAATTTTTTATTTGTAAGGATTTGAAAATAAAACAGTTCAATAATATTCAATAAATTTCATTTCTGTAGGTGATATTGAGAAGCTGCAAAACTCTTTGGATCAAACGAATCGTACATGTGCACACTTACGTCTAGAAGTAAAAGATTTAAAGAGAAGATTCGCCCTATTGGAGCAAGGAAACCATCAGATGTTAGTGTACAATGATTTAGAAACAATTAAAGCGTTGCTACCGCTTAAAAAAGTATCACACGTGGATCAATTCAATAAAAAGCTGAAAAATTCTCCAGAAACCAAGTTGCTTTTAGTAAGTTTTTAAAATAAAAAGAATTTTCTACATCTTTCTTTTTAGAAAATCGATTCAATTACACAGGCACACAAAAAAAAAAAAAAGTCAGGTCCCAAAAAGCACAACCCCATATTCCTATGTTTTTGGGGTCGCTGAAACCGAATATGACCATGAAAAATTTTTTTGCCGACCCATTTTCCCGCAACCACCCCCTTGCACCTACTCACGGGGGTTGGAGTTTCAAATTAAAAAAAAAGTCAAGTTCGGTGTCTAATCCTACGTTTTTTGGGGCGCTGAAACCGAAAAACGCCACCAAAAACAAATTCTTTACCCCCTTAACCCCCTACAACCCTCTGGGAGGGGGTTAAAATTTTAAATTTCACAAAAAGTCAAGTTTGGTGTCTAATCCTACGTTTTTTGGGGCGCTGAAATCAAAAAACGCCACCAAAAACAAATTCTTTACCCCCTTAACCCCCTACAACCCTCTGGGAGGGGGTTAAAATTTTAAATTTCACAAAAAGTCAAGTTCGGTGTCTAATCCTACGTTTCTTGGGGCGCTGAAATAAAAAAACACCACCAAAAACAAATTCTTTACCCCCTTAACCCGCTAGAACCCCTGGGAGGGGGTTGGAATATCATTTTTCACGGCGCTAAGTGTAGAAAAATAATTTTCCTTAAGACTTTGTAGGTGCGTATTTGTGTAATCATAGGTAACTTTCTAGAAAACTTTATTTTTGGTGATGTTTTTCGGTTTCAGCGACCCAAAAAACATAGGATTAGACACCGTACTCGACTTTTCGTGAAAAATGAAATTCCAACCCCCTCCCAGGGGTTGTAGGGGGTTAAGGGGGTAAAGAATTTGTTTTTGGTGGTGTTTTTTGATTTCAGCGCCCCAAAAAACGTAGGATTAGACACCGAACTTGACTTTTTGTGAAATTTAAAATTTTAACCCCCTCCAAGAGGGTTGTAGGGGGTTAAGGGGGTAAAGAATTTGTTTTTGGTGGCGTTTTTTGATTTCAGCGCCCCAAAAAACGTAGGATTAGACACCAAACTTGACTTTTTGTGAAATTTAAAATTTTAACCCCCTCCCAGAGGGTTGTAGGGGGTTAAGGGGGTAAAGAATTTGTTTTTGGTGGCGTTTTTCGGTTTCAGCGCCCCAAAAAACGTAGAATTAGACACCGAACTTGACTTTTTTTTTAATTTGAAACTCCAACCCCCGTGAGTAGGTTTAAGGGGGTGGTTGCGGGAAAATGGGTCGGCAAAAAAATTTTTCATGGTCATATTCGGTTTCAGCGACCCCAAAAACATAGGAATATGGGGTTGTGCTTTTTGGGACCTGACTTTTTTTTTTTTTTGTGTGCCTGTGTAATTATTATTGAATACTGTTAGTTTTTATGTTTAATAATATTGTGTTTAGGAGAAATACATCCAAGGCATTGGAGGAGCCTCAGCAAAGGACAATATTTATAATGTTCTAAAAGCTACTTTATCGAACAGGTGCTGCAAGCACTATACCTGTAAGGGAATGAAAGATAAACCAGCAGCATCAAAGTTGAGACTGATGACTTATATTAAATGTGCGTATAAAAATTTTCTTTCTTTTTAATTGAAAAATTTAACTATTATTATTAATAGTATTCTCTGAAAAAACAAATATGAATTTACAAGAAAAAAATTTTAAAACAAAAAATAAATTGTTTATACATAAAGCATACATTTAAACTTTGTGTGATATTGTTTCTTCCGAATTTTTTAAAAATAATACGATTTAAATCAATGACGGCTCATATATTTAAAAAAAATTATTATTCTCTAGAATTTCACCTTACAGATTTTGAAACAAGCATGCCGTTTGAAAATATAATTATTTGCTTCAGTAACGTCATACCGTCTGTTATTATAATAATTAAAAAAAATTTTATAGCGCTAATTTGCTCTTCTCACCCGTCTCTAAAAGAGGCTGATTTCGATACTATAGCGGCCGAATGTTTTCAGGTATCTATACAGCGCTACAAAAGAGAAAAATTCAAGTAGGTACCCTTTTTATTTTTCAACTTGCCTTTAATTTTAACTGTGATTTATTTGTCCATTTTCAGGAAACAAAAAGATGCATTACGTGAAATGGAAATTGAAGAATAATTCCTTTTAGTGCTACAGAAGAGAAAAATCCAAGTAGTTTTTTTTTGTAATTTTTACACTTTCAGAAAACGTAAAAATACATTACGTGAAATGCAAATTATAATTTTTCCTAGAGTTACAAAAGAGAAAAATCCAAGTAGGTCTTTTTTTGTAATTTTTCCATTTTCAAAATACGTAAAAATGCATTATGTATAATGGAAATTAAAGGATAATCTCTCTCTATGTATATCATTCACGATTCTGATTATTTTTCCACTAATTAAAATTATACTTACATTTAAGAAAAAATAAAATTGTTTAAAATGAATACTTTGTTTTCTAATTTACCGAAAACTTTTTACATTAAAAACAAAGAAACCATAAAAACCGGTAAACAACAGTTTTGTTTTAAAAAAACCTTGACTTTCAACCTTAAATATTAAAAAAAAAATTTTTTTTTAATTATCACTTTTATTTTTCTCTAAATTTAAAGTTGTGATCAGAATTATAAAAGCATTCTATATTTGACGAATAAAAGGTATCTTTAATCATAAAATCTATGGATGATAAATGATAAAGTTTTAAGTAAAACAAAACCTGAATGAATGTTTTACTTCAAAAATTTGAAAACATTTTATAAAATTGTTTTTGGTTCTAAATTTATGATAGCTTTTTAATGTCTTTTGCTTATTTTGAATTAAAAAATTAATATTGTAATTAAATAATTAAATAATAATAACATGATCAGGCCCGGCAAATCATGTTTTTCCCGGGTGGGTAGTTGCCCTGGGGGGGGGGTAGAGGAGAAAATTATCTTGTTTGAAATTTAAGAGTAGAAAATAAGAAATGAAATTATTGGAATTTCCTTTATTAATAATATGTTTATAATGACAAAAATCATAGTAATAACTACTATTAACAGTAACTTATCTGCTCAATGCGAAAACTGCACTGCGTTTTGAATTTTGTGAAATAAAAGTATCTAATAGTTTCTCTAAATCAATTTTGTCAGCCATTTCAGAGTAAATATGTATAAGGGCTATGTTATTCAATCGATCTTGGCGCATCGTTGATCTCAAATAAGTTTTAAGTCGTCGGAATGTAGAGAAACTTCGTTCGTTTGAACAAGATGATCCTGGAATCGTCATGAGCAGCTTAACAAAACGCACAAACTCTGGAATTAATCCTCTACTCCACTCGTTTTGCTTTAAAAAATCTACAACTTCCCTCAAATTTTTCACTTGAACATTTTTTCTCTTCAAGAGTTGCAAAAACATTTCCCTATCATTGATCAATCTTTCTTTATCGAAATCATCATTATAAAAGTCGACAATTTCGTCTACATTTACAGGCTCACCAATAACAAATTGCTCCATAGATTTGAAAAATACTGCAGAATCATTTTCGAATCTACTTTTTAAGGACACAATTACTTGGTCAAAAACTTCGAAGTACAATTTTCTGTAAAAGTCTTCGGGTGTGTTGAATCTGTGGTCTTCGCTTGTAGATGTTTGTATACGTTTTGGAATTTTACGCTGTCGTGGAAGATTAGGTTCTTCGAGTTCAAGTTTGTCAACAGTTTCAAGGCATTTTTGCCAAATTTTTACAAATTTTGAATCTCGAGAATCAATTAAAAAATCAGTTACAGCTTCAATTTTTTGATATGATTCGATAACACATAGTTCCGAATTTTGCAGTTCTTTGTTTAAAACCTCTATATGATCAAATATTTCAATCATCGTCGTTAAAAAGAATACACACTCGAATGATTCCAAATAATTGTAAAATCCTAAAGCTTTAGCAGAGATGCTACTATCGACTTCTACATCCTCTGAGCGATCGTGCAAAAACTGCATTAGTGGTACGTAATTTAGACTTACAGTCTTTAAAGACTTGATTCGTACTACCCATCTATAAAAAGTTAATTTTATTTTATAAATTTTAATAATTAAATTCTTTCCTAAGAGTATGTGGAAAATACCCACGTGACTTTAAGCGGGAAAATAGTGTTTCTGAGTTTCAATCTTATTTTTAAGTGATAGAAAATTTCGAGCTGAAATTTTGAGGGATGATAGAGGAGGGACCACAGATTTCTACTCTTCTCGTTTAAAGCATAATTTTGATTAAGTATAAAAAATAAAAGTTAGAAAAGCTCTAATTTTGAATGAATTTGAAAAGCAACTTGGGAACGAGTATCAGTCATGGCGCTTTCAGCATATGTTCGTAGACATCAACTGAACTAAAAATAAAACTATTTACTCACTATTTATTGCCTTATTTCATTTACCCGTAAAATTATTAAAAATTAAATTATTAAAATTAGATGAAGAGTGGAATTCTATAAACCCTTATTTATTGTTCCTCAAAATTATAACTCAAAATCTCTTTTCATTTCAGAGAAATCTTGAAACTGTAAAAAAATGTCCCTTTTCCCACATATCCTTAAAAGCAGAATTTATAGGTTTAAAGTTAAAAAGATCGAAGTAATTTAATAAATCATAATCGAGAAATTTTGCCAATATAGAATAATTCATCCATGAGGAAACACATATTAATTTTAAAAAAGAATCAACAAAGATTGTAATAATAGTTTTTAAATCTTAATACCTGGTTGGGCAATACGCTGCAAGAGAAGGTAGCAAAGTGTCGCTTTCTGTTTCTGCTTCAAACTGCGAATTTTTGAATTGTGAAATGCGTTTTGGTGAGTCTCGTACAAAGTTGATTAAATCTTTTATAGTTCCAATAAATTTTCTTGCTGATAAAACTTTTTCAATTCCATCTTGAACAACAAGACTCATTCTATGAGCAGTGCAGTGTACAAATAACGCTCGAGGTTCTTCTTCTCGTATTCTCGTTTGCAATCCAGAGATGTTACCGGAAACATTCGCTGCTCCATTATAACACTGACCTCTAAGTTTTAAAAGTGACAATGAGTGCGACACTAAAATTTTATTTACGAGATCGAATAAAGTTTTTGCTTTAATATTTTTTATAGAGAAGAAACCAATAAAATACTCCTTTGATGTTAAATTATCGGAAACGATTTACGATACACTCTTAGTGTACAAAAAATTTTTCTTAATGCCATTCGATTTTCTATCATTTGTTTCAAGTGATACTTTGATACTAGTTCTGCCACGTTAATTTCTTTAACGTTGCTGAATGCCTCACTGCTGTCACGATGAAGATTACTTTTCAGATGAGCTTTTATTCGCTCGAATCCATGCTTCCAATTTGAGAATCCATCATGAACCCAAGCTTGCTTCGATGAAATGCTGCGCGAATCTAAATTGATAATTAATTTTCGTTCACACGCTTCAGTACAAATAATGCAAATTGCACAATTATTTACATTCAGTTCAAGCCACGGATTTTCTTTCTTCCAAGTTTTAAATTTTGAGGGCACTGTAGATTTTCCTACAGCCGGCTCTAGAAAAAAATTTTTAAACAAAATTTTTATAGATCAACATGTTTAAGGACTGACACCTGTATATTAGAAATTAAAATATTAAATAACAATAATTAATTAAAATATAGTTTTGCAAACAAAATAAAGTAAAATGTAGTTTTTAACAAGGGCTAAAATAAATAATTTAATTGTTTTGAATGGACCTGTTTCTCGAAAGTAAAATTGTAGTTTGTAAATGAGGTTATGTTTTGATGTTTATTATTTGAAGTGTGTTCCTCGCAGTGTTGTTTTATCTTGGTTTTATCATATAAAACATTGTTCTGCAATTCATGCTCTACCCTCACGATTTTCTGAATAGTTTATTTTACATTCTTGATTTTGAACTGGTTGATTTTCAACCCGAATAACACGATTAGCATTGTCGACTGCCGCAATCGCCTTGGATTCTAATTCTAAAGATGCTCTAAGATCATCTACGTCCTCGTTTTTTCTCTTGCTACGAAAGACGAATTTATCCATCTTTCTTCTTGTTTGGATTTTATTCCTGCCTGCCTTTTAACTGCTCTTTCAGATATACTCTTCCAAGTTTTCAGTACTTGTTCAAGGGTACGATTCAACTGGATTCAACTATGCTTTCTATAGTCTGCTATGTAGTTCACGTCTTTGCATCGTATGCACATACTCGAGATGCGTACGTTTCCCGCGGCAAATTTAAAAATATATGGAAATTCTATAAAGTTTATAAATATATATTTAAATACAATGTTTTTATAACAAGAACGTATGTATTTATTAAAAGAACGTTACTGAATTCCGGGTGGGTAATTACCCACCCAGGGATTTTCCGGGTGGGTCAAGCTACCCACCGTACCCACGTTATCTGCCGGGCCTGAACATGATAGTAAGAGTTAATTAGCAATTTAGAAATAAAAATCTGAGAAAATCACAGTTGTGTAACAGAGAGACGAAATATTTACGTAACAGTTTTGTAACAAACGTTACAGAAAATTTGTGACTAACTTGTTACAGAACCATTCTATTAATGTGACATAACACTGTTCTGTCACAGTGATGGAACAGAGAGACGAAATATTTACGTAATAATTCTGTAACAAGAGTTACATAACAGTGTTACTATTTTGTTACATAACAGTTATGTAACAGTGACGTAATTATGTTATGTAACACTGTTACCTTAATGTTACGTAATAGTTACAGAACATGTTTGCTGGGCTGTAGCTTCTTCTTTTGTTGATGTTGTAGCCTTGGTTTGGTTTATTTCGGGTAGAATGTTTTGAGATAAATATTCACACTTGGCTTCAAGTAGATTTAGGTTTTGCAAAAATGGTGACGAAATCGGGAAGTGGCATGTTATTCCTCTTTATTTAAAGGTTTAAAAAACGTAAAGACCAAAATCTTAGCTGATCCTTTTCTCAAGTTATTGTCAAATTAAAATTTTTTTAACGAAATTTATAAAAGATAATAAGAGAATAATTATTGCACATTAGTTTAATTAAAAAATTTAACGTTTTAGTAACAATTAACTATCTTAAAAATAACAACGAAGATATTTTTCTTAATTATTTTAGTTTTAATTAACAAATTTAACACATTGGAATCATCGACAATTTTCTCAAAGGTGTTTTGAAGAGAACTCGATTACTGCTTTTTTGAATCGAATTAAATAGGTAGGATGGTCAATCAAATTAATTTTGTAACGCTCTCAAAACTTTAAAAATTCTCGGTGAATTGATTCACCAGCCTGTTCTGACCACAAACCTAAACCACGATTTCCTAAAAAACTCAAACTTTCTTGAATGTGTGATGTTTTTGCAAAACCTAAATCTACTTGAAGCCAAGTGTGCTTCGAGGTACGGAAGCTACCGAAACTTTAAAAATCCATGTCGCAGTATTACACATTCAAGAAAGTTTGAGTTTTTTAGGAAATCGTGGTTTAGGTTTGTGGTCAGAACAGGCTGGTGAATCAATTCACCGAGAATTTTTAATGTTTTGGGAGCGTTACAAAATTAATTTGATTGACCATCCTACCTATTTAATTCGATTCAAAAAAGCAGTAATCGAGTTCTCTTCAAAACACCTTTGAGAAAATTGTCGATGATTCCAATGTGTTAAATTTGTTAATTAAAACTAAAATAATTAAGAAAAATATCTTCGTTGTTATTTTTAAGATAGTTAATTGTTACTAAAACATTAAATTTTTTAATTAAACTAATGTGCAATAATTATTCTCTTATTATCTTTTATAAATTTCGTTAAAAAAATTTTAATTTGACAATAACTTGAGAAAAGGATCAGCTAAGATTTTGGTCTTTACGTTTTTTAAACCTTTAAATAAAGAGGAATAACATGCCACTTCCTGATTTCGTCACCATTTTTGCAAAACCTAAATCTACTTGAAGCCAAGTGTGTATTTTAGTGGCAACTCATTTGTTTTATCCTTTTCATTCATAATGTTGTTTATGGTTGTTGACCTTTTTCTGCAGGTAATCATAATAATTAATACCGTTGCCAAAATTTCTATTGTAGTGACTGTACCCTAAATTCCTATCATTGTTGGAGAATATGTTTCATTGAGTTTTTCGTTCAGAACACGTTGACTTTGTTCTTCGAATTCTTTTTCTAATAGTTTCAATTTTTCGTCCGAATCCGACTTTTTCCACGAAAAGAACTTGTTGTCGTTTTCTACTACTACGATCTTCCGCTCTACATCTGTTAGTAACAATGATACATTTTCTATCTTTAATTCCAGTTCGGGTTCATAAAGATATCTATAGGAATTCTCTTTGATTTGTAGACTTGGTAATTCTGTGGTATCTAACTTGAGACTACATTCTCTTGCTACATGTACTTCCCTCTGTGGGCAATTTAAGGTCACCAATTGTAGTTTTTCAGCAGATATTTTTAATCTTACATCTCTCGATTAGCTTCAAGTGCGCTCAGTCTGCTGTACAATCGAGAAATAACCTCCTTGATGGAAAATACGTCATTATTTTTTTCAAAATTCATTTTTAGATTTTCAAACAAATTTTGCATAGAATTTTTTAATGTTGTAATTTTTACATTATTGTCAAGTATGTTATTTTCCAATAATCCTGTTACTTTATAGATGTCATTTGATTCAGTTTATACAATTTTCTTAACAAGTTTCAAGTTGACTGCATCGTTTTCATTATTAGCATCAGCAACATTACATAGTTTTTTATTTTCCACATTAAAATTTCCTTCATATGTAAACTTAAAACCTAGTCCTGGAGGCCCGCGATTTGGAGTTTCTGTACTCTTAAACTGACGACCGAATATGTCGATACTCATCTTGTAAATGAGGTTGAATTACATAAAACTGAGTTAATAAATAATTCTCGCTACACGTAATTCCTCAATTATAGATATGGGCATATCTCTAAAACTTTTAAACTTTGCGATAGTAGAAAAATTAATTTTTTTTCAGGGCACATTCGTGAAACAATTTTATTGTCTTAAGTATTGATCAAATACTATAAAAAAATTTGCGTAACTCATTTTTACACATTGTTACGCAGCACAGTGGGCATTAATGCAAAAAACCTGCCCAAAATCTCTAGATGTGTTTAAAACTGACTGAAATTTGTAACTCGCGGATTTTTTTGGTCGCTGATTACAAATCCGACGTTAGTTTTTCAAAATTCAAAATGGCGGACGACTTTTAAAAAAATTGATCGAATTTGTCTGAAATTTGTTACTCGGGGGTTTTTTGGGTCGCTGATTACGAATCTGAACTTAGTTTTTCAAAATTCAAAATGGCGGATCTAATATGGCGGACAACTTTTAAAAAAATTGATCCAATTGGCCTAAAATTTGTTACTTGGGGGTTTTCGTAGCTTAGGTTTTGTAACCATGTACATAAAATTTAAAGTTTCATTACTAATATTTAAAATGGTGTATCAAATATGTCAGAAAGATATTTTTCAATTATTCAATTTTTATAAAAATTTATGCCTAAGGTTTTCTGAGGTCACTGATTACGAAACTGAACTTATTTTAAAAACCAAATATATTATTATAATATAAACTAACACTTTATGTTACCTTTAAAATGATTTATTGCTACAGTTTCGAAAATTTTATGTCCTATGGCTTATTAAGTCATAAGTAAATGTAGTTTATAACAATTTTTGAATTTTTTAAAAAAATTTTTAAAAATTTTGTTTGCAATTTTGGATCTACCATTTTGAATTTTGAAAAATTAAGTTCAGATTCGTAATCAGCGACCCTATGAACCCCCGAGTAACAAATTTTAGGCCAATGGGATCAATTTTTTTAAAAGGCATCCGCCATATTCGATCCGCCATTTTGAATTTTGAAAAACAAAGTTCAGATTCATAATCAGCGACCTCAAAAACCCCCGAGTAACAAATTTGAGGCCAATTGGATCAATTTTTTTAAAAGTCATCCGCCATATTGGATCCGCCATTTTGAATTTTGAAAAACAAAGTTCAGATTCATAATCAGCGACCCCAAAAACCCCCGAGTAACAAATTTGAGGCCAATGGGATCACTTTTTTAAAAAGTCGTCCGCCATATTGGATTTGCCATTTTGAATTTTGGAAAATTTTTAAATTCAGATTAGTAGTCGCAGCGACCCCAAAAACCTTCGAGTGAGAAATATCAGCCAGATTTTAACACATATATTAGTTAATACTTACTCTTCTTCACAAACTATGCGTCGCACAGTGGGAAAAAAATGACCCTCTGTGGACAAAAATCTACCGACAACACAAATCTTAACCGATTTTAATATTTATTTTTTCTAAATACTCGGAGACGTTTTTCCTGTAACGCACAACTGCGATAAATTTGATTTATTTCAAACTAACCTTAAAAATGATACCTATGTATGAAATTACGTTATTAGGATGGTTTAAAAATCGAAAAATGATTAATTTTGATACAGCAGAGAGTATAGTGAACCCTTTTTGATCACTGAATGCGAATTTGACATTAAAAATGCAAAATTTTAAAATTCAAAATGGCGGATGCAATATGGCAGGCAATGTTTTATAAAAGTCACCAAATTCACTCGAAAGTTGTTATTCAGGGGTTTTTAAGGTCGCTGGTTACGAATCTGAAGTCAAATTTCAAAAATTCAAAATGGCGGATCCAATATGGCGGATAAGAAAATCAAAAACTAATTGGATTTGCTTGAAAGTTGTTACACGGGGGTTTTTTGGGTCGCTGATTACGAATCCGATGTCACATTTCCAAAATTCAAAATGGTGGATCCAATATGGCGACCAAAAAAAATTTGAGATTCACTAGATTTGCTTAAAACTTGTTACTCGGGGGTTTTCGGGGTCGCTGATGACGAATCTGATGTTAAATTGTCAAAATTCAAAATAGCGGATACAAAATAAAAAATTAATAACTTTTTAAAAATTTGATCGCCATATTGGATCCGCCATTTTGAATTTTTGAAATTTGACTTCAGATTCGTAATCAGCGACCCTAAAAACCTCCAAGTAACAACTTTCATGCAAATTCAATGAGTTTTTAATTTTTTAATCCGCCATATTGGATCCGCAATTTTGAATTTTTGAAATCAGACTTCAGATTCGTAACCAGCGACCTTAAAAACCCCTGAATAACAACTTTCGAGTGAATTTGGTGACTTTTATAAAACATTGCCTGCCATATTGCACCCGCCATTTTGAATTTTAAAATTTTGCAATTTTAATGTCAAATTCGCATTCAGTGATCAAAAAGGGTTCACAATACTCTCTGCTATATCAAAATTAATCATTTTTTTATTTTTTAAACCATCCTAATAACGTAATTTTATATATAGGTATCATTTTTAAGGTTAGTTTGAAATAAATCAAATTTATCGCAGTTGTGCGTTACAGGAAAAACCTCTCCGAGTATTTAAAAAAAAAAATATTAAAATCGGTTAAGATTTGTGTTGTCGGTAGATTTTTGTCCACAGAGGGTCATTTTTTTCCCACTGTGCATCGGACAGTTTAGGTTTACATTCATTATTAATTATACAGTTTTAATGAAGTGTGCAAAGGTTAACGATTTTTCTGTATACTTTTATAATGCATGAGAAGAGATAACAATGAGTTAGGAGCATTTAGCAGCAAAATTCAACATGTGCTTTTCAAATATGTGGTTTTTTGATATGAGTTACGTTTTAAAATTTAATGTTTAAAGTCATTGCATTCTTTGTGTAAAGGAGGCACACATTCCTGTATGGGTTCAAATTACTTCTTATTAGGTAGATAATATAATCCCGTTGTGCCGTTACTCAAAAACCTTCGTTAAAAAAGTTATATCAGTTTAACTGCTAACTTGTAGAAATTTTGAAAAAGTTGTCTCGCAAGTGTGAAGCTACATAGTTTTTATTCAATTTGAGGCACATCATTGTTTCATGGATTTTTTAGTTCTTTACACTCCCACCTACTTCTATTGCAAGCCACAAGACACACAATGTTTCGTTAAAAAAGTTACAGTCTATAAACTAAAAACAAACAGTCAATATCACACAATAGAAACTGTCGATTTCACTTCTATAACTTACGTTCGTCATTTCCTACATAATTAAAAAAATTATATAACGCATGATACATTTAAAAAGCCCTACAATTGATCAAATTATGGTATTGAAAAATTATTAAAAAAATTCTTAAGGTATCATAATGAGCGATAACATAAAGTTTAAAAGTTCTAGAGATATGTCCATATAATTTCAGTATTATGACTAGGATTTCCACACTGAGAAAAAATTGGACGAACAGTTGCCTTGCTAGTGGTAGAGCGGCGCTGCTTTCGTTCTTGTAAACATCTAAACCATATTCGGGCGACACGTTCGCCCAAAACAAAGTAGAAATGCTTTTCCAAGATTTGGGGTGGAATTTGATTTAAAAAAGGAAACGATGCTATACTTCATGAGTATATGTAATTTAGCATTACTGTACTTATGAGAGATTCTTTTTCAATCGCCCCAGCCCAAAAAGTCAATGTTTTGGGATTGGCTTCATACTTTGGTAAATTGTTGTCCTATATGATAGTAATAAATCCCTAAAATATAAACTAATTAAAAAAATATTTGTAGAACGTAGAGGGGGTTGAAGTTTTGACGTTAAGGGTAACATTGTCATTTTCAAATCCGTTTAACTATGACAAAAGTTAATGGATTTTAATTTATCTATAATGAATTTTATTGCATTTTTCACGTACTTTTCAAAAATGTATACGAAATTAAAAAAAAAAATAATTTAATTTTAATTTTTTAAAAATTTAAATTTATTTAATTTAATTTAATTTAAATTTAATTTTTTAACCCCTTTTTTTCAAAATCAACCCTTATTTTTCGAATTTCACCCCTTCGGGTATTTTTTTTTTTATTTTCATTGGAAAGCTGAGGTTTTTTCCGATGAGCTATGTAAATATGAAAATGGGACAACAATAATTTTGTGAGTAACAGAATATTAAAGTAGGCGGTGCCGATAAGGGGTGTACCTGGAGATCATCTTTGAGGATTTAGATAGGCACCGCCTAATTTAATATTATGTTTCTCACAAAATTATTGTTGTCCCATTTTCATATTTACATAGCTCATGGGAAAAAACCTCAGCTTTCCAATGAAAATAAAAAAAAAAAGTACCCGAAGGGGTGAAAATCGAAAAATAAGGGTTGATTTTATTTATTTATTTATTTACATATATATACGGGCAATGCCCTTTCGTACAAGAGTACTAATGTATATAAAAAAAAAAGAACATAAGAAAAATGACAGTGCGAAACAATGTTTTGTTATTTCTCAAGCAGTATCAAAAATTTTAGAGCGTAGCTTACATACAAATTTACTTAAAGAAATACCATAAAAATCAAGGTTGTTATGGTACTCATTAGCTTCTCTTGTTATCCTATTTATAACAGAATTTATTACATAGTTTGTTCTTTGAAAAGACTGTCTGAACAGAGTTGGATTTCTGGTTGGTCTAAAAGGAACAGCAAAATTTAGCAAAGATAAGAGTGGAGGGCAGTTAATAATGCCGTTAATAGTTTTAAACATAAATAGTAAATCAGTAAATAAGAATCTGTTTCTTAATAGAGGAATACCCAGAATCCTTCTCAGTTCAGTATAGTCATGACTAAATCTATCAAATGGTATCCCCGTCTGCCTAGCAACAAAACGCATAAATTTATTTTGCACCCGTTCCAGTGCCATCAATAAGTATTCTTGGTAAGGTGACCAAATCAATGAAGCAAATTCAAGTATTGGTCGAGTTATTTTGAAAAAAAAGGGGTTAAAAATTTTTTTTTTTAATTTCGTATACATTTTTGAAAAGTACGTGAAAAATGCAATAAAATTCATTATAGATAAATTAAAATCCATTAACTTTTGTCATAGTTAAACGGATTTGAAAATGACAATGTTACCCTTAACGTCAAAACTTCAACCCCCTCTACTTTCTACAAATATTTTTTTAATTAGTTTATATTTTAGGGATTTATTACTATCATATAGGACAACAATTTACCAAAGTATGAAGCCAATCCCAGAACATTGACTTTTTGGGCTGGGGCGATTGAAAAAGAATCTCTCTTATACACATTGTGAATTATGCATATTTTAACATTAAAACTGAAATCTTACATCACAATTAAAGTTTTTGTATTAAATTATAAATAGATAGATTGTTAACTTCTTCCATATTAATATAAATAGATAAATTTTAAAAATGAAATATCAATTTGAATATATTAATATTAATATCAATATACTAATGTTAAATAATAATAAAAATATTTTAATAAATCAATTTAAATAGTTTATTTTTATTATTTTTATTTTATGTTTAGAAAAAGTAAACATGCAATTTATAGGTTAGCGGTATACATAAAAGTCTGTGATGTTTATGTATAGAATAGTTCGGTGTACTAGTTATATATTAAATACTTTCATATGAAAAGATCACGTAACTGGAAAAAGTTATTTTGGCTTAAAAACAGATCCATAATCATTTATAACTTATCACAAAAACACATTATTCGACGAAACACGCGTATAAATATATATGCCGCAGTACATATATAGGAAATTTGGAAACTAGAAACTGAAGCGCGACATCTATGCCAATAATAGGGAAAGCATGTGATCGACACCTTTGGGTCTTAATTTGCACCACCAAAGTCGAACCGTTCTCCTAAATTGGGAGACACATTCGCATAAAACGAAAGTGAGTGGTTCGCCTACTTTTAACCCAACGGTTGAACATAAAAAGCCAACCTCTCGCCCAACGTTTTTTCAGTGCAGCAGTTTGAGAAGATAAAAGTAATCGCAAGCAGTCTGCCAATTCATTTGGATCATCCCAATAAATTAAGTCAATATTTTCATTTTCTTTATCAATCATATACTGTGGTATTAATCCTTCACCAAGTCACTTTTTTTCAGATTTTGGAGATGATAATTTTTTTGCAATAAAATTTTGAAATTTAAATTTTTATTTTCCCGAATATTTTCTTCAGATTTATAATATTTTTTGTGCGCATGCATTAGTTGAATTGACAATATTTACATAATTTGCTTGATCATATAAACTAATAAAATTTTCTTCTGATATTTTTTTAAATAAAAGTTCAAGAAAACCCCTCGTTTCTGGATAAATTGACTTGTTTATTATGATATTGTCCGTCTCCTGTCGATAACATGGAGGACTACATTTTGTCCATAATCCTTCGCCTCTCTTCAATCAACTGTCGACCAGTTATAACAACAAGATTCTGTCACTTTCTTGGGACACTCCTGGCGTCGATGTCCTCTCAACCAGCAGTTCTGGCAAACATGGGGAGGGGGGTCGACTGTTGGGTCGGTCAATATTGGTTTTAATCCATTAAACATAACCCCGGTCGTTTTTGTAGGTAACGGTCTGGATCGAATTCCTCCACCCCCATTGCCCCCTTGTTGCAAATTTCCGGTCCCAGATTGGCTCTCATTCCGTTTGGAGACAACGGCCGATGTTTCGGATCGGTTGGGAGGTCCAGGCGGTGTTATCGGCCTGGGTGGCATTTCCTTCTCTTCCTCCTCCCCAGGGTAGACCAAGTCTACCTTCCTGAAAACCTTTCTCCTCTTTTCCTTCTCTTCCCGTTGTCTGTTCCTTAACGTCTCCAGCTCCAACGTCGAGTTTCGAGGTTTGTCTTGGATGAACCACTCCAGTTCAATCATCGACAATCTTGACTCGAACTGCGCCCAACTTTCGCCCGGGCATCTATGCGGGTGATCGTCAATTGGTTCGGCCAACGGTAAGGACTTTGGTTCGATGGCCCTATCCCTTGAACGATTATCGCTCATTCCCCCAGTCACTAACAGCGGCCGTCTGACAGCCCCCAATACCCAATTAATAAATCTCGAATACCACCCCACCATGCCCAAAAATCTCCGGAGTTGTTTGACGTTCTTTGGCGCTGGATAGTTTCTCACTGGCTCGGTTTTTTCGGGGTCTGGTCGCAATCCTTCATTGTCGAGAAGATACCCCAAGTAGGTAACCCTAGAGCACCCAAACTCACATTTCTCTGGGTTAACCAAAAATCCCGCGTCTGCCGACTTCTTCAAAACTATCTCCAGCCATTTATAACCAAACACCTGAGGTTCAAATTCCGGTCCGAAAAGAGCATCAATTACTCGTTGAAAAGTCATCGGCGCGTTAGTCAAGCCGAATGGCATTCGTCGAAATTGCCACAATCCTGAGCCGGGGATGGCAAAGGCCGTGTACTTTCTGCTCTCTTCTGCCATTGGAATTTGGTGATATGCCAATTTCAAATCGATCTTCGACAAGTATCGAGCCTTCCTCAACTTGTCGAGTATGGAGTCTATCGTCGGAATTAAATAGGCGTCCTTGACGGTAACCTTGTTGACATCCCTATAGTCCATACACATTCGAAAATCTCCATTCCCTTTTCTGGCCATCACCGGTGCACTCCTCCAGTCGCTACTTCGATCACGCCTTGCCAATGTAGTTGAATCATGTGGCCTTGAGCCCACGTGATCATAATAGGTGACATGCGTCTCTGGCGATGCTATACTGGTGTCTCGTCTGTAACCCTTATATGATGTTCTGTCAGATTTGTCACCCCCAGTACGTCAGATTCTGGAAGAACCAATCGGCTCACCATTTCTTGAATGATCTCTCTTTGTTTGTCCGTCAACGCAGAGATTCCAGCGCATTCAGCGTAGATCGACTCATCACTCTCAATCCCATCCTTGACGCCAAAAACATGCCAGTCGCCATTGAAAACTCTCCATAACCCCAGTCCCAAATGTACCTCCATATTCCAGGCTTTACAGAAATCAACACCCAAAATTATGTCTTGTACTACTGAACTAAGGACCTTGGCGCTAAACGGTTGAGAGTGGCCATCCACCTCGATGCTTAAATTCAACAATCCAGCTGTCTCAGTTACTCCTCAAATGGCGCTTCTTATCAATGTATTTCAAGGTTGGATGCGGCTCTTATAAGGCTCAGTCACTCTGTCGCTAATCACCGAGATTATCGCTCCAGGGTCGAAAAAAGCCTCGTAAGATTTGTCGCCAATGGTCATTCGAAAGAAATAACGATTTTCCATACTACTGCCGTCTACATCCTTGTCAGGGTTCTGGGTCAGCTGTGCCCGTCACAGTCTCTCCCCTCCCCTGGACTATTGGTACTGACTCCATTTCAGTCTCTTTAGTCCCATCTGTCACTAACATGTTTTTGAGTGAATGCTCTCCACTCATTTGGCTTTTTAGTACCTGTGTCACAAATTTAAATGAATTCTCTTCATTTAATTCGTCAGTACCAACTCTCTCTTCACACTGTTTGAGTGGTCTCTTCCCACTCTGTTGTCCACTGCAGGATGCACCCTCGTTGATGGGGAAAAAATTTAACTCTCTTGGTTTACTCTTATTTTCCCCTGAACCTTCTCCAACCCTGGTCGCTACACCGTCGTTAAGAATCGGTTTTAAGGATTCTTCAGTGGGTTAGCGGGGGGTACAGACCCGTTCTGTGCCCCCCATTGTCCGTTTCCCAGAGCGGCCCTCACTCGGACGCAATTCGGGCAATTAAGGAAATTCACGCCTGGTGATCGACAAACAAGGCATGACTCGACCTGGACTCTAGCTGGGCACTGTGCCGCGAAATGACCACGCTGTTGACAAACAAAGCATGTCCTCATGGGGCATTCCGAAACTTTGTGTCCGACCATTTGACATGTGAAACATGCCCCCACAAATGGCTTCGACCCGCCCGTCGCAATTTGTGCTGCATGTCCAGTATTTCCAGCTCCTTGTTTTGGTGGAAACTGACGCTTGCCTTTCCCATCGGCCACTGTCGCAAAAGTGGGAGTAAGGTTAGAAGCCCGTATCGGAGTCACGGATGGCTGAGGACTTGACTGCTTAATTGCATTCACCTCTGTAGTCATCTTCTCAGAATCAGCCTTCTTTGTCTTCTTCGCCTTTTTCCCCTTACTCTTCTTGTCGACCACCTTCTCTACCTCGCTACCCGTCGCTGACTCGTCCTCCAAGGCCGCTATCTTCTTGGTCTCTTTTGAGGAAGATGTCTTTTTCTTGTCCTTTTTCCCACCCTTATAAGCCGCGGCGGGAAAACGCATTTTCTCTTTAGGGGGAGGGGGAACGTATCTGTCGTCGAGATCTTAAACCTTTTCGAACTGTCGCAAATTTCTCTCTAATTTGGAGAGTGATTCTAACCCCGATGAATCAATTTGTTTCCGATAAGTGGGGGTAAGTCCCTTATACGCGATTTTAACCTGTTCTCTGGTCGATAATGGTTTCCTAAGATGCCCCATTATAAGTCGCAAACTGGTTATGTAGGAGGATATTTTCTCCCCTTTCGCTTGAGTTCTACTCCTCATCTCATCTATCACTTCGTCGTCATCAATGGTCGTCAAATACTTTCGTCGAAAAGCTTTTTTAAATGACCTCCACAAACTGATTCTTCAATTCTCTCCAGGAATTCTTCGGGATCTTCTCGCTCCTCACCAGAGTAATATCCCAATCCTTTAAGGTCTTATTGACTTTAGTTAATCGAGAAGCTACACGATAATCTCTTCGCCTCTGAGTCCTGTCGCTAACGTCAGTCTCGTTGTCAGTCGAAGAATTTTCAAAGAGTGTCCTCCTAGCATCAATCCGTTGAGCATTCCGAGAAGTAGGTCTTCGACTGGAATCCCTACGTTCTTGACAATCCCCTTCCCTAGTCGAGAATCCGTCACTAACTTGCGATCTCACTCTACTGTCGCTATGTAACTCACTGGGTTCACTCTTTACTCCAGAACCCCTTTCTCTCTTTATGTATGTGCGCCTACTGTCACATACTTCCTCACTCCTATTCCTGTTTTCGCCAACTGTCCGGGGGGTTGGGTTAGGGATGGTGTTGGGACTCGCTCCTACTGATTGGTCCTGATTAACCGAAGTTATTTCATCCCCTTCCCCTGTCGCAAATTCTACTGGATTTTGTGATGGACGGTGAAAATTGATATTATCCCCCAAATTCTGACCCATACTAGCAGCCATTAAATGGTTATTAATACGGATCAGCTGTTGTAATTCTGGACTCAGGGTAAACTTGGATTGTCGCAAGCTAATCACCCCAGGCGACATCGTCGCTAAAACCCTCATTGATGGGGCAGAATTCACAGTGGTCATTGACGCGGAGTTCATAGAATGAACTGCTGACATTCGTGGTGGGGAATTTGTGGGGATCGACGCTGTGGACATCATCGGTGGTGATTGTGGAAGGGGCGGTGGAGGGGACGGAAAGTCATCGGTGGTCGGACTTGGTCTGCTGTGCGATGATTTATCTTCGCTCCTTTTTCTTATGGCCCCTTGACTTTGTTGATCTCCTAAAACTCCAAAATCACGAATCGACCGTGAATTTTTCTCCTCGTCGCTACTCGAATAAAACTCGCTTCCTCTTTTAAGATTTACATTGGTCAATAATTTTTTTTCTGTGAATGCCTCAAACTGAAAAACTTTGACTAAATTCCCTTTATCGTCGCAAAAGGGTACGTCAGTTTCTGGGGGAAGCGCGATTTTCAATTCTGCCCGAAACAGTCGTTCTCGCAAAAATTGTAACGAGCCACTAATACATAATTGATTAGTCAACAGGCTCGTTACCACTTGTCCTACAGGCATTCATAAAATCACGTCACAACAAGTGACGCATCCTTTCTTTGTAGAAATACATTCGTTCAATAACCTCTGCCATCTTGAACGCTCGAAAAATTTAATTGTCGAAAAACACACAAAAAAAATTTTTAATCCGTAGAAAAATTTAATTCTCTTTAATGAAAATTAAAAAAAAAAATTTAAGGGGGCCCGTTCCCTACTAGACACGGCACTGGTCAATAAAAAGAAATTCCGTTAAATAATCGAGTCGCCACAAAAAAAATTTTTCTCCCTTAAAAATTTTCACGCAAAATTGTAAATTAATTTTTTGAAACGTCCGTCGATCCGTTGACACGTCCCTGGTCAATATATACACTTGCTTGACCAGTCGCAATGGAAAATTTTACTCCCTAAAATTTTTCACTTATTTTGGAATTCTAGAAATAGGGGTGCCAATTTTATAGGTACGGCCCTGAAAATTAAATTCAAATTAGCACCACTTGACTTTTCGCAAAAGTAAATTGTCGCAAAAATTAAATTTGGTAAAAATTATAATTTTTGGGAACCGCTTTCTATTAGTCACGGCACTGGTCACTCGTAAAAAATTCAATTTTATAATCGGGTCGTCATTAAGAGAATTTTTCCCTTTAAAAATTATCACATAAAGTGTCAACTAATTTTTGATAGGGCCCGTCTGTCTGTTGACACGGCCCTGGTAAACAAAAGGAAATTCAGCATTTACTTGACTTGTCGTTAAGGAAATTTTACCCACCAAAATTTCCAAATATAATTAAAAAAAATTTTAATGATGACCGTCGCGATAATAATACGGTCCTGGATTAATTTTTGTTAATTTGACAATTCTTTTTTTTAAAAGTCACACTAATCGACTCCCAATTCTATTCCACTCACTTCATTTAAAATTTTCAATTTCTCCACTCATTGAAAATTTTACAAGTCGCAAGATTCCCTACTGTGCAAGTCACAAGTGTTTGAAATTTCTATCTTCATCTAAGTCGAGGAGCATGGGTCTCAAATTCAAACACCGAGATATCACGTAATACGCATGCGCGACGAATCACATGGTATGGCACAATTAATACGCCGGCCACGTGGGAAGCAATTATTAATAATAAATAATTTTTTCAAAACTGTAATCACGTACAAAAATCCAGAAAAATTCTCTGATCCCGAGAAAAAGCGATTCATCAAAATCGGTCGAGAAATGTCTCTGAAATTAATTCTTGAAAATTTCTACACGTGACTATGGCGGCCGATATGCATATTAAATTTACCTGGGAACACTCGCGAAATTGTCTCACTTTATTCGCCCGAACATAACTCCTCAACCATGTCGCAAATTATAAATTTCAGGACAGGAACAATAAATTCATTACATGAGAAATTACAATCAGCATCAAAATATTTTCTGTCGAAAATATCAGGTCGAGAAAGTCACAAAAAAACAAGTCACAAACATTTTGTCGTGTCTCAAAGATTCTCAACGAGGCCCCACGTTGGGCGCCAATTTTTATAACGAAATTATTGAATTAATTAAATATTGTTAATTAATAACCCCTTTTTAAGTTACAAAAAGATAACCCAACGTAAAAATTGTTAGACGCCAGCCCATTTTTGAATAGAATTGGCAAACCAGAAAAATAATAAAATAACCTTAAAACTCAAAATCAACAAAATAACTCTCCGAAGAGATTCTGTCGAGAACACAGGTCGAGAAAAGGGACACGACCCTTGAGACAGGACACAACAAAATTGGACTTACCCACGTCGAAACTCGGCTCACAATTTCCCTTCTAGCCTGTCCCCTCAGCTGATGTCGGAAGACGCCGGTAAGGGAAAAATGACCAAACACACAAAATAAATGGAACTCTCCTTGTACACTTTATTAATCTAATAATAAGTCGAGCCCAAAATATATTTTTGCTTTCGCAAATTTTCTACATGTGAAGGAGACCTGTTGCTTCTTTAAAGAATGCAAAGATACTGTTTTTTATTATATTAGTCCTCTAATTTTATGAAACAATCAAAACACTTTCTATATCTACCCTGATTAATTATACTATCTTTATCAATAACCAAAAAATCATGCTTATTTTTGCAAAAAGAAATACACATTTCTCTAAGTTTTGTAAATGACATATCTGTATTAACATGATCATCATATATATGTTTGAGGTTCATTTCATCTTGTCTAAATAAAATTAATAAATTTACATTGTCTCGTATCAAATGTTTTCGAATTCGAGTATATGTCTGGCATAATTAGAAACAATCAGGAATAATAAATTTGGATAATGAGGATGGTCCTGGAACTCATTGGTGTGCTTATAAAAAAACTGAAAATAACGTTATTTATTTTAACAGTTTTGGTAATCTTCGTCCACCTTTAGATTTAAGACAATATTTTGGTGTTGATTACATAATGTATAATCATAAAAAATATCAAAACTATGACACATTTATCTGTGGACATTTATGTCTTAAATTTTTATCTAATCAATTAAATACACGGGACATGTTTTTACTCCATATAAAAACGTAGAAATTTATTTTATATGGTCAGTTATGTAAATTGATCATGAACGATTCAATTATATTAACTTTGACAGGAAACTCTTCTGTATTGGAATCACAATTTTTTCCACCGATTGAATTGTCGCCTATTAAAAATTATGTTCTTGGTCTGGTTGAATTTTTAACTTATAATTCAATTCCTAATATTGATATTGGTAAAAATAAATTTTACGCATGTGAAATTGAAGTTACTATACCAACAGGAAGTTATGAAATAAGTGATATTGATAAAACTTTGAATTTAATGCTAAAAAATAAAGGCATTAATTTTAAAATTAAACCTAACAATAATAGCTTAAAAAGTATAATTTACTGTGACATAGAAATTAATTTCATACCTAACGACTCTATTGGCAGCTTGTTGGGATTTTTTTCACGAAAATTAAATGCTCAAGAATACAATGAATCAGATCAACCAGTATCAATAATTAAAATAATTTCCTTGCGAGTGGAGTGCAGCATAACTACAGGGGCATACATTAATGGTGAAAAAGTACAAAAAGTAGTAATTTTTTCATGTTGTTCCACCAGGATATAAAATAGTAAAAGTACCAAATTACGTCATTTATCTGCCAGTCTCTGTCAAGACAATAGGTCATATTCAATTGCGAATTGTTGATCAAAACGGTCATTTGGTTAATTTTCGAGGAGAATCCATAACAATTAGATTACACATGAAGTGCCTTGGGTGATGGGTATTGTTTTTAATAACAAAAATAAGGTTGGTTACAGTTATAAAACGAAAAAGCGATGTCAAAAATAATTCAGTCAACGGAAAATTCTGAAGAGATTAACACCTCAAAATCTGCAGCTCTTGAAAAATCTGGGACTAAAGGTTGTAAAAAGAAGAGAACAAGTAAATTAGAGTTATTCCGTACGTGTGCATGTGTATTTATATATCGCACTATTATTATTTGCTATGGAAGAGGAAATATTAAGTATTGAAAAACCAATCATTATCGATGAGTCTATTGCGCATTACGAAGTGCATACGCAGCAACCATATACATCATCAACATATAATAATAGTGACAAAATTCGAATCACTGTACAAAATCAAGACCATTGTCTACATCCAAGCAAGAGTTCGCTTCATATAAGTGGAAGACTTAAAAAATGATGGAACAGCTGTAGCAAACACTTGTATAATTTCCAATGGGATCTGTCATTTATTTGAAGAAATAAAATATGAACTTATTAATGGTTTAGAGATTGATAAAAATAAAAATGTAGGTCTTACAAGTTTAATGAAAAATTACGTTTCATCTGATGTTAGTCAAAGTAAATTTCTTGAAAATGTTGGTTGGTTGGAATTTAAGAATGATAATAGCACATTAACTAATGCTCAAGGTTACTTTGATATTTGCGTACCATTAAATATGCTTTTCGGTTTTGCGGAAGATTATCAAAAAATTATTGTTAACGCTAAACATGAGCTAATTATTATAAGATCGGGAATTGACTCAAATGCAGTTTTTCAAGTTGCACCTGTTGAAGAATTAAATATAGTTATTAAAAAAATTGAATGGTTGTTGCCATATATCAAATTGTCTGATGCTCGAAGATATAAATTATTAAACTAAATTGAAAAAGATCCATCTATTCCAATTAGTTTTAGAACTTGGGAATAATATGAGTATCCTTTACTACCATTGACTCAGAAGCATATCTGTAGTGTAAAAACTTGAACACAGTTAGAAAAACCTAGATTCATTGTATTAGGATTTCAGAAAAACAGGAAAAATAATACTCTATTAAATTCAAGTTACTTTGACCATAGTGAAATATCAGATGTAAAATTATTTTTAAATTCACAAAGTTATCCATATGGTAATATGAATCTTAATATTAATAGAAATCAATATTTTATGCTTTATGAAATGTATACGAATTTCTAACCTGTATACTATGGCAAAGGATCTCAGCCACTTTTAACAAAAAAGGAATTTTTGCAATTTGCCACTTTAGTTGTAATTGATTGTTCTAAACAAAATGAATCGTTAAAAAGTGGTCCAGTTCATATTCGTTTAGAAATTGAGTTAAGAGAAAACTTTCAAGGCAACACTTCAGCATATTGTTTAATTTTGCATGATCGCATCGTTGAGTATAAACCATTAAGTGGTATTGTAAAAAAGACAATATAATTTTGTTAAATTAAATAATTAATTAAATTTTTAAACAATTGTAATTTTAATTATTACTGTAATTTTATTATGAATAAAAAATAGAAGAAATTCTTTTATAATTTCAAATTAATTAATTTTTTAAATAATTGTAATTTTTAATTAAAGTAAAAAATTAATTACTTATATTAAAAATACTTGTTAAAATGAAAAGAAAGATCAAAAGGTACTCTTCATATGTTACTAATGCAATATTATTTATATTATTATATATTATATATATTTTATATTTTCCAATGTATTTCTCGCGGCGGTACCAGCTCGCCTCTTTGGGTTAGACTCAAAATCGGTACCTCACAGACACGAAAAGTGTTTATTGCTTTTTTCTATGTATTGGTCACCCCGTATGCTGATTTCCTTCTTTTCATAACACAAAATGTCAAGAACATTACATCTTTAAGAAATTTTATAATATTATATATTGATCATTTTTAATATATTTTAACATTAATTATGATTATTTCGTTATTAACATTATTATTTATTTATACATTTAATATTTATAAACAATTGATTTACTCATAAATAATCATTTATTCATAAATATATTTGTTTATTTATAAATAATCATCCATTTATAAATATATTTGTTTATTTATATATAATCATCCATTTATAAATATTTGTTTACAATTATTTGTTTATTTAAAAACAATTATTTATTTACAAATGTATTTATTTATTAAAAAAAAAATTAATTTTACATAAATATTATTTATTTATAAAAAAATGTTACGGTGACGTGACACATATATTGAAAATTTCATATGTAATTTTTAAAAGATCCTTTAAATAAATAATAAATTTTTTATTTAAATTACATTTTAGTTTTACAACAAGTTCATAATTATTTACTTCTCTAATTTATATTTTATATGAAAAAAAGGTAGAAAGTACAAAAACAAAACAAATTAGTGTAGGTAGGTATATTTTAGAAAAAAATTTTCTTTTACATATAGAAATACATTTAATAAATGTGAACAATTTTAAAGCAGTAAAAAATAAGACACGTTTAAAAAATTAAATTCTTAAAACAAAATATATGGGCATATCTCTAGAACTTTTAAACTTTATGTTATCGCTCATTATGATACCTTAAGAATTTTTTTAATAATTTTTCAATACCATAATTTGATCAATTGTAGGGCTTTTTAAATGTATCATGCGTTATATAATTTTTTTAATTATGTAGGAAATGACGAACGTAAGTTATAGAAGTGAAATCGACAGTTTCTATTGTGTGATATTGACTGTTTGTTTTTAGTTTATAGACTGTAACTTTTTTAACGAAACATTGTGTGTCTTGTGGCTTGCAATAGAAGTAGGTGGGAGTGTAAAGAACTAAAAAATCCATGAAACAATGATGTGCCTCAAATTGAATAAAAACTATGTAGCTTCACACTTGCGAGACAACTTTTTCAAAATTTCTACAAGTTAGCAGTTAAACTGATATAACTTTTTTAACGAAGGTTTTTGAGTAACGGCACAACGGGATTATATTATCTACCTAATAAGAAGTAATTTGAACCCATACAGGAATGTGTGCCTCCTTTACACAAAGAATGCAATGACTTTAAACATTAAATTTTAAAACGTAACTCATATCAAAAAACCACATATTTGAAAAGCACATGTTGAATTTTGCTGCTAAATGCTCCTAACTCATTGTTATCTCTTCTCATGCATTATAAAAGTATACAGAAAAATCGTTAACCTTTGCACACTTCATTAAAACTGTATAATTAATAATGAATGTAAACCTAAACTGTCCGACGCATAGTTTGTGAAGAAAAGTAAGTATTAACTAATATATGTGTTAAAATCTGGCTGATATTTCTCACTCGAAGGTTTTTGGGGTCGCTGCGACTACTAATCTGAATTTAAAAATTTTCCAAAATTCAAAATGGCAAATCCAATATGGCGGACGACTTTTTAAAAAAGTGATCCCATTGGCCTCAAATTTGTTACTCGGGGGTTTTTGGGGTCGCTGATTATGAATCTGAACTTTGTTTTTCAAAATTCAAAATGGCGGATCCAATATGGCGGATGACTTTTAAAAAAATTGATCCAATTGGCCTCAAATTTGTTACTCGGGGGTTCATAGGGTCGCTGATTACGAATCTGAACTTAATTTTTCAAAATTCAAAATGGTGGATCCAAAATTGCAAACAAAATTTTTTAAAATTTTTTTAAAAAATTCAAAAATTGTTATAAACTACATTTACTTATGACTTAATAAGCCATAGGACATAAAATTTTCGAAACTGTAGCAATAAATCATTTTAAAGGTAACATAAAGTGTTAGTTTATATTATAATAATATATTTGGTTTTTAAAATAAGTTCAGTTTCGTAATCAGTGACCTCAGAAAACCTTAGGCATAAATTTTTATAAAAATTGAATAATTGAAAAATATCTTTCTGAAATATTTGATACACCATTTTAAATATTAGTAATGAAACTTTAAATTTTATGTACATGGTTACAAAACCTAAGCTACGAAAACCCCCAAGTAACAAATTTTAAGCCAATTGGATCAATTTTTTAAAAGTTGTCCGCCATATTGGATCCGCCATTTTGAATTTTGAAAAACTAAGTTCAGATTCGTAATCAGCGACCCAAAAAACCCCTGAGTAACAAATTTCAGACAAATTCGATCAATTTTTTTAAAAGTCGTCCGCCATTTTGAATTTTGAAAAACTAACGTCGGATTTGTAATCAGCGACCAAAAAATCCGCGAGTTACAAATTTCAGTCAGTTTTAAACACATCTAGAGATTTTGGGCAGGTTTTTTGCATTAAGGCCCACTGTGCTGCGTAACAATGTGTAAAAATGAGTTACGCAAATTTTTTTATAGTATTTGATCAATACTAAAGACAATAAAATTGTTTCACGAATGTGCCCTGAAAAAAAAATTAATTTTTCTACTATCGCAAAGTTTAAAAGTTTTAGAGATATGCCCATATATCGATTTGTCGACAACAATAAAAATAAATATTTAACGACGTACAATATTAAAAAAAATTAATAAAATTTTGCTTGATAAAGTCAAATATTAAACTATTTAACTATCCTTCTAGTTTTCGCAGCATTATTCCTCTATCAGAGACAATTTGACATAGTTGTTTTGCTTTATAAGTGGCCATTCAGGGTAAGTAAAATACTTCTATATAATAATTTTATTTTTATTAATCTTCTTAAAATGTAGGGTCAGTTGGGGTAAATGGGGACATAATCGCTATTTTTCACAAATTACGTAAATTTCTTCCATTAAAAGATAATATTTTCTAATTTATTTTTTTAAGTTGTTATTTACATTCCCAGGATTAATTTTATGCAGCAGAAAAAAATGTAGATAAGCTTTGAACGCATGAAACTGACTGTCCCCATTTACCCCAAAATTTTGAAAATTTCATAAAATTTGGGGTAAATAGGGTCAGTATAGTTTCTAAGAAAGTTTTAAGAAAATAGTTTCCTTAAGTATATTACTGTATTAAGGGATGAAAAAACTTGAAAAAAATTTGTAGTAGATATATAATAGTTGAACCAATTGAAATTTTTTTATTTTTTTTTATTTTAGTATTTTGTCTCGCATTTGAAAAAAAACAGACTTAAAAATCATACCAAATTTTTTTCTTATTCCATATGACTCCTATAACAGAAATTCACTTGAAATTTTGATTTTTATCAATTTGGTTAATAATCATGAGCTGTCCCCATTTACCCCAAAAATTTGAAAACTCAGCGTTAATGGGGACAGCTTGTTATTATTAACAAAATTGACAAAAATCAAAAATTCAAGTGAATCTCTGTTATAGGATTCATAAGGAATAAGAAAAAAATTTGGTATGATTTTGAAGTCTGTTTTCTTTGAAATGCTCGACAAAATACTGAAACAGTTTGACTTTGATTTTCCAGATTTTATGCATTGAGCGATAACTTTTTTTATCTTGCTGCCAATTGTCAAGAGAAAAGCTTGGCAATAGTCAAAACCTCTTGCAGGTGATCTGAAGTTAAAATATTGACCTTGAACTTAATTTTAAGACTGTAAATTAAGCTCTAAAACCTCTTGTCCCCATTTACCCCAACTGACCCTACCTACAATTTATTTAACTGTTATTTTGTCAAAAAAAACAAGATTTTTTAATCTTATTTTTCTTATTATTCATCTAAAGGAAATTTTTAAAATCCGTTATAATCAGAGAAAATATTTTTTTGACTTAACAAAATAGTTTAATTAATCTATTTTATTATTTTAAATTGACAAAATTAAAAAGTTTAAAGTTAATTCAAAATAAATCATTAACTTAACAAAAGAATTTTAAAGCAGTAAAAATAAGACACGTTTGAAAAATTAAATCCTTAAAACAAAATATATCGATAAATGTCGACAACAGTATAAATAAATATTTAACGACATAGGTACAATATTAAAAAAATTAATAAAATTTTGCTTGATAAAGTAAAACGTTAAAATGTTTTATAATATCCTTCTAACTTTTATTGCTTCATTTCTGTATCTACAAAAAATGTTATGTTTGCAAATTTCTTCAATATTTTCTTTTACATATGGAAATACATTTAATAAATGTGAACAATTTTAAAGCAGTAAAAAATAAGACACGTTTCAAAAATTAAATTTTTAAAACTAAATATATATTGATATGTCAACAACAATAAAAATAAATATTTAACGAAGTACAATATTAAAAAAAAATTAATGGATCTATTTGGAAAAATTGAAATGTCATCTGAAGGAAAGAGCCTCGGCAAGCCCCATGCAAAAAATGCCCCTTTTTCGTACCTCGAATTTTGAAACTTTTTTTATGCCAAATAGTTACATATGATGACCCAATAATCCCTGCAAAATTTCAAGATGAGCATGTGCCCCCTTTCCGAAATACAGGGGGTCAAAGGGGGCCATGTCCAAAATTAGAATATGCAATATAATCGAATAATAATGTTAAAAAAAATCAGACCAAATGATTCCCTTAAGATTTTCGTCTGCTGATTACGAATCTAAAGTCCGTTTTTAAAAATTCAAAATGGCGGATCCAATATGGCGGACGACATTTTTAAAAATCGATCCAATTGACGTGAAAATCGTTACTCGGGGGTTTTTGGGGTCTCTGATTACGAATGTGATGTCCGTTTTTAAAAATTCAAAATGGCGGATCCAATATGGCGGACGACATTTTTGAAAATCGATCCAATTGACTGGAAACTTGTTACTCGGGGGTTTTTGGGGTCGCTGATTACGAATATGATGTCCGTTTTTAAAAATTCAAAATGTCGGATCTAATATAACGAATAAAGGCAAGATTTAAAGCTAAATTCAGCTTGCAAAGGCCAGATGTAATAATTACAAAACCATCTAAAGTAAGATGTAATATTCCAATCAACAAAGATAAGAAGTAGTATCCCAACCAATGAAGGCAAGATGTAATCGGTTTTTGAATGAAGGCTGAAATCTTTCATTTATTTCAAACTTTTGAGATTAAAATTAGTTTTCTTTAATTACATTCGCAAAGACAAAAGTCACATGAGATGTAGAATGCAATGGAAATAAATGAAATGATGATCTATTGATCGTCTTTTGTTTTTTAGGGTTTTTGAATGAAGGCTGAAATCTTTTAATAAATTCAGATTTTTAAAACTATACAATTAATTTTACTAAATCACATTCGCAAAACGCAACACACATTAAATGTAGATTAGAATAGAAGTATAGAACATTATAATTTTCAGATCGTCTTTTGTTTCCGGAGTGTTCGAATGTAAGATAAAATCTTTCAATAATTTGATACTTTTAAATTAAAATTAGAACTCTATTATCACATTCTCAAGCTCACATTAAAAAAAAGATGTTTTTAAGGGGGGAACACCAGTTGTAACTTTCGAAAAATCGATTTTTTTTGTGCATTTTCTTAAAGTATACATATTTAGAATTGTGTCTGTAAATTTCAAAGTTGATCCGGTGAAAAATAAATGAGATATAGAGAACACTGCAGCGGCGCGTCCCGTGGCTTCATACAAGGTGGCCAGCCATACCTGACCCTAACGACAGATGGCCTTTTCCTATGATTTAGAAACGGCAACCACTGCGGAAGAGTTATTATATGGTCCAGGAATCGATGACTCTTTGTAACTTAGAAACAAAATTTCTTCTGAAAAAAAAAGGGTAAGTTGAAACTTTGAATGCGTTTTTCTTAAAATGACATTTTCCAAGTCGGTGACCACGATTACTCAAATACCATTAAACCGATTTATTTAAAATTTAGTGTGCTTCATTTACACATATAAGTCTAGTTCGTGATCGAAGGATTTTTTTTAAAAACGGACATCACATTCGTAATCAGAGACCCCAAAAACCCCCGAGTAACGATTTTCACGTCAATTGGATCGATTTTTAAAAAATGTTGTCCGCCATATTGGATCCGCCATTTTGAATTTTTAAAAACGGACTTTAGATTCGTAATCAGCAGACGAATATCTTAAGGGAACCATTTGGTCTGATTTTTTTAACATTATTATTCGATTATATTGCATATTCTAATTTTGGACATGGCCCCCTTTGACCCCCTGTATTTCGGAAAGGGGGCACATGCTCATCTTGAAATTTTGCAGGGATTATTGGGTCATCATATGTAACCATTTGGCATAAAAAAAGTTTCAAAATTCGAGGTACGAAAAAGGGTCACTTTTTGCCGAGGCTCTTTTTACAATCTTATTCGTTATAATGAGAGAAAAAGTATATTTAACTTAATCTAATAGTTCAATTAATTGATTTTATTTAACAATAATTTTTAATGAATTCCATGCCAAATTAGACACCCATTTGCAATTGCATCTTCCATTTTTATTACTCGTACTTATAAACCATTGCTAAAATCGTACGAATCATGGGAATTTTTTTTAAATATTTCAGTCTTTAGCCCATTGCTAAACCTGTTTTAACATTAGTCGGTAATGTAGATTTCTGTGTCGGTAAATTTTTGTATCGTCATTTCCATGTTTTACCGACAGTCGGTGATGTAGATTTCTGGGTCGCTAATTTTTTAAATTCAGTTTCCTGTTTTACCGATGGTCGGTAATGTAGATTTCTGTGTTGATAATTTTTTATATCATCTTACAAATGGGTCTGTTTTGAAAAATAAAATTTCCTACGGAGCGCTTCCTTCCGATCGTTGCAATAAAACGCTTAATTTAACATGTCAAATTATTTCAGGTTTCCTCAGGAAAAATTAAAACTTTACAAAAGTGAAGAGATACAACAGCAAAAAATATATTAAAAATTTACAACAGTAAAAACATTAAAAAATCAACACAGCAAAAAGCGAATCAACTCATGATGAACGACACATCAGTTTTCGTACAACTTCCACCAAACATACAATATCTATCTGTTTGTCACTATATTACAACTCTCGGAATAATCTTTTACAACGAAAGCCTCATTACATTAAATCAGCGAAATCAGTCTGTTCCTGTACTAAATACATATTTTAAATACCTCAATAATTCCAACAATGAAACCGAAACAAAACTCCAGCTTTTACAAACAATATTAAAAGGAACCGATCTCTACGGTGGTAGCGAAAATGAAACACTCGATACAAAATACGTAGATGAAACATATCAGTACATCATCAGCACTGCTCTATTTTCACACTATGGCAATATTGACGCATATTTAGCAGGAGTAATCAACAAGGCAAATAATACATCTTATTCCGCGCTTATGAAAACAATAGAGCGGGAACTCTTTAACAATTACACAAGTATAGATTATTTTTCAAAAACAAATAAAAGCTCGAAACTTAATATTTTGTCAGCTAAAAAAATTTTTTTTGAATATATTCTTCCAATATTTCCCGAGCCAGAAAATCAAGATATGAACATAATGAGTGTAGATTATCTATACGCAACGGCTGGTTTAAAAATTGTCAGATCTATACTTGGAGAAAAAATAAACGTTTCGTTTGATAATTATATTTCAATATCACGAGAGATTGATTTTCAGGCGTCTTATGGTAACGAATCTTATGAAATGTTGTTTAATCTTTTTTCAACACCGGCATTATTTTTTTACGCCACTAAGGAAAAAGAAGCATTTAGAAAAAAAAATCAAACTTTATTAAATGCAGAAGTTCGAAATGAAGCTTATGATATTTTGTTTTCACATATTAATATAACAATAAATGAAAGTATAAATCGAACCTTAAATAACAATCTTTTTTACAGATTTCGCAATGAAATGAAAGATTTAAAATATCGTCCATTTATTGCCACAAACATACTTGAAAAACATTGTAACTATTCTCATTATAAAAATAATTTACCTCAATCTGTGAATAATTATATGTCATACAATCATTACATTGTAAGATGGACTCTTCCCACTGGTTGTTTTCTAGACTATCTTCCCAATTTGGAAGATGTCTATAGGAAACAGTTTGAAAATGTAGGAAACACATATTATGAAATTGAAAAGATTTTGATAAGAAAAGTTTTAGACGATAATCATTTGATAGAAATATTAAACACAAGAAGTACTGTTAGTCTAGCACGAGTTCCAGATTATCCAATGTACATGACGAACATACCACCTATGGCAATAAAGATAAACCCCAACGTAACCCTAATATTTGCAATTAAAAGAAGAGAAAAAACAAATTTTTACGCATTTATATATAACGATACATTACCGACATTACTCGTAAGAAGTAATAACGAACAAGAATTTGGTAAATTAGTTGCAAATGATCCAAATGCACAAATGGAATTAAATATAGTTCAAAATAAACTTAAATCCGCTCATGAAGATAGCGAAGTATTTATTGAAAGGTTTGCCAACGTAAGAAAAGCAAACTTTTTAAAAAACCTAATACATCAATATAGAAATGAAACTACAAAAGAGAAGGTTTTTAATTTTTTAAAAGCATTTATACCTTTTTATAGTTGTATTGAAAGCATACAAGAGAATGACAAAGTTGGAGCCGCATTAGGCTGTACTTCAGATATTGTTTCATTGATTTCTTTACAAAGTTTTTTTGGAAAATACGCAACTAAAATAACTTAGTAATTGGATTAAGCGAAAAATATGTAATTAAAAGTAGTTTATCAAGAATAGCAAGTGCCACTAAATTAACTACATTCTATCAAATTTCAAAAGCGCTGGCTAGAACCGTTTCGCAGGAAATTCTTACCAAGCAACTGTTAAAAGATGTATCTATTGCCTTAATACAATTGATAGATCCTGGATTTGAATTAGTTTTCAAGTTAAGCAAATTGGGCTCCAAACTATTCCACAAGATGTATAATACTATGATTCAAAAAATTCCAAAGATTTCAATGAATAAAAATCTAAAATTGTTATTAACAACTATGTTAAAAAAGCTGAATACTAATATAGAACTACCAATCACAACTAATGGTCTGATGCCAAAGGTTCTACATGAAGAGAAGAATTATAAACTCTTTTTACATTATTATCCCGGCGGTGAACACTTTTTTGGACCAAAATTCATATCATCTTTTGAAAATACTGCAGAACTAAGAACCATTGAAGGCAATCTATTACCAGTTCCCGTGTTGCCAATAAAAGATAACTAATTTGAAATTTGAAATGGGAGAAAATGATCTACTCCGAAGTAACATGCCTTATCTTAATTCAAATGCAGATAGGAAAATAATACCCACACTACCGGAATCCGAACAACCTGCTATAAAAGGAAGTTTGCCAACTGATAATATTCCTTCAACATCAAATGGATTAAATTTGGAAATTTCGAGGGCAACTGGACAACATATTGCTAAAGGAGAATTGCCAACTGATAATATTCCGTCTACTTCAAATGGATTAAATTTGGGAAATTCGAGGGCAACTAAACAACATATTGTTAAAAAAGAATTGTATTCAACAGAAAGTTTGCCAAATGTTGATATTTCTAAAATGGGAAAAAAGGAAATTATTCAAAGACTTTTGCCTTATTTTAATCTACATGAAGATACGAAAATAATAAAAGATTATCAAGTTTATCATAATACAATTGAATTGAATAAGATACCAATGAAGACATCAGGTACGTTACAAGAAAGAGTGCCAAGTAATAATAATTTTGATAATTCAAAGGGATCTGAAGAATTGGTTCATTATAATACGAATAATGGGGATAATAAACTAATGAATTCTGCTAACTCAGGAACTTCAGAAGAAAGATTGTCAGATTTTGATCATTTTTATAGTGGTGAATTGGGTGGTGAATTTTGGGCTAGAATTATATTTGGTGATATTGAGTATGGGGAAATTTTATTATCTATAAATGATTTAAAATATGAAAATCCGATTGGTTGCAAAATAGAAAGAACTATGATATTTTACTTCAAAATAAAGAAATAACTACATATGAAAGAAGTGTAAATATTGAAAATGCAGCTAATCTTATCTCATTAAATACTCCTCTGCATAGATTAACTGAAATGGAAGAAATGTTAAAAGGTTACATTTTAAGAATCGATCCAATTGAAACTCGTGTTCCTACTTATGAAATGTTGGCAAAGGAAATAAATACACGTATTACACCTTCTGAAATATTTAACGAATGGAAAATAACAAATCATATTTTTATTGACGATGTACTATTTGAAAAGTCTTTATATCAGGTAAAAAATTTGGAAGATGCGAAAAAAACAATAGCCAATATTTTTGATAAGACATATGAACAGAATGTTGAATCTGTGTTTGAAATTTTTAATTCACATTCAAATGAGCATAGTATGCTTTTTGAGGATTATTATGTATGGTATTCACATTTAAAGGGAACTTTACCAACAAGTCTACATGCAAATACAAGACTTAATGCTGCATTAAACAGATTGGCTCTTAGACAGTGTGATGATAAATTTATTCAATTTCCAAGTACCCTTTATTTTGCTAAGAAATATGATGGTGATATTAGTCAAAGTCTTGAAAATATTCCATTTTATTCTAATGTAAAAGATGCTTTAAAAAATACTCACAGAACTAACTATGTTGATAAAATACTATTGTTGGAATTAAATTTTAAAAATTCATTTGGAATAGCGTACATTGATCCTAATTATTTCAATGTTCCCAAGAAACTGTATTATCTTACTGATACAATAAATTTTAATATTCTTGGAAAAGTGGAGTATGAAAAAGAAAATATTTTGAGAGTAATATATAACGATTTTGAAATTCCAAAAGAAAAAAGAATGATTAAATTAGTAAATAATTTAAATACATTATTTTCAAGTGATACTAAATTTTACGCTAATCTAAAACCAATTGTTGAAGGAAAATTGCCAACTTATAGAATTCCGTCAACTTCAAAGGGATTAAATTTTGAAAATTCGATGAAAAATGGACAACCAATTGTTAGAGGAGGTTTACCAACTGATGATATTCCGTCAACTTCAAAGGGATTAAATTTTGAAAATTCGATGAAAAATGGACAACCAATTGTTAGAGGAGGTTTACCAACTGATGATATTCCGTCAACTTCGAAGGGATTAAATTTTGAAAATTCGATGAAAAATGGACAACCAATTGTTAGAGGAGGAAATACGATAAAAAATGAACAATCAGTTAATAAGACGCCAATAAAGAAGAAAAAGCCTAATGCAGATGAACATTTAAATCCAGATTTGTCTTTAGTTAAAAATATTAATTCTGATAGTTCACTTGAAACAATGAAAAATCCTCCATTTGGAGAAATTAATTTAAAAGAAAATTTTCCTGCACATCGTACTGGAATTTTAATGAATTCAGTACAACCTCTTACAAAAGAAATTTTGCCTCAAATTCCCTTGAATCATTACATTGACGAATTAGGTGAAGAAAGCTACAATTTATACGTTGAATCATTAAAGAAATTTAAAAAGCAAGGATTACAACTTATAAAGGAAGATAAATTTACCATGCAATCAGTTCGATTACTTCTCAATTATTTATCTCAATTTCAAAATATTGATACAATTTTAAATGAAGTGAAAAAACTTTATTTTCATCAAACAGTAACTAATTCCATAATTATTGATAATTATTTAAGTAAATTAGAAGGATCCAATTTTTATTTTAATGACATTACACTATTAAACGATATTGAACCAAATAATATTATCAATAAAAAATTATCATTAACTAATACCGAAACAGAAGTTCTCTATCGTGTAAATTTTCATTCTAAAAATGGATTTATCAATCTTGCTGAATTTCATGATAGTTTTAAAAACGATTACATTGTATTTCCAGAAATTTCATTCAATGTACATAGTGTAAAATTTTTAAATGAAAATCGTCTTTTAGTATTAGATTTAAATCAAAAATCAATGCCAATTTCTGTTTGGATGGTAATTAGAAAAAGAGATTTAATTTTACTTGATATTGAAGAAATAGAAACAACTAAAATAATGAAATGTATTGAGAATGCTGCTTTATCAATATCATCTAATTTTCCTGTACAAAGATTTAGAGATATGAAAATAATTTTTAAAAAATATATTTTAAATACTGATCAATATACAAGTATTGTTCCTACTTATGATAAATTGGCAGAAGTTTATTCTGTAAATTTTAAGATTCCAAAGAACTATAAAGAGTTTGAAATATTTAATGGTCCTTTTATTGATGATGTATTGTTTTATGATAAATTACATAAAATTAATTCATTGGAATCGGCAAAACAAATAATTAATCAATTATTGAGTGGAGTTTATTTACAGAATGTTGAATCTGTATTTAAAATGTATCAGAGTGTATCATTAATAAAAAAACAAATTCGATTTGAAGATTACTATGTTATATATTCATATGTTTCTAAAACTTTATCAATAGATGTAAATAATCAAAAACAATTAACAATTTCATTATATCGACTTGCTTTAAGACAGTCTATGAATGAAATGCTATTAAAGAAACCAATTACTCTTTATGCTTTTTTTGTTGTACATAAATCAAATAGTTATATGCCAGTTTTTGAAACAATGATTGCCTGTTATTCAAATCGGGAAAAAGTAATTAAAAATTTTCCACTCGTTAAAGCAGGGCAGAAAATAATATTGTATGAATTTGAAATGTTTAACGAGGCTGGAATAGCAAATATTGGTCGTGTTTTTCCATTTGAAAAAGATTTTTATATTATTCCTCAAGAAGTAGAATTTATGAATATGCGCCTGCATAAGGAAATAATTAACGAAAAGTTATTTTTCACTTATAAGTTTAGGGAAATCAATTTGAGTCAAGAGAAACTTATTGCTAAATTAGCAGTTAGGTTAAATACTTTACTATCATGAAATGTTAAATTCTACGTTAATGATATCTAAATAAATTTTGATCATTGTTTTTTTTCAGTGAAATTATGTATCTCATTTTATTGTAAATTCCTAAACTGAAGTCCTGCGCTAATATTGAAATTTTTCTATTCAATATTTGTTTAAATGAAATTTTTTCCCTTGATATTAATTTGTTAGAGTGTAAAAATACCTTAATATGATAACTATAATAAAAGTTACCTTCATTTTTAATTTAACTGTTGAATTTTATTTATAGTAGATAAGATGGAGTGAACGAAAGAATTATTTATTTTAATAATATTAAAAAATTTTAAAGGCTATTATAATAGACGTGTAAGAAATTAAAAGTTTTTCAAATATTATCAGTTTCTCAGTAGATGATTTCTTAAAAAAAATTATCATAAACAAATTGTACACACAAAACTATAAATAAAATATTATTCAAATCATATATATTAAAAAAATTTAAATATAAAAAGAAATTTCAATTCTTTATAATTATCTTCTAGACACTATAGTTGATGTTGTTGTTTTAAAATGTATTTTTATTTTCTATAAGTAAATACATAATAATAAACTAGAAATTTTACAATTTAATTTTTTATTAAAATAAAAATAAGAAGCGCAGGAATTTTCTCTAAATTTCAAATGGCCTAAAGCTTAAGTTACCTAAATTCAATTGGCCTAAATGTCCTATGGACTAATTATTACTTCGCCTAATTTCTATATAACCTAACTATTATTTATTCTAATACTTCTAACCTTCATTCAATCTAATCCTCACTTGTTCTAATTCTCATTTGGCATAATCTTAATTTAACCCAATTCTTATTTAACATAATATTTATCTACTCTAAATCTCACTTGGCGTAAATTTTCTGTAATCTAATACTTTTTAAGCCTCATTTTTATTTGATCTAATTATTATTTGGCCTAAACACAATTTCCCATAATTATGAGTCACGTTTATAAGCGGGTGACAAATGAAGTTTATACCAAGTGAGAATTAGATCAAAATGAGGATTATGCCAAAAGAGAATTAGGTTACATTAAGATTAAGCCATTTTAGAATTATGTTAGATTATAATATTAGAACAAGTAACAAATAGGATAATGTAAAATTAGGCCAAATGAGAATTAGGTTTTATAAAGATTAGCCACGGAAAAAAAGGTGCGTAAAAAGTTGTAAATATAGAGGATAAAAGTCATTAGGATACAGGGTAATGGATAAATTTGTGATAAATAAAAATGTGACTAAAATATTCCTAGAAAAATGGATGTCATATTTGAGTAAATTGCCTAATTTTATTAAAAATATTAGTAATTTTACACTTAAATTATTAAATCCACAAATTTTATATAAATAACTAATTGCACATGGAAATATTTTTCCTATAATTAATGTCTATTAATAAAAATATCTTTGACTAATACAACTGACAGCTGACGACAGTGCGTAAATAATCAGAACTGGGGAATTACAACTCAACGTCTGTATTGTTGCACGAAAGCAGAGTTGGGTTGGAACTGAATTTTTTGTGCATACCCGGTAAGAAGCGAGGAATAGAGAAAAATTGAAAGTTTGCAGACATAGAGCAGAAGTTGAGAATTTTTAATTTTTCTGAATAGGCGATTTTACGTTTTAACCCAATTCCTCACTGAACATCAAAATATCAGAAAAATGAATTCTTCTCTATTCCCAGTAGAGGTAAGTCAATAGAAAAGAATTCAAACTTCTTATTCTTCTTAATGCGCAAAGTTTCATATTTTCAAATTTTTCGTAGCGAATAGAGAAAAATTAAATGTTTGGAGAGTAAATTTTAAATATCTATTCCTTTCAATCGACAGTATCAAAATTTCTGAAGCGCATTGAAAGGAATAAGAAATTTGGAGAGTGAAGTGGATATCTCTATTCCTTTTAATTGACTGTGTCATGACATCAGGAGCGTATTTAGAGGAATAGAAAATTTGTAGATTAAATGAGGTATCTTTATGCCTTGCAATTGACTGCGTCAGGTTTTTAAGAGCATATTCAGAGGAATGGGAAATTTAGGGTATAAATTCAGTATTTCTATGCCTCGCAATCGCCTGAGTCAAGTTTTTAGGACCGTATTCAGAGGAATGGGAATTTTGTAATATGAATTAAATATTTCTATTTCTTGCAATCGACTGCGTCAGATTTCTAAAAGTGTATTGAAAGGAATGAAAAAACTGGCGAGTATATTAATAATTCCTAATCATTTCAATTTTTTTAAAAATATTATAAGAAGCGAAAGAAAATGAATATAAATTTTAAGATTTTAAAAGAATATAAGTTAATATTTACTTATTGACTAATTAAAGACATTTTTAAAAAAGTTGAATAAACAAATATTTTTACTGTAAATCTGAACTTTTTCAGTGTGTGTAAAAATGGAAGTGAAACAATAGTGTACTGAATTAAATTATTACCTAACTAGCAACTTTGTCGTCCGCAAGCGGCCGACTACGTTGCTCGTGTGCATTAACCATATCTTTATTCACTTCTTTTTTTTCAAAAAATTTAAGATTAGAAATTTACAAAAAATTTCTTCATATTAAATCTACCACCCAAGGAGCACGGAATATTGCTTGAATGTCAAGGTGATATCAAGCGGGAATATTGTTGTGACATTCAGGCGATATCATAATGTCCGCTTCATGGGGACATTCTACGGTGATATTCTTGTGAAATTCGCGTGATATTTGTATGGTACTGAGGGAATATTCCCGTGAAATTCACGCAATATTAAGAAAATATTCCTGGGATATTAAGGGAATATCCCTGTGATATTGAGACAATATTCCTGTAATTTAGAAAATTCTAAAATGTTGTTTATTTTGAATATTTAATTAAACAAATAAATCAATAAAAAAAAATTGAAATTTTGTTAGAATTTTATAAATTATCTTATTAATATCACTGGAATATTCCCTCAATATCAGAGGAATAATTCACTCAATATCACACAAATTTCACGGGAATATTCCCTCAATATCATACGAATCACACGTGAATATCACCGAGGAATGTCCCCGTAAAGACATTATGATATCGCCTGAATGTCACGGGAATATTCCCACTTGATATCAATGTTACAATCAACCAATATTCCGTGCTACTTGGGCGCTTAACTTTACTTTTCCCTTATGACAGCAACTACTAAATAATCTATGTGACGGTCTCTCACACAGAAAATGTAACACATAACAAAACTTACATTCTACATTCATCAAACCTAAATAATTCTGTGGAACCTTACTTTTATTGAAAAGTTTAAGACATTATTGCATCTCTTACACTTTTTTATTTCGGTTATCGTTTTCACATGCCAAATTCTTTTCTTGACGCACTTTCTTTTCATCTTCCGTTTCCGTAGAAAATTTGTTCTTCTTACATGACAAATTATTTTCTTGACGCACTTTCTTTTCATCTTGAGTTTCCATTTATATTTTTTTTTCCCTACATGCCAAATTTTTATCCTTGTGTATTTTCTTTTCATCTTTAGTTTCTATAGATAATTTCTTTTTTTGCAAGTCAAATTTTTTTTGCGTTCTTTCTTTTGTATTTCTGTTTCTGTTTCATTACGATTACGTTTTCTCAATCTACCATTCTCTTGTCTAATTATTTTCTGTTCATATGTAACTTCGCGCGTTGCCTTCCCTTTTCTTTAATTCCTAGAATTATCTTTTTATCAATTTCTTCACTCAGAAAATACTTCATTTCTGAATATTCAAGTGGTGAAATTTTGTTCATATTATTATTAGTTGTACGAATTATTTTCTCTTCACTAGTGTCATTTAGAGAATGTTTAATTTCTAAATATTGTGTTAATAGAACTCTGTTAATATTATTGCTGGGAAAAGTATTAAAACAGAACAAGGGTTCAAAATATTATTTTTAAGTTCCTGAGCTCGATTTATGAAAAGACGGTTCCAATCATTCTCTATTATCGAATTCCTATTGTGAGACGTTCTTATTGACGGAAAATGATTTAAGCGATTATTTTCAAACATTGACTTTAAATGGTTTCTCATTCTGTTATTATCAGTTTCATAATTTACGCTGTTTGACATTACGTTAAAAAATATAGATGTTGCAAATGCTATTGCATATACTCCACACTCAACACTACCAAAAGGTTGTTGATCAACAACTACAAAAACTACTGTTGGTTTAAAAGGGAACAATCTAATTAAATATTTCATTTGATGCACATTTAAACACCCCTCATTAAGGCTATCAAAGTATAAGTACTTTGCATATTGAAAAAAGAATTGGAATCTTTTCTTAATAAATCTTCAAATTTGTACATATGCATGTCATTTAACAATTTATTTCTATTTTTAACAATTTTTAAATCTTCATCACTCAAAATAACATACTCTTTTATGTTGGCCATAGTATACTTCGTTTAATTTTATTTTTGATTCATGAAAATCTAAATATCTTTAATCCTCTCGCTCACTCTCTCCAATATAACAAATTTTGCCATTTATTAAATATAACCAATTTTGTCTTTAATTCAATATAACAAATTTTGCCTTTTATCCAATACAACTACCAATATCCAATAGAATGAGAGAACTATGAATGAGTAACTACTGATCAGCCAATAAGTGCAAAAGGACACTCTTATATGATTAATCAGTAGTTCATTACAGATACCATATATACATATATATACACTTCTATTAAAACCCCGGATTAATTACCACAAAAAAGCAACCCTTGGACAATAGAACCTTTGTTAAATAATCAATGAGAATTAACTCTGAGGACCCAAGTAATAATTTCTTTTCTCCCATTTATTACATGGAACAATACCCTTAGATAATAGAACCTTTGTTGATAAGGATTAACTCTGAGAACTTAAGTAATAATTTTTAAATTTTTTTATTAAAATTTTCAGGGACTCTAATACAGGTATGCACATATATATATATATATATATATGAGGCATTCTTCGTCAACGGGACCCCCCTGCTCTCCAAAAATGGTTTATGTTTAAATTATCGGGCATAGGCTTAAAATTTAGCTAAAAAGGAATACTTTTAAATGCCGAATGGCACTTTTTGAAATTTCAAAATGGCGGCTGAAATATGGCAGGCGAATTTTCAAAAATTAATTTAATTCGCTTGAAACTTGTTACTCGGGGGTTTTTGGGGTCGCTGATTACGAATCTGAAGTCAGAATTTCAAAATTCAATATGGCGTATCCAATATGGTTGACAATTTTTTAAAAAGTGCCTGGAGATGCTTGAAACTTGTTACTCGGGGGTTTTTGGGGTCGCTGATTACGAATCTGATGTCAGAATTTCAAAATTCAATATGGCGAATCCAATATGGCGGACGAATTTTTAAAAAAGGCCTGGAGATACTTGAAACTTGTTACTCGGGGGTTTTTGGGGTCGCTAATTACGAATCTGAAGTCAGAATTTCAAAATTCACTATGGCGTATCCAATATGGCTGACAATTTTTTAAAAAGTGCCTGGAGATGCTTGAAACTTGTTACTTGTAGATTTTTGGGGTCGCTATATACGAATCTAAAGTCAGAATTTAAAAATTTAATATGGGTGATTAACTATGTCACGAAAACTATTTTAAATTCAAGAGATTTTCTAGAAATTTGAAAAAATTTTAAAAAAGGTCTCTGTGTTTACAGGGTTGACACTGTCATCGTAATCAAAATGATGCCCACATTACTTTTTTTTTATTTTTTCAAATTTTTATATTTTTTTTGGCTTTTAATATTTTTTTTTCTTTTTATTTTCTTTAAAACTTCTAATAATTTATTGTAGTGCCATTTTGGCTATTTGAAAACTTTTTTATCAATAAATTTTTGTTACCTAAAACAGTAAAGGAATGACTTTTTTGAATCTGAGGAACTGGAGGAGCAGAATTAAACCTTGCATTCAAAGATCTCTTGACTTTTTCGTATTCCACTTTTCGATAGAAAAAAACAGTTATCTTTTCAAACTTATCCTTAGCCCAATCGTATAGCTTACTAGCAGTTGTTATTGCCTCGTTCGGTTTAGCTAAAAGGCTGGCTCTTGCAGCTTCTCTTTTAAAAACAGCACCAATGCCATCACATGCATTTTTGCCGTGGGCAGTTGCATGGTAATGCCATTCAGCTACAATACCAAAATCGTCTTCATGATGTACCAAGTTGCAAATTTGGTATCTATTTTTAAAATGCTGCTTAGCACCGTCACTAAAATAAATTATTCTTTCGACATCCAAAATTTTCTTTATTTCTGGTATTAATAGTTTTTGAATTGTGTAGACTGCAGAAGTATCATGTTGAGTGCTATCTGATAGAACAACGAAACTTTTGTGCTCTAATTTAGCGTTTTTTTTAAAATAGCAAACCACAGTGAAAATAGTGCACTGATCGTTGTTGAAGTGAAAAGCCTGAACCGCATCTTGTACCACATACTTGTAATTTTCTGAAAAATCTAAAATCACTAAAACTTGATTTTCACAAAGATTGTTTTTCAGATCTTCAAAGTACTGGGCTTGCTGTTTTGCAATAAAAGAATGCAACTTCAAATTTTGAAGCTTTCGACATAATTCTTCAACAAAATCTTCCGAAGAAAATAGTTGTGTGTTTAAAGCGCACCTGTCAGTTCCTGTCCATTGATTGAATTCGACTTGATGAATATTATTATCTTCAAAACACTTTATCAAATGATTCGATACTTTTTCCGTGCTAGGACAATTTTTGCATTCACCCAGATGACATTTATCTGTCTCATTTTCACATACAATTTGTGAGATACAGTCTGTGCAATTTTTCAATGGCATCTCTGATTCATTTGTCAGACTTTTAATATCGATTGCATCAATCATCAAATTGAAATTTTGGTGGTGGGTGCAAAGACAAACTGCATGTGTTCCAGAACTTCCCATAAGTATGCAATGCTTAGGCCGCAATTCTGCAAACTTACTAAAAGATACGGGAAAATCTGGGTATGTTTCAGTGTACGTTACGTACAATCCACTTAAATCCAACAGCAATAATCTTTTCTGCTTTAATTCACGTTTACCATCAACTTTGACTGATTTCACGTCTTTTATTCATGGCATTATCCTACTATTAATATCACTTTCATAGAATTGAATAATTTTTTCGACTTTTTCTGCCGGTAATTTTTTTCCAGCTCTTGCTGTTGTTTCGGCTAAAACTCCTTTTGAAGCCTTTAACTGTTTACTTTTTCTAGCAAATTTTTTAGAGCAACCAAACTCCTCTGCAATTTTGTTAATACTCCAAGAATCTGGAAGAATAGTCAAAATACATAACCTTTGCGGATCAAATAAGTTTAAATTCGAAAATTTTTCTTTGAGACCATTGAGCATTTCTTCAAGTTCAATTTCTCGTTTCGATCTACCCTCTTTTGTAAAATCAGGATTTGAAGAAGTTGAAGAAGTCTCCATTAAATTTATCGTCTCATTTTCATCTTCTTCTATAACTTCATTCTCATTACTAGACGGAATCTTCAAGCTTCTACAATGACAACAAATTTTTGAACCTTCCGGAATATTCGGAAATTTAAGGCTCAAATTCTTTGATAAAACACGTAATCCCTTGCCTGTATGCCCATCCTGACCATAAGGATTACAACATCTATCAAAATGTGTATTTGATAAAACTTTTGGCATTTTAAACACAAAACTTAAAAAATATCTTAAACACTTCAAATAAACATATAAACACTTTAAATAAACAAGTCAAATAATATAAAATCAGAAAATAAACTCAAAAAGAAATTAGTTTATTTATTACTTTTTAATCAAAATATATTCTTGTCAAAATTGATTAAACATACAACATGAATGTTTAGTTGTCAGGTTAAACAAATAACTGGCAACTTGACAAATGAACATTCATTTTTTTCTTAATTTTTTTTATTTTAGATTTTTCCAATTCTACGTGTTTTATTAAAGAATCGGAAACTTAATTTTTGAAATATTCCAGAAGGTTAAAAAATTTGTAATGATTATAGATTTTTAAAAATTCCGTTTAGAAATAAGAATGAAGTTATAAAAGAGAATGAAAATAAGACCATAAATTCAATGGAAGCACTTCTACAACTTCGTGTTTTAATTCTGATGATTTAAAATGAAGAATGAAAGAAGAAATTAATTTTTAAGAAATGATAGATGGACTGAAATAAAAATTTTTTAATTGTAGGTTACATGATGCGCAGAGATTATAAATTTTAACTGTTGTTTCATAGTCTTGAAGTTTGAAAAAATTTGCTAAGAAATTTAGTTGTTCTAAATAATTCTATAGAAAAGCAAAGTAAATGAATGCTGCAAAAGGATTTTAGCAAAAATAATACTAAGATACGTCAATAATCAACGAATGCAACAGTATGAAATTGTATTGAATTTTATAAAAGCGACATTAATAGCAGAATAATGTCTTCTGTAAATACCAGTTAAAGTTGATGCAAATTGATTAAAATACTCAATTTCTTTTAAAGATTTTGTTGAAGAATTATGTCATAAGCTTGCGAAATTAAAATCATATTCATTATCACAAAGCAGCAAATTTAGTATATGAAAAATCGGAAAAGTAATATTTGTGACATTCAATTCTATATAAAAATATTCGCAAGAAACTTTACGAAAATTACAGAAAATTTCTCGGGAATCCATTTTTCCGATACTTATCCGGGATTTTCTAGGGAATTTTCCGAGAATCAATACCTTGAGAATATTCAGGTATATTATTAAGATTTCTCATTAGAAAGATATGACAGTGACAGTCCTGTGTAACACAGAAACCTTTTTTAAAAATTTTTCAAGTTTACGAAAATCTTATAAAATTAAAAAATATCGTCCGATATATTTTACACAGTTAGAATTATTGAAAATTGACCTTATATTTATGTAATCAGCTAACCCCAAAAACCCCCGAGTAACAAGTTTCAAGTATCTCCAAGCCTTTTTTAAAAATTCGTCCGCCATATTGGATTCGCCATATTGAATTTTGAAATTCTGACATCAGATTTGTAATCAGCGACCCCAAAAACCCTCGAGTAACAAGTTTCAAGCATCTCCAGGCACTTTTTAAAAAATTGTCAGCCATATTGGATTCGCCATATTGAATTTTGAAATTCTGACTTCAGATTCGTAATCAGCGACCCCAAAAACCCCCGAGTAACAAGTTTCAAGCGAATTAAATTAATTTTTGAAAATTCGCCTGCCATATTTCAGCCGCCATTTTGAAATTTCAAAAAGTGCCATTCGGCATTTAAAAGTATTCCTTTTTAGCTAAATTTTAAGCCTATGCCCGATAATTTAAACATAAACCATTTTTGGAGAGCAGGGGGGTCCCGTTGACGAAGAATGCCTCATTTATATAAATATTTAACAGATTTGATACTTGAAACTATTTCCACATTTATGTGACAATTAAATATTTCTGAAAGTATAGGACTATATAGAACTACATTAGAATTATCAACAAAGAATCCATTTGGTCGTTCATACGTTTTATTATTATTTCTTCGCCGACAACGAACATAACAATTTTCTTCAATTGTAGTTTCTTCTTGATAACTTTTTGGAAAGTTTTTTGAACATTTTCCATCAGTCAAACACCAATCTCCACAAGGTCCGTGAATGTTATTTTGCATTATTATTTTATGTAAGCTAGGGTTAATATTTTCATCAGGAATTTCTGCAGAAATATAACGATCTACACTTTCAACAGTTAATATTTTAGAATTTTCCTTCAATATAACAAACAAATGAATATGTGGCAATCTTCGCTTTTAAAATTCAATAACATAAACATACAACTTGACTTCTCCAAACAACTTAATGTCAACAATATGTTGTAGTAGATGTTTTCCTTTTAATGCAAAAACCCTAGTTACAATATCAGGTCTATCAGCAGCAGTTTGGTGAGGTAATAAATTTTCCTTTATCTCTTTCCAATTTGCATTACATGTCATTGTAATAAATAAATCCGGTCTACCATGTCGACCAACAATAGCCATGGCATCCTGATATTGTTGCATCATATTACGAGGTGATCCTATAAAAGTGGAAGGCAGTATAATCATTTTTCCAACATGTACATCATTTTCTAAATCATGATTTTGTAAATGATCGATTAGTCCTTGATATGTTTCACTTCTCAAGTGAGTTTGATTGTTTGCACAAAATCGCAATCTATCTTTCTCTATTTTTACATAATTGTTTACTACCCATTGTTGAAACAATCTTCCCCCATATAAAAATTGATTGAATTCCTTATCTCTTACAGCAATTTTGTATTTACAATAGGCAGACCTAGAAATAGTATGGTTTCTACTTCTAAAATCACTATCGCTACGAATCATTAATATTATAACCTCCATTTCCAAGTGGATAAAATATGGGATTCATCCATTACTCAACATTCGGATCCAAATTACTCACTGATTTTAATTCCTCAGTAGACTTGTTATAAACCGTTACATAGGATTCTGGTATTTCTCCTTCTGAATTTGTATGAAAAATAGCAGCAACTTCATTGAAACTTTGAAAATTATACCTTTTTTTATCAAATCCTTTTTTCAACGTAAATAATAGTTGTAACTCTGGAATATCTTCATTATTTTGTCTTGCCAATTCAGCTTCTATTTTAATTACTTCTGACATCATCATAAAAGATTTTGTGTATACATTTGAAGTTCTCATAATATTTTCTATAGTTTGTAAAAGTTCTTCATCCAAATTTTCGTTACTTTTTAATCTATAACGAATTGCTTCTTCAGGATCATAAATAAACAATTGACCAAAACATGGGTCTTCACCTTTATCCGGAAATAAAGCACTATTAATTTGGTAATATATTTGACCTTGTATTTTGTAACAAAATGGTCCCCTTCTTCTGTTATTAAAATTAATTACGTTAGCGTTTAAAGATGCAAAAGAAAAAGAATTATTATACAGTCTTATATTCTTTTTAAAATGACCTGACTTTGTATGAAGTCTTTCCAACAATATTCTTAAATCTTCTGGGTATTGCACTGATGACAATATAACACCACCATGACCACAACAGTCATTAAAACTATCTTGTTTACCACTAACTCTTTCATCTTTAAAATGCTTAGCTTGACAATGATTGCAATAATAATTCATTTTTCCCAGATAATTTTCATTAGAATTTGATTCATGAATAATATTGTCATTGGATCTGATTGGCAAAGGAACAATTGATTTTTGTGTACTAAGTATCAAGTTTTGATTCTTATGATAATTTTTTTGAAATTCATCCCTACTATTTTCACTTTTCTCAATAGCAGAATTTTTTCCTTTCAGACTACTATCATATAATTCTGAATTTTTTATTGCTGGAACAGGAGAAATTGCATTTATTAAATCAATAGATTCATTATAATTTCCATTTTTCAAAACATCAACCAAAGATCTTTTTTCATTTTCTTTTTTTAATTTCATTTTTTCTCTATATTTTTTTTGGTATTCTGCCTGGCTCTTTTTTTCATAGACGAAAGATCCACTTCGTCTGAAAGTTTTTTATTATTATTCTTTCTTTTCAACTTTTGTCTATTGCAATAATTTCTTTGATTTTCTACTGCACTCTTTCTGACAGTTTTAATTAAAGGATTTGTTTGCTTTACAGTATCCTGTATATTCGTTATTGTAGGAATGCAATGGGAACAACAGTATTTTCTAATGTTAGATATATTTTATATAGAAATACTATATTTATCGCTGATTAAGAATTTTTTGAAAATTACGAAATTGAAGATTCATGCATGTTCTCATCATTAAAATCATTAACTTGACTGGACATATCTTTATGTTTAAGTAATCCTTCTCTAAATTCTTTTTGACATTATTCACTGCCTTTTTTATGAAAGAAGTCTATTTCATTATTGATAAATTCAAACTTCCTCTTATTCACATGTTGTCCTTGGAATTCTAACTGACTTGTTTGCATTTTTTTAGAGAAAAAATCTACTTTATCTGAATGAAATAAATTTTTTATTTTACTTTTCGATTTAAGTACGTCACAATAGTGTTTCGTGTTTGAATGATTATTAATGTCCTTTGCACTATTTAAAATTCTTGCACAGGGAATTTCTTGATCATTAATTTTATTACGGTTTATTTTTCCACATAAGAGTTCTTCAACTGGATCACTTAGAAGACACTCCCAATTATACTTAACAATTAAACGTGGATTAATAGAATTTATTATAGCCGGAAAACGACTTAAATGGTTGTTTTTAAAAATTAACTTCAAATGATTTCTCATGTGATAATAATCATAAGAAAGAGTGTTTGGCATTTCATGAAAAAATAATGATGTTTCAAATGCTATTGCAAATACTCCACAATCAAAACTGCCTAACGGCTATTGGTGAACTTTTGAAAATACCAAAGGTGGTTTAAATGGATATAATCTAATTAAATAGCTCATTTGATCCTCATTTAAAGAGCCTTTGTTAAGACTATCAAAAATATAAAGTCTTGTTCCATCATAGTAAGTGCAAATCCAGTGACCAGATTTGAAAGAACTACTAAAAAGAATTTGAATGTGTCTCTTATTTTTATCGATTGGAATTATCATATCAAGTACTTGTAAACATAAAGTACTTTGCATATTATATAACATACTTGATTGTCTTGCTAAAAGCTTTTGAAATTTATGTATATGATCATCATTCAACATTGCATTTTTATTATCTATTATATTATAATTTTCATCACTTAAACTAACTATTTCTTTTATTATTAGCCATGATTTTTATTTTGTAAATTTGCCAAATATGATGAAAATCACTTTTAAATAAATAACTTCTTTTTCTTCAAAAGATAGAAATATGAAATATATGATAATCCAATTTAATTTTAAATGTCCATTTCCATTTCTAGTTTTCTCACATTTCTTTGTTTTCAATTTTGCCTTCATTCTTTATTTTCAATTTCCTTGTATCCAATAATCACTTATTTCCATTTCCTATTTCTAATTTCCAATTTCCATTTCCAATTTCTATTCTACTTTTATTCAACATCCATTTCAAATTAATACAAATTCCAATTGCAAAATATAAATAAACTTACATTATAAATATCTATAGAAAATTTCTTATGTATTATAGAAAAAAATATAAAAACTGGACAAAAAATTTAATTGTCAAAACAAATTTTATTATCTTTAAATAATTAAATTTTATCACTTTTATACTAAAAATATTCTTCTACTTCATCTATAAATTTAAAAAAAATTTTGAATTTATATTAAGTTGATATAACATTTTACTTTTCTTAACGAAACTAAAAAATAAATTTTTGTTAATGACATTTACATGTTAACATCTATTCCTCTGGAATATTTTTTTAATAATAGTATTACAAAACCAATAAACATAGAGAAAAAATAACTCCTTCTTTGAAAAACCACTTAAATGTCAAAAATATTTTAAAGAACACTTTTTAATAATAAAGATTTATTTACATAATATTCATGATATATTTAATCATTTTTTACATTTTTTGAATGACTTATAATCACTTAAAAATAAAAAAATATATATTACTGTAATCAACAAAAAATTCAAATTTCTTACTATTAAAAAAAATTTACTTACACTAATTTACTTGCAGTTCACTGAATGTTCTATGATATTGAAAAAATGCACTTACACTGATTCACTTTCAGTTCACTGATTGTTCAACAAAACAAATCACTATTTCTTAATTGATACTTATACGACGAAAAAAGTAAATGATGAATAAAAAATATTTGTTCTCTATTCGAAAAGTAGTGCGACAATAACGCTCCTATGTGTAATTTGTTTCAATCTCACTCCTACTCATGCTACTCATCCTATATATCTATATATATGTTTATATATATATATATATATATATATATATAGATATATTCAATACAATTTAGTGAAAATATCTTCCTATCTTCCTCTTTCCAGGTAAATACTATAAATTCGTCTCTTTTTATAACGCTGAAAATCTAACGCATTCCCTTCTCTCTTTATTTAATGACATGGCATAAGATTGTCTTCCTTCAGGTAAGAGTATTGCTTTCTTCTTCTTTTCAAAACAAATATCAATAAACTGTCTCCCTTTACCTAATTTGCATATTTACTCGTTTCATAAAAGGATATTGATCATTTTGCTTCCTCGTGGAGGAAGCTTTGTAGTCCTTTCATTTATAAAACTTTTCAAAGTGGCGGAAACAAATTTTTTTCTTTATAGAAACATGTTATATGAGATTCTGATCAATTGTCCGGATGTATGTATGTGTGTGTATGTGTGTGTGTGTGTGGATCCCTTTTTTGTTTAGAAGATAACTTTAACAGGTTTTAATGGATTTAGATAAAATTTGGTAGGCTCATTTATCATATTAATATCTCAAATCTGACCAAAGGATTTTGAAAAATATCCCAAAAAAAAATTTTATCGTCTTTTTTCCAAAATTTTTTTTTTAATCGAAAAAATTTTTTAATAGAAAAATTTAAGGTTATATATAATAAAATCGTTTTCCTTACGTCAAGACGAATCGATCGATATATATAAAGTATACATTTAAGGTAAATTTAAAGAATTAATGAAAGTAAAAAAATCAAAATTTCACATTTAGGCTATAAAATTTTGTGATTTTTTAAATTGAAGTTTATATATGAAATAATTGTATTCCATACGTCAAGACGAATCGATCGATATATATAAAGTATACATTTGAAGTAAATTTAAAGAATTAATGAAAGTTAAAAAATCAAAAATTGACATTTTGGCAATAAAATTTTGCTTTCTCCACGAGGAAGCAAATTTTTTTGCTGATCGTAAAGAGGAAGCAAAATGTTCATGTAATGAACATCTGAATTTACAACTTGTTTAATATATTTTAACATTAATTATGATTATTTCGTTATTAACATTATTATTTATTTATACATTTAATATTTATAAACAATTCATTTACTCATAAATAATCATTTATTCATAAATATATTTGTTTATTTATAAATAATCATCCATTTATAAATATATTTGTTTATTTATATATAATCATCCATTTATAAATATTTGTTTACAATTATTTGTTTATTTAAAAACAATTATTTATTTACAAATGTATTAATTTATTTAAAAAAAATTAATTTTACATAAATATTATTTATTTATAAAAAAATGTTACGGTGACGTGACACATATATTGAAAATTTCATATGTAATTTTTAAAAGATCCTTTAAATAAATAAATTTTTTATTTAAATTACATTTTAGTTTTACAACAAGTTCATAATTATTTACTTCTCTAATTTATATTTTATATGAAAAAAGTTAGAAAGTACAAAAACAAAATAAATTAGTTTAGGTAGGTATATTTTAAAAAAAAATTTCTTTTACTTATAGAAATACATTTAATAAATGTGAAAAATTTTAAAGCAGTAAAAAATAAGACACGTTTAAAAAATTAAATTCTTGAAACTAAATATATCGATATGTCGACAACAATAAAAATAAATATTTAACGACGTACAATATTGAAAAAAAATTAATAAAAATTTTGCTTGATAAAGTCAAATATTAAAATATTAAACTGTCCTTCTAGTTTTCATTGCTTCATTTCTCTATCGGAGACAATTAAATGTGGTTGTTTTGCTTTACAAGTGGTCATTCACGGTGAGTAAAATAATTCTATATAATAATTTTATTTTTATTAAACTTCTTAAAATGTATCTACAATTAATTTAACAGTTATTTTATCAAAAAAAAACAAGATTTTTTAATCTTATTTTTCTAATTATTCATCTGAAGGAAATATTTACAATTCGTAATAATCAGAGAAAAAATTTCTTTCACTTAACCAAATAGTTTAATTAATCAATTTTATTATTTTTATTTCACAAAAGTAAAAAGTTTAAAGTTAATTAAAAATAAATAATTAACATAACAAAAAAATGTATTTAAATGAACCCAAATAAGATTGATATAATTATTTGTTTCAATAATTTGAATTTTCCTTTTTTTTATTTTTGAATACTTAAAACATCCTTAAAAATGCTATCAATTTTAAAAGTTATTTTTCAACACGTGTTTTTTTTTTGAAAAACATCAAAATTTTTTTAAATGATGTTATTATCAATTTTTTAAGTTTTAAAGATAAAATATCAACATTTTTTGTAAAAAAAATTTATTGCTTATATTATTAACTTCTCTAATTTATATTTTCTAAAAAAAATAAAAAAGACAAAACGTATTAGTGTAGATATATTTTAGAAAAAATATATTTTGTTATATATTATTGACAAAAAAATGTGAGTTGCAAAGTTTTTTTCAATATTTTTATTTACATATAGATATATATTTAATAAATATGTAAAATTTTATAGTAGTAAAAATAAGACACGTGTAGTAAACTAAATCCTTGAAAAAAAAATATTTCGATATATCAACAAAAGTTAAAAGAAATATTAACGACATACAATATAAAAAAATGAATAAAATTTTTTTTTGAAAAAGTCAAACGTTAAAATATTTAATATCCTTCTAACTTTTATTGTTTTATTTCTCTTTATACAAAATAAGTTATTATTGCAAATTTCTTCAATATTTTCTTTTACATATGGAAATACATTTAATAAATGTGAACAATTTTATAGCAGTAAAAAATAAGACACGTTTAAAAAATTAAATTCTTAAAACTAAATATATCGATATGTCGACAACAATAAAAATAAATATTTAACGACGTACAATATTAAAAAAAATTAATAAAAATTTTGCTTTATAAAGTCAAATATTAAAATATTTAACTGTCCTTCTAGTTTTCATTGCTTCATTTCTCTATCGGAGACAATTAAATGTGGTTGTTTTGCTTTACAAGTGGTCATTCACGGTGAGTAAAATAATTCTATATAATAATTTTATTTTTAATAATCTTCTTAAAATGTAGGGTCAGTTGGGGTAAATGGGGACATAATCGCTATTTTTCACAAATTACGTAAGATTCTTCCTTTAAAAGATAATATTTTCTAATTTATTTTTTTTATGTTGTTATTTACATTCCCAGGATTAATTTTATGCAGCAGAAAAAAATGTATATAAGCTTTGAACGCATGAAACTGACTGTCCCCATTTACCCCAAAATTTTGAAAATTTCATAAAATTTGGGGTAAATGGGGTCAGCATAGTTTCTAAGAAAGTTTTAAGAAAATAGTTTCCTTAAGTATATTACTGTATTAAGGGATGAAAAAACTTGAAAAAAATTTGTAGTAGATATATAATAGTTGAACCAATTGAAATTTTTTTATTTTTTTTTATTTTAGTATTTTGTCTCGCATTTGAAAAAAAACAGACTTAAAAATCATACCAAATTTTTTTCTTATTCCATATGACTCCTATAACAGAAATTCACTTGAAATTTTGATTTTTATCAATTTGGTTAATGATCGCGAGTTGTCCCCATTTACCCCAAAAATTTGAAAACTCAGCGTTAATGAGGACAGCTTGGTATTATTAACAAAATTGACAAAAATCAAAAATTCAAGTGAATCTATGTTATAGGATTCATAAGGAATAAGAAAAAAATTTGGTATGATTTTGAAGTCTGTTTTCTTTGAAATGCTCGACAAAATACTGAAACAGTTTAACTTTGATTTTCAAGATTTTATGCATTGAGCGATAACTTTTTTTATCTTGCTGCCAATTGTCAAGACAAAAGCTTGGCAATAGTCGAAACCTCTTGCAGGTGATCTGAGGTTAAAATATTGACCTTGAACTTAATTTTAAGACTGTAAATTAAGCTCTAAAACCTCTTGTCCCCATTTACCTCAACTGACCCTTCCTACAATTTATTTAACTGTTATTTTGTCAAATAAAACAAGATTTTTTAATCTTATTTTTCTTATTATTCATCTAAAGGAAATTTTTAAAATCCGTTATAATCAGAGAAAATATTTTTTTGACTTAACAAAATAGTTTAATTAATCTATTTTATTATTATAAATTGACAAAATTAAGAAATTTAAAGTTAATTCAAAATAAATCATTAACTTAACAAAAGAATTTTAAAGCAGTAAATATAAGACACGTTTGAAAAATTAAATCCTTAAAACAAAATATATCGATAAATGTCGACAACAGTATAAATAAATATTTAACGACATAGGTACAATATTAAAAAAATTAATAAAATTTTGCTTGATAAAGTAAAACGTTAAAATGTTTTATAATATCCTTCTAACTTTTATTGCTTCATTTCTGTATCTACAAAAAAAGTTGTTTTTGCAAATTTCTTCAATATTTTCTTTTACATATGGAAATACATTTAATAAATGTGAACAATTTTAAAGCAGTAAAAAATAAGACACGTTTAAAAAATTAAATTCTTAAAACTAAATATATATCGATATGTCAACAACAATAAAAATAAATATTTAACGACGTACAATATTAAAAAAAAATTACTGGATCTATTTGGAAAAATTAAAATGTTATCTGAAGGAAATTTTACAATCTTATTCGTTATAATAAGAGAAAAAGTATATTTAACTGAATCTAATAATTTAATTTATTTATTTTATTTAACAATATTTTTTAATGAATTCCACGCCAAATTAGACACCCATTTGCAATTGCATCTTCCATTTTTAATACGCGTACTTATAAATGTCGGTAAATTTTTTAAATTCAGTTTCCTGTTTTACCGATGGTCGGTAATGTAGATTCCTGTGTTGATAACTTTTCATATCATCTTACAAATGGGTCTATTTTGAAAAATAAAATTTCATACGGAGCGCTCAACCGATCGTTGCAATAAAAAGCTAAATTTAACATAATGTCAAATTATTTCAGGTTTCCTCAGGAAAAATTAAAACCTCACAAAAGTGAAGAGATACAACAGCAAAAAATATATAAAAAATTTACTACAGTAAAAACATTAAAAAATCAACACAGCAAAAAGCCAATCAACTCATGATGAACGACACATCAGTTTTCGTACAACTTCCACCAAACATACAATATCTATCTGTTTGTCACTATATTACAACTCTCGGAATTATCTTTTACAACGAAAGCCTCATTACATTAAATCAGCGAAATCAGTCTGTTCCTGTACTAAATACTTATTTTAAATACCTTAATAATTCCAACAATGAAACCGAAACAAAACTCCAGCTTCTACAAACAATATTAAAAGGAACCGATCTCTACGGTGGTGGCGAAAATGAAACACTCGATACAAAATACGTAGATGAAACATATCAGTACATCATCAACAATGCTCTATTTTCACACTATGGTAATATTAACGGATATTTAGCAAAAATAATCAACAAGGCAGATAATACATCTTATTCCACGTTGATGAAAACTATAAAGCAGGAACTTTTTAACAATTACACAAGTATAGATTACTGTTCAAAAACAAACAAAAGCCCGAAACTTAATTTTTTGTCAGCTAAAACAATTTTTTTTGAATATATTCTGCCAATATTTCCCGAGCCAGAAATTAAAGATATGAACATAATGGAAGTGGATTATTTATACGCAATGGCTGGTTTAAAAATTGTTAAATCCATACTTGGAGAAAGTCTAAACGCTTCGTTTGGAGATTTAATTTCAATTACACGAGAGTTTGATTTACAAGAGGCTTACGATAACGAAACTTATGAAATAATGTTAAATGTTTTCTCAACACCGGCACTATTTTTTTACGCCTCTAAGGAAAAAGAAACATTCAGAGAAAAATATCAAATTTCATCAAATATAGAATTTTGGATTGAAGCTTATAAGATTTTATTTTCATATATTAATACAAGAATGAATAATTTTGTACATCAATTTTTTGACAATATTCCTCTATACAAACTTGAGAAGGAAATGAAAGAATTAAAAAATCGAAGATTGTTGGCAACAACTATACTAGAGAAACATTGTACCTATTCTCATTTTAAAAATCATTCATTTGAATTTGTGACAAACTATATGTCATATTCTCATATTTTTGTAAAATTATTTCTTCCTTCTGGTTGTTTTTTAGAAAATCTACCCGAATTGCAAGTTGTCTATGAAAATCAATTTAAAAATGTACGAAAGACATATAATGAAATTGAAAAGATTAGAATTAAAAAATTTATAGTAGAAAACAATTTTGAAGAAAAATTGAATTCAAATATTACTGTGATGTCAGCAAGAGTACTTTACGATACTTTTAGAACATACAACGGTCCATTAATAAAAAAACAGATAAACAATGACATTTACCTATTATTTTCAATACAGAAGGAAAAAAATATGCCAGAATTTTACGCAATTAAAGAGGAAAATAAAAATTTAACTTTACTTACAAACAGTGGGAACGAGCAAAATTTTTCTAAAGCAGTTACTAATTTGCTCTCTTTCCCAATAGCCAGTGGTGAATATTCCACAATTCTTCAAAAAGCTAATGAAAATAGCGAAGCATTTGTTGAGAGAATTGCCGAAATAAAGACAACAAAATTTGTAAAGCAGCTAATGGAAGACTATAAAAATGAAACTACAAAAGAGAAGGTTTTTAATTTTGTTAAAATACTTGTGCCATTTTACAATTGTATTGAAAATATAATAGCAAAAAATGCAGAAGATGCCGTAATTAGTTGTTCTCTAGATGTTCTCACCCTGATGCCTGTAGCGGGTCTTGCTGCAAAATATTCAACAAAATTAACCAACAGCTTAGTAACTAGATTAAGCGAAAAATATGTAATCAGTACAACCCTATCAAGTGCCACTAAATTTAATTCATTATTCCAAATTGCAAAACTAATTACCAAAACCTTTTCGCAAGAAATTCTTACCAAGTCTCTGTTAAAAGATTTATCTATTACCTTCTTACGAGTTATAGATCCTGGATTTGAATTAATCAACAACTTAGGCAAGTTTGGCTACCAAAAATTGCACAAGATTTATAACATTATGATTCAAAAAATTCCAAAGATCAATACAAATCTAAAATTGTTATTATCAACTATGTTAAAAAAGCTTAATACTAATATGAAACAGTCAACGATTAATGGTCTGATACCAAAGGTTCTGAGAGAAGAGAATAATTATAAACTCGTTCAATACTATTATCCGAAAGGTGAAAATTTCTTTGGACCCACATGCATATCATCATTTGGAAAAACTGCAGAACTAAGAACCATTGAAGGCAGTTCACTTCAAGTTCCCGTGTTGCCAGTAAAAGATAACATGAACAAAATTTCCTATCGTGAATATAATCCATCAACTAATGAAATTTCTAATATAAAACTGGAAATGGGAGAAAATGATCTACTCCGAAGTAACATGCCTTATCATAATTCAAATGCAGATAGGAAAATAATACCCACACTACCAGGATCTGAACAACCTGCTATAAAAGGAACTTTGCCAACTGATAATATTCCTTCAACATCACATGGATTAAATTTGGAAAATTCGAGAGCAACTGGACAACATATTGTTAAAGGAGAATTGCCAACTGATAATATTCCGTCTACTTCAAAAGGATTAAATTTGGGAAATTCGAGGGCAACTGAACAACATGTTGTTAAAAAAGAATTGTATTCAACAGAAAGATTGCCAAATGTTGATATTTCTGAAATGGGAAAAAAGGAAATTATTCAAAGAATTTTGCCTTATTTTAATCTACATGAAGATACGAAAATAATAAAAGATTATCAAATTTTTCATAATACAATTGAATTGAATAAGATACCAATGAAGACATCAGGTACGTTAGAAGAAAGAGTGCCAAGTAATAATAATTTTGATAATTCAAAGGGATCTGAAGAATTGGTTCATTATAATACGAATAATGGGGATAATAAACTAATGAATTCTGCTAACTCAGGAACTTCAGAAGAAAGCTTGTCAGATTTTGATCATTTTTATAGTGGTGAATTGGGTGGTGACTTTTGGGCTAGAATTATATTTGGTGATATTGAGTATGGGAAAATTTTATTATCTTTAAATGATTTAAAATATGAAAAATTTGCTAATTTATACAAAAATAAAGTAAAAGTTTTAATAATAAAAATGAATTTAGAGAAGATACAAAGCATTCAAGACATAGTGGACCATAAAATGCCAAGTCACTTGTATTTTAGTCAAACAATAAAAGAACAAAATATTGTCAAATATTTGGAGCAACTGAAAGGAAAGGACTTTTATTTTAATGATATTACCCTTTTGACAGATATTCCACATGGTAAAATTGAACTTCTTAATAAGGTATCGGCGAATCCGTTAAAAACAGAAGTTCAGTATCAAATAAAAATTAATTCTCAATATGGACTTGTTGATTTGGCGGAATTTGAAAAGGGTTTTAAAAACCAATTTGTTGTTTTTCCAGAACTCGAATTTACAGTAGAAAATACTGAATTCATAAATGGAAAAGATTTCTTACTTGTAAAATTAAAACAAAAGCCAATATTGAAAACCGATTGGTTGCAAAATAGAAAGAACTATGATATTTTACTTCAAAATAAAGAAATAACTACTTATGAAAGAAGTGTAAGTATTGAAAATGCAGCTAATCTTATCTCATTAAATACTCCTCTGCATAGATTAACTGAAATGGAAGAAATGTTAAAAGGTTACATTTTAAGAATCGATCCAATTGAAACTCGTGTTCCTACTTATGAAATGTTGGCAAAGGAAATAAATACACGTATTACACCTTCTGAAATATTTAACGAATGGAAAATAACGAATCATATTTTTATTGACGATGTACTATTTGAAAAGTCTTTATATCAGGTAAAAAATTTGGAAGATGCGAAAAAAACAATAGCCAATATTTTTGATAAGACTTATGAACAGAATGTTGAATCTGTGTTTAAAATTTTTAATTCACATTCAAATGAGCATAGTATGCTATTTGAGGATTATTATGTATGGTATTCACATTTAAAGGGAACTTTACCAATAAGTCTACATGCAAATAAAAGATTTAATGCTGCATTAAACAGATTGGCTCTTAGACAGTGTGATGATAAATTTATTCAATTTCCAAGTACCCTTTATTTTGCTAAGAAATATGATGGTGATATTAGTCAAAGTCTTGGAAATATTCCATTTTATTCTAATGTAGAAGATGCTTTAAAAAATACTCACAGAACTAACTATGTTGATAAAATACTATTGTTGGAATTAAATTTTAAAAATTCATTTGGAATAGCGTACATTGATCCTAATTATTTCAATGTTCCCAAGAAACTGTATTATCTTACTGATACAATAAATTTTAATATTCTTGGAAAAGTGGAGTATGAAAAAGAAAATATTTTGAGAGTAATATATAACGATTTTGAAATTCCAAAAGAAAAAAGAATGATTAAATTAGTAAATAATTTAAATACATTATTTTCAAGTGATACTAAATTTTACGCTAATCTAAAACCAATTGTTGAAGGAAAATTGCCAACTTATAGAATTCCGTCAACTTCAAAGGGATTAAATTTTGAAAATTCGATGAAAAATGGACAACCAATTGTTAGAGGAGGTTTACCAACTGATGATATTCCGTCAACTTCAAAGGGATTAAATTTTCAAAATTCGATAAAAAATGGACAACCAATTGTTAGAGGAGGTTTACCAACTGATGACATTCCGTCAACTTCGAAGGGATTAAATTTTGGAAATACGATAAAAAATGAACAATCAATTAATAAGACGCCAATAAAGAAGAAAAAACCTAATGCAGATGAACATTTAAATGCAGATTTGTCTTTACTTAAAAATATTAATTCTGATAGTTCACTTGAAACAATGAAAAATCCTCCATTTGGAGAAATTAATTTAAAAGAAAATTTTCCTGCACGTCGTACTGGAATTTTAATGGATTCAGTACAACCTCTTACAAAAGAAATTTTGCCTCAAATTCCCTTGAATCATTACATTCACGAATTAGGTGAAGAAAGCTACAATTTATACGTTGAATCATTAAACAAATTTAAAAAGCAAGGATTACAACTTATAAAGGAAGATAAATTTGCCATGCAATCAGTTCGATTACTTCTTAATTATTTATCTCAATTTAAAACTATTTATACAACTTTAAATGAAGTAAAAAAACTTTATTTTCATCAAACAGTAACTAATTCCATAATTATTGATAATTATTTAAGTAAATTAAAAGGATCCAATTTTTATTTTAATGACATTACACTATTAAACGATATTGAACCAAATAATATTATCAATAAAAAATTATCATTAACTAATACCGAAACAGAAGTTCTCTATCGTGTAAATTTTCATTCTAAAAATGGATTTATCAATCTTGCTGAATTTCATGATAGTTTTAAAAACGATTACATTGTATTTCCAGAAATTTCATTCAATGTACATAGTGTAAAATTTTTAAATGAAAATCGTCTTTTAGTATTAGATTTAAATCAAAAATCAATGCCAATTTTTGATTGGATGGAAATTAGAAAAAGAGATTTAATTTTAATTGATATTGAAGAAATAGAATCAACTAAAATAATGAAATTTATTGAGAATGCTGCTTTATCAATATCATCTAATTTTCCTCTACAAAGATTTAGAGATATGAAAATAATTTTAAAAAAATATATTTTAAATATTAATCAGTATACATGTAATGTTCCTACTTATGATAAATTGGCAAAAGATTATTATGTAAATTTTAAAATTCCGGAGAACTATAAACAGTTTGAAATATTTAATGGTCCTTTTATTAATGATGTATTGTTTTATGATAAATTACATAAAATTAATTCATTGGAATCGGCAAAACAAATAATTAATCAATTATTTAGTGGAGTTTATCCACAGAATGTTGAATCTGTATTTAAAATGTATCAGAGTGTAACATTAATTGAAAAACAAATTCGATTTGAAGATTACTATGTTATATATTCATATGTTTCTAAAACTTTATCAATAGATGTAAATGAACAAAAACGATTAGCAATTTCATTATATCGACTTGCTTTAAGACAGTCTATGAATGAAATGCTAATAAATAAACCAATTACTCTTTATACTGTTTTTGTTGTACATAAATTAAAATGTGATGTGCCAATTTTTAATGCAATGATTGCCTGTTATTCAAATCGGGAAAAAGTAATTAAAGATTTTCCACTCGTTAAATCATCGGAGAAAATAATATTGTGTGAATTTGAATTGATTAACGAGGCTGGAATAGCAAATATTGGTCGTGTTTTTCCATTTGAAAAAGGATTTTATGTTATTCCTCATGAAGTAGAATTTATGAAAATTCGCAAGCATACTAAAACCATTAACGGAATGTTAATTACTATTTATAAGTTTAGTAACATGAATTTTTTCAAAGAGAAACTTATTGCTAAATTAGCAGTTAAGTTAAATACTTTACTATCATCAAATGTTAAGTTCTACTTAAATAATATCTAAATAAATTTAATAATTGTTTTTTTTGAGCTGAAATTATGTATCTCATTTTATTGTAAATTCCTAAACTTAAGTCCTGCGCTAATATTGAAATTTTTCTTTTCAATATTTGTTGAAATGATAATTTTTTCCCTTGATATTAATTTATTAGAGTGTAAAAATAACTTAATATGATAACTATAATAAAAGTTACCTTCATTTTTAATTTAACTGTTGAATTTTATTTTAATAGTAGATAAGATAGAGTAAACGAATGAATAAGCGGGTGACAAATGAAGTTTAGACCAAGTGAGAAATAGATCAAAATGAGGATTAGGCCAAAAGAGAATAAGGTTACATTAAGAGTAAGCCATTTTAGAATTATGTTAGATTATAATATTAGAACAAGTAACAATTAGGATAATGTAAAATTAGGCCAAATGAGAATTATGTTTTATAAAGATTAGCCACAGAAAAAAAGGTGGGTAAAAAGTTGTAAAGATAGAGGATAAAAGTCATTAGGATACAGGGTAAAGGATAAATTTGTGATGGATAAAAATGTTACTAAAATATTACTAGAAAAATGGATGTCATATTTGAGTAAACTGTCTGATTCCAAAGATTTCAATGAATAAAAATCTAAAATTGTTATTAACAACTATGTTAAAAAAGCTGAATACTAATATAGAACTACCAATCACAACTAATGGTCTGATGCCAAAGGTTCTGCATGAAGAGAAGAATTATAAACTCTTTTTACATTATTATCCCGGCGGTGAACACTTTTTTGGACCAAAATTCATATCATCATTTGAAAATAGTGCAGAACTAAGAACCATTGAAGGCAATCTATTACCAGTTCCCGTGTTGCCAATAAAAGATAACATGAACAAAATTTCCTATCGTGTATATAATCCAGAAACTAATGAAATTTCTAATTTGAAATTTGAAATGGGAGAAAATGATCTACTCCAAAGTAACATGCCTTATCTTAATTCAAATGCAGATAGGAAAATAATACCCACACTACCGAGATCTGAACAACCTGCTATAAAAGGAAGTTTGCCAACTGATAATATTCCTTCAACATCAAATGGATTAAATTTGGGAAATTCGAGGGCAACTGAACAACATGTTGTTAAAAAAGAATTTTATTCAACAGAAAGTTTGCCAAATGTTGATATTTCTAAAATGGGAAAAAAGGAAATTATTCAAAGACTTTTGCCTTATTTTAATCTACATGAAGATACGAAAATAATAAAAGATTATCAAGTTTATCATAATACGATTGAATGGAATAAGACACCAATGAAACCAGGTACATCACGAGAAATTGTGACAAGTGGTAATATTCTTGATACTTCAAGGCAATTTGAAGAATTAGTTTTAAGTAACCACCAATCTAAACTTAGGTATGGTGAAAAAAATTATCGTGAAATGTTATTTTCTTTAGACAATTTAAAACCTGAAAATTGGGCTAATTTATACAAAAACAAACATTAGACAAACCACAAATTTTTGATAATTTGAAGGGAATGAAAGGAGAGGACTTTTATTTCAATGATATTACCCTATTAACAGATATTCGTCTAAGTGAAATTAATCTTGTTAATAAAAATTTACATTTCATAACAGAAATTCGTTATCACATGACAAGTGATTCTCAAAATGGAATTGTTGATTTGGCAGCATTTGATAAGAGTTGGAAAAACCAATTTGTTGTTTATCCAGGACTCACATTTTCGGTAGTAAATGCTGAATTCCAAAATGGAAGGGATTTCTTACTCTTAGAACTAAAACAATATTGGAATTCGATTGGCAGATATATAAAATAAAAAGTAATTATTTACTTAACACTAAAGAAATATCTACATTTACAAGAAGTGTAGATATCGAGAATGCTGCCAGTATTATCTCGTTAAATATTTCTCGACATAGATTAACTGAAATGGAAGAAATGTTAAAAGGTTACATTTTAAGAACCGATCCAATTGAAACTCGTGTTCCTACTTATGAAATGTTGGCGAAGGAAATAATTAATGGTAATAATCCTTCTGAAATATTTAAAAATTATAAAATAAAGAATCACATTTTTATTGATGATGTGCTATTTAAAGAATCTGTACATCAGGTTAAAAATTTGGAAGATGCGAAAAAAACAATAAATTATATTTTTGATGGGACTCATTTACAAAATACTGAAACTGTGTATGAAAGTTATAAGTTACTTCCAATTCGCCAAAGTATGCGATTTGAGGATTATTATGTATTGTATTCACATTTTGCAAAAACTTTACCACCAACTTTACATGCACAGAGAAGTTTTTTGGCTTCAGTATACAGATTAGCCCTTACACAGTGTGATGATAAATTTATTAAAATGCCAAACACACTTTATCATGCTATAGAAATAAGTGCTAAAGACTGGAAAGACCTACTATCTACTGAACATTATCTTCGTCGTTTTAAAATGAATGGTAGGGTATTTTATTCTAATGCAGAAGATGCTGTAAAAAATACTCTCAGAACTAGTGATTCAACGTCATTACTAATGATTAAATTGGGAATTGACAATCCATCTGGAATAGTGCACATTGATCCTAATTATTTCCATGTTCCAATGGAAATGTATTATGTTCCTGATATAATAACTTAAGACATTTCGGGGAAGTAAAAACACCAGTTAAAGGATCTGATTTTGTTACAATGGTAATGCACGATCTTGACATTAAAAAAGAAACACGAATGGTTAAATTGGTAAATAAGTTAAATGAATTATTTTCAAATGATAAATTTTACATTAATCTAAATTCACCAGAAAGTATGTCAGTTGTTAATTTTAAAATTGTAATGAAAAATAAACAACCTATTGTTAAAAGGGGTTTACCGAGTGATAATATTCCATCCACTTCACGGGGATCTGGACAAGTTACTTTGCAAGGAAATTGTCGAACTGATATTATTGTCGATAAACATAAAATTTTAGACGATATCTGGAACAAGGAGTGTGCTGGGACATTACTGGAGTTTGAAATAAATGGAATAGCTGGATTGAAAGACAATAAATTAAATTTGCAAAATGTTCGAAGCCTTATCGAGTCATTATTAAATATGCAAAATATTAAAACTGAATTTAAACATCCAACAAAATTGTTTAGTCAAACATCAATGAAAAGCACTTTTGTTAATGATTTGGAGAAATTAAAAGGAAAAAAATTTTATTTTAATGATCTTACATTTTTGACAGATATTGCACCAATTGACTCTAAAATATCAAAATTACCCATTGAAAAGGAAGTACGTTTCTACATAACTTTGAATTCTCAATATGAAATTGTCGATCTTTCTGAATTTCAGCATACTTTAAAAAACCAATACATTGTATACCCGGAACTGGAGTTTACTGTAAAGAATGCCCATTACATTAATGGAGATTCTATTTTGCAAATTGATCTAGTTCAAAAGCCAATAGAAAAAGAAAAATGGATTAAAATTAAAGAAGAGAGTTTAAAGTTACATAACAATGAAGAAAAATATCAATTAACAAGAACCTCAGATATTGAAGAGGCTGCTTACTTTATATCGACGAGAATACCCCTACACAGATTCAGTGATTCGAAAAAAATGTTAAAGGAATATATTTTAAGACCAGGTTCAAGTGAAAATTTACTTTCTTATAATTCATTGGCAAAAGACATTTTTGAAAGTGGTTCAATTCCAAGTCTATATAGTTCATTAAAAATAAAAAATAACATTTTCATTGATGATGTGCTGTTTCAATACTCTTTAAATGAAGTTAAAAATTTAGCATCTGCAGAGAGAACCATTAATAGAATATTTCGTCATGTTCATATACAGGATGTTGCACCTGTGTTTGACGCTTTCAAGAGTACAATAGGAATTCAAAATAATATCCGATTTGAGGATTACTTCGTTATTTATTCACATTTTTCTGGTAATTTAATACGAGATGTACATTGGAAAACAAGATTAGATGTTGCATTTAAGAGATTGGCCCTAAGACAAATTATTACTGGACATTTTTTCAAAAAACCATTTCCACTTTATCAAGCACGTTTAGTTTCTAATGAACATTACAATCAAATATTAGGAAGAGAATTAGGTAAAAGTGTATCATTTAGTACAGATAATCCGTTTCATAGAATTCAAGAAGATGCTATGAAATACATCCCAAATACCTCCGATAAAAAAATATTATTCACTCAATTGAACTTAAATAGTATGGCTGGAATTGCATATATTGATAGAAGTTTTAAATTTCCAACAAATCGAAGATATTTTATTCCACAAAGTTTTGGTTTGAAAAAATATGGAATAATTAAGAAAACTATTGATGGGGAGAATGTTAATTTTATTTTACTTAAAGATGATTCGTTTTTAGATGAGTATCGTATGGTTAAATTAGTTAACGATTTAAATGAATTATATTCATCCGATTTAATATTTCACGTTAATGAAATTTAATTTATTAATGTAACTATAAAATTGTTTTTTCGATATTAGCAGTCTTATATATATATATATATATATAAATATATATAAAATTTCTTTTAGTTTTCTTTCTTATTTGAAATTCATTTTTATTTCCATTTTTAATTATTACTAAGTTATCTTTATTTTTCGTTTAAAAACTGTCGGTTAGTTATGTACCTACATTGTTTTATTTAATTAAAATATATTATTTTATGAATTCTTATCCTATTTACATTTACTACCACACCTTTACATAAGATTTAATTATATAGTTAAAATAAATATTTTACGAGATACAGTATAAAAAAGTAAATAAAATTTTGCTGGATGAAGCCCAACGATAAAATATTTAGAAAAATGCATGCATTAATTTATTAAATTTATTTATTAAAATATTTATTTTTTTAACTTTTATTGCTTTATTTCTGCATCTATGAAAATATGTATTTGGTATTTTTGGAATTTTCTGAATTTCAAAACCTTTTTTTTTAATTTCAGACAATAATTAAATTTTTTAGAATTAAAAATATAATTTATCAAATAATTTAAAACGAATATTGACTTTCAAAAGTTTTTAATTGAAAAATTCTTTCAAATACTTAATTGACTTTTTTAAGAATATTATAAAAATAATTGACTTTTGCAAATGTTATAGTTGAATGTATTATATTTCAGAAAAACATAGATGGAAAATTTTAGAACTAATTAAAGTTTTAGAAAGTTTTAAATTGAAATTTTTGAAAATTCCTAATTTATTTTTAAGCAATTTTAAAGTGAATTTTTTTTTAATTTTAAACAATTATTGAATATTGTAAAATTTTTAATATTGTAAAATTTGCTGAATTAAAAAATTAAATAAATAAAAATTAATTTTAATTGAAGAGAAAATTCATAAAGGTAAAATAAAAAATGAATAACTGTGTCTAAAAAATTTTAAAATAAAATAATATACTATAATGTGTATTTTTATTTATTTATTTAATTAAATTTACTGAAATTTTTAATGTTAATTATTTACTTTAATTGTGGATTTGAATAAAATACCCGCTATATTTGGTTTATTTTAATTTAATGCCCGAGACGCCAGGTTATTTTGTGGAAAATAACCAAACCATTTATTTAATGAATTTAATATGCTAGCCCAGCTGTTAACAAGGAGAGCGGGTGGGTAAGGAAAATCACCAATATGAGTTTTAAACCACACTTTAATTATAATATGAAACAGGTCCAGAAGGGACCTGTGAAAACACAGAAATTTAGTTCTAATTTGAAACAGGTCCTGAAGGGACCTGTGGAAACACACAAATTTTCGTAGAACAGAGTTTTTATTATTTAACATTTTAGGCGATCAAATCAGCCGAAAGTTCACTTAATGGACGAGAGACTCACCGGAGATACGCCGCCGTCCTCTCAATAGACCTCGTCTCATTTTTCTTAACTTGTTTTATAATTTAATTTGCACTATTAATTAACAGACTCCTGTTTGTGTCGCGAACGCCAAAACGAGAATGATTAAAAATGGCTGTTCGTCCGCGTCATCGCGTCCGTTCGTCGCGCTTCGTCTACATGGTGAGTCTCGCCCGAGTTACAAAAGATCCACAATTGGTAATCGATGCGCGTCAGATGGTAACTTCATTAATTATCGACGGTCGAAAGAAAGTTCGATAAATCTCCGATAGGGACGCTAAACAATAACATGTGTCTGGAAGATGGCGATGACCAGTGTTTTGACAGGTCTCTGTTATTAAAAGTGGATCTTCGTTTTCCTGGCAATGTTGAATAATTGGGACTCACATCCAATTATATATGCCAGAAAATACTTTCCTTGATGTCTTCCTTCAAGGATGTTTAAGTCGATGATCGACCCGATAGTTGTGAAATTGGGGACTTAAGCCCGAGTGTCATTTTATGTAAAGTAAGAGAAAGAAAAGTGTTAGTTTATTCTTAAATTTTGTTATGATCGGTGAACAATAATCTGACGGTTCGCTCATTGACAAAATTATTGAATTTTATGTGAATGAAGGTAAAGTAAAAGTGATATAATTGTAAGTCAAATTAAATGTGATTCCGGCTCTGGCGTTAATTTGACGTTAAATTAATCATGTTTATTTATTTTGAACGCAGGCAATAAAATGCCGCGTTACAACTCCCTCCTGCCAAGAGTGAGCCATGGGGAGGAGGCGTGGCGAACCGATGAGCTCTCCTCAAGGAGACTTCCGTCAGATAATTCATCACCCAAAATTGGTTCTTAATAAATTATATATTCATATAAGTTTTTAAATTTTATGTTCAATTAAAAATTTTCAGATGACCGAATAAGAACATCCAAAATAAATTATTTAGAATTGAACAAGATGTAGTTTCCTAAATTATTCAACTGTTCAAAACCTGAAAGTAAAGTATAAATTAAGAAGGAGCAGGATTTGGTTTAATGTCGCGGTCAAAGAAAATGGTAAAGTTTACTTATTGTTTAAATTATTGTTAAGTGTAAATTTATTTAGAGTGACGGGGCAAGAGAGAAAACCATGACCACTCTGGCCACAACTTCCGCAGATTCCATGACGGGCCTTATCGGCCTCCCTGAATTTATTTAAATTTATTATTTTTAGGTCGTTTGTACGCGACAAAATGCCGCGTTACAATACATATATATATACATATGTTATGTCATATTTATTTAAAATTTAAATTATTATTAATTTTGCCTAACCTGAACTTACAATTATACCCTATTCTAATTCCTCAATTTAACTTAGTTAAATTAACTAAGTTGGGGAGAGGTTTATTAAATAAATGAATTGAAAAACAATATATAAATTATTTATTTAGAAAAATATAAAATATTCTCAACAATTAGTGTTATAATAAATACAATCAAACAAATCCTCATGTTATAACTTTTGGTATGGTTATCTTAGGATGTAAAATTGAGTAATCTTCAATTAGCACCTGATGTAGTGACCTAGTAAGATTGTATCTTCTTGGTCGTTTAGATTTTTATTACCGCACTGACACGCATATTTTAACCTGGACCGTAACTTATGTGAATTATAATCATACTTGTGTATTTTGAAAATCACTACGACGAGCTCCGTGTGTATAATTTTGGACTGCCTTTGTAGTGAAAGGTTTCCCTTTATATAGTTATATTTTCCAATGTATTTCTCGCGACGGTACCAGCTCGCCTCTTTGGGTTAGATTCAAAATCGGTACCTCACAGACACGAAAAGTGTTTATTGCTTTTTTCTATGCATTGGTGACTCCGTATGTTGATTTCCTTCTTTTCATAACACAAAATCTCAAGAACATTACATCTTTAAGAAATATTATAATCTTATATATTGATCATTTTTAATATATTTTAACATTAATTATGATTATTTCGTTATTAACATTATTATTTATTTATACATTTAATATTTATAAACAATTGATTTACTCATAAATAATCATCCATTTATAAATATATTTGTTTATTTATATATAATCATCCATTTATAAATATTTGTTTACAATTATTTGTTTATTTAAAAACAATTATTTATATACAAATGTATTTATTTATTTAAAAAAAATTAATTTTACATAAATATTATTTATTTATAAAAAAATGTTACGGTGACGTGACACATATATTGAAAATTTCATATGTAATTTTTAAAAGATCCTTTAAATAAATAATAAATTTTTTATTTAAATTACATTTTAGTTTTACAACAAGTTAATAATTATTTACTTCTCTAATTTATATTTTATATGAAAAAAGTTAGAAAGTACAAAAACAAAATAAATTAGTTTAGGTAGGTATATTTTAAAAAAAAATTTCTTTTACTTATAGAAATACATTTAATAAATGTGAAAAATTTTAAAGCAGTAAAAAATAAGACACGTTTAAAAAATTAAATTCTTGAAACTAAATATATCGATATGTCGACAACAATAAAAATAAATATTTAACGACGTACAATATTGAAAAAAAATTAATAAAAATTTTGCTTGATAAAGTCAAATATTAAAATATTAAACTGTCCTTCTAGTTTTCATTGCTTCATTTCTCTATCGGAGACAATTAAATGTGGTTGTTTTGCTTTACAAGTGGTCATTCACGGTGAGTAAAATAATTCTATATAATAATTTTATTTTTATTAAACTTCTTAAAATGTATCTACAATTAATTTAACAGTTATTTTATAAAAAAAACAAGATTTTTTAATCTTATTTTTCTAATTATTCATCTGAAGGAAATATTTACAATTCGTAATAATCAGAGAAAAAATTTCTTTCACTTAACCAAATAGTTTAATTAATCAATTTTATTATTTTTATTTCACAAAAGTAACAAGTTTAAAGTTAATTCAAAATAAATAATTAACATAACAAAAAAATGTATTTAAATGAACCCAAATAAGATTGATATAATTATTTGTTTCAATAATTTGAATTTTCCTTATTTTTTATTTTTGAATACTTAGAACATCTTTAAAAATGCTATCAATTTTAAAAGTTATTTTTCAACATGTGTTTTTTTTTTTAAAAAAATCAAAATTTTTTTAAACGATGTTATTATCAATTTTTTAAGTTTTAAAGATAAAATATCAACATTTTTTGTAAAAAAAATTTATTGCTTATATTATTAACTTCTCTAATTTATATTTTCTAAAAAAATATAAAAAACAAAACGTATTAGTGTAGATATATTTTAGAAAAAATATATTTTGTTATATATTATTGACAAAAAAACGTGAGTTGCAAAGTTTTTTTCAATATTTTTTTTTACATATAGATATAAATTTAATAAATATGTAAAATTTTATAGTAGTAAAAATAAAACACGTGTAGTAAACTAAATCCATGAAAAAAAATATTTCGATATATCAACAAAAGTTAAAAGAAATATTAACGACATACAATATAAAAAAATGAATAAAATTTTTTTTGATAAAGTCAAACGTTAAAATATTTAATAATATCTTTCTAATTATAAATAATTGAATTTATCACTCGGTTTTCTTAGTTAAAGGAAGAAAATTTGAATAAATTGATCACTCCGAGTCAGGCTTTAAAAAATAAAACGATTTCTTTACATTTCGACAGCGCAGCTGTCATCTTCAGAAACTACAAATTTTATTAATAATTATAGTTAGATTACATAATCATCATCATCATTTTAATCATTTTTCTATATATTATGTAATCTAACTATAATTATTAAAAAAATTTGTAGTTTCTAAAGAGGACAGCTGCGCTGTCGAAACGTAAAGAAATCGTTTTATTTTTTAAAGCCTGGCTCGGAGTGATCGATTTATTCAAATTTTTTTCCTTTAATATCTTTCTAACTTTTATTGCTTCATTTCTGTATCTACAAAAAAAGTTATTTTTGCAAATTTCTTCAATATTTTCTTTTACACATGGAAATACATTTAATAAATGTGAACAATTTTAAAGCAGTAAAAAATAAGACACGTTTAAAAAATTAAATTCTTAAAACTAAATATATATCGATATGTCAACAACAATAAAAATAAATATATAGATTCCTGTGTTGATAACTTTTTATATCATCTTACAAATGGGTCTATTTTGAAAAATAAAATTTCATACGGAGCGCTCATCCGATCGTTGCAATAAAAAGCTAAATTTAACATAATGTCAAATTATTTCAGGTTTCCTCAGGAAAAATTAAAACCTCACAAAAGTGAAGAGATACAACAGCAAAAAATATATAAACAATTTACTACAGTAAAAACATTAAAAAATCAACACAGCAAAAAGCCAATCAACTCATGATGAACGACACATCAGTTTTCGTACAACTTCCACCAAACATACAATATCTATCTGTTTGTCACTATATTACAACTCTCGGAATTATCTTTTACAACGAAAGCCTCATTACATTAAATCAGCGAAATCAGTCTGTTACTGTACTAAATACTTATTTTAAATACCTTAATAATTCCAACAATGAAACCGAAACAAAACTCCAGCTTCTACAAACAATATTAAAAGGAACCGATCTCTACGGTGGCGGCGAAAATGAAACACTCGATACAAAATACGTAGATGAAACATATCAGTACATCATCAACAATGCTCTATTTTCACACTATGGTAATATTAACGGATATTTAGCAAAAATAATCAACAAGGCAGATAATATATCTTATTCCACGTTGATGAAAACTATAAAGCAGGAACTTTTTAACAATTACACAAGTATAGATTACTGTTCAAAAACAAACAAAAGCCCGAAACTTAATTTTTTGTCAGCTAAAACAATTTTTTTTGAATATATTCTGCCAATATTTCCCGAGCCAGAAATTAAAGATATGAACATAATGGAAGTGGATTATTTATACGCAATGGCTGGTTTAAAAATTGTTAAATCCATACTTGGAGAAAGTCTAAACGCTTCGTTTGGAGATTTAATTTCAATTACACGAGAGTTTGATTTACAAGAGGCTTACGGAAACGGAACTTATGAAATAATGTTAAATGTTTTCTCAACACCGGCACTATTTTTTACGCCTCTAAGGAAAAAGAAACATTCAGAGAAAAATATCAAACTTCATCAAATATAGAATTTTGGATTGAAGCTTATAAGATTTTATTTTCATATATTAATACAAGAATGAATAATTTTGTACATCAATTTTTTGACAATATTCCTCTATACAAACTTGAGAAGGAAATGAAAGAATTAAAAAATCGAAGATTGTTGGCAACAACTATACTAGAGAAACATTGTACCTATTCTCATTTTAAAAATTATTCATCTGATTTTGTGACAAACTATATGTCATATTCTCATATTTTTGTAAAATTATTTCTTCCTTCTGGTTGTTTTTTAGAAAATCTACCCGAATTGCAAGTTGTCTATGAAAATCAATTTAAAAATGTACGAAAGACATATAATGAAATTGAAAAGATTAGAATTAAAAAATTTATAGTAGAAAACAATTTTGAAGAAAAATTGAATTCAAATATTACTGTGATGTCAGCAAGAGTACTTTACGATACTTTTAGAACATACAACGGTCCATTAATAAAAAAACAGATAAACAATGACATTTACCTATTATTTTCAATACAGAAGGAAAACAATATGCCAGAATTTTACGCAATTAAAGAGGAAAATAAAAATTTAACTTTACTTACAAACAGTGGGAACGAGCAAAATTTTTCTAAAGCAGTTACTAATTTACTCTCTTTTCCAATAGACAATGGTGAATATTCCACAATTCTTGAAAAAGCTAATGAAAATAGCGAAGCATTTATTGAAAGGATTGCCGAAATGAAGACAACACAATTTGTAAATAAGCTAATAGACGACTATAAAAATGAAACTACACAAGAGAAGGTTTTTACTTTTATTAAAGTACTTATACCATTTTACAATTGTATTGAAAACATAATAGCAAAAAATGCAGAAGATGCCGTAATTAGTTGTTCTCTAGATGTTCTCACCCTGATGCCTGTAGCAGGTCTTGCTGCAAAATATTCAACAAAATTAACCAACAGCTTAGTAACTAGATTAAGTGAAAAATATGTTATCAGTACAACACTATCAAGTGCCACTAAATTTAATTCATTATTACAAATTGCAAAACTAATTACCAAAACCGTTTCACAGAAAATTCTTACCAAGTCTCTATTAAAAGATTTATCTATTACCTTCCTACGAGTTATAGATCCTGGATTTGAATTAATCAACAACTTAGGCAAGTTTGGCTACCAAAAATTGCACAAGATTTATAACACGATGATTCAAAAAATTCCAAAGATCAATACAAATCTAAAATTTTTATTATCAACTATGTTAAAAAAGCTTAATACTAATATAAAACAGTCAACGTTTAATGGTCTGATACCAAAGGTTCTGAGAGAAGAGAATAATTATAAACTCGTTCAATACTATTATCCGAACGGTGAAAATTTCTTTGGACCCACATGCATATCATCATTTAGAAATACTGCAGAACTAAGAACCATTGAAGGCAGTTCACTTCAAGTTCCCGTGTTGCCAGTAAAAGATAACATGAACAAAATTTCCTATCGTGAATATAATCCATCAACTAATGAAATTTCTAATATAAAACTGGAAATCGGAGAAAATGATCTACTCCGAAGTAACATGCCTTATCTTAATTCAAATGCAGATAGGAAAATAATACCCACACTACCGGGATCTGAACAACCTGCTATAAAAGGAACTTTGCCAACTGATAATATTCCTTCAACATCAAATGGATTAAATTTGGAAAATTCCAGAGCAACTGGACAACATATTGTTAAAGGAGAATTGCCAACTGATAATATTCCGTCTACTTCAAAAGAATTAAATTTGGGAAATTCGAGGGCAACTGAACAACATGTTGTTAAAAAAGAATTGTATTCAACAGAAAGATTGCCAAATGTTGATATTTCTGAAATGGGAAAAAAGGAAATTATTCAAAGAATTTTGCCTTATTTTAATCTACATGAAGATACGAAAATAATAAAAGATTATCAAATTTTTCATAATACAATTGAATTGAATAAGATACCAATAAAGACATCAGGTACGTTACAAGAAAGAGTGCCAAGTAATAATAATTTTGATAATTCGAAGGGATCTGAAGAATTGGTTCATTATAATACGAATAATGGGGATAATAAACTAATGAATTCTGCTAACTCAGGAACTTCAGAAGAAAGCTTGTCAGATTTTGATCATTCTTATAGTGGTGGATTGGGTGGTGACTTTTGGGCTAGAATTATATTTGGTGATATTGAGTATGGGGAAATTTTATTATCTATAAAAGATTTAATATATGAAAAATTTGCTAATTTATACAAAAATAAAGTAAAAGTTTTACACGGAGAGAAATCTGCTGCGATTTTTGCTTGTGCTGTCTTTATTAATTTCATAAGTCATTTTTCGATACAATTTTAGCTTAAGACTGGAATAATTTAAATATGAATTCATGTATTTAATGTAATGGAGTGTATCAAACAAAAAACACAAGTCACGGGTGTTAATTTTGTATGAATTTCACATAAAAACTGCAAAGGGGACATGCCATAAAAGTATTAGATCCTCTCTTATAAAATTTGCAAGAATGCCATCTGATTTTCAGGTGGAATTTATACAACACAATCTTACCTCCGTATACACACAGCATTTCACACACACAATCATTGTATGCTGGTGATTCCGAGGAACGGAACGCACAATGCGCACGCTCGTGTTTTACTATGCGTTTTTAACCGCGAAATTTAAAATAATTTTAATTAAAATTTTTTTTAAAATATTTGTTGCCAATAAGTGATTGTTTATTAAACAGTAAAATAGAAAATTTTAAATACTAAAATTTTTAAATATTTATTAGCTAAAATGTTATTTGTTCTTTTAAAAACAGAATCTATTAAAAATAAAAAACAATTAAAAAATTTAATATTAATTACATTTGTATAAATTTATAATTATATTTATTCATTGTATTTATATATTTGTTATTAGATTATGGGTATGAGTATTATTTTTATATTAAATATTAAAATATAATCACCAATATAGTATTAATATTATATATTTACATATTTATTACATTAATTAATAATTTTAATTTAATTAATTAATATATGAAATTAATTAAATATTAATAAAATATTATATATATTCAGAAAATTATCTATGGATAAATTAAATTTTATTTTATTTAATAAATAAATCGAGAATAAAGTCGAATTATTTATAATGTATGCATTATAAATAATTCGATTTTATTTATTATTTTTCTATTTTACATTTTAATAAACAACCACTTATTGGCAACAAATATTTTTAAAAAAATTTTAAATAAAATTATTTTAAATTTCGCGGTTAAAAACGCATAGTAAAACACGAGCGTGCGCATTGTGCGTTCCGTTCCTCGGAATCACCAGCATACAATGATTGTGTGTGTGAAATGCTGTGTGTATACGGAGGTAAGATTGTGTTGTATAAATTCCACCTGAAAATCAGATGGCATTCTTGCAAATTTTATAAGAGAGGATCTAATACTTTTATGGCATGTCCCCTTTGCAGTTTTTATGTGAAATTCATACAAAATTAACACCCGTGACTTGTGTTTTTTGCTTAGAAACTATTTTTACAATAAATACTTGAATTTATGCTAAAAATGTAAGTGTCGTGCCATGTAATTAAAGTAATTTACTCATCCAAGCAAAAATCGCAGCAGATTTCTCTCCGTGTAATAATAAAAAAAAAATTAGAGAAGATACGAAGCATTCAAGACATCGTGGACCATAAAATGCCAAGCCACTTGTATTTTAGTCAAACATTAAAAGAACAAAATATTGTCAAATATTTGGAACAACTGAAAGGAAAGGACTTTTATTTTAATGATATTACCCTTTTGACAGATATTCCACATGGTGAAATTGAACTTCTTAATAAGGTATCGGCGAATCCGTTAAAAACAGAAGTTCAGTATCAAATAAAAATTAATTCTCAATATGGACTTGTTGATTTGGCGGAATTTGAAAAGGGTTTTAAAAACCAATTTGTTGTTTTTCCAGAACTCGAATTTACAGTAGAAAATACTAAATTCATAAATGGAAAAGATTTCTTACATGTAAAACTAAAACAAAAGCCAATATTGGAAACCGATTGGTTGCAAAATAGAAAGAACTATGATATTTTACTTCAAAATAAAGAAATAACTACATATGAAAGAAGTGTAAATATTGAAAATGCAGCTAATCTTATCTCATTAAATACTCCTCTGCATAGATTAACTGAAATGGAAGAAATGTTAAAAGGTTACATTTTAAGAATCGATCCAATTGAAACTCGTGTTCCTACTTATGAAATGTTGGCAAAGGAAATAAATACACGTATTACACCTTCTGAAATATTTAACGAATGGAAAATAACGAATCATATTTTTATTGACGATGTACTATTTGAAAAGTCTTTATATCAGGTAAAAAATTTGGAAGATGCGAAAAAAACAATAGCCAATATTTTTGATAAGACTTATGAACAGAATGTTGAATCTGTGTTTAAAATTTTTAATTCACATTCAAATGAGCATAGTATGCTATTTGAGGATTATTATGTATGGTATTCACATTTAAAGGGAACTTTACCAATAAGTCTACATGCAAATAAAAGATTTAATGCTGCATTAAACAGATTGGCTCTTAGACAGTGTGATGATAAATTTATTCAATTTCCAAGTACCCTTTATTTTGCTAAGAAATATGATGGTGATATTAGTCAAAGTCTTGGAAATATTCCATTTTATTCTAATGTAGAAGATGCTTTAAAAAATACTCACAGAACTAACTATGTTGATAAAATACTATTGTTGGAATTAAATTTTAAAAATTCATTTGGAATAGCGTACATTGATCCTCATTATTTCAATGTTCCCAAGAAACTGTATTATATTACTGATACAATAAATTTTAATAGTCTTGGAAAAGTGGAGTATGAAAAAGAAAATATTATGAGAGTAATATATAACGATGTTGAAATTCCAAAAGAAAAAAGAATGATTAAATTAGTAAATAATTTAAATACATTATTTTCAAGTGATACTAAATTTTACGCTAATCTAAAACCAATTGTTGAAGGAAAATTGCCAACTTATAGAATTCCGTCAACTTCAATAGGATTAAATTTTGAAAATTCGATAAAAAATGGACAACCAATTGTTAGAGGAGGTTTACTAACTGATGATATTCCGTCAACTTCAAAGGGATTAAATTTTCAAAATTCGATAAAAAATGGACAACCCATTGTTAGAGGAGGTTTACCAACTGATGATATTCCGTCAACTTCAAAGGGATTAAATTTTCAAAATTCGATAAAAAATGGACAACCAATTGTTAGAGGAGGTTTACCAACTGATGATATTCCGTCAACTTCGAAGGGATTAAATTCTGGAAATACGATAAAAAATGAACAATCAGTTACTAAGCCGCCAATAAAGAAGAAAAAACCTAATGGAGATGAACATTTTAATCCAGATGTGTCTTTAGTTAAAAATATTAATTCTGATAGTTCACTTGAAACAATGAAAAATTCTCCATTTGGAGAAATTAATTTAAAAGAAAATTTTCCTGCACGTCGTACTGGAATTTTAATGGATTCAGTACAACCTCTTACAATAAAAATTATACCTCAAATTCCCTTGAAGCATTACATTGACGAATTAGGTAAAGAAAGCTACAATTTATACGTTGAATCATTAAAGAAATTTAAAAAGCAAGGATTACAACTTATAAAGGAAGATAAATTTACCATGCAATCAGTTCGATTACTTCTGAATTATTTATCTCAAATACAAAATATTGATACAACTTTAAATGAAGTAAAAAAACTTTATTTTCATCAAACAGTAACTAATTTCATAATTATTTATAATTATTTAAGTAAATTAAAAGGATCCAATTTTTATTTTAATGACATTACACTATTAAACGATATTGAACCAAATAATGTTATCAATAAAAAATTATCATTAACTAATACCGAAACAGAAGTTCTCTATCGTGTAAATTTTCATTCTAAAAATGGATTTATCAATCTTGCTGAATTTCATGATAGTTTTAAAAACGATTACATTGTATTTCCAGAAATTTCATTCAATGTACATAGTGTAAAATTTTTAAATAAAAATCGTCTTTTAATTTTAGATTTAAATCAAAAATCAATGCCAATTTCTGATTGGATGGCAATTAGAGAAAGAGATTTAATTTCACTTGATATTGAAGAAATAGAAACAACTAAAATAATGAAATGTATTGAGAATGCTGCTTTATCAATATCATCTAATATTCCTTTACAAAGATTTAGAGATATGAAAATAATTTTTAAAAAATATATTTTAAATACTGATCAATATACAAGTAATGTTCCTACTTATGATAAATTGGCAAAAGATTATTATAAAAATCTTAAAATTCCGGAGAACTATAAACAGTTTGAAATATTTAATGGTCCTTTTATTGATGATGTATTGTTTTATGATAAATTACATAAAATTAATTCATTGAAATCGGCAAAATAAATAATTAATCAATTATTTAGTGGAGTTTATCCACAGAATGTTGAATCTGTATTTAAAATGTATCAGAGTGTATCATTAATTGAAAAACAAATTCGATTTGAAGATTACTATGTTATATATTCATATGTTTCTAAAACTTTATCAATAGATGTAAATGAACAAAAACGATTAGCAATTTCATTATATCGACTTGCTTTAAGACAGTCTATGAATGAAATGCTAATAAATAAACCAATTACTCTTTATGCTGTTTTTGTTGTACATAAATTAAATGGTGATGTGCCAATTTTTAATGCAATGATTGCCTGTTATTCAAATCGGGAAAAAGTAATAATTAAAGATTTTCCACTCGTTAAATCATCGGAGAAAATAATATTGTGTGAATTTAAAATGTTTAACGAGGCTGGAATAGCAAATATTGGTCGTGTTTTTCCATTTGAAAAAGGATTTTATGTTATTCCTCAAGAGGTAGAATTTATGAAAATTCGCAATCATACTAAAACCATTAACGGAATGTTAATTACTATTTATAAGTTTAGTAACATGAATTTTTTCAAAGAGAAACTTATTGCTAAATTAGCCGTTAAGTTAAATACTTTACTATCATCAAATGTTAAGTTCTACTTTAATGATATCTAAATAAATTTAATAATTGTTTTTTTTTTAGCTGAAATTATGTATCTCATTTTATTGTAAATTCCTAAACTTAAGTCCTGCGCTAATATTGAAATTTTTCTATTCAATATTTGTTTAAATGAAATTTTTTCCCTTGATATTAATTTGTAAGAGTGTAAAAATACCTTAATATGATAACTATAATAAAAGTTACCTTCATTTTTAATTTAACTGTTGAATTATATTTATAGTAGATAAGATAGAGTAAACGAATGAATTATTTATTTTATTAATATTAAAAAATTTTAAAGGCTATTATAATACACGTGTAAGAAACTAAGTATTTGAAATAATATCAGTTTATCAGTAGACGATTTCTTTAAAACAAAATTATCATAAACAAATTGTACACACAAAACTATAAATAAGATATTATTCAAATCATATATTAAAAAAATTTAAATATTAAAAGAAATTTCAATTCTTTATAATTATCTTCTAGACACTATAGTTGATGTTGTTGTTTTAAAATGTATTTTTATTTTCTGTATAATAATAATAAACTAGAAATTTTACAATTTAATATTTTATTAAAATAAAAATAAGAAGCGCAGGAATTTTCTCTAAATTTCAAATGGCCTAAAACTTAAGTGACCTAAATTCAATTGGCCTAAATGTCCTATGGACTAATTATTACTTCGCCTAATTTCTATATAACCTAATTATTATTTATTCTAATACTTCTAATCTTCATTCAATCTAATCCTCATTTGGCATAATCTTAATTTAACCCAATTCTTATTTAACATAATATTTATCTACTCTAAATCTCACTTGGCGTAAATTTTCTGTAATCTAATACTTTTTAAGCCTCATTTTTATTTGATCTAATTATTATTTGGCCTAAACACAATTTCCCATAATTATGAGTCACGTTCATAAACGGGTGACAAATGAAGTTTAGACCAAGTGAGAAGCGATCAAAATGAGGATTATGACAAAAGAAAATTAGGTTACATTAAGATTAAGCCATTTTAGAATTATGTTAGATTATAATATTAGAACAAGTAACAAATAGGATAATGTAAAATTAGGCCAAATGAGAATTAGGTTTTATAAAGATTAGCCACGGAAAAAAGGTTCGTAAAAAGTTGTAAATATAGAGGATAAAAGTCATTAGGATACAGGGTAATGGATAAATTTGTGATAAATAAAAATGTTACTAAAATATTACTAGAAAAATGGATGTCATATTTGAGTAAATTGTCTAATTTTATTAAAAATATTAGTAATTTTACACTTAAATTATTAAATCCACAAATTTTATATAAATAACTAATTGCACATGGAAATATTTTTCCTATAATTAATGTCTATTAATAAAAATATCTTTGACTAATACAACTGACAGCTGACGACAGTGCGTAAATAATCAGAACTGGGAAATTACAACTTAACGTCTGTATTGTTGCACGAAAGCAGAGTTGGGTAGTAACTAAAATTTCTGTGCATATTAGGCTGTGTCAGTTCATCGAGATATTTCTAGTTCAAGATATAACGTCAGAGGCCTGGAGGGACAACAAACAGACGACACAATGTTATTCTTACGGGGAAGAAAATTTGTTTCCACTTTCATCAATTTTATTCATACTTTAAACACGGAAAACGCTTGTTGACATATAATAAAATTAAAATGTGTGTTGAGAATTAATTTTGTTATATATTTGATTCATTTGCATTGATAGATTCTCTTAATTCGTGATAAAATATAAATTTTGAGGTTAGGGGTGTTTGTTTACTAACTTGAAATCTTTTACTGCTGCGGTAATTCCCACTTAAAATATATATTTTATATCTTTTTTAATAACATGCATACTTGATATTGTTTAATAATGTTGTTACATCCCGGGCGAAAGGCGAGGTTGAATTTAATTTTAATTAATAAAATCAATTTTAAAATTTTTGGAGGAATGGTAGGCTGATTAAGTCAAGTTGGTAAAGCTTGACCATTTATTTTTATGTGAGAACGTTTGTTCCTATCGATCCTACGGGGGTTGTCTTTTAATTTATTTTACTATTAAATAATTGCCTTGACTTATAGTTGTTAATTTAAATATAAATTTAGGTATATGAGAATCTCAGTGAAGAATTTTATTGATATATATGTTGTATAATTTATTAATATAAACGAATTAAATTAAAATGTTACAATAATGTTTTATGTTAAAAGATGTTGTTACAAGAATTGTGAATTTTAAAATATAGTACTTACAATTACCTCTGTTCAGAGGGCAGAAACAAATATAAATTGACAAGTTGGCACTTGTCCTTGACGCTGTGAGTTTTTACAACTCCTGAAAAGGAACGGTTGAGAGTTCCTCACAGTTTTTTAGTTCGTAAACTCCGAAATGCACACACGTCACGTTTGCAAAATCGTTAAATTGAGAATACACTAATACGACGATTAACAATAAAATTTAATAAATGACAAACTTACAAATCTGGCGATGATGATTACTTGCTCTAATACCGAACAACGAGTAAACATATACTGTTCGAGATGCAAGAGTTACAGTCGTAATAATTTTAAAGTAACCGAAGGGTCAAACTCACGATGGTAATTTACTTTAAGAAATGAATTATAGAATGAATCCGGAGCAACTGACAAATGACAATGCATTTGCATGGGTTTTTATACTAGAAAATCATCCTCAGTGGGAGTAAATAAGTTCAAAGATCACCCCATCTCCAAGCTTGAGTCTTAGATCTTTCATAGAATTAAGACAATTCTCAGAACTTAGATGGACACCTGCATCGCATAGCGCAAGTATCGCTATTACATCGTCTACAAGCATCTTCCAATAGTACTACGCTCAAAAACTGTGCTTGCGCCTCGCTAAACGCATACATGAGTCATAAGTCCACTCGTTTCTAGAGAGTATTGTGCGTAGTAGTGTCAAATGGCATAGGTATAATTTCTAGGAATTGCCTATGCTATTTGATACAAGTGAGAAATTGAACATTGCATAGAATTTTATACTTTATGCAGCTGCAAAAATAATTCCTAAGAATTAGCCAAAGAATTGCGTGGAAATCATAGTAGGAAAGTTTTTATACTGAGCATTATTCATACTTTTGAATAATAGCATTTTGTAATCTTAAAATATTGAAAATATGAGGTTTGTTATTTTGATAATAATGGGTAATTGAATTTTATATAATATTGCAAAAAGAAATAATTAATTTTGAAAAATTAGGGCGAAAACTAGTATAGATAGTTTTCGCTCTTGTTCAACAACCACACGCGATTCCTCAGCATATGAGCATAGCCCTTCTGTAGCGGGAGGTCACCTTCGGTGATGCATCTACGCGCCATATCTATACTCACATATCCATGCCTGTACGCACTATATCTACATACATTGTTTGCTCGCGTCGAGTCATAGCATGCAGGCAGAGATATGCATATATATAGACATAGACACATGTAATGATATATATGAGTCAATGCTTCACTATAATATTAGAAATAATTATAATTTTAGATTATCAATTTTGAAAGATTGAGAGTAAAGCTTTGTTTACTATTATTTTTACTACTTATTATATGCCTATATAAATGAGTTTATTTTAATATATTTTTAAAATTTTTGTTACTGGGATGTAACAATGTTGTTAAAATGTAAAATGTGATTAGTAAACAAACTTTTCTAACCTCAAAATTTATATTGTATCACGAATTCAGAGAATCTATCAATGCAAATCAATCATCTATATAACAAAATCAATTATCAACAAACATTTAAATTTTACTTTATGTCAACAAGCGTTTTCCGTGTTTAAAGTATGAATAAAATTGATGAAAGTGGAAACAAATTTTCTTCCCCGTAAGAATAACATTATTGTATGGTCTGTTTGTTGTCCCTCCAGGCCTCTGACGTCATATCTTGAACTCGAAATATTTCGATGAACTGACACAGCCTAATATGCACAAAAAATTCAGTTACTACCCAACTCTGCTTTCGTGCAACAATACAGACGTTGAGTTATAATTTCACAGTTCTGATTACACTGGCACACAAAAAAAAATTGATGCTCTGAGCTGTTGACAAGACTATGACTACTTTATGTTTTCGGGGTCGCTGAAACCGAATCTGAAGTCCGTTTAACCCCATCACCCTAGGGTTTTGAAAAAACCCCCAAAAAACCTCAAAATTGGGGTTATTTCAAAACCCTAGGGTGATGGGGTTAAACAGACTTCAGATTCGGTTTCAGCGACCCCGAAAACATAAAGTAATCATGGTAAGACTTTGAGATATAAATTTTATTTCATTTCGAAAATTTTGGGGCCAATTTTTGGGGTTTTTTTGGATTATTTCAAAACCGTGACGAGATAGGGTTAAATAGACATCATATTCGTATTCAGCGACCCCAAAAACATAAAAAAGTCATGATAAAACTTGAAGATAAAATTTTTTCTTGATTTCAAAAATTTGGGTCAAATTTTGGTGTTTTTTGAAGTTTTCTCAAAACCCTAGGGTGATGGGGTTAAACGGCTTTCAGATTCGGTTTCAGCGACCCCGAAAACATAAAGTAGTCATAGTCTAGTCAAAAGCTCAGAGCATCAATTCTTTTTGTGTGCTAGTGTTATTTACGCACTGTCGTCAGCTGTCAGTTGTATTAGTCAAAGATATTTTTTTAATAGACAATAATTATAGGAAAAATATTTCCACGTGCAATTAGTTATTTATATAAAATTCGTGGATTTAATAAGTTAAGTGTAAAATTACTAATATTTTTATTAAAATTAGACAGTTTACTCAAATATGACATCCATTTTTCTAGTAATATTTTAGTAACAGTTTTATCCATCACAATTTTATCCTTTACCCTGTATCCTAACGACTTTTATCCTCTATCTTTACAATTTTTCACCCACCTTTTTTTGTGAGATCAAAAGAAAATTAGTTTCAGCGGCGTTTAGTCCAAATGATAATTAGGACAGATGAAGATTATTTCAAATGATAATTATGGGAAATTGTGTTCTGAATCCAAGTAATAATATTAGTATATACGACTTTTAGGACAATTAAATTCAGGTCAATTAAGCTTTAAGCCATTTAAAATTTGAACAAAATTTATGAGTCTGTAACATAATTATTTCAGATCTCCCAACGAAAAATAAAAATCTTCATAAAAGCAACCGGAAAAAAATTAAAAAGTAAACAGAACGTAAAGCGAATCGGAACATAATGAACGACACATCAGTTTTTATACAACATTCATCAAATTTACAAGGAGCACTTTCCTAGGACTCTCTCCATTTTGGAAAAGCAACAAGAAAAATGAACCTTTGATTTAAAAAAAAATTCAACATTTCCTTTAATACAAATAAAATGAAATTTAACTGAATGAAAAATTAAATATATAAACAAAAATTTTCGTGAATAATAACACAAATTAACTGAAAACAAAAGAAAAATGCAAATTAACATTGTAAAAAAATTTCATTCATGAAAAAAATCATCATTAATGGTCATTCTAAATGATTAAATTTCTGGTTTTTCTTTTGTTATTTGTCCACTGTTCGCTCTTTTTAATTCTCGAAAACCTCTAAGAATTTGTTGAAGAGATAAACCACATTGTTCCAAAGTTTCAACATCCTCCTCTGATTGCAGTTGCATATAAATTCTGGCTCCTTTAAAAAATTAAAACAATTAAATCTAAAACAACTGAATTGGGATCTGAAATACAGCGATACGCCATCTGGTGACGACCCCGTCCCATGTGCGAAAACCAACATGGGCCAATATTGGCCCAGCATTGTCAAAGCGGGCACCAAGTCTTGGCAGACAATATTGGCCCAACTCTTGTGGTGTTAACTGCGGTTGGACGTCGGCAGCCAGGTATCAGACGTCATTACTGAGCCAATCTTGGATGCCATTAGTGGCCCAGTATTGTCAAAGTTTAAAAAAGTTTTAAAAATTATAATAATTAATTAATTAACTAATTAATTCATTATACATTTATAATTCAAGTCCTGACAGAAAGCACAATTGTTTAAACATTTTAGTTTAACTTTATATTGGTTAATTTAGATTTACGATAACTTTATTTGTTTGTAAGATATTTCATTTTTTATTGTTATTTAACTAAAATTGAACAAAAATACTTCATATAGGGCTTTTGGATGCTTGTTGTTAGTAAAAAAATAAAATATTTTACAAACAAATAAAGTTATGTTAATTCTGAACTTACCAATTGAAAGTTAAGGTAATTCCGCATCCAACGAGCCCTATATGAAGTATTTTGGATAAGTAGATTGTTAACAAACAATTGCAATGTTAACTAATTGTTTATTAACAATCTACTTATCCAAAGTACTTCATACAGGACTCGTTAGATGCGGAATTACGTTAAGTTTCAATTGCTAACTTCAGAATTACGGTAACTTTATTCGTTTGTAAAATATTTCATTTGTTATAAACATTAATTAATTAATTAATATTTCAAAAACTTTAAAAGATCCCACTCTGAAAATTACATGTTTTGTAGGAAATTAGTCAAGCTTTCCATTGAGATAGTTAAAAATAATTTTAAAAAATCCGATTTTGAGATAAACGTAAATTAACATTTTGACCTTGAATTTCAAGGTCAAATGTTATTTAAAAAAAAAATTAATTAACAGCGTGTAGCCCGTCAAAAAAGCTTTAAAAATCATTATATATATGTTAACTTTTATGCATTCTACTTATAAATATTGTACATTGAAAAAAAATTTTTTTTTTCAAAAGTCAAAAATTAAAAACGTTGTAATTCAAAAACTATTTTGTTAAATTCAATAATAATTGATTTTTAGACTTTCACCAACAATAACAACATTTTAGAAATGTATGGATTAAATTCGAGAACTTTTAATTTTTTTTCGGACATTTCAGGAATTTTGCCTCATATGTAAAAAAGTTTTTCCAGATCCTCCACAGCTATTAATATACAAGCATTTAGAACTATTAAAAGAAGAATCTTTTATGACTTCAAGTATATAATCAACTATATTTTTTTGTTTAATATTTAATTTAGTATAATTCTGCTCTCCTATCTTGATATGTTCAAAAATATTCATATTATCAACCTGCACAGAAAAACTGTCATCTATGTCTAATAATCCCTGAAAATAAGTTAAATTATGTCCTTCATTTAATAACATTGATTTTATATGATTATAAGCTGTTTTTTCAGCTTCAATATTGTCAATTTTTGAATTTTTTTGAATAATCTTCTGACATTTGCCCCTTAAATTGTTACCAAAGTTTTTCAGGGTGTACAGGATGACAATGAATTAGAATTCTTACAAATAATTGTCGAAGTGAATGAGGCATCATCCATAAAGTAGTTTCTTCCATTGTCCTAATCCACTCACTATCATCTTCTATAAGTCCTAATGCCAAACAGGCGGATGTAAAAGATTCATGAACAACTCCATTAACTGTTCTTAAACTTTGGAAAGAAGTTACCCCTTTTACTGTAAGCAACAATAATCTGAGGTGAAATAACTCCAATTGACGTGGATTTACTGAATAGATTCTTCCTAATACACGGAGAAAATCTGAAAGCACTGAGTATTTTTTCTCACAGCACTAGTTACTGTGTAAACCAAAAGATTAAATTCCAGAGCTCTGAATGTTCTCCGCACAGCACTCAGTGCTCTGCAGAAAATATTCACTACTTTTTTTGACAGTAATCAGAGCTTCGGTTCATATTAATAGACAACAGAGTATTCAAAGCTACGAATATAGCAATAAATGCTTTGCTCGAAGTCGTGACTACTTTCCTCACAGCTCTGACTACTGTGTAGAATTATTTTTTAGGATTTAGAAAACAAAAGAACGTTTAACCTCACTTAAAAAGAAGATAACTATGGTTATTTTTTCTTGTCAAATATTGATCAATATTGATTGTCATGTTTGTAAACGATTCTTGAATGACGGGAATTAATAGCAAGAATATAACATCACAAGAAAAAGAATTTATTTAAAATATCAAAAAGTAAGACATTTTTTCAATTGTTTGACAATTACTTAATAAATTTTATAAAAATGTCAAAAGTATATTATGTTACAGTGTATGATTTATTACGAGTAGAGTAGAGTAACAATATTTTATAATAAAATTCAAATTTAAAGAAGGGATAAAAAATGTCATTCATTTGAACGTTTGTAACGATAGAGTATCGTAGTATAGTGGCGCGGCGAAAAGAGAGAAAGTAGACAGCGTAAGTAGTAGTGTCACTCTCTTCCCCCACCACTCGCTGTCACCTAGCTGCTAGTGATATACCTTTCGTCTCGCACCTTTTTCGTCAGTCTTCTTCCGACTCGCCTAGAGGTGCTTCTCTGACGATTGGGAGCGACTCACTCCTGGCACCTGGTGCTCAGAAGAGGTGCGTCTCTCTGAACACCAGAGCCTTCCTCACTTCCTAGAAGGAGCTGTACTTGTTCCTGTAGGTGCTTCTGCGGAACAGTAACACCCTTCGCCCTCCTTCTACCTGGTGAACCGGACTTCCTATGGGTGCTTCCGTGGAAGACTGGTGAACCAGGTTACCACTCACTTCCAACAGGACCATCCTTGTCAAGTAGAGGCGCCCCTCTCTTGACAAAGATGATGCACTAGGCCGATTCCCCATCTCGAGGTGCTTCTCGGGTGGAGGAGACACCTAGTGAATATTACTTCGCACTAGCTTCGCGTCGGTCATGAATATTGGAACCGAATCCAATATCTAGCTTCTTCCCGATTACGAATAATAATCGACCTAGCGTGCACGACCCTAGTATCCGTCCGTACCGTCGTCTAGGGGTAAATTCTAGAAAGTACCCCACGCGAAAGTAATATGCGTCGTCCTGACCAACATCTTCGCGAACGTGGTAAATATGTTTAAATCGGAGCTCAGCGAATGCTCCTCTAGAATAGCTAGTTCTTTTATCGTTATATTTTCTAGAGTTTAGTATTTCATTTGCATTGTATAGATTCTTTTGTTCTTTATTATTTTATGTAATACTTCATTTTTGTATATTTTATTATTCTTTTATTTAAACAATATATTCTCTTTCGAAGGTTTAAATAAAGTCTCGTCAATGACTACACCTCTCCTCTACATCATAGTAAGAAATAGTTCAGAAAATAATCGAAACATAGATGGCGCTTCACGCCATCTACCGAGACTTAATGTAAATAGTCAAAATAGGTACCCGGACTCCATCCGGCGAGTAAATCCTTTGGCAATAAAAATACAGATCATTACACGTTAAAAACTTTATAGGGAAACTCAAAATAATTTTTTTCTTTTAATATTTTATTTAAACTGATTTAACCAAAAAAATATAAATAACATATTGTTTAAAATAATGATTTTTTTGTTTATTAAACTATTTATCATTTGAAGAAAAGTTAAACTATTTTTTTTAAAAGTGGAAAAAACTTATTATTTGTTGTTTCTTGCAATCATTATTTTATTATTTTTTAGTTATGTCGGAACCAGAAACACTCAATTCATCAGTGTTAGAGATATCTTCAAGGGAAGAGATAATGAGTGAAGTCATTTTATCAGACTCTAATACTGTTACAAATCATTCAACTTTTGAATCGTCATCAATTGTAGATTTCAAAAATTATTATCTCACATGTTCAATTTGCCTTTAAAAAATTGATGACGTTAACAATTTAAATTATATTCCTTGTCGAGATAGTTTACAAAAATTTTTGGAAAGCTCTTTTGAAGGGCGATTAATTTTGTCTACATATAAAAATTTAAAAGATTCTGAAAATTTACCAGAATCATGGTTTATAAGTTTAACTCGAGTCATCATTGATCGAGAAATTTCAATAATTTTTAAAAGAGAAAAAGTAACTGTTGTAAATCCTTTGAAAAAATTAGAATATGCATTCTACACTTTGATTTTTGAATAATAATTTAATAATTATTTATCTTTTTCTTAATATTTGACAAAATATTATAAAATTTTCCTTTTAATATTGTTTAAGGATTCCTTCATCAGTGTTAATAAGTCTAGCAGATGAGATCCACACTTTGTTTAATTTGAATTCTATAATTTTTTAATCCCCTGCTCGAAAAGAAACCGGAAAATCATTGGGAGCATCTGGAAAACTTTTGTCTAGAATCAACTACGTTAGAAAATTATTAGTTGACTACAAATTTTTACAATTTCCGTTATGGGAAAATATGCCCAATACATGTGTTATTACAGATGAAGGTATATATATATATACTTTTAATGTAACTGTATTGAGCACTAAAATATAAACATAATTTTAATTTCGTATTGTATTTTTTAATACATTTTTTAGTGAATCCCCAAGAAAAACTGACTCTTCTTCGTCAGAAATTTACAGATCGGGAAATTACAATGGATGCTTGGAAAAAAACTTACATTATTCGAAAATCTCACATTCAAGCTGAAAAATTAGATGGATTTAGCCAATTTAATGATTATCCTTGTTTGTTGGAAGCGATAGGACCAGAGCTTGTTAGTTTCATAGTTTCACAATTAAATGCTACATACAATAAATTTAATAACTTAATATCTTGAAATAAATTTTAATTTTAAGATTTACCTTGATTTCGAAGTAAAGTATCCTGGTTTAGAAAACCTAAGCGAAAAATGGCTTTTGGTTCGAGAACAAATGAAGCAGTTTATTGAGTCAAAAAAAATACCTGGCGAAGACGTAAAAACTATTATTACAGATATTGACACTTTCCCTGATGGTAAGCTTGGGTTAAAAAATATACAGTGCATAAAATCAAAATCAAAAATCCTTAATGATTTTATAGACCAAAAAGATAGAGCAATATTGATGGTTCTGCCATGGGCAATTAAATCCCCTGATTGGAAACCATTAGAGAAAGCAAAATTACTCTCCGCTAAGAAACGAACTAAGAAAGCTAAACTTGAAAGTGACGAAGAAAAGGCAATTCGAACAGCGGAAAGAGAAAAATTTATTCTTCATGTAGAAGTGAGTAATTTTTAAAAAATTGTATTGCAAAATTCAATATACTATTTCTTAAAATATTTTTGTAGATTTTCAAAACTGCTATTATATTTTTTGTGCTTCTTTTATAGGGCAATACTAATGTAGATGAAGCGATTACAAAACGGAATCAATTATACATTGAAGAAGCATTTAGCCCATTTTTAATTATTGTTGGGCCACTTTCATCGTCTGAAGAATATTATGCTGCCATTGGCAATGTCAAATACAAAGTAGAGACAATCACCGAAGCTTTAACTTTATGTTTCAAAATTTTTGTAGCATTTGATTTAAATATTCCCAAAAGTGTAGTTAACGTTTGGCTGTTACTTCAAAAAGTTTGCTTTCAAGTACCGACCTATGGAGTGAAGTGTTCTTCGAAAGTTTTGAAAGCTTTATCATTTTTTAAAATTGATTGAATTCTTAAATGTTCCAAATTTTATCTTTTGAGTTAAAATGGACTCAAATACTTTCAGAAAATATTTAGCAGAGCAAACTTCCTTTTTAGTTAGTGATTTATATGCATTATTGGATTTACCACGAGAACGTGTTAGTAATATATTAGATTATTTTACTCTTTTTATTAGACAGCCTGCAATATCTTTGTTATTCAAACAATTGACAGAAAGATTAAAATTTCTCGGAGAATCATCTGAAAATGTGGCTGCCTTTGAATCATTATTGTCACAAGTGCAGAAACCTTTTGTAGGATTTGAAATAGAGCGTCAGCGCTTTAATTATTTAGAAAAAACAGGAAGTTTCATTCCGCCAATTGAAGTCAAGATAGAAGTTCCAAAAAGTTCAGAAGCTAGAGACGCAAATGAAGAATATATAACTGTTCAATACATTCCACTAGAAAAGGTTTTGACAAAATTTTTTGAGCTTCCTAAAGTTCTTGATATGACATTTAGTTATTTAAATGAACTCGAAAGTAATAAACTAATATCTAATATCACTCAGGGAAAATATTGGAAGTCAAAAAAAGATTCATTTAACAATCGATTAGTTTTACCTCAGCTACTCTATCAAGATGATTACGAAACTAATAATCCATTAGGATCTCACAAAGGAATCGGAAAAGTTAGTGCAGTATACGTAGTTGTACCATGTTTACCACCACAATTGCTATCAAAAACTGATAATATTTTTCTTCTTACGTTATTCAAATCTTCTGACCAAAAATTGGTTCCTTTGATGAAAATTTTCCAAAAGGCTGTACAAGTACTACAATATTTAGAGAAAGAAGGAATTTCTGTTCGAACGTCATCTGGTGTCATTAAGCTTTATTTTAGTTTAGCTGGAGTAATTGGTGATAATCTTGTAATTCATACTATTTTGGGTTTTATAAAAAGTTTCTCTGCCAATTTTCCCTGTCGATTTTGCTTAACTCCAAGTAATTCTATTAATTCAACATTGCGAACATCTGCTTGTCAATTACGATCAAAAGACAATTATATTCAGCATTTGAGTGGAATGAATCAAGGTAGTACTGGTATTAGTGGTATGTCAGTACTGAGTTGTTTAGAATCATCTTTTACTTTAGATATCATGACAGTGGATATTTTGCATGATTTTTTTGAAGGCATTTTGGAGTACGACCTAGGTCTAACTTTGCATCATTTCATTTCAGTTGAAAAGTTTTTCTCTTGTGATGATTTAAACAACCAAATTAAAAATTTGGACTATGGACCCGATGAAGTTCGCAATAAACCTGTTGTCATCACCTTGCAGCAAATAAAAAATAAGTTCATTAAAATGTCGGGTAGTGAATCATTTTGCCTTATTCGTAATATGGGAGTTCTTATAGGACACTATATCCCACAAGACAATGAGCACTGGAGATTAATTATTCTATTAAAAGAAATTTTAGATATAGTGATGTCTCCAACAATTCAGGAAAGTTCGCACATTTACTTAGGTACCTTGATTGAAAATTATTTGGCATTATTAGCTTCATTATTTCCGAATTCTTTAAAACCGAAACATCACATCTTGCTTCATTATGCGTTAATCATGCTAAATATGGGACCATTATGTTTTCTATCAACAATGCGATGTGAGAGCAAAAATCGTGATTCTAAAATTACTTCTCATATTTCCCTTAATCGTCAAAATATTTGTTTAACACTAGCTATTAAAAACCAATTGCGGTTAAATCGAAAGTTCATACGTCAAGAGTCATTTGATAATTCAAAATACAAACGTGAAGTATTGAGCAAAATTCTTCTTCAGGAAATTGACAATTACAAATTTTACTGCACAATTTTGCCTCCAACAATTACAAATGAAGTAACGGTCCTTAAATATATAATATTCAAAAATCAAACAGTAAAAAGTAGTCAGGTTCTTTACAGTATTTCGGACGAATTAGAAAGTACATTTTTTTTAATTCATATTGTTATTGAAGATTCTTATGCAAATTTGTTTCTTATCGCAAAGGATATAACAAATTACATTTACTACGATGAACATTATCAGGCTTACTATTTACATGAAACATATGTAAATTCCAATTCTTGGAAATGTTTGACACTTGAGAAATTAAGCCAGTGCTTTGTAAGTCATATCACAACTAACGGCAAGGGTTGTAAGTTTATAGTAAAAAGGTGGATTTAAAAACTATTTCGTAAATTAAAAAACTTCGTTTAATGTGTTAAAAACTTAAGGATTTTTAAGGATAGTTTGCAGTAAAATTTGTAAATTTATTGGCTAAAATTCTAATCATTAGACAAAAAATCGATTAATGTTCTTAATATTTATTAAAATCTTTTTTAAATGTTGTAAAATAAAAAATTGTATAAAGAAATAAAGACTTTAATAACTTCATAAACTTCGAATTTATTAAAAATAATTTACAAGAATTTTTAACACTACATATTATATTATATTATATATACACTACCGTCCGAAATTGTGCGAACTCTGCTTTTTCAACAACTATCAAACTGTTCAAATCTTCAAAAATATTAAAACTAAAATTTTTTCCTCTTTATTTTATTAAAGTTAATAAAATTCTGAAAGAAATGACACCTTGACAAAGAGAATATGTTAATTTTTCAATTAGATATCTAAGAAAAACCCAATTTTCAATGTTTTTACTATTTTTTTATTTCTCTGGCAAAAATTAATATTTTTAAACGTTCTTAGGCTCATTGAAATCGTATTTTGTTATGCAATTCAAATTATATAAAACAATTCATGTACACATTCCTCCCTAGCGTATGCAAACCGTGAAAGTTGGCCCATAAAATGTCAAAAAATTGTGATTAATATTTATATGACAAAAAATGATCAGTAAAATGTATAAATCTTAAATTTACTTACATAAATCAGAGAAGTTTAGAATGATATATTTACTTGATTTTTAAACATTATATTTTATTGTAGAATTGAATTTAAATTTTTTGACATTTTATGAGCCAACTTTCACGGTTTGCATACGCTAGGGAAGAACGTGTACATGAATTGTTTTATATAATTTGAATTGCATAACAAAATACGATTTCAATGATCCTAAGAACGTTTAAAAATATTAATTTTTGCCAGAGAAATAAAAAAAATAGTAAAAACATTGAAAATTGGGTTTTTCTTAGATATCTAATTGAAAAATTAACATATTCTCTTTGTCAAGGTGTCATTTCTTTCAGAATTTTATTAGCTTTAATAAAATAAAGAGGAAAAATTTTTAGTTTTAATATTCTTGAAGATTTGAACAGTTTTATAGTTGTTGAAAAAGCAGAGTTCGCACAATTTCGGACGGTAGTGTATATATATATATATAGTATTAAAGAAAAAATTTTGTGATGCTTTTAAACTTTCAATTTCTTTAAACTACTGTTTTCAAATGTATAATTTTAATTAAAAACTTTTGATTTTTTTTACAATTTTTTCAAAGTTATATAATAAATAAATTTATAATAAAAAAATTAATAATTATTTTTAAAATAAATTATTCTAAATTTTAAATATTAATTTGTATTGCATAAGTTGAGATCTTTAAGCTTTCTTAGCTAATATCACATTACAACCTAATCTAAATGATTTATAGTTTAAATTTATAGATAATTATGATTTATAAATAAAGAGTTTAATGACAAATATTATTATTATAAATATCTCCTGAAGTAAAAAACTCATTTTTACTTACGCTTATTAATAAAAAGTAATTTGTTTAATATTATTAAAGCTTATTATTTGTTATTTAATTAAATATAAATAATTTTAGTCAAATAACCCATTTTTCATAAAAATACTAGAAAACATCTTCTAAAATTGTTATCTATTTTTACTAAAGGTTAAACGTTCTTTTATTTTTTTAATTATAAAAAATAATTCTACACAGTACTAAGAGCTGTGAGGAAAGCAGTCACGACTTCGAGCAAAGCATTTATTGCTATATTCGCAGCTCTGAATACTCTGTTGTCTATTAATATGAACAGAAGCTCTGATTACTGTCAAAAAAATAGTGAATATTTACTGAAGAGCACTGAGTGCTGTGCGGAGAACATTCAGAGCTCTGGAATTTAATTTTTTGGTTTACACAGTAACTAGTGCTGTGAGAAAAAGTACCCAGTGCTTTTTGATTTTCTCCGTGTAGAATTTCAGAAATAATAAAAAGAGATAGAAGACATTCATAGATAACACTATAGACAAGTATACATGAGAAAAATAATAGTAAGAGAGGAAAGATATAATTTCGAATATAAAGAAATTATTAATTTAATTCAAATTTAAATATTTTTTATTAACGATATTAAAAATTAATATAAACCATAATTAAATTAATTAACCATATTTTTCATTCGTTAATGTTGCATTGCATTATACAGCATTTACATCGACACGATCGACCTAGTTCAATAATCAAAATTTAAATTCTTTGTCCTCAAGTCATTTTCGGGAACTGCTACTGAGCCTCACTCTGCAGCGTGATACTTGACACCCAGATTACATTGAACAAGTCAGCAATTCATTAAGCGTTGAGTTTTGACTCGACCTAAGTCAAATATAAACTATTAGATTTATAAGTTATTTTCTTTCTTTCTTTTATATATGTTAAATAGCTCAACATATTTGCAGCCTCTTCCCGATTCATATAAAATATATGTGATGCAATAGGCGACAATTTTAATGGTAAATAATTTTTCTTATGAACTTACCGTTAAACTGTTAAGGGAACTGACAACACTGTTGCAAGGGCATGAGTAACTAGAGTCTAAATTTTTTTATACCTATTTGTTTTGATTGTTAAACAGAAAAGAGCGTATATGTGTCAAGACGAGAATGTCATAATGACCAAACGCGAAATGTAAAAGGAAAATCATTATAAGCATTGAATGGAATGACTGCCTGGGAATTAGATATAACATAATTAAGTAAATATCTCGAGCCATGGATGGATCCAACATGTATTTGGGCGGTTATGGTAATATGAGCACAAAGGGACTCTCCGTCTGTGAGTACTAATACAGCCATGAGGCCTGTGCTACGGGCACACATGCAACCTATTGCACGCAACAACGTTACACCAACACATCGCATGCCTCCACTTGTTGCCTTGGTTTTCTCTTTTCCCCTCTCCTCTCCGCTGAAAGCTACCGGCCTACGGACTACAGCGTTTGAAAACAAAAGCACGTGCGTTCAAAACCGATAACTTTATGCTAGTACATAAACGCACTATGAAAAAAATGTATGCTACGAAATAGACATTAGCTAAACAAGTTGTAAATTCAGATGTTCATTACATGAACATTTTACTTCCTCTTTACGATCAGCAAAAAAATTTGCTTCCTCGTGGAGAAAGCAAAATATTATAGCCAAAATGTGAATTTTTGATTTTTTAACTTTCATTAATTCTTTAAATTTACCTCAAATGTATACTTTATATATATTGATCGATTCGTCTTGACGTAAGGAATACGATTTTATTATATATAACCTTAAATTTTTCTATTTAAAAATTTTTTCGATTAAAAAAAATTTTTGGAAAAAAGACGATAAAATTTTTTTTGGAGTATTTTTCAAAATCCTTTGGTCAGATTTGAGATATTAATATGATAAATGAGCCTACCAAATTTTATCTAAATCCATTAAAACCTGTTAAAGTTATCTTCTAAACAAATAAGAGATCCACACACACACATACACACATACATACATCCGGACAATTGATCAGGATCTCATATAACATGTTTCTATACAGAAAAAAATTTGTTTCCGCCACTTTGAAAGGTTTTATAAACGAAAGGACTACAAAGCTTCCTCCACGAGGAAGCAAAATAATTTAAACTTTTATTGCAACTCTCAGTTGACAATAAAATGCCGGAGGAATGTGAGTTGCGGGTATATTCAATATAAGTGTGTACTTGTAACTTACAATAATACAAGTTTGATTCGTATGATCACATTAAATTAAAATATAAAAAATAAGCCATAGTTGTGAATTAATTAATCAAATGATATACTGTGGTTTATAATTTTAGTGGAAGAATAAATACACAAAATGTCAGTTTCTAGTAGCATTTCCGTTCCCACGGAGACCAGAGTGAGATGTCGCGAAAAGTCCATAAACGCATTACTACTTTCTTAGCTCATTAAGCAACACTTTTCCTGGCTCTGACCTGGCGGAGAGTTTCTTGAGCTTGGAAACGCCGCGACTTAGCCCGTCTGAGTGTCGAATCCGAGTTAAAATTAGTTAGTAAAACTTGGGCGGACGATAAACCTATTAAACCCTCCAAATCGGCGGAGTCCCGTGGAAGCTAATTTGTGTGGGAACCTTAATTAATTATGCAATTAATTAATTGAGATTCCCGTTGCATAACTGGCCAGCTTGTGCCCGAGGTACCTGCGCCAATCCAACTTGGTGAACCCACAGCACGAGAGCGCTATTTTCTATTTCGCCCGCTTTCGACATAGTAAAACTAGTGTGTAAACGTCGAACATCGGTAATATTAAGCGTAGTACCTAAAGTAAATAAAAACATGTATCGTTTCCAATTTATTTGACTGTACTATTATTAAAACTTGATTTATAATAAATGATCTATTATAATCTATTTCTCTTAAGAGTTTTTTTTCTCTCTCTTGCCTTCTTCTCCTCCTTCACTAATAGTTTCAATTTTTTTTACATGGTGGTTTGGCGGAACGTTGAAAAAGATAAACGATCCCACATAAATAAACAGAGTTAGAGTTTCTTTTACTATACACTTTCGATTAACTTTAAATTCTGGCAGCTTGGTGCCTCCTCTAACCTCAAAATTTATAATTTTACATTAATTAATTTTCCGCTTTGTAACATCATTATTATAACATACTTTGAAATTGATAGAAAATCAAAATAACGACGTCATTCTTTCTAACAATTTTGAAGTACTTTATATTAATATATTTTATTTATAACATGTTTATAAAACAATATTATCAAAAAATTTCATTTTCTTTGAAAATTGCTGTAATGCATTGAAAATATTATTTAGAGTGTTGGTGCCATTTTCGTTCTCATGACAAGGCGTACGACTAGTCTTTATAAGGCAGTTATGATTAAAATAATTGAATTGTGTCCAAATTTACAATTTAATTTAAAGGACGCTATGGCATATTATGAAACTGCAATAAAGTTTTCCTTAATTGTAATAGACATGGCTGTTGGTTCCATTTAAAGGAAGTAAGTTTCTCATATACCCATAAAATTTTTCTCACACTTTGCATGAAGAAATTTTATTTTTAAAGCGTTGACAAATGATGTCACGCAATTTTTTTAGATTTTTTACCCCTACCCCCTCCCTGTCACGCTATTTTACTATATTTTCTTATTGAATAAATATATGGTGTCACGTTCGGTGAAGATCCCCCTTTTCGTCAATGCGTGACATTATTTGTGAACGCCCCTTTCTACTTTTATGACTCTTTTAAGACTGTGCTTAACAAAAAAATTATTTGAACTAAATAAATATTTACTCGACCTAAATATTTTATTTTATCGTATCAAAAAAATAATTATTTTGTATCAAATACAAATTACTGAAATCAGTCATGTAAAGTTGGCACTACCTTCTCAAAAAAATGTAAAAATCTTTGTCAGGTTCTGAGTAAGTTAATAATAGTTCTAGAGTTCTATTACTTTTATTTCAAAAGTTTTAAAGATTGACACCAAAACGCATGCTGTGCTAAGGTACTATCTTACAGTGCACTGTAATTTTTGGAGAAAAGAATTTTGATAAAAAAAGAGTTCTAGAGTTTTCCTTTTAAAAAATAGTTCCTCAAAATTTTTTTAAATTTTAACGAAATTAACCAAATTTCCAACATCTTCATTAAAAATTCTACAACTTATCTTTATGAAATTCCACTGTAAATTAAAAATCAAGAAATGTACTGAACTTTGAAATTTTTAAAAATTGTTTGATCAAAAATCAAACTTTTTATGAGTTCTAATTAGAGTTATGGCATTTCCATTAAGAGTTCTACAACTATTTTTTTAATAAAAGAACTCTATAACTCTGTATTTTTTATCGGAAAAATATGTCAGAACTCTTTTTTTTTAATTATAGTGCTCGGTAAAGTTAGCACTTTATTTTTACAATTTCATGTTTTTTGTGTTAATCTACAGAACTATTGAAATAAAATTTATAGAACTCTAGAATTATTATTAACCTACTCAAAACTCGGCGTAGGTTTTTATATTTTTTAAAAAAGGGTAAAATATTTGTGTGAAATAAATTAATAGTTTTAAATAACTCCCTATTTTGGTTTCAAATTAATATTTATTTCATCGATATATTTTTTATATGTTTTAATAAAATAATTTATTAGTATTAAATAATTTTTATTTGTATCAAATAATCAAATATTTGGGTGAAAGAAATAAGTGAATTGTTTTAAATAACACAGTGCAACAGCATTTTTATTTCTGGGATCGCATATAGTGATTTTTACAGGTTTTTTAACGTTTTTGACGTGTTTGAGAAATTTGATCTTGACAATTAAAAAAATGCCTTTTTTAGGATTCTTTTTGATTTTTTATAACGCGGTACCCAGAATTTTTTGTTTGAAGTTTTTTGTGATATGCATTTGAAAGGTCATATCTCCCTGAACAATTTGCAATTTAAAACTTTTAAAAGTATAAATTTTTGTATGAAATATCCTTGTTTTAAGTTTGCGTTTCAAAAAATTGATAGGTTTCTTTGAAACTTGTCTCTCGGGAGTTTCCAGGGTTAGTAACACAGGTGTACCAGGTTGCTTTAAATATCACAGTGGTTTCCAATGTATTTTTGTGTGCTGAACATGATTAGGTTTTTTTTTGTGTGTTTACTCCCACTTTTTTCAATATCCTGGCGTGATACACAATTTTGGAACACGTGATAGTGTTCAGCACACAAAACAAATTCCAAATGCATATCACGAAAATTTCAAAAAAAAACTTTATGAAGTTTAGACTGTGTTGACATCAAGTATGGGCGAGGCAGGGAGAGATGTCGGAGGAAAGTAAAGGCGGACTTTAAGTCAGAAGCAGTAGCGTCGATGTAAAGTGTTCTGTTTTGTGGCCTTGTTTTTTTGTATTAAATTTTGAAAATGAATAGAAATCGAAAGTACATTTAACTTATTTATTTAAAAAATAATCATGTAAAAATACATTAATTATGTGCTAAAAAATATCAATTTTTAAATACGTATCGAGCGCCACTTAGCTTTCATGAACCATACGGCCCTAAGTGTTTATATTTTCAGGCGTCAAGGTGTCCACTCCGAACTTTAGACACCATGACCGAGCAGTCTAAAGTTCGGAGGTTCCAGTGTGTATTAAAAAAAATAATTTACCTATAATTTTTTTCAATTCGCTTGTAAATATATACATATATATATATGTATACTAGGGGGCTACGCCCCCTGCGCGCTTCGCGCGCCAACCCCCATCCCCCCTCCTCTCTTCCCCTCCTTTGCCCTCCCCCCACCCCAAATTTAAAGGATAAGATCGTTTCAAGACTCTGAATATAGCCGTAAGTCCCCCCTCCCTTTTCTTCTACTCCCCTTCTCTTGACTTGCGGCTATATTCAGAGTCTTGGAATAGCGGCGGCAGCGGCTTCGCGCCCCAACCCCTATCCCCCCTCCTCTCTTCCCCTCTCCCACCCTAAATTTAAAGGTTAAGATCGTTTCAAGACTCTGAATATAGCCGCAAGTCCCCCTCCCTTCTCTCCTATCCTCCTTCTCGTGACTTGCGGCTATATTCAGAGTCTTGGAACAGCGGCGGCGGCGTTGGCGGCGATATCTTTTTGTAATATAGGTAGATATACAAAGTTTGAGATGGTTGGCTAAAAAATTATTGAAGTTAAGATAAAAAAGAATTTTGAGCCTTTTTCAGGATTTTTGAGTTTTTGTTGCGAAGCCATATATAAGTCAATTTGAAAAAGGTTAGCTATATTTTTCATTAAAACACGTGAAATGAAATATGTGTACCAAGTTTCATCTTTTTATCTCCAAATCTGTAAAAGTTAAGAGGGGGACATTTTTTTCCCCGAAATTTCGAGTTTTTGAACTATAACTATATTAAATTTAATTCCAATCGGGTTCGCTATAATATTCCTTTAATCTACTCGCGAAAATACGTATGTATATCAAGTTTGAGCCAAATCGGTTAAAATGGACAGATTTTAGAGGGGGGACAGTTATTTGTGGACGGACATGAGTGAAACCATAAGGGTTCCTTTTACTTGTATTGGGCTGTCAATTTTTTTCTACACTTTTAGGTGTATTTTGTGCAAGACATTGCAATAAAATAGTCTGTCTAAGAAAAATTGAATTTTTAAAAAAATTTTTTTGTGATTGTGGTTGACTTATGGGTGGTAATTTCTGTCATCCTGTACTTGATTAAAACTATTTTTATAATATTCTTTGAAAATTCAACTATCTGAAACCATTTTTCAATTAAAAATGGTTTTCAAATTATTGTATTTTTGTCTGCAATTTCTAATAAATTTTTTAGTGAAATCATCAAAAATTGTTAATTAAAAATCACTTGAAGTTCAATTAATTTTAAAAATCTCAATTGTAAATTTTTGAAAATTCAATTACATTTAAAAAATGTTATCTGAAATTATTTGATAAACTATTTTTAGTTTTGTAAAATTTAATTATTGTCTGAAAATTAACAAAATCTTTTAAAATTCAATTATTTCTAAAACTTTCAACTTTAAACCCTTCCAAAAGTATTATTTAAAAAAATTTTTTTTTTTTTAAATCTAAAATATTTTTGATAAAATAAAAAAAATTGACTTTTTCGACTTTTTTTGGAATATAAATCGACTAAAACGACTTTTTTTGTGCCTTTAAGTCGATCCGAGGGCTGGAATCGAATTAAGATTAATTTTAAAAATTTTAATTGAGTAGGACAGATTTCTAAAAAAAAAAATTCTCTTATTTAAAAAATTTTTTAAATGAATTATATTTTGTTCATGAAATAATGGTTATTATTCGCTTCTTTACAAATTATAATTATTTAACGAAATTTGTTTAATGGAATTTGCATTAGAATTAAATTCCTACTAAGGGTAATTTTTATTTTGGAGAAATTATTTAAAAAATTCTTTTCTTGGTAAAAAAAATATAAATTAGTAAACAGAAATCCAGAAAATAAACCTCTATTTTTTTATGCTTTTATTTGTATATTTTTTTTAAGTATTAATACAATAACAACGTTTAGGAATTTAATGATTTTTTTTTATATATACAAGTATAATACAATTTTTTTCAATGTTTTTGCACGGGAAGTATTTATATCAATAATATATATATATATATATATATATAGAAATACGCGCAACTCTTAGAAAAATAAAAATTGATCTATATAAAATAGAGTTTCAATAAGAAAACACTATAAATATTGTCGCTTAAAACGAACAATTATCAGAAAAATATTTTCAAAATAAATTTTTAACTTTTTTGCATAATAATTCATAAAAATAAAACAACTATTTTTTTCCCCCAAGGGGAAAAAAAACTAAAATTGTGTATAATTAAGAGTAGAGAAAAATTATAATTGTAAAATTAATGTTTTACATATAGTAAAGAAAAAAAATTTCAATTTTAATAATGAAAAAAAGAAAAATTTATAAAAAAAAATGTGAATTAAAAATTATTTCTATTTAAATGAGAAGTTAATAAAAAATATTCTTTAAAAATAGATAAAAAAAAAAATTGTTCCATACATTAAAATTGAGTGTTAAAAATAAACTTTTTTTTCAGTGAAAAATCAACAAAAAAAGAACATAAAAGAAAGAAAAATTTTGGAAATGAATTAGCCAATTTACAATTTTCTTTTATCGAGGCCTTACTTTTTTTATATATATAAAACAAGAAAAAGGATTTTTCTCTTTTTTTTGTTTGCCAATAATCCTTTTTTGTTGGTAAATTGATATTATTTTTTTCTTTTAGTTTTTGTAATATTTTTTAAAAGGTAAAAAAGAAATTTGTTTTACTTTTTTTTTTTTAATCTCCAGTCTTATGAACTGTGCATTCAAACGGTTCATTATTATCGTCACCACCGCGCAACGAACGTCATACGTTAAATGTCTCGGATAGTGAATGAACGCTGTTAAAACGACGATTACGAAGAACTTGTATTGCGTCAATTAAATTGACACGTTTACTGAAAAAATCAACAATCGACTGTCCAGTTAATGCGGATGCTAAAAATTGTTCCACAGTGATAGACCATTCGGGATCCATTGACGATGGAAGGCATGAGGGATTTCCATTGCTGTCGGGCGACTGAAAAAAAAATATATTCCATTTTTTTTACTGTAAAAAAATTAGATTCTTAAATTTTTTTTTTGCTTTCTCTCCTCCCGAGGAAGCTTTTTGTATCTTTTTAAGTTCTAATTTCTCGTTAATCTTAACATTTTTTAGATTTTCTTTTTTTTTAATAATTTTACTAATTTAATGTAAGTAATTTACCCTTGCGATTGGCGATGACGATTGAGCGGCAATTGAAGTAGTTACAAGTAAACTGTCATCGGATTCTTCTCGATCCAATTGGAATTTTTTGCCAACATCGCCGAGTTGAAGTAATAAGGCTTCTGCAAAGTAATTTATAAAAAATTAAAATTTTTCTTTTATTTCAACTCATGAAGGAAGCATTTGTAATATCATAAGCCTCGAATGACTATTTTTTTCAAAACTTCAACTTATTTTAATAAGATGTAACTTTTTCAGTATTTTAAAATACAATTATAATTAAAAAAAAAAAAATAATATCTAAAAAAATATAAATTCTACAGGAAAAAATAAAATTCTTTCAAAACTCTTACCAATTCTAGCGAGGCAAATTGTATCGGCTTCATCGGGTTGAGCGTGAAACATTTCATATAATGTCTTCATCATTGCAATAAAATGTCGTTGCGACATTTTTGGCACTGTTTTCAAATCGAGAAAACCATCTTTTGACGCGATCATTGAACGAAAACTGCCCATACTTTGCACCTCCCACGATTGATCGGCTTGACTATTGCAACTTGTCGATCGTGACAATTCACTGGATGCCAATTCATCAGCAATTGTTAGCGGAAGTTCCAAAGATGCCGCGGCACTTTTTTCCATACTATCGAAAAAATCCGTTGCCTCCGCTGCAACTTCTGCGCCATCTTCAACGAAAAATTAAAATAATAAAATAAATAAACAAAGAAAATAAACGAAAATATTTGAAGACTAATTAATCTAATTTAATTATTTTGAAAGTGAATTTTTTTTTTCAATTTCTACCTGACGAATGTGTCGGCGATTCAAAATCTACTGGCGACAATAGTGGCGGCAAATGAAGAGTATAAAGCAATTTTAATCGTTGAGTTTGATCAGCGGTTGCAGTGAGTCCAATTGCTTGCACTACTTCACGAAAATTTAACTGTCCATCGCGATTACGATCCATCAGCTGAAAAATTACAATATTGAATTAAAATAATCAAATTTTCGAATTTTTTGCAACATTTTTTGGTTTTCTAATTTAAAAAAAAAAAAAAAAAAAAAAAAATTGAAAACAATCTTTCTTACTCGAAACAATCTTGCGGAGAGTGATTCAGCCTGCGAACATTTGCCCCATGGCGATAGGCCACCAAATAATATTCTAAAAAGTTCGTAATCAATTTTATAAGCCTCATAGGGCGGTTGCGTTGGATCATAACGATCGGGTTCAGTTTTTCGTTGGCTCATCAATTCCTCTCTCACTAATGACAATAATTCCTGAAGTTCCTCAAGTGTCATATATTTATCATTGATTACACTTCTAATCACATTCTTCTCAATCCCATCCTCTAGACTTTGAACAACTTTTAATCTATGTTTTAAACGTAATCTCTCGATACCACCTATTGTCAACGAACCATATCGCGAATAGGCTTCAAAAATTAGCGTCTGTACGGAAATACTCTGTGAATAATGAATTTTATCATTAAAATTTGTTTAAATTTGCGTTTAAGAGTAAAATTTTCTCTCTAGTTTTTTGAAAGAATTTATTTTCAATAAATAATATTCGTACCCGATTTGGAGTGCCGCTGTCCACTGGTTTTGGTAATACTGGTCCTTCATCGTTGAATACTCCTCCTAAATAATCGGTTAGTAATTGCATTGCTTCACCGTCATCACGACAATTGAGTAATTTCTCCTGATTCCACTCGAGAACCATTAACGCGATCTATAAGTGAATAGAGAAAAGGTGAATTATTTTTACTTATTGAAAAAAGAACAATTCAATTTCCATCTTTCTATCCCTATTACCCTCTTATATATAGACGTATTCTTTAAATATTTCTCTAAGAGAAAAAAAAAAAAATAATATAAAAAATTTAATTTTTTCAAAAATTGAATTTATGTTTAACAAATTATTATATCATTTCAAACAGTTTTTAATTCAAATCCAATCAAAAAGATCATGACTGTTCTGAGTATTTTTTGAAATTGTTTTTTTTATGTTCAAAAGAAATTAATTTGTAAAAACAATCAAAAGTTGAAATTTTACAATGGATGAATTCTTTCAATTTTGAATGCTTTTACAAATTAATTTCTTTTAATCATAAAAAAAATCAATTTCAAAAAATACTCGAAACACTCATGATCTTTTTGATTGAATTTGAATTAATAACTGTTTCTATAAAATTCTATAAATTTTTTAGAAAGTTTCATAAAATTTCTAGAAAGTTCTATAAATTTTTAAAAAATTCTATAAATTTCTAGATAGATCTATAAATTTTCTAGAAAATTCTATATATTCTATAAATTCTATTAATTTCTATAAAGTTCTACAAAACTCTAGAAAGTTCTATAACTTTTCTACAAATTTCTATTAATTTTGTAGAAATTTCTATAAAATTTCTACAAAATTCTATAAATTTTTAGAAAATTCTACAAAATTTCTAGAAAGTTCTATAAATTTTTTACAAACTTTTATTAATTTTATAGAAAATTATTTAAATTTCTATAAAGTTCTATAATTTCTACAAAGTTCTATAAATCTTTAGAAAATTCTATAAATTTCTAGAAAGTTCTATAAATTTTCTACAGCCCTTTATTAATTTTGTAGAAAATTCTTTAAATTTCTACAGATTTCTATAGATTTTCTAGAAAGTTCTATTAATTTTGTGGAAAATTCTATAAATTTTTTGAAAATTAAATGTAATTCTAGAAAATTCTATAATTTTGTAGAAATTTCTATAAATTTTCTAAAAAGTTCTATAAAATTTCTACAAAATTCAATAAATTTTTAGAAAATTCTACAAAATTTCTAGAAAGTTCTATAAAATTTCTAGAGACCTCTATAAAATTCTACAAAGTTTAAAATTTAATGTAATTCTAGAAAATTCTATGATTTTGTAGAAATTTCTATAAATTTCTAGAAAGTTCTATAAATTTTCTAGAAAATTATATATATTCTATAAATTTCTACAAAATTCTATAAATTTTTAGAAAATTCTACAAAATTTCTATAAAGTTCTATAAATTTTTTACAAACTTTATTTAATTTTATAGAAAATTCATTAAATTTCTATAAAATTCTATAAATTTTTTAGAAAGTTTTGTAAAATTTCTAGAGAATTCTTTAAATTTCTACAAAGTTCTATAAATTTCCTAAAAAATTCTATATATTCTATTAATTTCTACAAAATTCTATAAATTTCTATAAATTTCTATAAATTTCTTGAAAATTTTATCTAATTCTAGAAAATTCTATAAATTTCTAGATAGTTCTAAAAATTTTCTAGAAAGTTGTATAAAATTATTATTATTATTTTATTAATGGCGAATTTTGATTTTCAATGACCTTAACAACAACGCTGCGAATTAATATACAAACCACATTCAATGTATCTCTATAGTATATTGTACGAATGTGCTTTACCCGTATAATTTCAATAAATAAATAAATATATAAAATTTCTAGTGAGTTCGATAAATTTCTACAAAGTTCTATAAATTTTCTAGAAAATTCTATATATTCTATAAATTTCTACAAACTTCTATTAATTTTGTAGAAAATTCTTTAAATTCTATTAATTTCTACAAAATTCTATAAGTTTTTAGAAAATTCTATAAATTTCTAGAAAGTTCTATAAATTTTCTACAACCTTTTATTAATTTTGTAGAAAATTCTTTAAATTTCTATAAATTTCTATAGCTTTTCTAGAAAATTCTACTAATTTTGTGGAAAATTCTTATAAATTTCTTGAAAATTTTATGTAATTCTAGAAAATTCTATAAATTTTTAGAAAGTTCAATAAATTTCCATCTATTTCTGTAAAATTTTTATAAATTATCTTGAAAGTTCTATGAAGTTTTTTTAAAAGTTTTAATGAAATTTCTAGAAAGTATTATGAAATTTCTAAAAATTTTACTAAAGTTTCTATAAAGTTTCATGAAGATTCAAAAAAGGTTTTATGATGCACCGAAAAAACCAATTTCCAATAAAAGCATTCTAAAAAAACGAAACTTTACGTTTTTTTTTTTAAACTAACCTGGAAAATCACTTTCGCTCCATCATAAAAGAAGCAATCCATAATATTCACTGCGCTACTTGTCGGCATAACGCTGAGGAAAATTGTCAGGAACCAAGATAAGGAAATAACGCGTATAAGTCCCAATTCTTGGAGTCGAGCGTGCAACGTTGGTAGATATTCAGCGGCAAGTTCCTCGAGAAGGCCCTGATCAACGAGAGCGCCCACAACTCTTCGATCATAGTAATCGGGTAATAGTGATTCGCAAACAATACACAATTGCCAGAATGCCGCTTCTTCTGGGCAATAAATTAAAAGTACCGACGCTACAATGTTCATAGCCTGGCAATATCCTGTACACGAAAAAGAAAACAGAATGAAATGCAATTACAATAGAAATTGTAAGTAAGCAGCGTAAATACTATTCAACCGATTCAAGTATCAAAATCTATGTAAATTTAGCACAAACAACAAATGAAACAAATTAAATTCAAAATAAAAATAATAATTACCAATTTGTGGATTCCTCCAGGCGTACGCAGAGAGTACACGTCGTAAAGCGCTGATTCCAGTGTCCGATTGAAATGCCGGATGTTCAGGTAGTGATCTATGCAGATCACGTTCAATCTCATCATTGGCTTGACATGATTTTCCCAATGATTGATCAACGAGTGATTTATAGAGACCTGGATTCATCGCCATTTCATTGATTGCACCGGAGAATGTTAGCCAAACTTCGCCACGAAGAGCTTGTGGTACACCTTGAATGACAAGTTTTGCCGTTTCCACGGTGCGATATAGAGTGACTCCTCTGCCATATTCAGCGAAATGAAGTTCCCATTGTTTTTCCTTTGCCTGTTGTTTAATCGCTGCCTCTGCACTTAATGGCGCCTTAAATAGAGTCATCAACGGTGGTTGACAACTCCAAATTTCCACTGGCATCTCTTCAATCGTCACTGTAGAGCCACTTGACGTTGTTGGCCTCACAAGCACCGCGGAAACTCTGAATTTTTATTGTAACATGAAATTAAATAACAAAGTCATTGAAATAAAATTTTACAAGGCTTTTAAGGATTAAATTAAAGAATTTTTTTTTAAATAAAAAGACACTTGCGATAAATACACTTTTTTATTTAGCAAATTTTTCAGACAATGAGATTTAGTAATCGAAATTGAAGAATTAATTATTAATTTAAAATTAAGAAAAATAAAATTTTATTTCGTTTATTAGGAATTAAATTTTCTTGTCTCTTTCGGACATAACAGATGATTTAATAACTGTTAATAATAAAAATAAATGAAAAACTTACGGCTGACACGTCTTTCCCAGTAATTCACGAATTTTCTGCATAACAAAGTCCCGGTCAAGAATTTGTGAAAATAGAAATGAATTAGAATTTGTAGTGATAAGAATTGATTTATCAACTGCAGCATTTGATGATTGATTGTCTGCTGTTTCCGTTCGTTTCACATCTCTCAATGGAATTACCAAACTCACTTCACGTTTTACCTAAATATGAAAAGAAATTGAAAAAATTTCCTTTCGTTGAGGGCAAAAATTTGTTATTTGCTAATTAACTATTTTCTTAATACTTTAGATTATTTAGAATTTTATTAATTAACAGGCCTCGGAACGACTTAAAGGCATAAAAAAAGTCGTTTTAATCGATTTAAATTTCAAAAAAGTCGAAAAAGACGATTTTTTTTATTTTAATAAAAATATTTTACAGATTTTTAAATAAAATTATTTTTTAAATAATAATAATTTTTAAAGGTTTTATTAATTTTTTTTAATTTTTAGAAATAATTGAATTTCAAAAGATTTTGTTAATTTTCAGACAATAATTAAATTTTATAGAACTAAAAATAATTTATCAAACAATTTTAGATAACATTTTTTAAATGTAATTGAATTTTCAAAGATTTACAATTGAGATTTTTGAAATTAATTGAATTTCAAGTGATTTTTAATTAAAAATGTTTAATGATTTCACTAAAAAATTTATTACAAATTACGGACAAAAATACAACAATTTGAGAATCATTTTTAATTGCAAAATGGTTTTAGAAAGTTGAATTTTTAAGGAATATTATAAAAATAGTCAAAAATAATTGAATTTCGGGAGAGTTGTAATTGAAATTATTAAATTTCAAAAAATTTTCGATGGAAAATTTTAGAAGCTTTTAAATTCAAATTTTTGAAAATAATTGAATTTCAATTGAAATTTTAGACAATAATACAATTTCAGTTGATTTTTTATTGAAAATTTTCATAATAATTAATTTTGAATTGAAATTTTTGAGAATAATTGAATTTTAGTTGATTTTGAATTGAAAATTTGGAGAATAATTGAATTTTATTTGATTTTGAATTGATTTGTGACTTTGAATTAAAAATCTTTGGTAATTTTATTTGAATTTATTGAATTTGTGATGAATTTCATTAAAATTATTAAAAATAATTAATTTAGTGAAGAGTTTTAGTTAAAAATTTGTTAAATAATTGAAATAAAGAAGATCTGAAAAAGATCTGCATTTTATACCAAAAAAAACGTATTTTATTTTTAAAAAAAATTTTTTAAATGTAAAAAAAAGTCGAAAAAGTCGCATTTTATTAAAATAAGTAAAAAAAAGTCGTAAATAATCGAAAAAGTCGTATAATCCGAGATCTGAATTAACTAATTTAAAGTATTATTAATAAATTTAGAGTATTGATCAATGAAAATTTCGAAAGACAATTGTAATTTTCAAAAGAAAAAATATGATGAATTTTAAAATATATTGATTAATGATAAGAAATCAGTAAATTATATTTAAAAACAAAAACTCACTCTACTTTCGAAGCAAAGATAATTCTGTGATAGAAATATTTTGCCCCAGATGTGTCTCTTGTTGTAGGGTGTCCATAAAGTTGCATCCACACAACCATCTAATTTTTCGTTTCCTGGCAATCGAAATTGCAATCTATAGGCCTCCGAATGGGCCCTTGCGTCTAGGTCCCTCTTTAGAAATGATGGCTTTTTAGGCACATTTTTGCTGCTCAAAAAATAAAAATTACTTTTAGAAACTTTTATTTATTAATATTTTATTATCTTCAACCGTTGGATAAATAGGAAATTATATCTTCTAATTATGATGAGAATGTAAAAAAGTAGAAGTAAAAAAAAAAGTTATTTAACATTATTGAAATTTTGGGATGCATGAATATGTTCTAAAAATCATTAGTTAGAATTTTTATTTTATGGAATTTCATTTGTCATAATTATTTTTGAGCCGAATTTGTATTTGTTCGAATTAGTAGAAAATCGTTTTAATGAAAATTCTGCAAAACTCTAATTCGAAAAAATACAAATTCGGCTCAAAAATAATTATGAAAAATTAAATTTCATAAAATCAGGCCTCAGATTATACGATTTTTACGAATATTTCCGACTTTTTTTTACATTTTTTAAACAAATTTTTAAATAAAATATTTTTTTTTAATATAAAATGCAAATCTTCTTCAGATCTTCTTTATTTCAATTATTTAATAAATTTTTAACTAAAATTCTTCAATAAATTAATTATTTTTAATAATTTTAATGAAATTCATCACAAATTCAATTATATCAAATTATTTTTCAATTAAAATTTTTATGAAATTTATCAATTGTTTATAATTTAAAAAAATATATAAAATAAAGTTACCAAAAATTTTTAATTCAAAATCAAATAAAATTCAATTATTTTCAAAATTTTCAATTCAAAAGCAAACTAAAATTCAATTATTCTCAAAAATTTCAATTTAAAATTAATTATCAAAATTTTCAATCAAAAATCAACTAAAATTAAAATATTATCCAAAATTTCAATTAAATTTCGATTATTTTCCAAAATTTTAATTCAAAATCAACTAAAATTCAATTATTACACAAAATTTCAATTCAAAATCAATTAAAATTCAATTATTATCCAAAATTTCAATTCAAATTCAATTATTTTCCAAAATTTCAATTCAAAGCAACTCAAATTCAATTATTACCCAAAATTTCAATTCAAAATCAATTAAAATTCAATTATTATCCAAAATTTCAATTCAAATTCAATTATTTTCCAAAATTTCAATTCAAAGCAACTCAAATTCAATTATTACCCAAAATTTCAATTCAAAATCAATTAAAATTCAATTATTCTTAAAATTCCAATTCAAAATTAATTATTATCAAAATTTTCAATCAAAAATCAACTAAAATTAAATTAATATCCAAAATTTCATTTAAAATTCGATTATTTTCCAAAAATTTTAATTCACAATCAACTAAAATTCAATTATTACACAAAATTTCAATTCAAAATCAATTAAAATTCAATTATTTTCAAAATTTCAATTCAAAAGCAAACTAAAATTCAATTATTTTTCAAATTTTCAATTTAAAATTAATTAAAATTCAATTATACAAAATTTCAATTCAAAATTAATTATTATCAAAATTTTTAAACAAAAATCAACTAAAATTAAATTATTAACCAAAATTTCAATTAAAATTCATTTTTTTTTTAAATTTGAATTTAAAAGCTTCTAAACTTTTATTATTTCTAAACTTTTCCATCGAAAATTTTTTGAAATTTAATAATTTCAATTATAACTCTGAATTATTTTTAACTATTTTTATAATATTCTTCGAAAATTTAACTATTTGAAACAATTTTTCAATTAAAAATGGTTTTCAAAATATTGTATTTTTGTCCGCAATTTGTAATAAATTTTTTAGTGAAATCAATAACGACGTCAATAATATTAATGCGGCCAATTGATTATTGTTATTTCCTTTTATGTTCATTAGTACTTTGTACGATTGGGCAAAGTTGTTATTGTCCGTTTGTATCAAATAAATAAATAAATAAATCATCAAAAATTTTTAATTAAAAATCACTTGAAGTTCAATTAATTTCAAAAATCTCAATTGTAAATCTTTGAAAGTAATTACTTTTAAAAAATGTTATCTAAAATTATTTGATAAATTATTTTTAGTTCTATAAAATTTTAATATTGTTTAAAAATTAACAATATATTTTGAAATTCAATTATTTCTAAAAATTTCAACTTTAATCCTTCCAAAATTATTATTATTTAAAAAAAAAAGTTATTTAAAGATCTGTAAAATTTTTTTGTTAAAATAAAAAAAATCGACTTTCTTGACTTTTTTTGGAATATAAATCGACTTTTTTTGTGCCTTTAAGTCGAACCGAGGCGTGTAAAATAAAAATTCCAACTAATGATTTTTAAAACATATGATCATCTGTCCCGAAATTTGAAACTTAAAAATTATATTTAAAATAAATAAAAAATTAATTTAATTAATTAAATTTTTTAAGTTTTGAAAATTTTTGACTCACAACGAGTTAGTATAATATTTCAATGAAAAATTTTTTTTTCTTTTTATAAAAATCATAAAATTACTACACCCACCCCGTTTTTTTTTAAATTTCTAGATACGGCACTGGTATTTTAAAAATTATTTAACCAATTTTCAATTGCAAGTACCTTAACTTATTTAGAAGTTCTCTGTCTTGATTGAAACCACTTTTTTCGTCAATTAATCTGAAATGACGACAAATTACGATTGTTAAAGTAATTAATTATTAATTAATATATAATAAATTATTATTTCAAAAAATTGTTGTATTTTTATAAAAATATATATTGGAAAAGTTCTCACCGTTTCATTGCAATGTTTGTCAATTGTTCCATTAGAGAATAAGTTTCGGATTTATGAAGGAACATTGAAAAATAATGCTGAAAAAAAATACTTCAGTATAATTTCTTTTTAATTATGTGGGGCAATATGTCACACGCTTTGGTTCAAAATAGGCAAACTTTAAGATATATACGTATATTAAAAAAAAGCATGGGGTAAAAAGATACAAAAATAATTAGACACAAATACTAAAAAAAAATTACAAAATACAAAAGTAGACAAAATAAAAATAATAGATGTTATTTTGATTAGATTGAGAAAAAATAAAACTCTTGTGGGGCAAAAGTAACACAAAAATAAGACTTCTATTTTTAGATAAATAGTTGTTGAAATTAAATAAATATTAGATTTTTATCAGATTTAGAAAAAATAAAACTAGTTTGGGGTAAAAGTAACACAAAGAAGTAGAAGTTTATTTAAATAGAGATAAAATGACATAGACATTACAACTTTTTAATTGGGGTAATATAGCTCTAATCATGGGGTAAAAATGACACAAAATTAAGAAGTTTTAAAATAAATGGATTAAAATAAATAAATTAATTAATACATAAAACGATTTTTTTTCTCTTTTTTTTACACTTACCTCTTTTGAATCTCGTGTTACAACTCGAATGCTATCTGGAAATACAAGCGAATTTGTTTTATCCAACTCAACAATATCCGCCCATCTGATTATTAATTTTGTTTCTTTTGCCAATATATAAGCATAAAAACACATATGATTCACTGACAAATAAAGCCATCCTTGCCTCGGTAATCGTGATTTCCAATAACTAAAAAAAATTTGATCAAAATCATAATATTTAATTTGGAAAAAAATGATTAAAAAATAGATATTTATTTATTTATAATATAAATATATAGTTGAGACTAACCTGCAGGAATAATAATTTACAAGTTTATCGTCTACTGGAAGATTAAAAAGTCGATGGAATTTAAATGAAGCTGTCTTAAATGTCTGTGGGTCATCTTCTGGAAGAAAAAAGAAAATTAATTTTTAAAATTACCCATTTTTTTAAAAACAATTTACGTCTTTCAGTCTGAAAAATAAAAATAGAAAAACAATTAGAAGAGTAAAAACAAAACAAAACAAAAATTCAAGGAGCAGAAATAAAAGAAGAAATTGATAAAAAAAATGAAAAATTAAATATGACGAAGAAATATATTTTTTTCCAAGTAGAAATGAAGAAAATCTTTTTAACAAATCAACATTTATAATTTAATAAATTGAAAATATTTACAAAAAAAATAAAAATAAAAAATATTTACAAAAAGTATTGTTGATACTTTCAGTCGTTGTATAGAAAAGAACGAAAGAATAAGAAATAAAATTAATAAACAAAAAAATATTTAATCCATATAAAAATTTGGATTTTGCCCGTAGGTACTTTAAATAAATAAATAAAAATATGATTAAAATATGAAAATAAATATAAAGAAAATAAAAAAATGGATAGTCAAAATAAAAAAATAAAATAAACAAACAACAAGAAGGTAAAAAAATTTTTAAAAATATTGTAATTCAATAATTAAAAAAAAGAAATTTTTTAAATTAAAAAGAAAGAAGAAAAAGAAGAAAAATCAAAGAAAGTAAAATAATAGAAAATAAAAATAAAATGAAGAAATAAAATACATCTCCAAATATAAATATACAAGTAATTGAAATAAAAATTTAGAAGAAAATAAAATTAAAAATAGAAAAATTAAAAATATAATATTTTATATTAAAAATAAAGAAGAAAATAAAAAATACAATATTTTAATTTAAAAAATGGAGAAGAAAATTAAAAATTGAAATAAATAAAAATAAAAATAAAGACAAATTATTAAAAATAAATATAATCTTCAGTAGTTTAGTGATCAGTATCCATTTTTAAAGTGCAAACACAAAAATGTTTACCGTCTGCAAATTGACAATCCGGCACTTTATTTGCAATAATCGACTGTACTTTACAGCATACAAATTCTGTTATATCATCCTCGCTATTTTCAAATGATTTCAAAGTGTCCATTAAATTTTCATGAAGCCATTTCCAATCTTGTACAATTTCATCTCTCGTCAACGAACATGCGACCACTATAAAAAAATAAAACAAATTTATTTTTTTGCAAATAAAAGAAAAAAACAAAAGAAATACATGTTTTAGAAAACTACTTTTTATACAAAAAATTTTTCAACAAAATATTTTCTAATAATAAATAAGAGATTTCAAAAAAAAATATTCTTTTTATCAAAAAAAAAAAAACTAAGTATAAAAGATATTTCTTAAATTAAAAAAAAAAACAAAAAAAAAATATTTCGTTTTTGGTAAAGAAAAATTTCTTTTTCACCAGAAATTCCGTTTTATAAATTATGGTAATTTTTTGGTTTGTCCAAAAAATATTGAAATAAATTATTTTTTGCCCCAATATAAAATTAAGGGTAATAAAAAATTTTTTTGCCACAAAAATATTGAAATAAAAAGTATTTTTTCTGGCACCAATATAAATTTAGGGGAAAAAGAATTTTCTTTTTTTTGGCCTCAAAAAAATTGTAAATAAATAATAAATTTTCTTGCCCCAATAAACTTCGGAAGACGGTGTTTGATGAAGAATACGAAAAGGCGGTGGTTTTGTATCGAAAACACTATCCAATGTTCCCACCAAAATTGAAGTGAGTCCCTTTGTTTTACCATGACCCTTTCGTCGTTGCAGAACAAAATAAACACTTTCCTGTTCGGTTACCCTGAAATTTTTATTTTCAATTATATATAAAAATTATATTTTCATATATTGTTATTAATTATAATTAAATTCTATAATTATTCCATGTAAACAATTATATAATTTCAAATAATTCAATAACTGTTTTTAAATAATTATTAATTACTTATTAAATTAGTATTTACGAATTAAATAATTAATCATTAACTAATTAATTATTAATAATTGTTAACTATTAATTAATTATTAAATGATTTTTTAAATAACCAGAAATTTTAATCGTAGATAATTAATTGAAAATTTATATTTTTTTTAATAATAATTTTTTTTTCGTTCTCAATAAAATGAGAAAAAAAATTAAAGAAATCAATAAAGTTCCATTTTTTTTTTAGTAATATTTTTCGTTCTTAATAAATTAATGAAAAAAAAATGAAAGAAAACAATAAAAATTTGTATTTTTTTTCGCCGCGCAAAAAATATTTTATCATTGAATGCGGAATTAATTTTTTGATATTATTTCTCAAAAAAAAGCATTTTGCAATAATAATTTTCAAATAATTCTTTATTAATTAATTACTATATTAATATTTAGTAATTAATTATTTATTGTCAATTAAATAATAATTGCTAATAATAATAAAAATAATTTTTAATCAATTATTTAATAATTATTATTTTAAAGTAAAAAATATATAAAAATAATTAATTACTAAATGGATTTTTAATAACAGGAAATTTTAGTCAACTATTAACTGAAAAAATATGTTTTTTTTTTAATAACAATTTTATTGTTCTTATTTATTATTTATTATTAATTAATAAATTTAAGAAAAAAAAATTTTTAAAACAATAAAATTCCTATTTTTTTAATAAAATTTTTCCTTCTTAATAAATTGAGAAACAAATTAAGGAACAATAAAATTTCTATTTTTTTTTTTTTAATAACATTTTTCGTTTTTAATAGGTAACTTGAGAAGAAAAAAATAAAGAATGAATAAAAATTCCTTTTTGAAAAAAAAAACAAATAAAATTTCAATTTTTAAAAATATTTTTCGTTCTGAATAAGTTGAGGGAAAAAATAAAGATAAACAATCAAAATTTGTATTTTTTTCGCCGCGCAAAATTAAGAGTAAAAAAAAAACAATACACAAATTCCTTTATAATTAACGCACCGACAAAATGTCACTGGTAATTGAAAGAGATAACAAACACGTCACATGAACCAATTACAGATAAACGAGAAAATCATAGTCAATTTTCAAAGATTTACTATTATTATATATTGCAAAATAAAAATCTACAAAAAAAAAATACTATAATTATTGTCGCGCGACTTGATATGAATCAAGTGACGATCAATTTTTTTTTTTTTGTCTTTTTCTTTTTGACATTTTTTCTATGTAAACAATGGAGGTTCATTCATTTTTTTATTTGTCTTTGAAAATATATATAGAAAAATAATTTCTTTTTTTTTTTTACCAGAAAGCATTGGCAAGCAGAACTTCCTCTGGCTTCACCCACATTCTGGTCTCCAATAAAAATGATCCAGTGCATATGGCAACGATAACACTAACAAATCATGACACTTCAGAGGTATGTTGTTGTGGAAAAAAAAAGAATTTAAAAAAAATTCCAAACAGTTACTTTGTTTTATTTTTATTTATTTTTTTAAGGGACGGAGAGGGGGAAAAACTGTCGACGGCAATTTAGAGAGTCAAAAAGTAAATAGCAGACAATAATTTTTTGTATATATATATATGTTTTTTTTATGACCCTTTCCCAAATTCCAGGTAAGACAAATGAAGAAATACAAAAATCCCTAAATTTATTACAAAAAATTCCCTAATTTCCAGGGACTTTTGTATCGGCAATGTTTATATTTGAGTTGAAATCACCTGATTGGTCAAAGCATCACGCGCTTATTTTGAAATAATTAATTAATAAAATGTATTAATAAATTAATTTAATTTTTATTAATTTTTTTTATGTAAAAATTAATATCAATGTTAATTGTGTTAATTAAACTCCATTAAATAAAATAATTGTAAATTAAACATAATTTTGGAAATAAATATTAGAAAATATTTGTCAGATTGAAAACAAAGCAAATGAATAATTTTTACAATAGTCCAAAATATTTATTTACAATCATATTATTATTATAATTATAACAATAATAAGACATTTAATAATTTAATTTAAAATAAAATTAATAAAATCGAAAACAAAAAGTATTTTTGAAAAAGTACGTCTGTGCGCAATGACGTCATTGCGATATCTCGAATTATCGATTCCAAGAATTTTCAATGTGCAGACAACTTCACATTAACTTGGCAAATCAGATGATCATATGATCACCTCACGAGAAATAGGGCGAGTCCTTGTTTATTCACTTAAATTTTTTGACGTATCGTTGATAAATTTCTTGTTCTTAATTTTTGAAAATAAAATCATTTACAAAAAATGAAAGGGTGTTTATTTAATATTGATAATGGTTATTTGGAGGGTTTATGTCGTGGTTTTAAGTGTGGAATTCTACAACAAAGTGATTATTTAAACTTGGTACAATGCGAGACACTTGAAGGTAATTTTTCACACTATTTTGTTCTTTTTTACTTCAATATTTTTAATTTTAACATATTTATTTACAAAAAAAAAAAAGAAAATTATTTATTTTTTCCCAAAAAATCAGTAATGAAAAAGTAATGTCATGGATAAAAATTTTACAATTAACCTCAATATTGATTCTATTCTTTTATATTATATGTTTCGATGTCAAAATATTTCATTTTTCTATAAATATATATATATATATATTAATATTGTGAAATATTTTCATTAGATTTGTCATTTTCAAATTATGTAAAATAAATTTTATTATTCATTTCTGCCGACGATTTTTTATTTTCATTCACCTGAAGGGAATATTGATTTTCTCACATATTTTTTTATATTATATATATTTATAAAAAAAAACACATATTACAATGAAACTATTGAAAAAAAATTTCATCTCTAGGTTTTTGAGAAATTTGACCTTGAAAAATATAAAAAAATTCCATTTTTGGAATTTTCGATTGTTTATTTTAACGGATTTTTTTTTTTTGTTAATTCTTCAATAAACACATATGGAGAATTATTAGTCTAAATTGAATGCCATATTACCCCAGATTGGTGACAAATTACCCCATATTAGAAAAATGCCAAATTTTAAAAATACTTTTATCCGATTTAAGTAATATATTTTAATATATTTTTTGAATTTCTTCTGTTAGCTCCAAAAAAGTATAAATTTAGTTCCATTTTACCCCACATTATAGAAATACACCAATGTAGGAATAATTTTACCCTATTTGATTATTCTATCTTAATATGTATTTTATTTTACTCAGTTTGTTTTAAAAAAGTCTAAATTTTGTGTCATTTTTACCCCAGGTTTGTGACAAATTACCCCATATTGTTAAAAAAAGTCCTAATTTATGAATAAATTTACCCCATTTAATTATTATATAATTATCTATTTTATTTTACTTCATTTAATAAAAAAAAAGTATAAATTTTGTACCATTTTACCCCAGGTTATTGTCATATTACCCCACATTATAAACATGCCTCAATGTATAAATAATTTTATCCGATTTAATTATTACATCTTAATATTTATTTTAATTCACCCCGTTTACCCAAAAAAAAGTCTAAATTTTATGTCATTTTTACCCCAGTTTTTTTTTTGGCAAATTACCCCATTTTATGAAAAAAGTTCTAATGTATGAATAAATTTACCCCATTTAATTATTATATAATTATCTATTTTATTTTACTCCGTTTAATAAAAAAAAAGTATAAATTTTGTACTATTTTACCCCAGATTAGTGAGATATTACCCCACATTATAAAAATGTTCCAATTTTAGATATAATTTTATTACATTTAATTATTATTTTTTAATATCTATTTTATTTTACACCCCTTTAATCAAAAAATTGTAAATTTTGTGGCATTTTCACCCCAGATTACTGTTTTATTACCCCACATTATAAATATAATTTTTTAATGAATAATTTTATCTCATTTAATTATTATTTCTCCATTTATTTTAATTCACCTTTTTTCTTCAAAAATTGTTTAAATTTTGTGTCATTTTTACCCCAGGTTTGTAACAAATAACCCCCATATTATAAAAAAATGTCCGAGTGTATGAATTAATTTTTCTTTATTTAATTATGGGGTAAATAAAATATTTATTATATATTTTAATTTACCCTATTTTCTTTAAAAAAGTCTTAATTTTTTAAAAAATTTTACCCCCAGATTAGTGTTATATTTCCCCCCCCCCCCACGTTAGGGAAATTTCCCAACGTATGAATAATTTTTCACTATTTTAATTTTATTCTTTCAGATGAATTTTCATTTGTTCGAATTATTATTTTATATAATTTCCATATTAATCGATTTTTCATACTAGAGAATTTTTACTTAATCGAAAAATCATTTAACATAATTTATAATTGATAGTATTTTCATTTGTCCGAAATTGCAAATGTCCGAATCGATTTCGGCGCGATTTTTAAAATCAACCAATCACAATTTTATGGATAATTTTTAAAGGCCAACGCAGAATAGAAACGTAACCGGAATCGTAATCGCAAACGCAACCGGAAGAATGAGTTAGAGAAGGACAAACAATATGTCTATCGTTCTCTAACTCATTCTTCCGGTTGCGTTTGCGATTACGATTCCGGTTACGTTTCTATTCTGCTCAGGCCTTAATTGGTTGATTTTAAAAATCGTGCCGAAATCAATTGTTTGTTCGGCTATTTGAAATTTTGGACAAATGAAAATTCTGTTAAATAATTTTTTGATTAAGTAAAAATTCTGCAGAAAAATTGGTTTTATGGAAATTCCGAACAAATGAAAATTCATCTGAAAGAATAAAATGAAAATTCTATGCAATGAATTTCTATCTAATAAAAATTCTTTAAAATGTCTATTATGTTAATTGAAAATTCGAGTAAATAAAAATTCTGATAAATAAAAATTCGAAGAAATAAAAATTCAACTCAAATAAAATTTGTCATATAAATTCGACAAATGAAAAATTCCATAAAATGAAAATTCTAACTAATGATTTTTAGAACATAATCATTCGTCCCATATAAAAGGAAATAAGAAAATGTTATTTTTCAGATTTGAAACTTCATTTGGCTGGCACTGATTATGGCAGTTTTTTGGCAAACGAACCATCGCCACTGTCTGTCAGTGTTATTGACGATAAATTAAGGGAGAAACTTGTTGTTGAATTTCAACATATGCGCAATCATTCCGTTGAGCCATTGTCACAATTTCTCGATTTTATCACTTACAGTTATATGATTGACAATATTATTTTGCTTATTACCGGAACGCTACATCAGCGACCAATTTCCGAATTGATACCAAAATGTCATCCACTTGGTAGTTTTGAGCAAATGGAAGCAATTCATGTTGCAGCAACACCCGCTGAATTGTACAATGCTGTTTTGGTCGACACTCCTCTTGGTATAATATAATTTTTTTTTTTTTTAAATTTAATGTAATATTTTTATATTTAATTGAATTGTTTTTATTATTTAATATTATTATTTAATTTTTGATAAAAATATTTTTAAAATTATTATCTTAAATGAAATTTAATTTGAATGTGAATTTTTTTTTTTTTTTTTTATTTTATTAAAAAAAAAACAATGACAAAAATTTATTATTTTTTAGCTCCATTTTTCGTCGATTGCATTTCCGAACAAGATTTGGATGAAATGAATATTGAAATCATCAGAAATACACTTTACAAGGCTTATCTTGAGGCTTTCTATAAATTCTGTAAAGACATTGGTGGCACTACTGCGGAAACGATGTGCGAAATACTCGCCGTAAGAATCAGCAAAATAACTTTAGAAAAAAAAAATCTTTTTCAAACAAAAATTATTGAAATTAATAAATTTATTTTCAAATAAATATTTTTGTTATCGAATTATAAATGAATTTTTTCAAATAAAATTTATTTAAAATGAATTTATTTTCAAATAAATATTTTTATTATCGAATTATAAATTAATTTTTTCAAAAAAAAATTTATTGTCACTAATAAATTAGTTTTTTCAATAAATGATTCTTTAAATAAATAAAGAAAAAAAAAAAATTTCAGTTCGAAGCAGATAGACGAGCAATAATCATAACAATCAATTCATTTGGGACTGAATTGGGAAAGGACGATCGTGCCAAACTCTATCCCCGTTGCGGAAGATTGAATCCCGATGGATTAGCGGCTCTTGCTCGTGCTGATGACTACGAACAAGTGAAAGCCGTCGCCGAATATTACGCAGTATTTAATATTTTTTATTTTTGTAAAAAAAAAATTCAAAATATTATTTTGAAAATTCATTTATTTTTCCTCTTTTTGTTTTTCTAGGAATATAGCGCACTTTTTGAAGGCGCTGGCAATAATCCTGGGGATAAAACTCTAGAAGATAAATTCTTTGAACGAGAGGTAAATAAACAATTTTTTTTCATATATTACGTTTAAAAAAAAATCTTTCATAAAAAATAGAGAAATTTGTTTTATTTAAGAAACATTTATTTGTATAGTTTACTATTTTTTTTAAAAGAGGGCTATTTTTGTGTGAGAAAATTGAAAAGTCAATTATTATTTTACAAGAAATTTGCCATTAATTAGAATTTTATTATTTAATTAGCCTGAAATTTGTTAATTTAAAATTAATTTTAAATATTATTCCTAACTTTAAAAAAAATTTTAGTAATTGTATTGAAGTTTCTTTAATTATAATAATAATAATAATAATAATAGGTTTTCAGTAAATTTTTAAAACAATAATAATATTAATATATTACAATGATTTGATGTAGATTTTGTGCCTTCATTATTTTTGTGTATTCATAAAATTTTGTGAATTTTTTGAAAAAAAATTGATTTTGAAAGCGTGAATTTTTGAATATCATTTATTTTTGCAAATAATAATTATGTTCCATTAATTGATTGATTGATTGGCAATATGTAATTTACACGTTGAAATTTGCAACAACAAAAAAAAATTATTATTTTCCCTTACTTTCAGGTTCGTTTGAATGTGAACGCTTTCCTTCAACAATTTCATTTCGGTGTATTTTACAGTTACTTGAAGCTAAAAGAGCAAGAATGTCGCAATATTGTCTGGATATCTGAATGCGTTGCACAAAAGCATCGCGCCAAAATCGATAATTATATTCCGATCTTTTAAAGCAAGAAAAAAAAAGCAAAACAAATTGAAAATAAATAGATAAAATGAAATTTATTTTATTCTACGCCTATTTGTAGGAAAAAAGGCAAAAAAAAAAAAAAAAACTTTGTCATAAACGACAAAAATTAATTTTGAGAGACAATAAATCTCAATTCTTTCATTATTTTTTTCCCACAATTGGCGATTGAAATTTTAATTTTAAAATAAAACAAAAGAATATCATTTCTTGTGTACATAGTATATAAAATTTTAATCGTATATTCTTTAATATCTCTCTCTCTCTCTCTCTCTCTCGCCCATTAAAAGTATTATTATTAACAGAGGTATAATTGTTGTCTGTAAAATTGTGTAATAACGCACTATAATAAAAGCATTCTGCATTCCATGTTAACAAATTATTCTGCCTCTTTTTTATTTGATTTAATTATTAAATTAATTACCTAATTTAAAATATCTTTAATTTTGTTTTTTTTAAAAAATAATTTTTGCGCTAATTTGTGCTGCAAAAAATTAAAAAAAAAATATATAATTAAATAATTAGCATAATTTTGAAAATTTACTATTTTTTTCATTAATACTTTAATTGAAAATTTTTAAATTCTTTAAAATTTACTTATTCTTTAAAAAATTTGAAAAAGCAAAAATGTTTCATATTCAAAAATTTCGAAACCAAGTTTTTGATTTTCTTATCTCTTTTATTATGTAAATTTCATTATTATTATTTTTTTTTTATCATTATTTTACAATTAATTTTCAACATTTTTCTTTAATCACAACTTTTATTCTTTTATTTCGTCAATTTTTGTCTCCTCAATTTTTTTCGTTTTTGTTTTTTGTTCTCCTCGTCTTGATTTTTGTGACAATTTCTGTAATTCAAATGCATAATTTTCGCCAAATATTTCTTTATTCTCTATCCAAAATTGATCACCAATCAAATCATCGGCTATTTTTTCAATTATTTTCTTTGTTCTTCCATTTTCAATAATATTTTTTCGCAAAAGAATTGTACCTTTACGAAATATTGGCAATTCATTATTGTAATTTATTCCAAAATCATGAAATAACATTTCATTTTTATCCGAGGACACAGTTCCTTTTAATTTTTCATTAGCCTGGAAAATTAAATTTTGGTAATTAAATATTTCAAAGTACAAAAACAAAAGCAAAATTTATATTTAATTAAATTATTAACTATATAAAAACATTTAGAAAACAAAATTTGTCTAAATCGCAATAAAAAAAAAATTTTTTTCTTGAAATAAGTTTATTTAAAACTACTTTATAATAATAATAAACATAAATAGAATATAATTTTTTTTTTTTAATCTATTTTTGTTACCTCATGTGTGGTCATATTTTTCTTTTGGACCAAATTCCAAAAACATGTATTGTAAAGATTATTAATATGAACATCCGCCTGTCGCCAGGATAAATAATCTCGTAAATTATTATCCATTGGATATAATACTAATCTCGCGTCAAATCCAGGTGGATACAAAAGTTTTGTGTCATTAAAAAATTGAGACCAATGAAAAACGTAAGACGAGGCAAACAATGAATTAACGTTTGACGTGAGTTTAAAAACTGTCGAACAGAAAATAATTGTGAAATTATTTTTAATACGAAAATTGAATAAATAAATTTCTTTTTTTAAAGATAAAAAAAAAATTATTTTTAATATTATTAATATATTATTTTAAAAAATATTTTTCCTACACTAAAAGAAAAAATGTTAAAAATATTTTGAATACTGTTTTTAAATAATATAAATTAAAATTTTTTATTATTTTCTAGACTTTAAAAATTAAAAAAATACATTTTTCTTATTTAAAAAATATTATTTTTATTTATATTAAAAAATTAGTTAATAAAATTTAACCATTTCTAGCTCCGCCCCTGAAATAATTTTTGCTTTAATTAAAATATTTTATTTTAAAAATTAGCAAAAACTCTTCTCTAATATTTTAAAATTATATTAATTTATTAAAATAAATGGTTTCTTGTTTTATTTATCGATTCCCCCTTGAATTACGCGAGGTTAATTATTTAAATTATTAAATATAGAAAAAACATTAAAATTTCTCTTTATTTAAAAAAAACTATCTTTAACATTGTTTCTTCTTTTAAAATTATGTTATTTAAATATTTTTTACATTTTACACCTATATATACATTTTTACGTATATTACGTTCTTGTTAACATGTTACGTATTCAAATATACGCGCGCAACTTCCCAACGCTAGATGAAAGGTAAGGTTAGGTAAGAAGGTTTTTTTGCTGCAAGAATGGGCAGGGTGAAAAATGGATGAATGAATTAGAAAAATAGAAAATGATTTAATAATAAAAAAAAAAAAAAAAAAAAAAAATTATATGTAACGAAAAAAAATAAATTTGGTAATAACAATAACAATTGAAAAAAAATACCTCGTCTTTTAAATTGTTCGGCATTTCGTCGGAATACAAAAGAATATTCGTCACTTTGTCCATAGGCAATAACAATTTCTTTAAATTTTTCCATAACACTAATTGCTGCTTGATTCATTAATTCAAGTGCCGATAAATCATTTGGTTTCACAAATTTATGATCGTCGGCAAATTTTGAAAATCCCCTGCCATCAATTCGTACAACAATATAACAATTTGGTAAACAATGTTCATCGCGCTCAAAACCCTTAACATATTCAAATTTACTTTGTGCCATTTTTGATTTTATTGAAAAATTACGTAAGAAGAGACGAAAATTTTTTATCAAATTTTCCCTCATTCGTATATATATATGAAAAATATTTTTATTTTATTATTTGATTTTGCAAATTTTTATTTATTTTTATTTTCTCCTTTGAGATAGAAGAAAACGTAACCACGTGCCACTATGCAATTCGAAAGGTTGGGTTAGGTTATAATACATGTTTTTATATTTTGACATTTTATTTTTAGGTTATATTTACAATTTTCACACAGGCATTGACGTATTTTTTTTTTAACAATTGGCTGATTTTTATTGTGTTTTAACATTTAGGGTGAGTCTAAAAATTTGTATTTTTTTTCTTTTAATTTTTTTGATAATTTTATCAAAGAAAAATGACTGTTTATTCATTATTATTCTATTTTCTTATATTTTTTATATCAAGTTTTTTTTATTTTTAAATTTTTTTTTCAAAATGTCTTTTTCATGTAGAATTACAAATGAAGATTTATTTTTTTGTATAGAATTTAATTTTTTGAAAATTAATATTAAAATAAATTCAAATTCATTCAAATTACATAATTATAATTAATAATCGTGAATATCTTTCGTTCATTCTGTCCACACCTGAAGTTAGTATTTGTTATAGGTCTTTTGTTTTTTTTAAATGTGTTGTTTGACATTATTTTGTGTTGGTTAAAATTTTTCAATGTTTTGACATTGTCATTTGTGCGGTCGTATTTTAATTATTAAAAATATAAAATTGTTAGAATCGTGCAAAAAAATTGTGAGGATTGTGAGAAAAATTGATTCGATTGCTGTTAAAGTAAGATGCATAAGTTGATGGTAAATTTAATTTAAAATATATAATAATTTTATCAAATTTCAAAAATTTATTTAATTAAATCACAATAATATAATTAATTTTAAAAATAATAAAAAAATTTTAAATTATTTATTTATTTATATTATATTTATTATTTATATTATATATTACAAATTAAATTTTTTTTTTATTTTCACAAAATATTTATTTATTTTTGTTATTATAATTAAAAAAATTTATATTATATATATATTTATATTATATCTACATATAAATTTTTAATTTTGACTAAATATTAATTTTTTTTTATAATTTTTATTTAAAATAAAATTTAAATTATTATATTTTATATATATTTATATATGTTACATTAATTAATTAATTAGGAATATTGAATAATATATATTAAATTTAAATAATTTATAAATTATTTATTTATTAATTTAAATTTATTAATAATAATAAAAAATAAAAAATTTCATTTAATAACAAATAACAATTTTTATTATTTTTTGGTTATAATTTTTTTTTTCAAAATATTACATTCTCATCATAATGAGAAGGTATTACATTTGGGCGATTTTGAGCCTTCTCTAATTCCAGTGAATCTCGACGTTTTGAGACTTGCTGATGCCGAAAAAATGGGTCTTAAAAAAATGTTTGTCTGTATGTATGTCTGTATGTATGTATGTATGTATGTATGTATGTATGTATGTCTGTAGACAAATTTTGTCCGACGATAACTCGAACAAATTTTAATGAATCGACTTCAAATTTGGTATACACTTTAAGTGTACCAAAATCTCGCCTGAGTTCGTTGGCCAGATGATTTCGTCAAAAATCAACAAAATTATTCAAATTTTGAGTTTTTAAAAATTTCAAAAATTCGCATTTTTCAAAAAAAAATTTTTTTCAATTTTTTTTCGAAAATTACGACTAAAAATAAACACTTTTTTCCTTTGACAATTTTTAATAGCGATTAAAACAAAAAAGTTATAGCACTTTTTTAAAAAAAGACAAAAAATGACAAAAACGGATGAAAAATGGGTAAAATGCAGAGCAAAATCACTTTATTTTGAAAAAATGTGTTCAAATATTTATTATTTCTCTTTAAACCACCTTCAATTAACATAAATTAAAGTAACTTACACATAAAATACCGAATTTTTTGTTTTTTTTTTGTTTTTTTTTTTTTTTTTTTTTTATAAGTGAACCATTGCTATCCATTTCCAAAAATTGCAATTTTTTTCATAATGTTTCTGATTAGTTCATGTTGCACTGTTTTTACTAGAATATCGTAAGTTTTTGATTGCTAACTTTTGAATTTAGTGAACTTCTTTTATTTTTAGCCCTTTTTTTTTATCTAACCCCTTGACAGTCCATAGCTCATATATATCCCAATAAAAAGACGTTCCGTTTTTGTGATTTTGGACGTATTTGTACACATTTGAAGAAAATAGTAAATCTTTTTCTATTTAAGTATCAATGAGTACACTGTTGTTTTCGAGGTCCCTGAATTCGAATTTGAGGTTAGATTTAAAAATTTCAAAATGGCTGGCTCATCATAACGGAATAATTTAACATTGATTCGATTAGTTTAAAATTCGGTACACGGAGATTTTTGGTGTCTATGAATCCAAATTTTGAATTTGTTAAATCGATCCTCAAATTTTGATTTACCGACCCTACAAATTCACTAGCACCGAATTTTGAACGAAGCATATCAATTTCAAATTTTTCCGTCATATTGGGTAGCCATATTGAGTCCGACATTTTCTATTTTTTTTTAAATTTTTAATTAAAAATTTATTTTTACATTCTCATCATAATGAGAAAGTATTACATTTGCCCGATTTTGACCAACATCTAATTCATGTATATCTCCACTTTTCAAGCCTTTCTGATGCTGAAAAATAGGTTATAAAAATTACTTTATTTTGAAAAACTATGTTATTCTATGTATTATTTCTGTTTAACCCATTAACGCCCAAAAACTGAAAATTCTTTGTATACATTCAGGTTACGTTATTTTAAATAAATCGGTCAACATTTTCTACGAGAGGTACATTTCCTATAGGTCTTGAGTGTGCTTTTTCCGATTCCGGTATCAAAAATTAATTTCGTCTAAGCCGAAATTAAATATGGCGGTTTAAATATCAAAAAACACAAAAAAAGTTTCATTTTTTTCAGTTTGACATTTTTTTTCAATCGGAAAAAATGTAAGAATAAAATTAAATTGTCAACCATAGGTGCATAAAAGTTGTGTACTTTCGAGAAACGTAAAGTAGAATAAAAAATTTCAAGATGGCGGACCAAATATGGCGTCAAATTCATTGTAAAATGTGAAAATTTTGTGCAATATTGGTCAAATTGACAAAATGTAACTGGATTTGCCTGAATTTTGTTACTCGAGGGTTTTTGGGGTCGCTGATTAAGAATCTGAAGTCGGTTTTCAAAAATGCAAAATGGCCGATCCAATATGGCGGATGAAATTTTAAAAATGCATTCATTTGGTCTGAATTTTCATACTCGGGGGTTTTCCGGGTTGCTGATTACGAATTCGAACTTCATTTTTAAAAATTAAAAATGGCGAATCCAATATGGCGGATGAAAAATTTTAAAAATGCATTCATTTGGTCTGAATTTTCATACTCGAGGGTTTTCCGGGTTGCTGATTACGAATTTGAACTTCATTTTTAAAAATTAAAAATGGCGGATCCAATATGGCAGATGAAAATTTTAAAAATGCATTCATTTGGTCTGAATTTTAATACTCGAAGGTTTTCGGGGTTGCTGATTACGAATTTGAACTTCATTTTTAAAAATTCTAAATGGCGGATCCAATATGGCGGACTAAAAAGAACAATTCATCGTATTTACATGAAATCAGTTACTCGGGGGTTTTTGGGGTCGCTGATTAATAATCTGAAGTCGGTTTTCAAAAATACAATATGGCGGATCCAATATGACAAATGAAAAATGTAAAAATCCGTTCAAATAGCCTGAAGGGGTTTTCAGTTTTTTTTTAGCAGCCCATTTAGGCGTTTACCAATTCTTACCACGTGGAGGTAGACAAAATTAAGAATGTTATTTTTTTTTTTATTTTTTTAAATATAATTTGTTTATTTTAGATTTAATTATTAATACTGAATTAAAAATTTATTTATTCACATGTCTGAATATTTCTAGTGACATACACACAGAAAGAAATAGTTAGTAAAACTTTCATGAACTAGATATTATCTTCTGGTTGGGCACGAAGTTAGTAAATTTTTAAACTTTTTCAACGAATTCATCAACTTTTTCTGTGCGCATGCGTAAACATTGGATTTTATGGAGATAGTGGTTATGGATCCGCCATTTTGTATTTTACAAACCCGACTTCAGATTCTTAATCAGCAACCCCAAAAACCCCCGAGTAACAAAATTCAGGCAAATCCAGTTACATTTTGTCAATTTGACCAATATTGCACAAAATTTTCACATTTTACAATGAATTTGACGCCATATTTGGTCCGCCATCTTGAAATTTTTTATTCTACTTTACGTTTCTCGAAAGTACACAACTTTTATGCACCTATGGTTGACAATTTAATTTTATTCTTACATTTTTTCCGATTGAAAAAAAATGTCAAACTGAAAAAAATGAAACTTTTTTTGTGTTTTTTGATATTTAAACCGCCATATTTAATTTCGGCTTAGACGAAATTAATTTTTGATACCGGAATCGGAAAAAGCACACTCAAGACCTATAGGAAATGTACCTCTCGTAGAAAATGTTGACCGATTTATTTAAAATAACGTAACCTGAATGTGTACAAAGAATTTTCAGTTTTTGGGCGTTAATGGGTTAAACCACCTTAAATTAACACAAATAACAGTGACTTACTCATAAATTTCCGATTTTTTTTTTGTTATAAGTCCAACTATTGTTTTCTATTTCCAAACATTTCAATTGTTTTCAAAAAATCCTCTATTTTGAAATACTTTATATTGCGCTGTTTATACCACAATTTCGTATTTTTTCGATTATTTACTTTTGAATTAGTTAAAATCTATTTATTTGTAGATTTGTAAACTTTTTTTTCTTTAACACTTTTCTATACAGATTTAAACAAAAAAGTTAAAAAAGTTATATTCTATAACGATTAAGGTAACAAAAATTTTATATTATTTTCGATGTGTTATTTTACTCATTAATTTTTTGCGTCCCAGTTTTAACCTATTTTGCCATCTTTTCTTTTAGCAACTTTCATCTCTAGATTTAAAGTTTTTGAAGCAGTATTCCTAAAACATTTTTTCCACTATAACGAAAGCATTGTGAAGTGAAACAAAAATAATAAGTGTAGCAGGCGAAATTATAAAGAATTATGAATTAACTAAGTATAAACATTGCTATTTTTTAAGAGAAAATTCATTTTTCAACAATCTTTTTAACAAATTTAAATAAATCTTTCTACTCCTTGGTTTTTAGGTCGCTCATTACGATTCTGAAGTCAGTTTTTAAAAATTCAAAATGGCGTATTGGAACATTTTTGACACCATATTTTTAGCATTTAAAGGTATTCTGAAGGGATAAGATTTGAAAAATTATAAAAACTGAACAAAAATTCTAAAAAAATCTTTTTTTTAATGCTTGTAAATTGTTTATTTAAAAATTTTCGGTTCTTTTAGTACACTATTTGATAGAGCCTCAAATTACCTGTAAAAATTTCGTTAATGGGTTAATGCATGCCTCCTTTTCCTATTGTATGTTTCTAATTTTCGAGTGTGAAACGCGAGTGCCGTGATGAGAATGTTATCCTTAAAGTCAAAGTACTTTAAGAAAATGAAATTTAATTTATAAAAACCAAAAATTTCACTTATATAAATTGTACAAAAAATTTTTTATGAATAAAAACATGAGAGCGAAACCTCATATAATAAATTTGTTGCTTTAAAAAATGCATTTACTTTAAAGTTCTTTTTTTTAGTGTTTTTAAATTTTCAGTGCGATTCCAAGTGAGATTTTGACTTTTTCGGAGTAGGTTAACCGATTGCAATGAAACTTTGGAATTTTGTTATATATAGTAAGACTAATCTTGAACGTAAATTGCAGCTTAAAATATTTGTTACTTTACGAGATTTGCAATAATAACAAAAAATTTTAAAGTGCTATATCTTCCGTTCTAATAATCGGATTGAGGTCTACTTTTTTTAAAATGTCAAGGAAAATGAGAGGAATAAATCTCTTTCAGAACAATTTTTTATAATTTTACAACTAAAAAAATTATTAAATAATAATTGAATAAATTTCACGCGACAATCTAAAATTCAATCACTCAAACGCTAAAATGATCTTACCTGTGTTTTCTTTAATGTTCCAAAGGAACATTAACGACATTGCGCACGCAGCATTCTCACGTAGCCAATTTAGTCCACGAATCACGTCAGCTAGTTATAGGAGAATGCTGCGTGCGCAATGACGTCTGCACGTCAACTAGCAGAAATCGCAATTGTTTATACACGTAAATTATTAAAATTAAATAAGTTAAACTCGCATTTTTTGTTATTATTGCAAATCTCGTAAACTAACAAATATTTTAAGCTGAAATTTACGTTAAAGATTAGTCTTACTATATATAACAAAGTTTCATTGCAATCGGTTAACCTACTTCGAAAAAGTCAAAATCTCACCTGGAATCGCACTTCAATTAATTTTTTCTTTTACTCAATTGAAATTAGCTCAAAGCGGAATATCTTATTTTAGTAAATAATTTGGTTTGTCGATTTTCGTTAATTACAAAGACCTGGCCAATCCACGGCGCAATATTAAGGAACTAAGTTTGAACAGCTACAGTGCCGTCATTCTTCAGTGCCCGATAAAAAATTTATTCTAATACCTTTAAACCTTACCTATTTCTATAATTTAATTTAACGCATTTTAATAAAGACTATGAGTTGTTTCTAATAAATTTTTCAAAACAAGTCGATTATATGAACATCCACTTTTAAAATAACTACTTTTTTACTTATTTTAACTCTGTGTGTAATTAATTTTACTCTTTTTAATAAAATTAATAAAAATAATTTCTTTCTTCTTGACATTTTACTTCAAAATTAATTAAATCAACTACAAAGTCTGAAACAACTACAAAATCTCATTCTACCAAATAGATTCTTGGGTCATTCAACTACTTTCTGGTAGTACAATTAATACAATTTTTAAATTTAATAGGAAAATTTTTGTATTACAGAGTGTAGTTAAAAAGTAATTAATGCTAATAGGTTTTGAATTGTAATAAACAAACAAAACGCGCGAAGCGCGTAATAATATCGGACCGCGAAGCGGGACGATTATCCTTCGCGCGCCCCGGGGCGCGCTCAAACTAGCGAGCGAAGCGAGCCCCTACGCGCGAAGCGCGTGATGAGAATGTGGCCGCCCCCGCAGGGGGCTGCCAGATTTTTTTTTTTTATTATAGGCAATTGAAAATTTATATATTTCATATAATAGATTAATAATAATAATTATTACTTATTATTATATAATAAAAAATTTTATTTAATGATAAATATTTTGATGATAAGAAATTTTTACAAGACCTTTACCGATATATGTTATATTAAAAATTATCAATTTAAATTTTAAATCGAAAATTTTCTTGAAGAATTTCTGAAAAATTATCGACAGATAATCAAAAAAAAATTAATAAATATTTTTTTTATTTGATAAAAATTAAGGAATTATTATTAACAATGTAATAATATTATAATAAATTAAAAATATTATTGATAATATTAATTTTAATTTCTTTATAATAAACAATGACATTCCTAATTTTTGCGCGCTTGCGCGCGTTTAATTTTGCTAGTTCAAATAATATAAGCTTTACTTTAATAAAAAAAAAAGAAAAAAAAATTCTGCCGCCATCTTCGTATAAAAAAAAACAACAATAAAAAATTATTGTTTAAATAAATTATTGAGAAATTAACTTTTTTTTGAATTTTTAAAAATTATATTATCAAATTTCAATGTTTTCCCTACAATTTTTGAATTAGAACACATTTTTTTTCTTCGATCAATTGTTTGCGAGATAAAAATTCTTGAAAAAAGTGACGAAATTGTTTAATTGCAAATATCATGGAAAATATTAAAAATTTTGCAAAACCTTTTGACATACTTATTTAGCATCACAAACACAACAAAATCACCAAGTATAAATAAAATCAATTTTTTGCCAGTCCCTCGTGAAATGGAACGTCCCAGTAATTTTTTGAAAAAAATCGAAGGATATACAAACAGTTTTAAAAACAAAATTTTCACCTTTAAATTATAAATAATATAGTAAATTTTAATTTTATAATTTTTTGCATGTTTTTGAAAAGTTCAGTTAAAAACACATATTAAAAAAAAAAAAAAAATTTTTTACAATATTGATGTATTTTTAAGGAATTTATGAGCATTCAAAAATAGAAAATCATTAAAATTCTGGAATTTTGAAAAATTTGAGTCAGTATCAATTTTACGCAAATTTTTTTTGTCATTATATGTTATATTTTACAGACGGAAATTTTTCTTCATTATAATAAAGAAAAATACAAATTGTTAGATTTTACAAACGTTACGTAAGCAAATGTTATATTTTATAATCTTTCATTTGTCAAATGTTATATTTTACAAATATTTCTCTCCAATTTCAATAAACTGAATACAAGATTTATAAGAAGAATTGCCACTTAATTTAAATTTAAAAAAGTCAATTTTTTTAAAATTATTTTTTTGTCAATTCTTGAAATTGCAGCGGCAAGATCAAGGGAGATATCGAAATTTTTATTTTTTCCTGCTAATAATAATTTTTATATTTATAATATTTTATTTGAAAAAACCCTAACTTAGAATTTATTAATTACAGATTTTAAAAAAGAAAAAATGGATTTACATGAAAAATTCAAAAATTTGCCAATAGTAGATTTATCAATAATACTTGGCGATGAAAATAGTGAAACATTAATTAATCGTCTAATAAAAAATTACAATGACGAATTAACAACATCAACAACAATAGATATAAATAATTTAAAAATCTATCAAATGATTCTCTACAATGATTATCAGAAAAAATTATCCAAAAAAACATCATTAGAAAATAATCTCTCAATTGACAAATTATTTTCCAATTCGAAAAATTTCACTCAAGAACAATTTACATTAATTAAGGATATCATTATTTTACGACTATTTCTTGAATCAATAAATATTTATCGTGAATTTGATAATTTTCACTGTAAGAAAAATTTAAATTCATTAATGATAAATAATGATGATGAGAAAAATTATTTTATGAATTTTATTGAATGTTTCGTTGATGTCGTTTGTTTATATAAATTTATGAATAAAGAAAATTTTTCCTATGAAAATTGGAGAAATTTGGATTTTAAAATTTCAAAAGATTTGGAAATTTGGTATTTAAATAAAAATGAGAATGAAGGGAAAATGCTCGTTTCACTTTTACCAAAATTAATTGAAATCACTTTTAACGAGAGTTTAAAAATACTTTGGCGTTTATTGAGGGATAATAATGATTTAATGGGATTTTGTATATTTATTAATTTCTTATCAAATGAGAAAGAAAATTTTTACTTATTTCTCAACGATCAATTATTTTGGACAATTATTTTAAATGGACTAAAATCACGCATCGAATCAATGAGAAAACAAGCGATGTTTATTTTTAAAATAATCACCGAATTTTTACACAATGAAAATAATTTGCAAATTAGTAAAAATTTAATTGCAAATAATTTGGAAATTTGTCAAAAATCAAAAATTCCTTTCACTTGTGAATTAAATCGAAATTCAATTTTAACAACGAGAAATAATTATATTCTCATTCTCGAATCATTGGAGGAGAAAAAACAAAATCTTGTACTTCCTACATTTGCAATTTTAAATAATCTTCACGACGCTTATCTTGAGCATCGGAATTGTGGCAATTGTTTTGATTTCAAGTGGTTTGCGTGTATTTTGGAAAAAATTCTTCGTCACGAAAGTAATGCAATTGTTAAACGTGGTGTATTTTTTATTCTCGAATTAAATCCCAATGATGATGATGATGATTTTATTATTTTGTTTACTAAAGCCCTCAATAATCGTTTTCTCTACGAAATCGAAAATGATGAGAGCAGTTTGAAAATTTATAAAGAACTTTGTCATTTTCTCGAGAGAAGGGGAGAAAATTTTATTAATAAATTTTTATCATCAATCGCCGAAATTTCTTGGGATCCAATTTCAATTTTTTATGTAACTTTAGCATTGTCAAAGATGAAAATTTCATTTCAATTGAGGGAGGAAAAAAATTTGATGAGTCTGAAAAAATTAATTGAATTAAATCTTTGTCATCATTCGACAATATTGAGAAAAGCGTCGCAAAAAAATATTCTTATTACAATAATTCGTGATGAGAAAATAAATTTAGAAATTTTGGGAAATTTTCTCATCACATTCCCACGTGATGATGAATTAATTGTTCGTGATTCTGAATCATGGCAAATAATTCTTGATTTTTTAAAACGAATTGAAGTCAATAATTTAGAAATAAAAAAATATATTTGTGAATCTTGTGAAAAAATTCGTGAGGGATGTGAAATAAATATTGAAGCATTTGCACAAATTTTGGCAATAATTGAAGATTTTTCTCATTTAAATGATGAAAATGGACGAGAAGATTTGTATCAATTATTGTATAATATACAAAATATTAATTTGAGACATTATATAAATTACGAATTAATTGATCGTATTATTGAATTAATTTTTCGTCTTTTGAATTACAATGATATTTTTTACAATTTTCTTCTTCCATTTCGCGATGATATTGTCGATTTTTTACTATTAATTCCAAAAAAATCACAATTAAATTATACGGTAATATTAAAATATTCGGAATATTTGAAAATTTTTCATAATCTCAGAAAAAAAATAAAAAATGATGATTTAAATTTTTTCCCTAAACTCGAAAATGAAGCATTGTATTGTTTAAAAATTGAAAATAATTGCCCACCATTGCGACGACTTTATGGATTGAAAATTTTGGAAATTTGTCAAAATATGAAAAATGGATTTTTAACAAAGGAAATTATTTCACAATTATTGGAGAATTTTTTCAATCGATCATTAATATTCGAAGAAGAAATGATGGGAATGAAAGGACGAGCAACAATGGAATATTATTTAACATTTGGAAAAATTATCGATTTTTATTTACAAATAAATTCCAATGATATTCCGAATAATTGTCTTGCGATTGCTTCTGCATTATTTGATAAGGCAGGAGCGAATGGTGTTCCATTTGTAATTGGAATTTTATCGAAAATTTTGAAACAAAAGTCATTTTCGATGAATGAAGATTTTTATAGTGAAAAATGTTTAATTGAAACATGTTGGAAATCAATTTTAACGGGAAAGAAAAATCGATTTTTTTGGATAACATTGGATAATATTTTTCAAATTATTTTAAATATAAATTTTTTTCAAGCTGAAAAGAATTTTGTAATTGAGGTAAGATTTATTTTATTATACAGAATTATTTTGAATTCTCCTTGAATTTACCTTTTTTTTTTACTTTGAAATGAGTCGATTTATTTTTGGACAAAATCTCAAAATATCGAATAACCCAAGTATTGAATTGTTAAAAATTCTAATTTACAAAAGTGAGAATTATCAAATTTCTAAAAGTTGGAATTTCTATTTCAGCGAATTTACAAATGTTTAAATTATTTAAAAAAATCGAATTTTTAAAAGTTCAAATTACCAGAAGAATGAATTTTCAAAAAGTTTTTTTTTAAGATTAAAAATTTTATGATATCCAATTTATTGTTTAAAATTAAAAAAAATTAACAAATAAAAATAAAAAAAATTTCAATTTAAAACTGCTAAAAATTAAATTAGGTATTTTTAATAATTTCAATTTAAAATCTTCTAAAATTTAATTACATCTAATTATAACTCTTGCAAAATTCAATTATTTTTAATTATTTTTTATAATATTCTTAAAAAAGTCAATTATTTGAAAGGATTTTCCAATTAAAATCTTTTGAAAGTCAATTTTTGTTGTAAATTATTTGATAAGTTACTTTCAATTTAAAAAAATTTAATTATTATTTGAAATTTAAATAACCTAATTGGTAAAAATTAGAATTGCCAAAAATCCAATTTATCAAAAGATCCTATTTCAAAGAGTTGGAATTTTCGAATTTCTAAAATTCGATCTTTCGAGATTTTAGACAAAAAAAGAATGCGTATCTAAATAATAAATCACTTTTTTTTACGTTTTACAGTTGCTTAATGAAATTCTAAACGAAGGTGAAACAGCTCCAAGTATAAAAATATATTTTTTAAAAAATTTACAAAATTTAGATTCAAAATCACTAATTTTCTTTGAAGAAGCAATTTTTAATTGTCTTCATCATGGACAAGCACCGCGTAAAGATACAAAAATTGAATTACAAACATATGAATTTTTGTCAAAACAAAATGATGATAATTCAACGACAATTCAAAATCATAATATTGACAATGAAATTAGAGCACGTGGATTTATTTTCTTTCATCGAGCATTATGTGTTGATGAAAATTTTTCCACTGATATTTTGCATTTTGCGATAAAAAGTTTGAAAAAATTTAAAGGAAAACGTTATTTTAGCGATTCGAATTCTCATCGAATTCAGCAGAGAATTTTTCAAACTCTACTGATTTTGGAACCAATATTAAATATGGTAAATGAAAAAATTAATTTGTTTTTTTAATTCAAAAATTATATTACAAAAAAAATGTTTGTAATTTTTTATTTTTCTAATTTTTATTTTTTTTAAATATTGAATATAAAAATTTTACTATGAAATTTTTTATTTGATCTGGTTTCGTAGAAGGGAAACAATTTTTCCGATTTTTGTAGAATTAAACAAAAAATTTTTTTTTATTAGCCGTCTTAAAAATATAATTAATTTAATTTTAAATGCGGTAAATTGCAATCGTTTATATATATATATATATATATATATATATATATATATATATATATATATATATATATATTTTTTTTTAATCAAGGACTGTAGGAAGAAATTGAGAGAAGAAATAATTGATATTGTTTTATACAATACTGCCGATCAACCAAGCGTTCATATTATGATGTCCTGGATTTTATCGAAAATTTTTTCGAGTCAAAAAAATGATACAAGTGATTTATGGAATTTTTTCAAGGAGGTCATTTTTTAATTTTTTAATAATTGTTTTATTTATCAAGCTTTTTAATCAATCAATGAATTTTTTCAGTTACGAATTATATTATTATTATTATTATTATTATTATTATTATTATTATTATTATTATTATTTAAATTAAATAGACAAAAGAAAGGATTTTTTTAAGACGTAATTTTTAAATTGAAGGTAGATAATTTTGTTTTGTAGTGAAAAATTTAAAAAATAAAAAAATTATATTCACAGGTTAAAGAGAAACGACCGGGAAATTTGAAATTTGTAGCTGGTGTAATTTTGCAAATTTCTAAACTCTTAAAAAAAGATGATGAAAATTTTAATAATTTTCATAAAACTGCTATATCACTTCTTGCTCCTGAATGTTTGGGTCCAAATTTTAATACTCGTCTCGCTTGTCAGGTATTAAAATGAAATAAAACGAAAATTTATTGCGAAATAAAAATAACATTAGTTAACAATAGTTAATAAATAAATAAATAGTTGACAAATAAACTATAGTTTAATTTACCTAATTTAAATTATTATAAATAATAAAAATAACAAAATTTTGGTAGGTGATTAATAAAAAATTTTACTTATTAATTTGTTTTTAAAATTTATAGATAGTTTTAGTGAAATTTTACGAAAAAATTGACGATTATGATAATTTATATAAAGCAATTATTGAAACATTAGATCAGAGAAATTTTCCAATAGCTAATGAATTTTATTACGAGGATTTTCATTTGTTAAATAATTACAATTTACAGGTTGGTGACATTATTAGTAATTTAATTTATTTATTTAATTCAATATCTTATACGCAAATCTAATTAACTTAATTACAAAATTTCACATTTTGATTACTTTTTTCAAATATTATTTTTCCCTTTTTTTGCAGTCTATTTATTATGAAGTTCCACGTTTAACAAATATGAGTAGCGACGAATTAATTTCGCCGATAATATTCGAAAATTATGGATTTATTCAAATGGAAAAACATCCTTTGAAATTATTTGACGAATTAAACTCATTAAGTCGAATAGAATTAATTCCGAGTAAAATAAAATCACGAGGTTAGTAATTTATAAAAAATAATTACATTGTTTTAATGGTCTTTTTGAAAAATAATACTTTTTTTCTAAATTGAAAAATATAAATATATTATTTATACTAATTTGTAAATGAAATTTATATTTTTTTGTTTAATGAGAAATTTTTTTTTACACAGAAAAGAACGAAGCGTCAATGAATGATTGTTGTGTTGATCTACAAAAAAAAATTGTACCCGATAAATTGACAATTTTTGATGTTCGCGATGATTGTATAAAAAATGTTGAGAATGAATCAATAATTGTTGTGGCCTCACTTGTGGAAAGAATTCCAAATCTCGGTGGAATTGCAAGAACTTGTGAAATATTTGGCGCTGGTGAAATGGTTTTAGCGAATAAAATGTGCATTGAAAACAAGGAATTTCAATCTCTTAGTGTCACAGCTGAAAAATGGCTAAAAATCACTGAGGTTTTTTTATTTATTTAAACATATTAACTATTTTTTTATTTTTGTGCCTTTTTAATTCTTTTTTTCTACTCATTTATTTTCATGTAGGTATTTTGAAATTTCTTACTGTTTGTTTTGTTTTGTAAATTTTTTTGTTTAGCTATTATTAACTTTTTCCGCTTTTTTATATTACTCAATTTTTTTAAACCTTTACTTACTATTTTCTAATTTCATTATTATAATTATTTTTATTAGGCATAATTATTCATTTTTTAATTTACCTTTTTGAATTTTCACTTCAATTAAAAATAAATTTTTATATTTAATTTTTCAATTCTGCAAATTTCTCAGGTAAAACCACATGATTTATCAAAATATTTAATGAAAATGAAAGAAAAAGGATGGAAATTAATTGGCTTAGAGCAAACTGCCAATAGTTGTAGTCTTTTGGAGAAAAAATTTGAGAAAAAGACTGTTTTACTTCTTGGGTAACAATTATTAAAAAATTAATTTTTTAGTCAATTACATAAAAATGATTTTTCTGGTATTAATTATAAATTTTTTCTTTTTATTTAATTTTAGAAACGAAAAAGATGGAATACCACCAAATTTAATACCAATTTTAGATAATTGCGTGGAAATTCCACAAGTTGGAGTCATAAGATCGTTAAATGTCCACGTGACTGGTGCAATTTGCATTTGGGAATATGCCAAACAACATTCTTCTTTTTAATAATAAATATGAAAACAAAATTTCTAATGAAAAAAAATTTTTTTTTATATATAAATACAAATAATTTTTAATTAATTCATTATATTTTTCTATTTTTTTCATTTAAAATAAAACAATTGATAAAAAAATATATAATTTTTATTTCCTTTAACTCTTTTACATCCAGAAAAAACTATAAAAGGAAAAGAAATTTGCAGTTTTAGGGTCGCTGATTACGAATCTAAGATCAGTTTTTCAAAATTCAAACTAACGGATCCAATATGGCGATGGAGAAATTTAAAAATTGTTTACATGCAATTTATGTCATTTGAATTTTATATATGTTAAATGAAATTTATGTCATTGGACATTTAATTAACCTAATCATATTTGATAAGGCAGAAATTATATTGACCAACGGTCAACTTTTATGTACGCATCTCTTACGATTATTTTCGTACATGGCTTCTGAAAAAAGTTGGTCGTATCTCGCTGCTGGAGTACGGGGTATTATTTATTTTAATTTATTAAAAATGACGCACATATAGAAAGTAACATCTATATTCTCGTTGACTTATTAAAAAAAATATTTTATTGATTTATTATTTTCGTCACCGATTAACGTCATAGTTTAAAAATTTCTGTTCATTTTTAAACACCTATACAAACAATAAAAACTAGAAATGGTTACTTGCGTCTAATATTTTTTAAATGACTTAAAAGACTTTTTTTATTCTAATTTATTATTAAGAACACAAATAGACGCAATAGCAACTATATATTATTGTTGAATTATTCCAAAAAAGTTCTATTGATTTAATATTATCGTCATCGATTACCGTCATCGATTATAAAAATTCTGCCGATTTTCACACCTATGTAAACTGTAAAAAATATATAAAAAGTAAAAGTTAACTAATTTTTTATCAAAGTTGTCAAACGAGTAGTCACTCGTGAAATAGTAAATCATGATTTCGTTAATATTAATAAAATTGCTTCTAATATTTGTGTCGAGTACAATTTCACAGCCTACACTGCCATGGAATTTGACAGTAAGTTTTTAAAATATTAATTAAAAGATAAATGTGCCTCATCACCACATGCATTTTTCATTTAACTATAAATTCATCTTTTAGCTAACTGCACGAGCTATCGAGCCTTTAGTTCGAGATAATTCAGGATCACTGACCAATCAAAGAACTAAATATCAAACCTTCAATGATAATACTAATTTTGGTATAATAATTAAACAAGGTACAACATTTAGCTTAACGGTAGAGACACCTTCCAAAATAGAAGATTTAAAGTTTTTCTGTTTTCCTTATCCACAACATGAAAAAAAATTAATCAAATTAAATCTTACCGGAAAAACAAATTGCACAAATACATTAACAACAAATTATGATTGTGTACCTATGGTATCCGCATCAAAAAATGTTCCATTACGGATGATAATTAAAACCAAAAACTGGTTTCCATTGTCAACTAACAATTCTAATGATGTGTCACTTCCAAAATCACAAGGAAAAGGAATTTCACACAAAATAGAAAATAATTTAAAATATTCATTTCATGCATTAGGTTATAATGATTTGGAATTTTTAACAATATTGATAAATTACAAGAACATGACAATAGAATTACAACAATTGCAAAAAAAAATTCATTCGAACTTTCAACAAGAAGTATATTTTTGGATCAGTTTAGAACGAAATGGTTTATCAATTTTTGAGTATAAATTTTTAGGTTGTCCCCCATGTGGTACAAAGCTTATTAATGCGGTGGAAAAATTTGAGTTAAATGATGTAATTCATTTTTATCATGCCGAACCAGGTCGTTTTAAATCAAATCTCGAAGGATTAAATTATAAAAAAACAAGTAATTCTTTTATTTTATCAAATACAGGTTTGGAGACCTTAAAATAAAATGGAACAGAATTAAATAATTTAAAATAATCATTCGATGCTTTAGTTCTTGTTGATAAGATGTTTTTAAAAATATTTTTTGTAGTGTAGCACATAGCCATAATTTTGTTTTAACACAGTAGGGTTTGCGCCATGCCACATTAATGATATGATTCTTACAATAATTTTTTTTAATGCAATAAAATTGTTAAATTTAATTTGGAATTGAAAATAATTTTAAGTTACAATGCATTATATTAACATTAATTTGCAAATTATATTCGTATATTGCGATTTTAATGACTTGGAAGCGTACACTCCAATGAAATTGGGATGAAAACTAGATTAATTAAGTCTAGTATAAATTACATACATAAACTATGAAATATACTGTAATAGAATGTTTATTAAACAATATTAATAATGCAACTTATGTTAATTTATGTATTATGAGAAATATATAATTTACAATAAATATATAAAATATACATAACTATTAGTCAGATTATTATTTTTGATATGCTCTTATAATGATAATTATTTTTGTGCCAAAGAATCATCTCGCCGAATCAAGTCAGAGTACATGTTAACGAATTTTTATTTCAACAAATTATTTAATTATTTACACTGAAAAGGACATTAACGTTGATGTCAAAACGTCTGATGGTATATTATTAATAAAATGAATCATTTTAATCGAGTGTAATTCTGTATTTTTACTGGGAGTCGATTATATAATTTGATTTGACTTTGACGTCAAATTTATTTTTTGATTGCAATACGTCAAATTGCTATAAAAAAATAAATTTGAATGCGACGTTAAATTGAAATAAAAAATTAAATTTTAATTGAACGTCTAAGTTAAATAAAACAATGAATTTGTTGAATTAAATTTGACTTTGACGTTAAAATGAATTTGATTTTGACGTCAAATCAAATTACATAATCGACACCCAGTGTATCCCTTCTAGAAAAAATCAATTAAACACGATTCAGAACGATTGAGTACAAAAAGTTTTTAATCGTTTTGAATTGTTTTCAATTGGAGTATATATTTTTTCAATTGATTCGAATTGTTTTCAATCGTGTAAAATAAGTTAAACTTTTTCAATTGTTTTTAATCGGGTGCTATCGGGAGAACGATATACGCACATGCGCAAATAGTTAATTATAAGAATAAGAAAAGTGTTGAATCAAACAGGAAAGATGTTTTTCTTATAAGTCTTTTGTAATATATAGTTTGTTCTGTTCGTGCGTATGTGTCAAATATTTAAAATCTAAAGTAAAATTTCTAGTGATATGGATAATGTCAATATGTTTACTTATCCTATACATGAACAAATTAAATATGACAATCTTTGAGTTGTTAATCCATAACCTCAAAAAAATAAAAATAAATAAATGGGTACGTAAAAGAATACATATAAACAGAAATTAAATAAATAATTAGGTACATATAAAAATAAATATAAGAAAAAATTCTATTTCTTGCATTTTAAAATAATTTCAGTTTTTAATTTTTTTTTTAGAACAAAATTTTTAGTTTTTTTAAACTTTATGTGTCCAGCAGCTTTTCAAAAAAATTTAGCAAAAAAATTATTCAGTATAAATTTTGTTCGAAATTCACCTAAACTCCTTCCAACAACAAAAAACCATAATTTTTCCATTAAATATTTTCAAAAATTGTAATCAAATTCTTTAAAAAGTTCAATTGTTTTCAATTAAATTTTACAAAATTTTAATTATTTAAAAATAATAAGTCAAAACCTTTCAATTCTAACACTTCCAAAATTGAATTACTTCTATTAAATTCTATAATTATTTTATTTATAAAAAATTTTAACTAATACTTTTTGCAAATTTTATCATAAATTTAAAAAAAAAAATTTTTTATTAAAAACTTTGATTGCAACTCTTCGAAATATAAATTTTTTCTAAAAATTTTAAATTAAAATTCTTTACAAACTTATTTTGTGCTAGAAACGGATGTTAAACCCGTTACATTTGTATAAAGTTTTTCATTCATTAAAATATTTTCAAAATTTTCAATTTAAAATCACCAGAAATTTAATTATTTCTAATGAATCTTATCATTATTGTAGATCTTCCAATATTCGATTATTTAAAAAACTTCAATATTGACTGAAATTAAAAAAAAATTTCAGTAATTCAATTTTCAATTTTTTTTTTAGTTCGGAAAATAATCTTTGAAATAATTATATATTTCTAGACTGTTTAATTAGTTGCATTTTTTAAAATTTTCAAAAACTCCCACCAAGCAATAGTGCATGGAATACAATCTATAGAACACGATTGAAAACGATTGAATATAATAAGAAAGTCGATCGTCTTCAATTGTAAGAACACGATTAAGAAACACGATTGGGGACAATAGAATTTCCTTTCCTATTGTTTTCAATCGTTTTCAATCGATTTTTTCTAGAAGGGATATTCACTGGAACCTAATCTTAATATATATTCTTTTAACATTTTTTCGAATCACTCAATCTATGTAAAGGTATTCTAGTGGATTTGGAGTATGCAGCATCTTCAATATCTGTGCACCTTTTTAATTGATATTTTTCTTGATTGTCAAGTAACTTTGAATTTTCTTCTCTAATTTTAATCCATTTCTCTTTCTTAATTGGTTTTTGAACTATTTTTGATCTATTTGTAAAATAGGCTCTCTTTTAATGTAATAAGTATTCACCACAGTAAACTCAATTTCCGGAAATAAAATTTATCGGTTTTTCAAAGTATGCTGAAATTCAGAAAGATCAATAAATCGAAATTGAGAATTCATCGTTAAGTGAAAACGTACTTCGTTCTCTAAGGCAAAATTTGACAATTTTTTGGGTGCAATATCTGTCAAAAAAGTAAGATCATTAAAATAAAACACTTTTTCTTTTAAATTCTCCAAACCCTTAACAAAGGTACTTTTATTTCTTTTTAAAAAATTATATACTTCTTATTCCAAATCGGATTTTTTAGACTTCGAAACATTTATTCTTTTCATTTATAATGTAAACTCGAATAAACAAACGTCAATTCAAATGTTCAAAAGAAAAGAATTCATGGTAAGAAAAAAATAATTCACCGTAATGTTCCAATTCAGTTTTTTCGCCAAACCGAATACAGCTTAAATTACCACCAATTCTTTTCGCTTACTCCTAATTTTTTTTACTGAGAAATTCCTTGCGAAGTAAGTTGTCCAGATTGTTTTGAAGTTGACGGAATATTATCAATTATCAACTTGGAACCTATTTTCTGGATTTAGATTAATATAAAATTTATCATTGGTTGAAAATAATGCATTTAAATGTATTACCGAATTAACCATTCGTCCTTCTTTTGTAATTTCAACATCTTGCATTACCAATGTGGGAAAATCAAATCCATTAACGGGTATAATTTCTTTCCCGAAATTCCGCAATTGGATTGTGTCAGGAATATAATACACTTCCTTTGGAACTTCGAAATAATTAGGATCAATGTACACTATTCCAGATGGATTTTTAATTTCATATTTAATCAATAGGAATAGGTTTAATTCAGTAGTCAAGCGAACATTTTTTATAGCATCTTCAGCATTAGAATAAGCAAGAAAATTTTTTGTTGTAAATTGCTTACGAAAATTTTTAATTGATAACATTTCTTGCCAAATTTTGCTATTTACTGGCCAAGCATCATAAAGTATGTTTGGAATTTTAATAAATTTATTATCACACTGTCTAAGGGCCAATCTGTTTAGTGCTGCTGAAAGACATCTTTGTGCATGTAAATTGTTTGGTAAAGTTTTTGCCAAATGTGAATACAGTACATAATAATCCTCAAATCGCATACTTTGCCGAAATGAAAGTGACTCATACATTTCATACACAGTTTCAACATTCTGTAAATGAGTCTCATCAAAAATATAATTTATAGTTTGTTTTGCAATTTCCAAATTTTCAACCTGATATGCAGATTCTTTAAATAGAACATCATCAATAAAAATGTGATTTGTTATTTTCCATTCGTTAAATCTTTCAGAAGGTATTACACCTGCATTTATATCATCTGCCAACATTTTATAAGTAGGAACACGAGTTTCAATTGGATCAATTCTTAAAATGTAAGTTTTTAAGAATTTTTCCCTTTCAGTTACTCTAAACAGAGGAATGTTTAATGAGATAAGATTAGCCGCATTCTCGATATCTACACTTCTTGGGTATGTAATTACTTTTTTATATTCCAGTGAAAGTCTATTCTGCAGTCTTTGTATTTCCCAATTTGATTTCAATATTGGCCTTTGTTTTAGTTCTAAAAGTAAGAAATCCTTTCCATTTTTGAATTCAGCATTTACTACGTAAAATTCGAGTTCTGGAAAAACAACAAATTGGTTTTTCCAACTCTTATCAAATTCAGCCAAATCAACAAGTCCATATTGAGAATCAATTGTCATGTGATAACGAATTTCTGTTGTTAAGGAGTATGATTTCTTATTAACAAGATTAATTTCACTTGGACGAATATCTGTCAATAGGGTAATATCATTGAAATAAAAAAAATGTCCTTTCATTTTCTCGAAATACTTAACAACATAGGGTCTGTTTAATGTATGTTTAAACCACAGTTCTTTTGGCATTTTATGAAACACCCTGTCTTGATCCCAACGTATTCTCTCGATATCCATTTGTAACGTTTTTAATCTTTTTTTATTTTTGTATAAATCAGCCCAATTTTTAGATTTTAAGTCTTTTAAAGATTTTAACATTTTCTGATAATTATCTTCTCCATACAATAAGGTAGATTTGAAGTTACTTTCATCCAATCCTTCAGATAGCCTTGAAGTTGACGGAATGTTATCACTTTGTAATTCCCTTGGCACGTTTCCTTCTGACGTATCTGGATTCATTGGCGTCTTATTCCATTCATTCGTATTATGATAAACTATATAATCTTTTATTATTTTCCTGTCTTCATCTAAATTAAGATAAGGAATAAGTTTTCGAATAATCTCATGTCTTTCCATTCCAGACACATCAATATTTGTCAAACTTTCCTTAGAATAAAGGTCTCCAGATCCCTTTGAAGTTTCGGGAATAACTTTATAAGTAGGTATTATTTTCGTATCTGCATTAAGATAAGGTAAGTCACTTCGGAGTAGATCATTTTCTCCCATTTCCAGTTTCACATTAGAAATTTCAGCAGTTGCTGGAATATATTCACGATAGAAAATTTTGTTTATGTCATCTTTTGTTGGCAACACGGGAACTTGAAACGGATTGCCTTCAATGGTTCTTAGTTCTGCAGTATTTCCAAATGATGATATGCATGTGGGTCCAAAGAAATTTTCACCGTTCGGATAATAGTATTGAACGAGTTTATAATTATTCTCGTCTCTCAGAACCTTTGGTATCAGACCATTAAATGTTGACAGTTTCATATTCGTATTAAGCTTTTTTAACACAGTTGTTAATAACAATTTTAGATTTGTATTTTTTGGAATTTTTTTAATCATAGTGTTATATATCTTGTGCAATTTTTGGTAGCCAAACTTGCCTAAGTTGTTGATTGATTCAATTCCAGGATCTATAACTCGTAGGAAGGTAATAGATAAATCTTTTAACAGGTGCTTGGTAAAAATTTCCTGCGAAACGGATCTCGCCAACACTTTTGAAACTTGATATAATGAAGTTAATCTACTGGCACTTGCTGTACTTGCAAAAGTACTTCTAATTAAATATTTTTCGCTTAATCCAATTACAAAGTTGTCGCTCATTTTTGTTGCGTATTTTGTGGCAAGACTTTCTACAGGAAGTAAGGTGAGAACATCTGAAGGACAGCTTATTGCGGCTCCAGTTTTGCTATCCGCTTTTACGCTTTCAATACAATTGTAAAATGGTACAAGTATTTTTAGAAAATTAAAAACCTTCTCTTTTGTAGTTTCATTTTTATAGTCGACCATTAGCTTATTTACAAATTGTCTTGTCTTTATTTCGGCAATCCTTTCAATAAATGCTTCGCTATCTTCATGAGCGAATTTCAAATCATTGGCAATTATATTTATTTCCATTTCTGTATATGGATCATTAGCAATTACATTACCAAACTCTTGTTTGTTATCACTTCTTACGAGTAATGACAAAACATTATCGTTATCTATAATGGCATAAAAATCTGTTTTTCCTTCTTCTTTAATTGCAAACAGTAGGTATACTTTGGGGTTTATTTTACTTGCCATAGGTGGCATGTTCGCCATGTACATTGGATAATCTTTCGCTTTTGCATCACTAACAATAGATTTTGAGTCTAATTTTTCTATTACTTTACTGTCATTTAAAACTTTTCTTATTGCAATCTTTTCAATTTCATATTTTGTCTTTCTTACATTTTCAAACTGTTTCTCATAAACAACTTTCAATTCGGGTAGATTTTTTACGGAACAACCAGAAGGAACACTTATTTTTATAAAGAAATGATAATATGACATATAGTTTGTCACATATTCATTTTCATGTTCTTTAAAACCAGAATAGTTACAATGTTTCTCTAGTATAGTTGTTGCCAATAATCTTCGATTTTTTAATTCTTTTATTTCCTTTTCGAGTTTGTAATAAAGGTTGTTTTCAAAATAATGATTTTCAATTTTATTCATTTCTAAATTAATATTTGAAAATAAATTTTCATAAACTTCATTCCAAAATTCTGCATTAAACAAAGTTTGATATTTCTCTCTGAATGTTTCTTTTTCCTTAGAGGCGTAAAAAAATAGTGCCGGTGTTGAAAAAGCTGCTAACATTATTTCATAAGTTTCGTTACCGTAAGCCTCTTGTAAATCAAACTCTCGTGTAATTGAAATTAAATCACCAAACGAAGCGTTTAGAGTTTCTCCAAGTATGGATTTGACAATTTTTAAACCAGCCATTGCGTATAAATAATCCACTTCCATTATGTTCATATCTTTATTTTCTGGCTCGGGAAATATTGGCAGTATATATTCAAAAAACACTTTTTTAGCAGACAAAAAAGTGAGTTTTTTGCTTTTGTTTGTTTTTAAACAGTAATCTATACTGGTGTAATTGTTAAAGAGTTCCTGCTTTATGGTTTTCATAAGTTTGGAATAAGATGTATTATCTGCCTTGTTGATTATACCTGCTAAATATCCGGTAATATGTCCATAGTGAGAAAAGAGAGCAGTGTTTAAGATGTACTGGTATGTTTCATTTACATATTTCAAATCGAGTGTTTCATTTTCGCCGCCACCATAGAGATCAGTTCCTATTAGTACATTTTTTAGAAGTTGGAGTTTTTTCTCGGATACATTGTTGGAATTATGAAGGTATTGAAAATAAGTATTGAGTACAGGGACAGTTTGATTTCGCTGCTTCAACGTAATTAGGCCTTTGTTATAAAAGATAACTCCGAGAGTGGTAATGTAGTGACAAATAGATAGGAACTGAAAATTCGATGAATGTTGTACGAAAACTGATGTGTCGTTCATCATGAGCCGATTCGGTTATTGTTGTTTTTATTTTTCAATGTTTTTACAGTTGCTGTTGTATTTTTACACTGTTGTAAAGTTTTAATTTTTCCATAGAAAACCTGAAATAATTTTACTTTTTGTTTAATTGAGCTTTTTAATGCAAGGATCGGTTAAGCGGTCGGATAAAATATAATTTTTTAAATTAGACCTATTTAGAAGGGAAGTTATAAATAATAATATAAATTTAAAAAATCTTGTACTTTTTGATGAAGTAACCGTTAAAAAATTATATGTATACATTTTAAGAATTTTATGGAGATCTCAAACTAATTCAAAAAGAGCAATTTTTCACGTCTGTGAAGTAGGCCGAAACATACCACCCACATAGCACGATTTCTGGCTTGGAGGTTACTGTAACGATATCTGTAGGGTTTGTAAGGTTACCGTGTAAGCCTGCAGTATACTTGAGGTCATCTTAAAACTTCCGCCTTACAGTAAGCTTACACAGTAAAGCTAAGGTAAGCTTACACAGTAAGGTCGTGGTAAGTTTACATGGTAAGGTTGTGGTAAGCTTACACGGTAAGGTTGTTGTAAGCTTCCCGTAAGGTTACTGTAAGGTTGCTGTAAGGTTACTGTTAATATAAAGTAATATGAAAATATATTAAAAATAATTATATTATAATATATATTATATTATAAATTTTTTTGTATAAAAAATTATATATTTGGTAAAGTACTTTATGAACCCCAATAGGGTTTGTCAAATAAAAGTTACTGCGCAGCCGTATGTGCCATAGAAAACTACTGCGCATAAATATTAATAAATTTTATTTATTAACAACATTCTATGTTTACAGTAACCTCACATCAACCTTACAGTAACCTTAAAGGAAGCTTACAACTACCTTACCGTGTAAGCTTACCACAACTTTACCATGTAAACTTACCACGACCTTACTGTGTAAGCTTACCTTAGCTTTACTGTGTAAGCTTACTGTAAGGCGGAAGTTTTAAGATGACCTCAAGTTTACTGCAGGCTTACACGGTAACCTTACAAACCCTACAGATATCGTTACAGTAACCTCCCAGCAAGAAGTCGTGCTATGTGGGCATGATACATATTAGTATTAGCAATTCACTAACTTTTAGGGCTCATTTAAGGCTAACTGGGCTTCCACACTTTAAATTTTAGGTTCTAATTTATTTCTTAAATTAAGGTTCCTGCCAGCTTCACATTGAAGCTGGAACCCCGCATAACTTTTTTATCACTACTCCTACTAACCTCTAACTACAAGGAAAATTTAGGTCTCATTAAGGGCTATCAAAATATTCCTTAATCTAATTAAAACATTTTCATTTTTTTAAAAAAATGTTCACATTGACAATTGTTCACACTTGACCTTATTATTTTTTTAAAATGAGTTTCCGACTAGTAGCAACGTAGGTCCATCAAACCAGTACCTCCACAATTACAATTTAGAAAACAGACTACACTAGATTTTTGGGCTTTTTAGGGCTCCACAAAAAAATATTCCTGATTTTTAAAAATCACCTCTTCAACAAAAACAACCCTTTTTAATATCAGCAACTTACATTTTCCTATTTTTCGAATTAATAAATTCATCGGATTCGCTTGAAACTCATTACTCGGGGGTTTGTAGGGTCGCTGATTACGAATCCAAAGTCCGTTTTCAAAAATTCAAAATGGCGTATCCAATATGGTGGACAAGTTTAAAAAAATTGAACGTATACGCTTGAAACACGTTACTCCGGGGGTTTTTAGCGTCGCTGATTACGAATCCGATGTCCGTTTTCAAAAATTTTAAATAGCGAAACCTATATGACCAACGAGTTTTACAAAAATTAAACCTATTCGTTCGAAACTCATTACTTAGTGAACAAGAGTAAACTCCTAACCTTAACTACCACTTCTCATTTTGGGCTTCACGCCTAAACTTAAATATAAGGGAAAACCTTGAAGTATTTGCATAATTTCTTTGTTTTTTTCTTCTAACCTGTCCTAATAATTTTGGGCTCTTCAAAATCACATCTTTCCATTTTTGGGCTTCATCCCTAAATATAAAAATTACCTCTAAAATTTAACAAAAGAGTAAACTTCGATCTATTTGCAGAATTTTTTTTCTTATAACCTGTCTTAATACTTTCAGGCTTTCCAAAATTACCACTTCTCATTTTTAGGCTTAACCCCTAAATCTAAAAATCACCCCTAAACTTTAAAACAAAAGTAAACTTTGATCTATTTGCAAAATTATTTTTTCTTCTTCTAACTTGTGCCAATATTCTGTTTTAGTTAAAAGAGTAGTTTTTGAAAATGATTGGAGCCCAAAAATTGGGATGGTTGTTTTTAGGGAGCCCAAAAATATTTGACCCGATTTAGAGGAAGAACTACCGGATTATATTAGTTTTTTTACTTCTGTTTTATTTAAAAGGGTATTTTTTGAAGATTAGGTGGATCACAAAATTCGGGATTGCTGTTTTTAAGGAGCCCAAAAAATTTGTTGACACAATTAAAAGAAAGATTTACAGAATTATGTCAAACGTAAATGTTTTTGATCAATTTGGAAGAGAAGATTATTAATATAGGGGTGAGTGGGGAGTTGTGCCTCGAGGGGAGTCGTGCTAAATATTTTTAATATGGAAATTAATATGACTAATTTCAATTATTGTCATATTCTTTTCTCGTTAAAAACTAACTTTTTAAGTTGTACTCGTTATTTTTGGAAACATTTTTCGTGTTTTTCCAGATAGTGAGTTAAAATTTGTTTCTAAAAGTTTTGTTGTCTCTTTATGTTTAGGTCATTCACACTAATTTTTTCAAAGTGATCACAATGTTTAATGCATAAAAATTAGCTGTTATTAATAAATTTTCGAGGTACTCCAGCGTTAGTAGGGAGTTGTGCCTCACATCATATTATTTAACAGTTTTTAATGCTAATACGCACTCTCTTTTTTATTTTGCATTATTTATGAATAATTAGAATGTTTTAAGCAATTTAAATATTTAAATTTCTTTAGTGAAATGAGACTTTTTACATCTGTATTCACTGTAAATGCAATTAATTTTTTAGCTTAATTCAATTATTTTTAAAATAATTTTATTTTATCTAAATTACCTAAAATTAATCTTTTATTATCTTAAATATTTCTTTATTTTATGTAAGTTATCTTACTTTTTCACATTTCATAATTTAAATAAAGAATATTCTAAAAGATGTGTCTTTTTCTTAAATTTTCAACAGTGGACCACAACTGTGAGAAAACCTGTATTTTATGAGAGAGAAGTGCCTTTTTCCGACTCGGTCAAATATCTAGGAGTGATTCTGGATAAAAAGCTGATCTGGAAAAAGCACTTAGAGTATGAATATAGTAGGTTTTGCACTGCTTTTTGGGTTTGCAGAAGGGCTATTGGATCATCTTGGGGTCTAAAACCGGATATGGTTCAGTGGCTCTATCGTATGGTCCTGTTGCCAAGGTTTCTGCATGCAGCAATTGTTTGGTGGATTAGAAGCCAGTGGAAAACGGTAAAATTGAAACTTGAACAACTGCAAGCAATGGCGTTAAGAGGGATTACTGGCGCAATGAGAACCACGCCAACTTCTGCGTTAGGTTTCTTACTGGCGGAGGAACCTCTACACATTTTAACGGTTAAAAATAAGTTAAAACATATTATAACTGTACATACTTGTAAATGATAAATTAGGTATTAAAAATAAATGAAAAATATAGTTAGATTTTTGTTTTTATTCGAACATAAAAGAACGACGTTAAAGAAATAATAATAAAAAATTAATAAATCAAAGAGAGTAACTAAAAAAATCAACGATTTTTTTCTAAGTCCCTAAATTTTTTAGACTTATAAAAAAAAGTATGTAAGATTTTCTAAAAGCATATGGCAAAGTATTTTGAGTTATTTGAAAATAAGTGAAAATAGATTTTCCAAGGACGGTGTCGAGGTCACGGGGTCGGTGTCGCTTTTGGAAATTTGTTAACTGTTGTTGTTGTATATAATAGAATAATAAAAAAAAATTTAAATACAGTAGGACTCCGGTTATCCGAGCTAATGTGGACCGGACCTATCTCGTATAAGGCGAAAATTCGGATAATCCGAATTGTTATTACAATTTAACATTATTATTGTTTAAAAAATTATTATTTATTACATACGGGAAAATAATATTGTATATATTCTATAATAATTTAAACAATTTAAATTTATTAAAAATAAACTCATATTTATAAAAAACTAAAATTAAAAATAACTCGGATAAAGTAGACTAGACTCAGATAATATAGAATTTCCTACTGGGACACCACCTCGGATAATCGAGACCTCAGATAAAGCGAGCTCGGATAAACGGGGTTTTACTGTAATAGTTTTGATCGAAAAACAAAACCTGGAGCACAACTCCCTACTCTCCGCTGTTCATTGATTGGCAAGTTTACACCTTCACTGATTTTAAAAGGAGTTGTTTTTGTTGAATGGGTGAGTTTTAAAAATTGGGCATATTTTTTTAGTGGAGCCCAAAAATATAGCGTATTTGATATTTTTAAAATTTTTAGTTTTTACATAGTCCAAAAATGTAGTGCAGTCTGTTATCTAAATTATTTTTGTGAGCACCTCAAAAACAACCATCGTAATATTTGGACTCCGCCCATTTTTCAAAAACTATCCTTTTAACTAAAACAAAAGTAAAAAACATAACATAATCCTGTAGTTCTTCTTTTCAATTGGATCAAATATTTTTAGTCTTCTCAAAAACATCCATCCCGATTTTTGGGCTTCACCCATTTTCCAAAACAACCCTTTTAACTACAACAGAAGTAAAAATCATAACATAATCCTGTAGTTCTTTCTCTCAATCGGATATTTTTGGTTTTCACAAAAACAACCATCCAAATTTTTGGGCTCTACTCATTTTTACACACCTATCTTTAACGAAGAAAAAGTTGGTCCCCGATGCCGAAAAAAACTCTTATATATTTTGAATCTCTGGACACTAAATGAACAAAATTTCAAAGATTCAAAATCGTAACCGATCCTCCTGCAGGACTTTTTATGTATTTATTGTTTTTTTATGCATTATAATGAAAAATTGCTTCATTACGATGTGCAGATCAGTTGAAATTACTAGTGCAATTTTTTTATACTTATTAAATGTAAAAATAATAATAATAATAATAATACATAACTATAATTTCTGGGAATAAAAGTTGGATGATCAATATTGTAATTTTAAATCCGCACTGTCAACAAAAATAATAAGAGAGTATTTTCTGTAACGAAATCCACGTCAATTCTACCTTTTCTTCCCCCACTCACCATCCTCTGAACCATCCCTCCCACGCACCCTAAATACATCCTAAGGGACCTTACTTCTGTCAAGGCCCAGAACCACTAGTGTTAATTTTAGACTTTGTAAAGAGACACGTATCTAAATCTACGGACTTAGAACGTGGCATTATTACACTCGTTTTAATAAATAAAGAATAATACTTTGTTTACGAATAATTTATTATAATTTACTTATTTCTTGTAATTAATAAATAAATAAATAATAAATTATCTACGGATAATTTATCATCTGATAATATTTATTAATTAAATTCAAGATTATAAAAACCCGTCACAAAAATGGCGATCCTGAGCCAGGATACGTGTTGAGTTTACCTTTTTACGGAAAGTCGCTACTAACTCTACAAACCGTATCTTGATACGAACCTGCAGTTAACTTACTGTAAAATTTAAGTGAATAGTGACGGAAGTGTTTTGTTTTTGATAAAGAAAACAAAAATATATACATAAATATTCTTTTAAATTGGGGTAAAATTAGTGGCTGAATTGAAGTAGGCCCTATTCTACGTAAACCGCTAATCTAAAAGAATATTCAAAAGGGCTCGTCGATCTAGACGATAAGACCTCGGGAACGCTAAGCAGTGCGGTAAAACCCAGAAGAAGAAGGAAGGAAGAACACCACTGGACCATTGTCATTATCCATCAAGAAAGAGGAGGCAAGTGAAAAATAAATATACGACAAATATATATATATATATATATATACATAAATTTTTGAGAATTTTATAATTTAGAGTAGTCGTTGGTATACTCCTGGTGTTCCAGAGCACTGCCACCGTTAATAAAATAAAACCTGAATCCGAATTAACCTTGTATGTACTCCATGTAGACGGATTGTACAAGTGAGGATTTTAAAAACACACATACTTAGAAAAACTTTGTAACGCGTTCGGTACACATACACCCGACACTCGAAATTTAGAAACAATTTATAAATAAAAAAAAAATCTGGCTTTAAAGTCTTACTTGAGATTTTTAAAGAGTTTTGATGAGAATATTCATCAAGATTCTTTAATTAATAATTCTGTTCCATCTCTTCCTACACCTGAAAATCACAATATTAATATTACAATGACGAACGAAACTGACAAAGTTAAAGACAATACTATTAACAAAGACGATGACAAAGACAGTCTAAAATTAATTTTAGAAAAATTGACATTACTTGAAAATAATCAAAGAATATTAAATTCGGAAAATGCTAAAAGAATGGATGAAATAAAATTTCTTGCTCATAAACAAAACCTGCTTTTAACCGAAGACGAAGAGAACGACACCGAAGAGGAGACAATAGAGCGGAAACATAAAAATTTTCCTCCAAAATTAGATGAAACACCCAAAGATAGTGAAAAGAATATTTATAGAGAATTTCCAGAATTGTATAATACCGGACCCTCCTCACAGCGGGCGATCGGTGCCACAAGTGTAAGCGGCGCGCATTCCCTGCCACAGCGAGTGACTACAACGGAAACCTTTCCTGCAAAGGACATTATAAGAACTATAGAAATTTTAAATGGCCAAGACGATGCAGGTGTTCAAGACTTTATCTTAAACGTGAAACGCGCTATTTACAAATGCTCACAACCTGACCTTTTATTAGATTTTGTAAAGGCAGAAAAAATACAAGGAAATGCCAAACGTGCTATTCGGCATTGTCCTACAAATAGTTTTGAAGATCTATTTACATCTCTTAAAATAAACCTTTCTTCTGAAACATCTGTAGAACTATGCAGGGTTAAACTAGACAACTGCAAACAAAATAATGACACGGTACAAATATATAATCAGAAATATAGACAATTATTTAATGAACTTAAATACGCGATTCAATCAAAACACTCCGGGACAATGGCTCGAAAAATTGCTCTTCAAATTGAAGAAGAATCAGCCATCAAAAGATATATTATGAACCTTCGGGAGGAAATAGGTACTCAAGTTAGACCATTAAAACCTACTTCCATTATTAAAGCACAAGAAGAAGCTTTAGAAGCTGAAACGTGGTATCGCGAAAAACTAAAGAGTAGAGTACTGTCTACCATTAGACCACACTCACAACCAAATTTCGGAAAAAATCTTACTTCCGGTCGGAAACCCTTTCCAGTTCAGAATTCTTCAAACAAATTTAACCAATCTGACCCACCTAACCATAACCTACCTTTAAATCAACGCTCTACTATGACATGTAACTTTTGTAAACGAATTGGTCACACTTATTCTCAATGCCGCGATAGACTGAACTCGGATTTTCACACAAACCAGAATCAAAAAAGACCCCCGGGGCGAGTTCACTATACAAAAGAGATTTCCTCAGAGGAAGAAATACACGACAAAGAAACAGGCGACGGAACAGAAACGTCGGAGAATATACAGACCGAATTAGCTGCATATCCGGAAGATTGCAATCAATATATGTACGACCTTGCGAATTCAAACGAGATGTACGACTCCTCGTGGTCACAGGAGCTTCTATAAATATAATTAAAAAATCAAATTTTCCAGAAAATCTTCCCAAAGAGTTCCATGCAAAACAGTTCAAAATGGGAAATGACGTTCAAACCTCTGAGTACAAGGTAGAGGTAAATTATTTAGACAAAAAACATGTTTTTCACATAGTTCCTGACGATTTTCCATTACCAGAAGACGGTATTTTAGGGTTACCATTTTTACAGCAATATTTATATCGATTATCAAATGAAACATTGCGCTTGAATGAACATGAACACCAGTTAATTGAAGATGGGATTGTAATACCACCAAATCAAATTAAATTAATTCGCATTCCTGTAACAAAGAAAAAGGGAACAGTAGGGATTTTTGATAACCCCTTTATTCCAGATTCAATCTACTCCATACAAGACCAAACTGTCACTGTCCCGATTAGTAACAATTCTCCTACAAGTAAACACCTGAATTTAAAGGATATTAATTATAAATATATCACATCTAACGTGCCGGAACCGGGAATTATGTACATTCCAGCGAATGAATTATCAAAAAGAATTAAACTGCTAAATGATAATACACGACTGAACCACGTAGAGACCTGTTTTAAAGAAAACCTTTTGAAAATAATTCACTCATATCATGACATATTTCGGTTACCAGGCGACCCATTACCTGGTACACATCTTGCGCACCATAAAATTACACTCAAAGAGGATAAAATAATTAACACCCGATCTTATCAACCACCAAAATGCCATGAAAATGAAGTGTGCACTCAAGTGGGAGAAATGCGTAAAGAAGGTATTTTGAGAGACTCTGACTCGCCTTACAATTCACCAGTGTGGATTGTACCTAAAAAATCAGACGCATCTGGTAAGAAAAAATGGCGCGTAGTGATAGACTTTAGGAAAATTAACGAAATCACAGATCAAGACTCTTACCCAATACCAGTAATAGATGATATTATCTATAATTTAGGCAACGCTAAATATTTCTCTGCTTTCGATCTTAGCTCAGGTTTTCATCAGGTACCTATGGAAGAAAGTTCAAAAAAATTTACAGCCTTCTCGACACCTGACGGACATTTCGAGTTTGAAAGAATGCCATTCGGATTAAAGAATTCTCCTGCCACATTTCAAAGAATGATTAACACTGCATTGAATGGTCTCATTAACAAAATCTGTATGGTCTACTTAGATGACATTGTTGTTTATGGCTCCACTATAGAAGAACATAATACAAATTTAGTTACACTTTTTGAAAGACTGCGCCAGACTGGACTCAAATTACAACCTGATAAGTGTGAATATTTGAGGCCCGAATTAGAATATTTGGGACACTTAGTAACTAAAGATGGAATTAAACCTAACCCCAATAAAACCAAAGCGGTATCAGAATTTAAAATTCCACATAACCTTACCACTCTAAAATCATTCTTAGGTCTCTCCGGATATTACAGGAAATTTATTAAGAACTATTCCACAATAGCCAAACCACTTACAGAACTTACTAAAGGATCAAAAGAGTTCCTCTGGACTCCAAATTGCCAAAACTCTTTTGATTCATTAAAAATGTCCCTTTGCAATGCACCGGTACTAAAATATCCAGACTTTGAAAAAGAATTTGTTTTAATTACAGACGCATCTAATGTAGGGTTAGGAGCTATCTTAAGTCAAGATGGTCATCCTTGTTATTATATTTCAAGAACTCTTAATGCACCCGAACTCAATTACACAACAACTGAAAAAGAACTCCTTGCAATTGTATGGGCAGTTCAAAGATTCAGACAATATCTTCTAGGTCGCAAATTTAAGATCCTAACCGATCATCAAGCGTTAAAGTGGTTATTTAACGTAAAGGATGCATCTTCGCGATTAATGAGATGGAGGCTTAAATTAGAAGAATATGAATACGAAATTCAATATAAAAAGGGTTCCGAAAATACTGCAGCCGACGCTCTTTCTCGCATATGCCATATTACTAGCAAAAATAATTCGGTACAACCAAACGAAATCGAATTTGATTTAGAAACCGAGTTACCTGAAATCGAGATCCTAGATGTACCGTTGGAACGAGATCTTAACACACCGACACCATTCAATAATGTAAAATCATCCTCTCATGACACACATTCAACCGATCAGATAGAATTCAATGATTTTGACTTTACAAATCCATCACCAAATTTAGATCTAGAACTTATTCAAAACGAACAACCACAACCTCAAAATTCAACACCTATTAGATTAGACGATCAACAGTTGTACCAAGAGTATTATAAGTGGTTCGCAAATCGAACAGAAACTAGGGAGGTAGAAAAACCGAATGCCAATGGAAAATTATGGAAACAATTTCGAAAACGTTTTACCGATGATCCCAATATTAAAGTCTTACCCCCGTATACTGAAAAAGATTGGCTCCGAATAATTGATAACACTGCAAGATGGACAATCTCAAAAAAACCCACTATTTTAAGAATGCACTTTAATGACCCCACTATTACATCAACAGAAAGAGTAAAGTTAAAAATTTTAATATCTTTCATTAGCTTTAAATATCCTCAAATTAAGATACACACCTGTTTTAATTCAACCACCGAATTATCAAAGGACGAAAAACAACAAATTATCCAAGAAAGTCATGGATCTATAATGACTCAACATTTTGGCGAAAATAAATCGATTCAAAGAGCACGTGAATTAGGGACTTGGAAAAATATGGAGAATGAAATAGTAGATTACATTAAAAAATGTCATACGTGCCAAACTCAAAAGTTAACAAGAATTAAAAGAAAATCCGAAGCAATAATACCCGATACTCCGGTCGAACCAAACGATAAAATCGCAATGGACATTTTTGGACCTTTACCCGTTACCTTAGAATCTAATGAATATATACTTTCTATTCAAGACATGCTGACGAAATATCTCATACTAATCCCTCTAAAGGACGTTCATTCTGAAACAATAATAGAAAAACTCTTCGATCATTATATTTACATTTTTGGATCACCGAAACACATTTTGACTGATCAAGGACAAAATTTAGTATCTGAATTAATGCAGAACTTCGAAAATTTGTTCCGAATCCAACACATTAAAACCACAGCTTTCCATCCGCAGAGTAATGGTAGTTTAGAAAGAGCACGTAGTACAGTTAAGGATTTAATTAGGACAGCTATGACAGATTTGCATACTGAATGGGACAAAACACTTAAATTCATATCAATGGCTTACAATACAATGTTACATGAGGGAACTGGATTTAGCCCATTTCATCTAACTTTCGGTCGAAATGCAAACATACCTTCTGTACTATCAACTACTCCAAGTCTAAAATATCCTGATTTAGTTAAACTTTGGCAGGAAAGACACGAAAGGTATATCGGTAAAGCTCGAGAAAAAATTCAAAAATGTAAAGAAAAATATAAAAGAATACAAGACGCGAAAATAATTCTACCACAAAGATTGTTTGACATTGGAGATCTTGTAATGGTAACAAACAATAAAGAAAACAAGCTTAGTCCCGATTGGAAAGGCCCTGCAACTATTGTAAGATCATTACCTAATAATAATTACGAAATACTTCTTAACAATGACAGAACCTTGATCCATGCCGACAGACTAAAGTTATACAACTATTAAAACATAATTTACTCGTATTACCGAATTTTATATTAATGTGACTAATATAAAATTTCATTCCGTTATAGGCAAAAAAAAAAAAAAAAAAAAAAAAAACAAACAAAATGCAGAAACTACTGTTTACGACTACTTTTTTCTTCACCATTGTATACTCCAACATCATATTTAAACCTATTACGAATACACCAATATTCGCAGAGAACTTGGGCACTACAAGCCTCTATCACCGAACGTGGAAGTTAATTATAGGAGTGGATACTAGTAGTATCGATAATAGATTAATCCAAATTCAGGATGCCTATACAAAGGCAGTCGCATTATGTCACGAATGTGCAGAAGAATTTGAAATTAATGTACTTAACAATCGCATACTAAGAATGGCAGATCTTCAGGTTACACTTCGTCAAATATTAGGATTTTCTCGTACAAAGAAAGGAATTTTAAATATCATAGGATCCATATCTAAGACACTTTTCGGTACTCTCGATGAGAATGATATGGAGATTATTAATCAAGAATTCGACAAAGTATATTCAGATCAAAAAATAATTACAGAGACAATAGGGAATCAAACTAGGATAATTAAAACAATATTAAACACAGCTTCTCACGATCTACAGCTTCTTAACCAAGAATCAGGATCCTTGATTAATCAACTTAATAAACTAGTAAATTCGTCAAACACTAACGCAAAAAACACTATAATCGCCAATATGCTTACTGTCTGTACAATAGCAATCAGTGAATACAGCGAAGACATTAATTTAATAATAAATGCTATAAACGATGGGAAACATGGTACTGTACATCCTCAAATTCTTACACCAAATATGTTAATTCGAGAATTACAACTCATCGAAGAAGAAACTAACACCAAATATCCAATTAAATTGATACCGCAAAATTATCAACATATCATTGACATATCCGACATAACTGTAAGCATTACACACAAACAATTAATATACATTCTTAAAGTACCAGAATTAGAAGAACCAGTCCTCCAAACTTTACACTTAATTCCAATACCTATTCGTCATGGAACAGGATTCATTGCACCAATCCCATCACACGAAATCCTACTCATTAATCCAGAAAAAACTTTTTATGTCCCTTCTGACACACAGACAATGCGAAATTGTAAAATATTAGAAGACACTTTTATTTGTAAAAGGGTACAACCAACTTTTCTTATCAGCGAAGTAGAAAACTGTGAAACTAGTATTGTTAAACATAGATACAAATCCATTTCCGATAAATACTGTGAATTTTCTGTTTTTAAAATAGCAGAACTAGCATTTATACCTCTTCAAGATCCAAAACAATTTATTGTAATACCAGAAAATGAAATAGAATTGAACGTTGTTTGTAACAACAAAAATGAAATTACAACCATTAAGGAACCTAGTCTAATTCACAGTAATTCCGATTGTATATTACACACTCCAAAATCAATATTAAAATTACGTAAATCAATCGAACATAACTCCGATATCAAGTTCAAAAAAAAATATCTCTTTTGCAATTAGTCAAAGCGACTTAAATTTATTAAGCTCTCAACTACCCATAATACAAGAATCATTACATAGAGAAAAATTTAATTCTCTAAAACGTAGTATAGACACTATGGAAGCTTCGATTCAAAGTATAAAAAATATTCGTAGAACCAAAACATGGGTGGAAAAAAGCACAGATATATTACAATATTTAGGATATACATCATTAGTCATTTTAACAATTTACTCACTTTATAAATCGGGAGTTTGTAAACTATTTGCTAAATTACTTCCTACGAACCTATGTATTAATTTATTCTGCGTCAAAACAAATGTAAACAATATACCAAATGTACAGTATACAAGTGCCCCTACGGCACCAACACCACTAGATGAACATCTAAAAATCAAACCTCAATCTATAAGGTTTCGACCTTAGGGACTAAGGTCAATCTAAGTTGGGGGGTGTAACGAAATCCACGTCAATTCTACCTTTTCTTCCCCCACTCACCATCCTCTGAACCATCCCTCCCACGCACCCTAAATACATCCTAAGGGACCTTACTTCTGTCAAGGCCCAGAACCACTAGTGTTAATTTTAGACTTTGTAAAGAGACACGTATCTAAATCTACGGACTTAGAACGTGGCATTATTACACTCGTTTTAATAAATAAAGAATAATACTTTGTTTACGAATAATTTATTATAATTTACTTATTTCTTGTAATTAATAAATAAATAAATAATAAATTATCTACGGATAATTTATCATCTGATAATATTTATTAATTAAATTCAAGATTATAAAAACCCGTCACATTTCCCTAGAACACCGCAGATGCAAACATTAGATTATCCAAATTTTCTATCACTTCTTATTCTTATTAATATACGCAACATTAGTTACTGCTATTGGAATTTGTATTTGTATCGTGTAAGAAAATAAATGATAACAAGTTTGCTAAAATTGGTTCAAAGTTTTGTAGATATAGTTGATTTATTTTTAATCTATTTAAAAATGACTTATTACTACAAGTTAAATCACGCCTGTTGTCATGATTGAAATATAAAAAAAATTGTGCCTTGTATAGTAGAAAAATTGTTTGCAAAGACGGTAATTTAGAAACTTTTTTCATCACAGTAAACCAAGAAAAGCTGATCAAAACTTATGAGAATAGAAATTTTTCTTTAAATTATTCAAAATTTTGTATCGAGCATGTGTGTAAATTGTTAAACAATATTATCTGAACATATCAACGGCAATTCTATCGTTGAAAATTTTCAATTACTTAAAGAAAAACTTTTATTCATAAAAGTTTGGAAGATCTTTTTATGAATTTCTGTGAAGAAAAAAGTTTATAAATTACCGTCTTTGCAAACAATTTTTTTACCACATAAGGTACAAATTTTCTATTTTAATCATGACAAAACGCGTGATTAAAAATAAATCAACTACATCTACAAAACTTTTAACTAATTTTAGCCAACTTGTTATCATTTATTTTCTTACACGATACAAATACAAATTCCAATAGCAGTAACTAATGTTGCGTATATTAATAAGAATATGAAGTGATAGAAAATTTGGATAATCTAATGTTTGCATCTGCGGTGTTCTAGGGATAATACTCTCTTATTATTTTTGTTGACAGTGCGGATTTAAAATTACAATATTGATCATCCAACTTTTATTCCCAAAAATTATAGTTATGTATTATTATTATTATTTTTACATTTAATAAGTATAAAAAAATTGCACTAGTAATTTCAACTGATCTGCACATCGTAATGAAGCAATTTTTCATTATAATGCATAAAAAAACAATAAATACATAAAAAGTCCTGCAGGAGGATCGGTTACGATTTTAAATCTTTGAAATTTTGTTCATTCAGTGTCCAGAGATTCAAAATATATAAGAGATTTTTTTCGGCATCGGGGACCAACTTTTTCTTCGTTAAAGATAGGTGTGTTTAGGGAATATGCCCAAAAATTGAGAGTCGCAATATTGAAGAGCCCAAAAATATTGGAACACGTAAGAAAAAGAAAAAAAAAGCGGAAATAGATCAAAGTTTTCACTTGCGTTTAAGGTTAGGGGTTTACTCTTGTTCACTAAGTAATGAATTTCGAACAAATAGGTATAATTTTTGTAAAACTCGTTGGTCATATTGGATGCGCTATTTTGAAATTTTGAAAACGGACATCGGATTCGTAATCAGCGACCCTAAAAACCCCCGAGTACCGAGTTTTAAGCGAATCCGATGAATTTATTAATTCGAAAAATAGGAAAATGTAAGTTGCTGATATTAAAAGGGGTTGTTTTTGTTGAAGAGGTGATTTTTAAAAATCAGGAATATTTTTTTGTGGAGTCCTAAAAAGCCCAAAAATCTAGTGTAGTCTGTTTTCTAAATTGTAATTGTGGAGGTGCTGGTTTGATGGACCTACGTTGCTACTAGTCGGAAACTCATTTTAAAAAAATAATAAAGTCAAGTGTGAACAAGTGTCAATGTGAACATTTTTAAAAAAAAATGAAAATGTTTTAATTAGGTTAAGGAATATTTTGATAGCCCTTAATGAGCCCTAAATTTTCCTTGTAGTTAGAGCTTAGTAGGAATAGTGATAAAGAAGGTATGCCTGGTTCTGGCCAGCTTCCATGTGAAGCTGGCAGGAACCTTAATTTAAGAAATAAATTAAAAGCCTAAAATTTAGGATATTCAAGCCCTGTTAGCCCTAATTGAACCTTAAAAGATAGTAAATTGCTAATACTAATATCATGGTATGTTCAGGCCTACTTCACAGACGTCCATTTTTTGGTATACTTTTCTAAAAAATTATTTAATTCATCTGTTCAGGCCTTGTTGCATTTAATTACAAATAGAGTCAAGTATTCAATCAATAGTTACAAGACCAATTATACGACTTTTTGTCATTTTCTAAATATGTTTGGCTTTATTTTAATAAGATGCGATTTTATTTACATTTTGCAATAAATTTTTAAACAAAATATGTCTTTTTTAGTATACAATGCTGATCTTCTTTAGATTTTTTTTATTATAATTATCTAACAAATTTTTAACTAAAATTCTTCTCTAAATTAATTATTTTCAATAATTTTAATGAAATTCTTCTTAAATTTAATTATATTACAACTATTTTGTAATTAAAAATATTATGAAATTTAATAATTGTTTAAAATTTAGATAAGAAAAATGAGAAAATAAAATTATCAAAAATTTTAAATTCAAAACCTTCTAAAATTTTCCATCTAAAACTTTCTGATATGTAATAATTTCAACTATAACTCTTATAAAATTCAATTATTTTTATAACATTCATAAAAAAAGTCAATTATTTGAAAGTATTTTTCAATTAAAAACTGTTGAAAGTCAATTTTTGTTTTAAATTATTTGATGCCTTAGTTTCAATTCTAAAAATTTAATAATTGTCTGAAATTAAAAAAAATCGTTTTAAATTCAGTAAATTCTAAAAATTTCAACTCCATTTTTTCGTAGATGCAGAAATGAAGCAAAAAATGTTAGAAATATAATATTATAAATATTTTAACGTTTAACTTCATCGAGCAAAATTTTATTGATTTTTTTAATATTGTATGTCGTTAAATATTTTTTTAACTGTTGTCGACATATCGATATATTTTGTTACAAGAATTTAATTTTTTTAATGTGTCTTATTTTTTATTGCTTTAAAATTTTTCACAATTATTAAATGAATTTCTTTTGTAAAAGAAAATATTAAATAAATTTCCAACTAATTTTTTTTGTAGATACAGAAATAAAGCAAAAAAAAGTTAGAAGGATAATATTAAATATTTTAACGTTTGACTTTATCAAGTAAAATTTTATTGTTTTTTTATGTTATATTTCGTTAAATATTTCTTTTAACTGTTGTTGATATATCGAAACATTTTTTTTCAAGGATTTAGTTTTCTACACGTGTCTTATTTTTTACTGCTTTAAAATTTTTCAAATTTATTAAATGTATGTCTTTGGGTAAAAAAAATATTGAAAAAAACTTGCAACTCACATTTTTTATATACAATAATAAATTTTTTCTAAAATATATCAACACTAATTCTTTTTTTACATTCTAATTTTTTTTTATAAATTAAAGGAGTAAATATTAAGCAATAAATTTTTTAACAGTAAATTTTGAAAAAGATCTATCAATTCGTCAATTGAGAAAAATGACATTTTATCTTTAATACTTAAAAATTGGATAGTAATATTGTTTAGAAAAATTTCATTTCTTTTTTGAAAAGTATGTACCCAGACAGCACGTAAACCTGCAGCAACCTTGCGGCAAGCTTGCCACGCAATATTGCTAAGTGAACACGGCAAGCTTTCAGCAAGCTTCAAATATCCCACCTAATCCAAGCTTGCATGGTAAGCTTGCCGAAAGATTGCAGTGTAAGGTTACTGCAAGATTGCATGTTAAGATTATCGCAGGCTTGCATACTAAGCTTGCACGGTAAGCTTGTGGCAAGGTTGCAAATAACCTTCCCCAATCAGCACAGAAGTTTGCATTGAAAATGCGCACTATGCGCACTTGCAGTCACGAGCACCTACGGCTACGCAGTAAATTTTTTTGACCTCCCAGGAACTGGTGCTCAATGTATGTACAAAAATAAATTTCCTGCCCCCAAACAATTCTTTGTTATATTCCGCAAGATAGCACCAAGCTTGCCAAGCTAACTTTCATGGCAAGCTTGCAAGGTTGCCAAATAACCTTGTCAATCAGCACAGAAGGTTGCAGCAAACTTGCCGCAAGCTTGGTGCAATATTGCGGAATATAACAAAGAATTTTTTGGGGGCAGAACATTTATTTTTGTACATACATTGAGCACCAGTTCCTGGGAGGACAAAAAAATTTACTGCGTAGCCGTAAGTGCTCGTATTTGCAAGTGCGCATAGTGCTCATTTTCAATGCAAACTTCTGTGCTGATTGGGAAAGGTTATTGGCAACCTTGTCACAAGCTTACCGTGCAAGCTTACTATGCAAGCTTGCGATAATCTTACTGTGAAATCTTGCAGTAACCTTACACTGCAATCTTTCGGTAAGCTTACCATGCAAGCTTGAGTTAGGTGGGACATTTGAAGCTTGCGGCAAGCTTACGTGCTATCTGGGTACGTTTAAAAATACATATGATAAAAAAATCACTTTTAAAATTTATGGAGTTTGAAGGAAGTTATGAGCATTGAAAAATAAAAAATCATTATAAAATTTTATAATTTTGAAAAATTCATATCTCGTGAACGACTTTTTAAAAAAAAAATTGAAAAAATTAGGAAAACTAGTCTCAATTAGTACTAAAGGAAAAAATTTTTTTTTTTAAATCTGAGATACAATTGCAAATGGGCGTATAATTTGGCGTGGAATTAATTTAAAATTAGTATAATTTTTATCTTTTAAGTTTAGTACGACAATAATGCTCACAGAGAAAAATTTGTTTGAAACAAAGAAATAAATGCATTGCTATACACTAAAAAAAAGGTTGGTTGCGATTCATGACAAAATTATTCAATTGAATACTTTTATTTGAATGAACTTAATGATTTATTGCATTTGACTAAATTAAACTATTTAGTTAAGTCAAATAAACTTTTTCTGTGATTAAAACGAATATAAGATTGTAAAAATTTCCTTCAGATGGAATTTTAATGTTTCCAAATAGATCCATTTGGAAGAGACGATATAAGTTATAATATAAGATTAAAAAATCTTGTATTTTTTATAAAATAACTGTGAAACAATTATAGGTACATTTTAAGAAGTTTAATGAAAATAAAAAATTATTATACCTATAGAAGTATTATACTCACCGTGAATGACCACTTGTAAAGCAATACAACTGCATCAAATTGTCTCCGATAGAGAAATGAAGCATTGAAAACAAGATGGTCAGTTAAATATTTTAATATTTGACTTTATCAAGCAAAATTTTATTCATTTTTTTAAATATTGTATGTCATTAAATATTTATTTTTATTGTTGTCGACATATCGATATATTTTGTTTCAAGGATTTAATTTTTTAAACGTGTCTTATTTTTTTACTGCTTTAAAATTTTTCACATTTATTAAATATGCTATTCCAGGTGAGATTTTGACTTTTTCGGAGTAGGTTAACCGATTGCAATGAAACTTTGGAATTTTGTTATATATATATATATATATATATATATATATATATAGTAAGACTAATCTTTAACGTTAATTTCAGGTTAAAATATTTGTTAGTTTACGAGATTTGCAATAATAACAAAAAATTTTAAACTGCTATATCTTCCGTTCTATTAATCAGATTGAGGTCTACCTTTTTTTAAAATATCAATGAAAATGAGAGGAATAAATCTCTTTCAGAATAATTTTTTATAATTTTACAAAGAAAAAAATTATTAACTAATAATTGAATAAATTTCGAACGACAATCTAAAATTCAATCACTTAAATGCTAAAATAATCTAAATAGCTGTGTTTTCTTTAATGTTTCAAAGGAATCCAACTACAATTGCAAATTAAACTTATTTAATTTTAATTATTTCTTTGTAAAATTTAAAAAAAAATTATTCTGAAAGAGATTTATTTCTCTCATTTTCATTGATATTTTAAAAAAAGGTAGACCTCAATCTGATTAATAGAACGGAAGATATAGCAGTTTAAAATTTTTTGTTTTTATTGCAATTCTCGTAAACTAACAAATATTTTAACCTGAAACTTACGTTAAAGATTAGTTTTACTATATATATAACAGAATTCCAAAGTTTCATTGCAATCGGTTAACCTACTCCGAAAAATTCAAAATCTCACCTGGAATCGCACATTTAAGAAATGTGAAAAATTTTAAAGCTGTAAAAATAAGACACAAATAGAAAATTAAATTCTTAAAACAAATTATATCCATATGTCGACTATAGTTAAAATAACTATATTATACGACATACAATATTTAAAAAAACAAGTTGTAAATTCAGATATTCATTACATGAACATTTTGCTTCCTCTTTACGATCAGCAAAAAATTTGCTTCATCGGTGGAGAAAGCATTAACATTGAAATAAACATACAAAAATAATATAATAAAACCGCTGCCAAGTTGAAGTATGTAATTTTGTGTTCATTCCATGAACACTTTGCTTCCTCATGGAGATATTTTGCGATCAGTTTACGATTTTTTATTTATATTTATTTATATAATAATAAGTAAAAAATTAAACTAAAAATTAAAATAAAATAATGTGTGTATAACTTTATATTTAAAAATGATTGGTATTTAGCCAATTTCATTGAAAATGATATTAAAATTTTTTCTACTACTGTTTTTTTAAATTTTTTTAGGTGTATGAAATATAATAGAAAAAAGTTAAATAGTTTTTTAACTGGAAGTATTTCAATGACATTGTTGCCAAGATGCACCACGTGGAGGTAACCAATCGTGCACCCCGAAAGAATTTTAATTTATTATTTGGCTGATGTCCGAATATAGAAAAAATTGTCCGACTACTAAAGCTTTCCTGATTTTTCATTAAAATGCTTATATTTTATTAAATACTGACGCATTTGCAATAAATTTATATGATTTTTTAATCATGAATAACTCCTTTAGTTGATAATGTACTTGAAAAAACTCTAGTTATTTGTCATTTCAAGAAAAAAAGCATAATATGAGATCGTATCCTTAAGTGTCCGACTACTAGCGCATTCACCCTATATTAGGAATAATAAAAGTTTTGGGTATGTTTTGCATAAAAATTAAAAAAAGTTTATCACCAAGAAAAAGCTTTCTAATCTAATTATAATGATTTTACAGATACATAAAGATTTTTGAACAAAAAATGCAAACAGGTTTTTATCAATATTATTTATTTTTAAAATGTCAATAACTTTGGATAAAATAATCGTAAAATGTTCGTTAATATGTCAAAAGATGCGTCTTGAAAATCTCTACAAAATGAAACTAAAAAAAACTGTAGGTGTCATAACATTTTTTTAAAGTTATGAGCAAAAAACGATTTTTTATGATTTTTAAAATGTCAATAACTTTGGATAAAATAATCGTAAACTGTTCGTTAATAGGTCAAAAGATGCGTCTTGAAAATCTCTACAAAATGAGACTAAGAAAACTGTAGGTGTCATAACATTTTTTTAAAGTTATAAGCAAAAAACTATTTTTTATGATTTTTAAAATGTCAATAACTTTGGATAAAATGATAGCAGATTGTTCGTCAATAGCTCAAAAAATGCATCTTAAAAAACTCTACAAAATTAAGTAAAAACATCCCAACTTTCAAAACATGTGTTTCAAGTTATGGGCAAAAAACGATTTTTCAAAAATTTTAAAAGTCAAAAAAAATATAGTTAATATGTATTAATTTGTCCCAAAGTTTTCTCATTTTATGTCCCCAAGTGAGATCTATAATTTAAAAAAAAATTCAGCCCTAAAGCTCTTATAGAATATGAGATATTTATGAAAATGTAATGTATATACACACACACACACATACGGAATGACATTTTCTAAAAATGTCATTTTTGGATTCCTGAGGTCAAAAAACATAAAGATATGTCAAAAAAATGAGTTCGAAAAATTTCGCCAAAACAATACTTCCTCCATGAGGAAGCAATATAAACATTTGAGTACCTATACATTTGAGTTAAATTTAAATATTATATTTAAACTTGAATTTAAATAAATACAAAATTTTTCAGCTAAAATGTGAATTTTTTTATTTTTTTACAGTAGTTGATCTACACGGGTTGTGGCTCACTTACCGACCGAGGTCGGTAATGTAGAAATGTACTTTACCGACCGAGTTAGTTCAGGCTGCCACCGGCCAATTCAACCCCCCTTGGCGGGAAATTTGAATTTTTAAAAGTTTAATTTAAAGTGTCTTGGTGTTCTTCTTTACCGACCGAGTTTAGTACCGGCTGCCACTGCTAGATGGCGCCACCGTCGAATTCAAACCCCCTTGGTGGGATATTTAAATTTTTATTTTAAAATTTAAAGTGTCTTGGTCGGTGTGTTCTGTTTTACCGACTGAGTTTATTTCCGGCTGCCTCTACGAGATGGCGCCTTTTTTCATTTACCGACCAATTCAAACCCCCTTGGTGGGAAATTTAAAGTGAGTGCGTTTACTCTATTGTGGTAGGAGAGATGCGCGCGACTGTGTACTGGTGGGGTGCGTCGTAGAGGGATAGAGTGTTGCGCGCGACTGTTGAGTAGTGGGGTGGTGAGTATAGTGGGGACTGGTGTATAAGTTGCGGAGCGCGAGCTACGAGCCTCAGTTGCATCTTGTAAGGTGCAGCAGTCTACTTCCAGGTTTTCTATAGTTTTCAGAGTTTCATTTCAGAGTTATTTTTCAGAGATTTTTATTTATTTCGTTCTTGGATATAATTTTTTTTCTTTATTATAGGTGTTTGTTTATTTTTTTGTGTTCTATTTTTTTATTAGGTTTAAGTTGGTGGTGGTTTTTTCAGATTTTTTGTTCTATTTTGTTTTGTCAGGAATCTGACAACTTTATTAAAATCGCAGAACGTCAGCTCATCGCTACAATGTCGATGACTGGCGATAGAAAATGCATTACTGCATTCGAATGGCAAAACAAGTGTCAAAGATATAAGAATATTTTTAGAAAATTTTTGCATAGGTCAGATTTCTCTTCTTCTCAAAGATCTAGATGTTTAAATTTAAGCCAGAAATTGGAATACTTGCGTTGCCATTTTGATGCTGTAATGAAACGCGGTGAGGGTGTGCAAGTAGCGAATGAGAGAATGACATGGGTGGATTTTGATGAAGCGTTTGACGGTAGATTACAAACTAGTGCTGTAATGAATTTAGATTACATGGATATTAATGAATTCCTTGACGATGCCTCTAGTTTATTTCAAGTGAATATTCAAAAAGCTTTAAATAGGTATGGTCCGATAAAAGTTTATACTGTATTGGGCGCGAAGTTTATTAAAGATTCAGTCAACGGTATAGAAAAGTCTGAATTGAAAACTTTTATTGCGAAAACAGAAGCAATTTTATCGACAACCCCGTTAGATGAGTGGTACAATGTTAATGTTAAACAAGTTACCTTAAAAAGAATTGAAGAATTCCAACAGAAAGAATCTAATTGGAAACTTAATTCTATTGAAAGGTTGGAGGTTAACATTAACAAGTACAACCCTATGCGTGCAAGTTCTTATATCAATTTGCCATCTGCTATCAATCGAAAACATGCTTGCATTAATGTTAAAAATTTTGATAATCAGTGTTTCAAATGGGCAATATTATCTTCTTTGCACCCAGTTGAAAAGAACGCTGAACGAGTTTCAAAGTACAAGTCTTATGAAGGTGAATTGAATTTTACTGGAATTAAGTTCCCTGTCTCCCTTAATGATATTTTTAAATTCGAAGCTTTGAACAATATTTCCGTCAACTTGTATGGTCTTGTTAAAAGAGATGAAAAGTTTACAGTTTCACCTCTTCATCTTTCATCTCAAAAGAAGATAAATCACGTCAATCTTCTTCGAATTGAAGATCATTATATAGATGAAAATCTAAGTGAAGATGATGATGATGAAAATGAAATACCTCTCATCTCTTTTAACTATCATTACGTCTGGATAAAGGATTTATCTAGACTTGTCAGTTCAGACTTATCAAGGCAGAAAAATAAGAAATACATTTGTGATCGCTGCTTACATTATTTCCTTAATCAAGAAAAGCTTACTGAACATGAGGAGAATTGTAGAAAAATGAACAACACAAGAATCAAATTACCCAAAAAAGGTCAAAATACAGTTGAGTTTAAAAATTTTCAAAATAAGGAGCGTGTGCCCTTTATTATTTATGCTGATTGTGAAAGTCTTTTAATTCCTTCAGCAGTACCCCAAGAAGAAACCAATACTGAAGTCTTCCAAAATCATAAAACACTTAGTATTGGCTACTATTTAAAATGTAGTTTCGATGACTCTTTGTCTGTGCACAAAGCATCACCCAGAGATGATGAAAATCCAGCTAAATGGTTCTTTAAAGAATTAAAGAACTTGGCTGATGATTTAGATTCGAGATATAAAAATCCAGTTCCTATGGAAACATTAAGTCCACAGCAGTTATTAGGTTTTCAATATGATAGTACTTGTCATATTTGTAAAAAGAAAATCGCGTACGGGGATGTAAAAGTTAGAGACCATTGTCATCTAACAGGGAAGTATCGCGGACCCGCACATCAAGATTGTAACATTAATTACCATGAATCGCAAATCATACCTGTCGTTTTTCATAACCTCAGTGGTTATGATGCTCATTTTATTATTGATCCAATTGCTACCGAATTTGAAGGTAATGTTAATCTGCTTCCCATAAATAAAGAAAAGTATATTAGCTTTACTAAAAATGTTAAAGGTAGTTATCTAAAATTTCGTTTTATTGATTCTTTCAAGTTTATGGCATCATCATTGGACAAGTTAGCATCCTATCTTGACGAATACAAAATTGTAAATTCCGTATTTTCCAATTACAGTGATGACAAAGTTCAATTGTTAACGCGAAAAGGAGTTTTTCCCTATGAGTACATTGATTCAAGGGAAAAACTCGATGAAACTCAGTTACCGCCGAAAGAAAAATTTTACAGCACTCTAAACGATTCGAATGTTTCAGATGAAGATTATGCACATGCGCAGAAAGTATGGAGTGAATTTAATTGTAAAAATTTAGGTGATTATGTGTATTTGTACATGCAAACCGATATATTGTTACTCGCGGATATCTTTGAAAATTTTTGAAATGAGTTTTTATTAGCATATGGCCTTGATGCAGCACATTACTATACAACACCTGGACTGACATGGGATGCCATGTTAAAGTACACGAATATAAGTTTGGAACTCCTCACAGACATTGATATGGTCATGTTTATCGAACGTGGGATTAGTCAGTGCACAAATCGGTACGCGAAAGCTAACAATCCTTACATGGAGAATTTCAATGAAAGTGAGGAGACATCTTACATCGTGTACTTTGACGCAAACAATTTGTATGGCTGGGCTATGGTTCAGTCGCTGCCCTATGGTGGTTTCAAGTGGGAAGAAAATGTAAATAATCATTTTGACTTTAATGTTCCTGATGATGGTCCATTGGTTATATCTTGGAAGTTGATTTGGATTATCCAGATCATCTTCATGATAAACATAGCGATTTTCCATTTTGTCCAGAACGCTCGAAGCCACCAGGGTCAAAAGAGCAGAAGCTCCTAACTACCCTCCTACCTAAAAGAAAGCACGTTCTCCATTATCGTGCCTTAAAACAAGCTATTGCCAACGGTCTTATATTAGTTAAAATCCATCGCGTACTAAAATTCGAACAATCCACATGGTTGAAAAGTTACATAGACTTTAATACCATGCGGAGAACAAATGCCAGTAATGAATTTGAGAAAAACTTGTTCTAATTAATGAACAACGCAGTATTTGGCAAAACAATGGAGAACGTGCGAAAACATGTTGACATTAAACTTGTGACAAAGTGGGAGGGTAGATATGGAGCTGAAGCCCTCATCTCCAAACCTAACTTCCACAGCAGAACCATCTTTAATGAAAACTTGGTGGCTGTGGAACTTAGGAAAATGGAGGTTCTAATGAACAAACCACTTTATATTGGTCTGTCTGTGTTGGATGTTTCGAAAACGTTAATCTACGATTTCCATTATGATTATATGTTGAAAAAGTATGATGTAAAGAATTTAAAACTATTGTACACCGACACTGACAGCCTGATTTACGAAATTAAATGTCCTGATATTTATGCAGATATGAATGTCGATATCCACAAATTTGATACTTCCGATTATCCAGCAAATAATATTTACGGTATTCCGCAAGCCAACAAAAAAGTTTTAGGTCTGATGAAGGATGAATGCTGTGGAAAAATTGTTACTGAATTTGTTGGCTTGCGGAGCAAAATGTACAGTGTGCGAGTGGAAGATCAAGATTTTATTAAAAAAGCAAAAGGTGTGAAATCTGCGGTTGTAAAGAAAACTATTACCTTTGATGACTACACATATTGTTTACGAAATGTTAAAATGCAATCGCGAACTAAATATTGTATCAGATCGAAACTTCACAATGTTCAAACATTAAAACAAACAAAAATAGCTTTAAGTCCTTACGACGATAAAAGATTTCTGTTATCCAATAGTACCGATACCCTAGCATGGAGACATTGTAAAATTAGACAAATTAATGATGAAGCTATAAAATTGTAAATAAATGATGATGATGATTTGGGGAGATAAAGGTGTTTTAATAAAAGATACTGTACATTTTATATTATGTTTATTTATTAGAACCTTAATCTAGTAACATTTTTAACTTATCTTTAACTATTTTTAACTTTTTTAAACTATATTTAACTTTATTTTAACTATTTTTAACTTTTTAAACTTTTTTTTAACTATTTTTAACTTTTTTTAACTTATCTTTAACTATTTTTAACTTATCTTTAACTATTTTTAACATTTTTTAACTATATTTAACTTTATTTTAACTTTATTTTAACTATTTTTATCTATTTTTAACTTTTTTTTAACTACTTTTAACTTTTCTTTAACTATTTTTAACTTTATTTTAACTATTTAAAATTTTTTTTAACTATGTTTAACTTTTTTTAACTATATTTAACTTTATTTTAACTATTTTTAACTATTTTTAACTTTTTTTTTTAACTATATTTAACTTTATTTGAACTATTTTGAACTTTATTTTAACTATTTTTATATATATTACATATCAGATTTTTTTATCCAACTATTGTGTGAGTTGTCAAATCCAAGCCATTTTACATATACATTATTGCCACGGCTTTTAAGGACTTTCTCGACGAGGTAAACATCTGGATATTTCACTTTTAATAGTTCTTCTTTATAGAAACCACCTTCGATTGGGTGATTTTCATAATCTGTAAGTTTGTATGTAACTGGTTTTGTTCGTTTAACTTGATCTACAGTGAATATTTCCGTTGTCCAGTTGGAGGTGTATCCTTTTTCAAAGATGTTTTTATGTTTGCTGACTCGAACTCTATCTCCAACTTTAAATTTTTGTCTTCTCAGTGGAATTTTTCTTAGTTTACGGATACGTCTCATCAGTTCTCTTGTATCTTCTACGGTGACATCTTTAGGTTTCATACCAATCGTACGATGTTTTTTATTATTGTACTTTGATATGAGAATTGGTAAAAGATTAATCCATTTGTAATTGCCTTGTAAGTTGAATTCAGGCCACATCATATTTTTTAGAGTGCGGTTAAACCTTTCAACAATTGATGCTTTTAAATTACTATAAGTCGAATAGAGATTAATATTGAATTCTTGCATTAAACTCTGAAATTCAGAGTTATAAAATTCCTTACCTCTATCAGTGTGTAAATTTTTTGGAACATGACCTTCTTTTAATATTAATTTCATGGCTAGAGAAATATCTTTTCCATTTTTACTTTTTACAGGTACAGCCCAGGCATATTTGGAAAATATGTCTATTACTGTGAGCATGTATTTGAAGCCTTTATTGGAATAGGAGTAAGGTATCATTTCTACCAAATCTGCTAGCCAGGTTTCATCTATGCCACGCATTTGAACTTTACGACGAGGATAATTCCTTCTCGCTTGTTTATGTAGTTCAGTTACAACTGTTAACTTTTTATCATTCATTTGGAATAAATGTAGTTTCCTTGATAATAATATTCTGTTGGAATTCAATTTGTTTTAGTTTTTCGTTAACTCTATCTTCAACAACTTGTATTAAAATATTCAAATCATCAATGGCTGATCTTAAAGAAGATGTAATTTGAAAGATAGTTTTTATCTCGTTTCGGATAATTTGTTGTACAAGTCGTAAATTTACTGCATCATGCAGCTCTTCAGCGTCTTGAACGTTACAAAGTCTTTTGCCTTCAATATTGTAATCTCCACTTGGAGTAACTTTAAATCCAATACCAGAAGGTCCAGGTAGTCCACGACTTGCAACAGGTCGTGTTAAAGAATGTCCGAACACATCAATGCTCATTGTAATACTAAGCAATTATTCTATATGCTCTCTCTTAATATATAATTCGAGCTTCACGAAGTTCTTCGATAATTGACATAATCTCATTATTATGACTTGGATTACCAGCTTGCTGTGATCCTATGAGTAGTCGTAAACGGTCAACGAGTTCATTTGGATCATCCCAATAGATGTAGTCTGGATTAAATTGTTTTTTTGCAATCATAAATTGTGGTAATATATTTTTATGCTTCTTTAAAGAACCACCACCACTTTTCTTTGGTGTACTTTTGATAAGTTTTGCAATAACATCAGTGTACTTGGAAGTTCTACTTATGTTGACAGATTCACTTGGACTATAATTTTTTCGATGTGCATTCGTAACAATGAGAATTTGTTTATAATTTGAAAAATCATCTGAACTTATTAAAGCTTCTTTTGGTTTTTGCTTAAATAAAAGTTCAAGTAACCCAGCAGTTTTTAAATAATTTTTCTTTCCAATAAGCTTAATATGTGAACCTTTAAATTCAATAGGTGTATCACCAATCATAAAAGATCCGTTGGCAAGTTTACGTACTCCATAAACCATATCTAAAAACAGTTTTCTATTTTTATCTAACATAAAAATATAATTATTTGTAATTTTCTCATAATCTTCTTCTTCTTCTTTTTCAAAGTTATTGCTCTTATCAAGTAAAGTTGAATTTAGTAGAGTTTTATCAAATTCTTCATCATCGTCAGCAGCAGTTTAAAAAGAGAAATTATTATCATCTTTCTTGAATTTTTCAATTTTAACATTTTTGAAAGGAGTTTCAGTTACATTTGCCAACTTTTGAAAAGGTGTAACTATTGGTTGCAGAGTTTCTTTTAACAATGTCTCTGCAACCTCTTTACCCATTCTAAGTAAGCGATGTTTTCGTCTAATAGCGTCGCTTGCTTTTGCTATTTGATGAAGTGTTTCTTGCTCTTTTCGATACATGTTTCCGTCTTGATAACATAAACTATACTAATTTGAAATGAAATAAAGTCCTTATATTTATATTGTAATAAAGCAATCAAATCCCTTCCTATATCTTCCTTCATTAAAATTCCTATCTTTATCAATAACGACAAATCCATATTTATCAGATTTTCAACATTCTGAACATAAATCACGAAATTAAATTTTTTTCATCTTGTCTGAAAAGCACCAGTAAATTTACATTATCTCGCACCAAGTGTTTTGGAATACGAGCATATGTTTAACACAAGTAGAAACTGTCAACATTTACATGTCTACCCATACAAAAGAAAGCACTAACATTGTCTTGCTTTTCACAAGCAATATCATCAAAGATGAATATTGAGTTTGGTTTAGCATCTTTTGGAGATACTACTTCTTCATGCTCACTAAATGGAAAGTATTCAATTCCATCCACGTCATGAATTACATTTTTCAAAAATTGATATTTTGGCTGCTGCAGAGATTTAGAGTATAGGTAAATATTTTCAAAACTTAAACCATTTGGATGTATGATTAGAGAAAGAAGAGCGTTTGTTTTACCACAATTAGAGGGACCACAAAAGACAGCTCGGATGCTATCTGAAAACAAACTACCATGACGTTGAACTTTTTTCTCACTAGTTTCAACGTCAATACTTGTGATTGGGAGTGCTACAGGTTGTTTCGTGAACTGCATCTTGACAGTAACTGCTCTGTAAACTATAAATACTCGGCTTTTATAGTCTTACAGTCAGTTGCACATCAAACTTCATAGAGTGTAGAATGATTTTACATCGAAGTGATAAAAAACATCTTTGTCGTGGTAGAGGGTTAGTTAACCGTATTATCAATAGTTTACCTTTTGAATTACATTTACCTGGATACCAATTCTGTGGACCCGGTACAAAGTTGACAAAAAGATTAGCACGTGGTGATAAAGGTGTTAACCAATTAGACGCTGCATGTAAAGCACATGATATTGCATATTCGCAAAATCAAGAAAACATTAAAGCAAGAAACGTTGCAGACCAAGAGCTAGCTGAAAAGGCGTGGCAACGTGTTACAGCTAAGGATTCTAGTATTAGTGAAAAGGCAGCAGCTTTAGCGATATCTGGAACGATGAAAGCTAAATCAACATTAGGTATGGGAATGAAAAGGAAGAAAAAGTCTACAATTAAGAAGAAAAGAAAAACCATGTGTAAGAAAAAGCGACTAGCATTAAGAAGAGTTGTTGATGCTGCTAGAAAAAGTATGCTACCCAATCATAATTCTGGAGAATCAATTCAAGCTGCTCTGATTGGTGCAAAAGAAGCAATAAAAAATGCTGGTGGTAAATCAAAAATTTTATCACCGCGAATTTTACCTGTACCTTCTAAAGTTGGTGGTATTTTACCACTAGTTCCGATTTTTGCTGGACTTAGTGCTTTGGGAGCTCTTGCTGGTGGAGCTTCACGTATAGTGAAAGCTGTAAACAAGGCTAAAACTGCCAAGGAACAACTTGCCGAAGCTCACCGACATAATAAAGCAATGGAAGCAATATCGCTTGGAAAAGGATTACATCTGAAACCCTACCGACAAGGACTTGGTCTTCATATTAAACCCTACATTCAGGGGATAGGATTAAAAAAGAAGAAACAAACATCAAGAAAGAAAAAAAACTTGCATTGAAGCTACCTCACCGTCCTCTAACTGATTTTGATCTGTTAAAATATGCTAAAACTATAAAAATACCATATTTTCGCGGAGTTTTTATGCGAAATGAACTACCTTTTAAAGGACCTTATCGGTATGAGTCTGGAATTATTAACTTGGATAATAAAGAAGGTCCAGGAACACATTGGGTGGCATATAAAAAATGTAATAACGAAATAATGTATTTTGATAGTTTTGGCAACCTTCCTCCACCATCAGATCTAATCACATACTTGGGTGATGGTAGCTTAATAAAATATAATCATGAGAGATATCAAAGTTATGATACTTATGTGTGTGGACATTTATGTTTAAAATTTTTATGTAAACAACTTAATGTTAAGAGCAGCTTTAGTCTATGTAAGAACATGTAACTTTTGTATTATTTTAGTATAGAAACTGACAGCATCATGAGTGATTCGTTTACATTAACGTTGACGGGAAATTATTCAGTTCTTAGAACTGACCACCAATAGAACTTAATCCAAATAAACATTATGTTCTTGGTCTTGTTGAATTACTGACTTTTAATTCTATTCCTAATATTGATAAAGGTAACAATAAATTTTACATTGGTAATCATATAATTGATATACCAACTGGAAGTTATGAAATTAAAGATATTGAAACATGTATAAAAGATTCTGTGAAACTTGGAACTGTTATTAGTATAAAACCTAATAACAATACATTACGCAGTTTAGTTGAATCAAATTTACCAATTGATTTTAAACATAAAGATTCAATTGGTAAATTATTAGGATTTATGCCGCGGAAATTATCACCTAATGAAACACACATCTCTGATTTACCTGTAGCAATTCTCAAGGTAAATTCAGTCAGAGTTGAGTGTAGCATTACATCTGGAGCGTATATAAATAATCAAAAGGCATACACCATCCATGAATTCTTCCCTAGCGTTCCACCAGGATATAAGATTGTGGAAGTGCCAGCACACGTCATTTACCTTCCGATTGTTGTCAAGACAATACATAATATTCAACTCCGCATTGTCGATCAGGACGGTGATTTGATTAATTTTCGAGGAGAAACTATAACTTTCCGATTGCACATAAAGTCAATGTAATGGGAATTGTATATAATCAAAAAGTTGGTGGACACTATAAAAGTCAGCCAACATGCCAAAGACAAATCAGTTTAAATTTGTCTCACAAGGTGTTAACAACTCAGAATCGCCTGTTCCTGAAAAAACTAGGTCTAAAAGTTATACCTCAAGGAAAACGTCAAGACAAATAATTTATATATTTTTTGGGTGTTGTTGCAACAAAAATGGACGAAATTCTCAACATTCCAGCAGCAGTGAATTTTGATGAGTCCATTGCTCATTATGAAATTCATGCTCATCAACCGTATGCTTCATCCTCTTTTAACAATAGTGATGAAATTCGAATTGCAGTTCAACATCAAGATTTATGTATTCTACCGAGTAAGAGTTCATTGCACATATTTGGGAAATTGACTAAAAATGATGGTATTGCTGTTACAGAAAACGTGCACTTGAGTAGCAATGCAATATGTTTTTTGTTTGATGAAATTCGCTATGAATTAAATGGTATCAAGATTGATCGATGCAAATACGTTGGACATACAACTATAATGAAAAATTTAGTATCTCTGACTCCACCTCAGTTAAATCTAATTGAAAATGCAGGGTTTTCAAAAATTACATCTGATGCAAGAATTTCTTTAGAAAATGGATATTTTGATGTTATAATACCACTTGGCATGATCTTTGGTTTTGCTGAGGATTATAAGAAAATTCTTATGAACGCTAAACATGAACTTATTTTAACAAGAGCACGTAATGATACTAATGCTATAATACAAACAGGACAAGGAGCTGATGAAGAATTTAAAATTTTCATCAATAAACTAGAATGGATGGTACCATACGTTTTACCTGCTGATAATAATAAAATAAAATTATTAAAATTCATTGAAAAAGATCCTTTAATTTCAATAAGTTTTCGATCATGGGAAGTGTACGAGTATCCGTTAGTTCCAATAAGTTCAAAAGTCCTATGGCAAATAAAAACATCAACACAATTGGAGAAACCACGATATGTAATTGTAGGATTTCAAACAGCAAGAAAAGATAAACGAAAAAAATATGCCTGTCATTTTGATCATTGTAATATTACAAATGTTAAACTATTTTTAAATTCACAATATTACCCTTATGGAAATTTAAATCTAAATTTTGATCAAAATCAGTATGCTCTGCTTTATGAAATGTATGCTAATTTTCAAACATCTTACTATGGAAAAGACTCAGAACCTATTTTAACAAGGGCTATTTTTAAACAACTATTTCCTCTAATTGTTATTGATTGTTCAAAACAAAATGAGTTTCTTAAACAAGCATCAGTAGATGTACGTTTAGAATTTGAATCAGGAAATAATATGCCAGCTGAGACCACTGCATATTGCCTCATTATCCATGACCGCGTTGTACAATATAAACCAATCAGCGGCGTCGTCAAGAAGTTGCTGTAGAGAAGTGGGGATAAAGTGGTGGGGGTATGATCCCACACAGCACAACATCTTACACCAGGCCTACAGCAGGCTTACATGTAAGGTTTGTAAGGTAACATCGTAAGCCCATAGTAGACTTACAGTAAACCTAAAATGTCCGCCTTACAGTAAGCTTACATGGTAGGGTCGAGGTAAGCTTACATGGTAGGGTCGATGTAAGCTTACACGGTAAGGTCGAGGTAAGCTTACACGGTAAGGTCGAGGTAAGCTTACATGGTAGGGTCGAGGTAAGCTTACATGGTAGGGTCGAGGTAAGCTTACATGGTAGGGTCGAGGTAAGCTTACACGGTAAGGTCGAGGTAAGCCTATGAGTAAAGGCTGTGGTAAGGTTATTATTAAGTTGTAAGGTTGAGGTAAGGTTGTGGTAAGCTTACAAGGTAAGGCAAGTTATATTCAAATAATAATATTAATAATAAATAAATATTCAATAAAAAAATTTTTCTTTTGCCTTATTCTATTTTGGGAACCTATCATTTCGCAGAAAGTTTTGAAAACAAATTTGGGAGGAGTAGGATTCGAACCCGGGACCGAAGTATATACCTAACAACCTAACCAACTGAGCTAAACGGGGAACTGACAATGAGAAAAGTAATCTTGCTTTTAAGGAGTTGATTATCTTCTTGGTTCCACTTTAAAAGTAAGATTACTTTTCTCATTGTCAGTTCCCCGTTTAGCTCAGTTGGTTAGGTTGTTAGGTATATACTTCGGTCCCGGGTTCGAATCCTACTCCTCCCAAATTTGTTTTCAAAACTTTCTGCGAAATGATAGGTTCCCAAAATAGAATAAGGCAAAAGAAAAATTTTTTTATTGAATATTTATTTATTATTAATATTATTATTTGAATATAACTTGCCTTACCTTGTAAGCTTACCACAACCTTACCTCAACCTTACAACTTAATAATAACCTTACCACAGCCTTTACTCATAAGCTTACCTCGACCTTACCGTGTAAGCTTACCTCGACCCTACCATGTAAGCTTACCTCGACCCTACCATGTAAGCTTACCTCGACCCTGCCATGTAAGCTTACCTCGACCTTACCGTGTAAGCTTACCTCGACCTTACCGTGTAAGCTTACATCGACCCTACCATGTAAGCTTACCTCGACCCTACCATGTAAGCTTACTGTAAGGCGGACATTTTAGGTTTACTGTAAGTCTACTATGGGCTTACGATGTTACCTTACAAACCTTACATGTAAGCCTGCTGTAGGCCTGGTGTAAGATGTTGTGCTGTGTGGGATTGGGTATAAATGCAGTAGTTTTCAGTCAAAAATTCATTTCTGTTTCAACATGGAGTTCATTGTGGACGTTCAAGGATTTAAAAGACCCTACAACGATTTTATTTTCAAAGAGTTGGCAATACTTCCTCTTCAACCAGATGCTCAACCACTTGTCGACCTATTTGAATCACCTTGTACGTGGAATTCATTGCCAGGATGCTATAAAAGTGAAAATCGCTGGTTAACACACAATTACCATGGAATAGATTGGACAGCTGGAGACGTCTCATACGATGAACTTCGTCCCATTCTACAAGATGTATTACGAGGCGCTAGTGTCATCTACGTCAAAGGATTAGAAAAGAAGACATGGCTAGAAAAATATTTAGTAAATGTACAAAATTTAGAAGATTTTGAATGTCCATCGTTGAAAAAAATTAAAAGTGATTTGTTAACATGTATACGCATCATACTCTTTATAATGATAATTGTGCTGTAAAAAATGTAAAGATTCTTCGCGATTGGTTTTTGGATCCTCCAAACCAATATATAAGTGCTATTGTTAAAGAAACTGATGAAGTTGATTCTACGTTTACTAATTTAAAATCTTTCTATGAAAATTGTGAATATATTTAATAAGTTTTTTTAAATAATTAAATAAATATTAATTTTAAATTTAAATAAAAATCTCTGTTAATTTTAACAACCTATCCCTTTAACTAATTTAAATTTTATTTTATAATTCATGAAAATAAACTAATTCTATTGCTTAAAATAAACTTATGTTAGGGAAAAAGTAAATTTAAAACAAATTTATAGGTAAAACTTTCTGTTTTTATTTTTAACAGTTTTTGAAATAAAAATATATACTATTGCTGCTTCCTGCATCATTTCCAGAGAGCTGGGTTGTTCTTCAAAGTGTTTGGCGAATCTCGATGGTAAATAGGTGATGAAATCAGCATTCACTTCTACAATGATTCTTGGTCCATATTTGGTTTGCACCTTCTTCAGTTTCGTAATATAATATAGACCATTTTTTGTCATCTCAGAAAGAGGTTTCGTCGGCAAGTAACCTTCGAAACGTCCAACTGCGTTGACTTTTTCGAGATCCATTTTTTTTAGTGGCTGTTGTAGGAAAGAAAACCTAAATAAAAATAAAAAAATCTGAAATTAAAATATAGCTAAAACTGAAATAAAATCTGCAAATAGAAAAAACTGTAAAGAATTGAAAACAAATCGACCTGAAAAAAGAAAACAAAAACTAAAAGAGAATAATTTAATTCATAAACTTAGAAAAAAATAAAGCTGAAATTAAAATAAAAACCTGCAAATGATAAAAGCTGAAAAAATAAAGCTGAAAGAAAAGTGTTACAAGATAGAGAAGCTTATACTTACTGTTACTGAAAAGAGCTGAAAGAAAGAATGATTCTGGTGGACTAGTAGTCGCCTTTTATCACCACAACCCCCCCCCCACTTTTCACTAGCCCCACCAGTATCCAAATGCGCACGCAGAATAAAAAAAATCAAATTATATTCTTAGTTAAATTAAGGTTAGTAAAGCTTTAAAATATAAACTTACTTCCTCCGGATCAATGTCAATAAATAAAACATCATCATTATCAACATCATCATCATCATCACTGATGATGATAGTTTCTCCTTCACTATCATAATTATCTTCATTATGCTCCCCCTCATCATCATCATCTTCATAATTATTATGATGGAATTCGTCATAAATAATTATGACTGAGTCATTATCATCTTCATTTGGAGAATTTGGTAGTGGAGGATTGATTTTATCCATTTTTTTCTGAAGTAGAGAAAGAACAACAAGAAAAAAAATGAGAAATGATATGAAAAAATTGACAACTAAAAAGAATAAGAATAATATGAAACGTGAATTTAAATAAGAAACAAAACTGAAATGTTGATGAAGAATGTGCCATAACAAAAAAAATAAGATTTCGGATGCTGTTGAAATACGTTAAAGTTAAATTAATTTTAAGTTATTTTGCATGGAAAAAAGGCTGCGAATTTTATAAAAATTATTTAAAAAAATTTTTTTGTAAATGCTAGTTTTACTTAAATTTGAGGCACATTCCTCTTTAAAGAAGAAACATATAAAAGTTGACAGAAAAAAATTCAGAAGATAGATAAAACTAAAAAGAAATGTTAAAAAATAAAAAAAAATTACAGAGAAATAATTCAAAAGAGAAACAAAAATTGTAAAAATAACTGAAAAAACAAAAAAAAGAAAAATAATATGAAACAAAAAAAATAAGTAGAGATGGAGAAACGAAGACAGAAATAAAAGAGAAATAAGAAAGACACGTAAAAAAAGGGAAATAAAAAGAAAATTGAAAAAAATCTGAGAAGGGAGAAAATCTGAAAAAGCAAGTCATAAAAGGAAAAGAATGCATGAAAATTAAAATGAAAAGAAATAGCTCAAAATATTATAAAAGAAAATTGAAATAAGTCTGAGAAGGAAGAGAATCAGAAAAAAGAACAAGTCCTGAAAGAGAAAAGAATACATGAAAATTAAGATCAAAAGAAATAGCTCAAAAAATTATAAGAAAATTGAAAAAAGTCTGAGAAGGAAGAAAAACAGAAAAAAGAACAAGTCCTGAAAGAGAAATGAAGACATAGAGAAGAGAAGAGCTGAAACAGAAACGAAGACCTAGAGGAGAGAAAACCTGGAAGAGAGACATTTACCCTGAATGTTCGGAGCTGAAAGAATGAATGACTCTGGTGGCTGGCGGGCTTCACTGTATATCAGCGCTCCCCACCACGGCGGTCCCCACTACGGCGCTCCCTACTACGAAGCGCCCCACCACCTAGCTGGCGCGCGCAATCAGGCGGGCCCACCACTGCGCGCTACGCTGTAGGCATGGGAGGGAGTCCCCGGCTGAGTTCACATCGATGTGGGGAGAAATGAAACTCAGCATATGAACCCGGAGCTGGCAGCGGCATAGACGCAACCAGCAATGGGGATCCCTCTCGATTTTTTTTTCCATACAGGTTTAGATATAATTATATACATTGAAATTTTAAACTATAAATTAACTTTAAAATAGGTAAAATAAAATGGCGCCATCTTGCGGTGGCAGCTGGAACTAACTCGGTTGGTAATGCAGAACACCAAGCCACTTGAAAATAATATTTTAAAAATTTAAATTTACCGCCAAGGGGGTTTGAAATGGTCGGTAATCGAAAGTGGCGCCATCTTGCGGTGGCAGCTGGAACTAACTCGGTTGGTAAAGTAGAACACCAATCTACTTTAAAAATTCAAATTTCCCGCCAAGGGGGTTTGAATTGGCCGGTAATCGAAAGTGGCGCCATCTAACGGTGGCAGCCAAAAGTAACTCGGTCGGTAAAGTAGAATGCCAAGCCACTTTGAAAATTCAAATTTCCCACCAAGGGGGTTTGAATTGGCCGGTGGCAGCCGGAACTAACTCGGTCGGTAAAGTAGATTCCTACATTACCGACCTCGGTCGGTAAGTGGTCCCGCACCCGCCTTGCTTAACTACTTTTTACTTTCATTAATTTATTAAATTTACTTCAAATGTAAACTGTATATATACCAATCGATTCGTTTTCAAGCAAGGAATACAATTATTTCATCTATAAACTTAAATTTAAATAATCACAAAATTTTATAGCCAAAAAAAAGTTAGAAGGATAATATTAAATATTTTAACGTTTGACTTTATCAAGTAAAATTTTATTGTTTTTTTATGTTATATTTCGTTAAATATTTCTTTTAACTGTTGTTGATATATCGAAACATTTTTTTTCAAGGATTTAGTTTTCTACACGTGTCTTATTTTTACTGCTTTAAAATTTTTCAAATTTATTAAATGTATGTCTTTGGGTAAAAAAAATATTGAAAAAAACTTGCAACTCACATTTTTTATATACAACAATAAATTTTTTCTAAAATATATCAACACTAATTCTTTTTTTACATTCTAATTTTTTTTATAAATTAGAGGAGTAAATATTAAGCAATAAATTTTTTAACAGAAAATTTTGAAAAAGATCTATCAATTCGTCAATTGAGAAAAATGACATTTTATCTTTAATACTTAAAAATTGGATAGTAATATTGTTTAGAAAAATTTCATTTCTTTTTTGAAAAGTATGTACCCAGACAGCACGTAAACCTGCAGCAACCTTGCGGCAAGCTTGCCACGCAATATTGGTAAGTGAACACGGCAAGCTTTCAGCAAGGTTCAAATATCCCACCTAATCCAAGCTTAGTCCGGGGGAGTTGGCCATGCGGGAGATATGGCCAATTAAAATATTTTATAGAATTTGCTGCTAGGTATCGCTTATTAAACATTAATTTGCTTTGTTTTATGGCAAAACACAATTATAAGAAAAAACTTCGCGAAAAATATTGAAAAAGTATGTAAAAATCTGATTTGTTATTTTGACTACCCAGTGGGCAAAAAACCATGTTCGTTCTAAAAACGTTTTAAGGACGTTTTTAGAACGTTTCGTGTCCGCCAAATAATGTTCTGGAACATTTTAAGAACATGGATGTTCGAATAATGTTCCAAAACATTATTTGGCAGACATGAAACGCTCTAAAAACGTTCTTAAAACGTTTTTAGAACGAACATGGTTTTTTGCCCACTGGGTAGTTCTGAAAAAAAGTGAAGAGTTTACGTTCCTCACTGGCGTTATGTTATTTTGTAGAATAATTTTGAATTTCATGTTTTTTTGTAAAGTACATGACCCAAGTTTTGTCATAACTTTATATTCATTCAAAAAATTTATTTATTTATTTAAATTTTAGTTGTGTCAATTTGTCTCCTGACATTAGGAGAGATGGCCATGTTTTTTCGAGGTGAGATGGCCATACTGTTTAAATTATTGGCACCCTTGAGATTCGTGTGTTCGCTAAAAAAAACATTAATTATGTAGCAAATGACATTTTTTATGACATCCAACAAAGATTTTCAAATTTAAATATGATCAAATAAAATAATCACTTTTGTGTAATTACATCCTAAAAACGTTTATAAACAATCATAACACAGGTCTACAAAGTAAGACTTTTTTATATATTTATACCGGAGTGGTTTCCAATGTATTTTTGTGTGCTGAACCCGAATCCGGGTTCCAAAATTGCGTATCACATCAGGATTTTGAATAAAGTGGAGGTAAAGTCTCCAAAAACAGTGTTTTGAGGGTTGTCAATATTTTTGTATTCCTTAACCAGACGTGCTAGACACTTCTATATATATAAGCTTAAATTAAACCTTGGATCGTACTCTTTAAGACTCATTTACGCAGGATTAAAAAAATATGAAATTTTGAAAAAAATGGGGGTAAATACCCCAAAAATCTTTTTAGGCGACTTGAACCTAATTTTTTTAAATTTCAAATTTTTTTTTCCTTGCGCATATGAGTCTTAAAGTGTAAGATATAAGCTTTAATTTAAACCTATATGTAAAAGTCTCTATCACGTCAGGTTAAGGAGAAAAAAAATACTGAAAACCCTCAAAAACACGGATTTTGGAGACTTTACCACCACTTTACTCAAAATTCTGACGTGATACGCAAAAAATACCTTGTAGACTTGTTGTGTTGGTGAGACAAACAAACAGAGAGCGCTTATCGAAGACTGCATGGATTCAGTGCAATGATTGTCACCTTTGGCTTCATGAAAATTGCACTGAATTTAATGATAAATGTTCGAAATGTGGTCAGAAGAAGGAAATAAGACATTAATTACTTTAAATTAAGAATTCTGATAAAGCGAAAAGCCAAAGAATGATTTTAAAGTATTGGCCATCTCCCCCGTACATTCCGGGAGAGATGGCCAAACGTGTTTTTTAAAAAATATTAATTTTAAGATTGTTTGCATTTAAAAAATTTATCATTTCTATTATTATTTGTAAGTTTAATGTTCAATGTTTAATTAGCAATAAATGTTAATACATAAATAACTTTCTTCTTATTTTTACAGGCCTTTAAAAAAACTATGGCCAACTCCCCCGTACTTACCCTAATTCTTTAAATTTAAATTGAAACTATACTTTATATATACCAATCGATTTGTCTTGACGTAAGGAATACGATTTTTTTATATATAACTTTAAATTTTTCTATTTAAAAATTTTTTCTATTTAAAAATTTTTGAAAAAAGACGATAAAACTTTTTTTCGGGGTATTTTTTAAAATCCTTTGGTCAGTTTTGAGATATTAATATGATAAATAAGCCTACCAAATTTTATCTAAATCTATTAAAACCTGTTAAAGTTATCTTCTAAATAAAAAAGGGATCCACACACACACATACATCCGGACAATTGATCTGGATCTCATATAACATGTTTCTGTATAAAGGAAAATTTGTTTCCGCCACTTTGAAAAGTTTTATAAACGAAAGGACTACAAAGCTTCCTCCACGAGGAAGCAAAATGAATAAAATTTTGCTTGATAAAGTCAAATATTAAAATATTTAACTGTCGTTCTAGTTTTCGTTGCATCATTTCTCTGTTGGAGACAATTTGATGTAGTTGTTTTGCTTTGCAAGTGGACATTCACGGTGAGTAAAATAATTGTATATATGTATACCTATAATATTTTATTTTTATTAAACTTTTTAAAATGTACCTTCAATTTATTTAACGGTTATTTTATCAAAAAAGAACAAAATTTTTTAATCTTATATTATTATTTATATCTTCTTTTCCAAATGGATCTATATGGAAAAATTAAAATTTGAACTGAAGGAAATTTTTACAATAATATATCTTATACCAAACTTATGAAAATCATAAAGCAGGAACTCTTTAACAATTACAACAGTATACACGGAGAAAATCTGAAAGCACTGAGTATTTTTTCTCACAGCACTGGCTACTGCGTAAACCAAAAAATTAAATTCCAGAGTTCTGAAAGTTCTCCACACAGCACTGAATGCTCTGCAGAAAATAATCACAACTTTTTTTGACAGTAATCAGAGTTTTGTTTTATATTAGTTGACAACAGATTATTGGCGAATCAAACCGACAGTGGCGCCATCCTGGTGCATAGCGGAAGGACTAGATTTAGTGGGAACAAAATTTTTAAAATACATGGAAAAGCGAAAAATTATTTTAATAATTAATTCACTAATGGAGTGAAATAACTATTAGTGAATTAATTATTAAAATAATTATTCGCTTTTCCATGCATTTTAAAAATTTTGTTCCCACTAAATCTAGTTCTCTTGCTATACACCAGGGCGGCGCCACTGTCGGTTTGATTTGCCAATTCAGAGCTACGAATGTAGCAATAAATTCTTTGCTCGAAGTCGTGAGTGCTGTTCTCACAGCTCTGAGTACTGTGTAGAATTATTTTTTAGAATTTAGAAAACAAAGGAACGTTTAACGTCAATTAAAAGGAAGATAGCCATGGTTATTTTTTCTTGTCAAATATTAATTTTAATTGGCATGTTTATAACCAGTTAATGAATAACAGAAATAACCCAGCAAACACGAATACGTAATGGTTATATATTTGTTCTATAACAAGATGTAACACGTTCTGTCACAAGCTTGTAGCATGTTACAAGCAGGTTATGATAAATGTCAGCTCTGATCTCTGTAACAGATATGTAATAAATACATAACACTGTTACTAGTCATTTATAACAGATATGTAACGATTATATAAATTAATTACAAATTTTTTAAATCCAGTAACAACATCTTATATAACACATATGTAACAAATATAGAACTTTGTTACAAAAAAAATACAGTTAAAATTAATATAATAAATTAAGAGAGTGTCATATTTTGTCTTAATTTGATGTTGATAATGTTAATAAAATAAAAAAAAATTAGTAATCCTAACACATTCTCGAAATTTTTTAACCGGTTGTCTCCCGAGATTCGAGCTTTCGACCATCACTAGTGCACTTACACTGCAGAGCTCAACCGTACTGGGAGCTGCGCCTAGACGCACTCGACCAAGGGAGACTACAAAGGTTTCTTAGGAAATGTTCCTTGTAACAAACACATGAAATAGATAGGTTTATCATTTTGTAAGACCATCAAACAATTTTTTAGTTGTTTATTATTTATTACAATGAGTATATTAGCATATCGTTTCTAAAATATTAATAATTTTTAACAATATAAATAATTTTTATTTGTTAATTCTTAAATATGTTAATTAAAATAAATGCAAAAATTGTTAAATCTTTTAATTATTGCATTTTAGAATTTATTACCTTTTAATTTTTAATTTGAAAGGAAATAAATCTTTGCTTTAGTCAAGAGGACAGTACATATAAATTTCAATTTTCTCCAAAAAAGTAATTAAGTAACAATGTTGAAACAGTAAAATTTTTTTAATTAACTAATATAATTTATATTACTCATAATAGTGATTTATAATATTATATATAAGAATAGTGTGATGTAAAAAAAAATTGGTAAGTCTCAACAAATTGCAAGTCTTATAGTAATTTTTTACGCAAAGAATTTAAAAATTACTTAAATATAAAACAAAGCAAATATTAAATTTCTAATAAATATAAGTTATAAAAATGTACGAAATTCAAAACATTTAAAAATTCCCAAATTAATCAAATAATTTATGTTTCGGTCAAGTTTCAATATCCAATATTATTGAAATTCTATGTTATATAATATTCAAATATTAAAACAATTGATGTTGGCATAAAAATTGACAAAATTACTTTGCAAGGCATTATTAATGGAAAAAAATTAACATAGGAATCTTACAACAAAAAGGATGAAACATTTAATGACATTTGTGACTGAAGTGTTACAGAACATTTGTAGATTTGACATAATGTTATAATTCTAGAACAGATAGTTATTAATAATTTCTATACGAAAAGAAAAATCTAGTTTTAATAACATGAAAATGATTCCTACCATTAAAGCATGAATTTTTCTTACAAAGAAAGCAAAAATCCATACGTTCTTAGTATGTTTGAGAAACACGTCTTCGTAGTATGCATTTAATACTTTAAATGAATGAGCGCCACGCATAAATTGTATGAAACCAAAACCTACTACTATTGCAGAAGTCTCATGCTTTTTTGGTATTAGAGTCCTGCAACTGGAGATCACCAAGTTTGAGTCAAGTTAAAGTGAGCGTAGCTTAATCGCCAGTTGCAGGACTCTAATACCGAAAAAGCATGAGACTCCTGCAATAGTAGTAGGTTTCAGTTTCATACGATTTGCGTGTGGCGCTTATGCATTTAAAGTATTAAATACATACTACGAAAGCAAGTTTCTCAAACCTTTTAAGCATGGACTGTTTTAGAACTCTTATAGAACATTTGTTATAGAATAATTTAAGAACAAATTTCTGGATATATTCTATAACAAAAAGAGAATATTGTTCTAGAAAGGTGACATAATATTGTTATATCAAAATTCTAGAGCAAAAAAAGTACAAAATTTCTAGAACATTTGTGATTTAAATGTTCTATAACACTTATGGTAAGGGAGAGTCGGTAGTGGCGAGACACGTTTTGTTTTTTTGTTATAGCACTCACATTTTCAAGAACATCAAGTCTGTATATATATCCATGGACAGGTGTGACTCTATACTGCAAATTTAACTTATACAGTTACAGAACAGATATTGAAAAAAAAATTATTGCCGATTTACGATAATGTCTCGCGACTACCGACATAAAAAATCGTCCGTAGTGGCGAGACACTATCTTAAAATCAGAGTCTTCATCGTTCAAACGTAACAAAAAACAAAGGAATCAAAGAGAAAGAGTATAATAATTGATGCCTTTAAATCATAATATTGTTTCATTCAATCATAAAAATACAGGCAAATATTTTTCTGATTGTGAGCCGCTAATCCATGTCACAGTTATTAAAAACAAATAAGCTTTTCTTCCTGTTCATCTTTTTTCAATTTAAACTATAGTTATGAAAAATATTGTCGACAAAACGTACAAAAATTATATCAAATTCATTAGGACATGTACAATATTATTAGATATAAAAAGCCACTGCCAACAACAAGTGTCTCGCCAATGCGGAAACAGCATTTTTCGGTAATGACGATGTACAATCCTATGCATCGAACAATAATTCATAGTGCTCTGGAAATTTTGAAGGAAACTTAAATACTAAAGACTCAAAACATTTAACCCTTCAGAAAATTCCGGAAATTTTTATATATTATCACTTATACCGATGGGAAATAAAACTTTTAAAATATCTTGAAACTGTTATTAACAGTATAGCGATATTTCGTACATCAAAAACGTATGCATCATATTGAAAAGTTAAAGCACAATAAAACTTGTCTTTCAGGCCAGAAGTGCCAGCACAGTCAGTTCAGCTGTCTGAAATATCCTAATGTCTCGCCACACAGGCTGTCTCGCCACTGCGGACAACGCCCTACTTATATCTAAGAAGAGTTCTGGAACAAAAAAATAGAACAGTTATGTAACATATTAGGAACATTGTTCTAGAACACTGTTACCATTTGGTTCTATAACTGCTACATGTTATTGATGGCACAATTGTTCTAGAACAATGTTCTTTAATTTTAATAGAACAATTATAGAACGTGTTTGCTGGGAAAGAAATGAAGAATTTAAAAAGTCTTTTTAAAAACTATCGGTTTTAAAAATTTTTTTAGTTATATAGCAAATAAAGTTATTATATTATAATGAAATAATAAATAATTATTTTTAAAATAAATTACTATAGGTAAATTTTAAATATTTATTTGTATTTCACAAGTTTTGAGATTTTAAGATTTCTTAGCTAATATCAAATTACAACCTAATCTAAATTTATAGATAATTATGATTAAAAAATAATAAGTTTCAACATTATTACTTTAAATATTTATCTCTTGAAGTAAAAAAAATATAAATAATCTTAGTCAAATAATCTGTTTTTCATAAAAATATTAGAAAACATCTAAAATTGATTAAAATTGTCTTGAACGCTTGTTAAAAATTGTTGTCTATTTTTTATTAAAGGTTTAATGTTCTTTCATTTCTTTAATCCTAAAAAATAATTCTACACAGTACTCAGAGCTGTGAGAACAGCAGTCACAACTTTGAGCAAAGAATTTATTGCTACATTCGTAGTTCTGAATAATCTGTTGTCAACTAATATGAAACAAAACTCTGATTACTGTCAAAAAAAGTTGTGATTATTTTCTGCAGAGCATTCAGTGCTGTGTGGAGAACTTTCAGAACTCTGGAATTTAATTTTTTGGTTTACACAGTAGCCAGTGCTGTGAGAAAAAATACTCAGTGATTTCAGATTTTCTCCGTGTAGATTACTGTTTAAAAACAAACGAAAGCATAAAACTCAATTTTTTGTCTGCTAAGAAAATCTTTTTTGAATATATGAGAGATTCTTTTTCAATCGCCCCAGCCCAAAAAGTCAATGTTCTGGGATTGGCTTCATACTTTGGTAAATTGTTGTCCTATATGATAGTAATAAATCCCTAAAATATAAACTCATTAAAAAAATATTTGTAGAAAGTAGAGGGGGTTGAAGTTTTGACGTTAAGGGTAACATTGTCATTTTCAAATCCGTATAACTATGACAAAAGTTAATGGATTTTAATTTATCTATAATGAATTTTATTGCATTTTTCACGTACTTTTCAAAAATGTATACGAAAATTAAAAAAAAAATTTTTTGACCCCTTTTTTTTCAAAATCAACCCTTATTTTTCGATTTTCACCCCTTCGGGAATTTTTTTTTGTTTTTTTTTTATTTTCATTGGAAAGCTGAGATTTTTTCCCATGAGCTATGTAAATATGAAAATGGGACAACAATAATTTTGTGAGAAACATAATATTAAATTAGGCGGTGCCTATCTAAATCCTCAAAGATGATCTCCAGGTACACCCCTTATCGGCACCGCCTACTTTAATATTCTGTTACTCACAAAATTATTGTTGTCCCATTTTCATATTTACATAGCTCATCGTAAAAAACCTCAGCTTTCCAATGAAAATAAAAAAAAAAAAAAAAAAAATACCCGAAGGGGTGAAAATCGAAAAATAAGGGTTGATTTTGAAAAAAAAGGGGTTAAAAAATTTTTTTTTTAAATTTCGTATACATTTTTGAAAAGTACGTGAAAAATGCAATAAAATTCATTCTAGATAAATTAAAATCCATTAACTTTTGTCATAGTTATACGGATTTGAAAATGACAATGTTACCCTTAACGTCAAAACTTCAACCCCCTCTACTTTCTACAAATATTTTTTTAATTAGTTTATATTTTAGGGATTTATTACTATCATATAGGACAACAATTTACCAAAGTATGAAGCCAATCCCAGAACATTGACTTTTTGGGCTGGGGCGATTGAAAAAGAATCTCTCATATATGGGCAAATCCACGAAACTTTTAACTTTTGTGATTATCGAATCGAACACTTAAAAATCTGAATTATTTTTAATTAAAACTTTGAGTATCATTTTTTTTTGCTAAAATATATACAAACGAACATTTATGTACAGTATTAGAACCAAATTTTTATTTAACAATTAGTTTTATACGTTAAAAAGTGAAAAAATGCTTAAATTTCATTTGAATTCCCACGTGAAAAGGTTCCCGGAATTTTTGCAGAGTGACTCTGGGAGTAGTTCCCAGAACATTCTGAGAACATTCCCGGAATTTTTTTGGTTTTTTCCCAGAATTCATGGAATTTTCGTTTTAATCAAATAATTGATACTCCGGGATCAATTCTTCAGGGAAGTTTAGTTGTAATCAAACCATCAATACTCCAGGATGACTCCAACGTTCATCATGATGACTAGGAATCAATTGGAACACTTCTCCAGGGAATTTTAGCTATTATCAAACAATCGATACTCTAGGATGACTCCAACGTTCATCATGATGACTAGGAGTCAATTGGACAACTTCTCCAGGGAATTTTAGCTGTAAACAAACAATCGATACACCAGGATGACACCATAGTACATCATGATGACTAGGAATCAATTGGACAACTTCTTAAGGGAATTTTCGTCTCAAACTGATTCTTAATAATTAAATGAATTATAAACTTGGATTTAATATTTATGATTATTTAATATTAGGATTCTCACAAAATTATTGTTGTCCCACTTTACTTTACCGAAGGGGGAAAATCGAAAAATAAGGGTTGATTTTGAAAAAAAGGGGTCAAAATTTTTTTTTTTTAAATTTTGTATACATTTTTGAAAAGTACGTGAAAAATGCATCAAAATTCATTATAGATAACTTAAAATCCATTAACTTTTGTCATAGTTATACGGATTTGAAAATGACTATGTTACCCTTAACGTCAAAACTTCAACCCCCTCTACTTTTTACAAATATTTTTTTAATGCGTTTATATTTTATGGATTTATTACTATCATATCGGACAACAATTTACCAAAGTATGAAGCCAATCCCAGAACATTGACTTTTTGGGCTGGGGCGATTGAAAAAGAATCTCTCATATAAGAGATGTACATGACATGATATATTTTTTTGGGGGGGTTTCATAGGCAATCTCACATGTGCTCAGAAGAGTACTTGATGTTTTACCGCCCCTAACTTCATAAAAAATGTATTTTCAGTGTATAATCTAACCGGATTGTGAAATTTTAAACACAGAAAAAGAAAAATAACCTATACATTAAAGCCTCATTAATATTATTTATGATATAATTAAAAGTTAATGAATAACTGTTGCGATTAAGTCGGGGCTTCATCTAACCCTTTTAAATTACGACACTGTCCACGTCGAATTTTTCTTAACTTGACTACTAAATATTGGAAAAAAGAGGTCATATATTGTTAAAGAGACTTCTATTAAATAAGAAATTTCGTCTTCTTCTCGTTTTTTCCCCACTTTAGAAGTCAATTTACTAAAAATACATATGAGTTTAACAAAAAGTGATACTTAAATTTTCTCCGTGTAAAATTCTCTGAAGAAGTTGACCAATACACTTCTGGGTATCCGGATGTACGTTGGAGTTGTCTTAAAAACTCGATTATTTGGTTGAAACGAAAATTCCCTGAAGAAGTTGTGCAATTGACTCCTAGTCATGATGGTGTTCGTTGGAGTCATCCTGGAGTATCGATTATTTTATTACAGCTAAAATTCCCTGGAGAAGTTGTCCAATTGACTCCTAGTCATCATGTTGTTCGTTGGAGTCATCCTGGAGTATCGACTGTTTGATTACAGCTAAAATTCCCTGGAGAAGTGTTCCAATTGATTCCTAGTCATCATGATGAACGTTGGAGTCATCCTGGAGTATCGATTATTTGATTACAGTTAAAATTCCCTGGAGAAGTTGCCCAATTGACACCTGGGTATCTGGATGTACGTTGGAGTTGTCTTAAAAACTCGATTATTTGGTTGAAACGAAAATTCCCTGAAGAAGTTGTGCAATTGACTCCTAGTCATGATGTTGTTCGTTGGAGTCATCCTGGAGTATCGACTGTTTGATTACAGCTAAAATTCCCTGGAGAAGTGTTCCAATTGATTCCTAGTCATCATGATGAACGTTGGAGTCATCCTGGAGTATCGATTATTTGATTACAGTTAAAATTCCCTGGAGAAGTTGCCCAATTGACACCTGGGTATCTGGATGTACGTTGGAGTTGTCTTAAAAACTCGATTATTTGGTTGAAACGAAAATTCCCTGAAGAAGTTGTGCAATTGACTCCTAGTCATGATGTTGTTCGTTGGAGTCATCCTGGAGTATCGACTGTTTGATTACAGCTAAAATTCCCTGAAGAAGTTGTCCAGTTGACTCCTAATCATCATGATATACGTTGGAGTCATCCTGGAGTATCGATTGCTTGATTACAGCTAAAATTCTTTGGAGAAGTTGTCCAATTGACTCCTAGTCATCATGATGTTCGTTGGAGTCATCCTGGAGTATTGATTATTTGATTACAGCTAAAATTCCCTGGAGAAGTTGTCCAATTGACTCCTAGTCATCATGATGAACGTTGGAGTCATCCTGGAGTATTGATTGTTTGATTACAGCTAAAATTCCCTGATGAAGTTGTCCAATTGACTCCTGGATATCTGGATGTACGTTGGAGTCATCCCGGAGTATCAATTACTTGATTGAAACGAAAATTCCATGAATTCTGGGAAAAAACCAAAAATTTTCCGGGAATGTTCTCAGAATGTTCTGGGAACTACTCCCAGAGTCACTTTGCAAAAATTCCGGGAACCTTTTCACGTGGGTTTCTTCAAAAAGTTTATATTCTTAACGTTTTCATTTTTGCGGCGTGTAAAATATCACTTCAGCTACTATATGGAAATATCTAACAGATATATTTTGTCATAAAATTTTCCTTATCCCATTAGTGTGCCACCACTAAAACTAAAAATACGAAGGTTTAATTGAGTGATAGCACTTTTAAAAAAAATTGAATTGAACGTCTTCTTATGAAAATATCTATTATGGCGTTGGATAAAAATGAAAGTTTAATGCATTTCTTAAAAGGTGATGAAAAAATAAAAATTTTAAGACCTTTTTCAATGATGTGCCTCTAATTGTATTCCTGTGGCAGCAATTTAAAGATGATAATAAAAATCGTGATTTCATTTAAATTTATACATTTTTGAAAGGCACAACTGCATTTTTGCTTTAAACAGGTCAATCTATATGGTGTGATCGAAACATTTTCATACGTGAGAGATAATAATATTAAAGTAGGCGGTGCCTATCTAAATCGTCGAAGATGATTTCTAGGTATACCCGTTATCAGCGACCTTGTTGTCCAAGTTTTAAGAATATTTTCTCAAACCTCAAATATGAATGCCAAAACCATAAAAAAAATTCGAGATAAATTCTCAGCGATGATCCTAAATTATACCAATCATCGGCAACCTGGTTCTGTAGGTAAAAAATTACCACACTGAAAAAAAATTCTGGTTAGGCTATATTTAACATTACTTTCTAGTTATGTTAACCAGAATTCTAGTTGAATTAACTAGAATTCTCGTTAAAATAACCAGAATTCTAGTTGAATTAACTAGAATTCTCGTTAAAATAACCAGAATTCTAGTTGAATTAACTAGAATTCTCGTTAAAATAACCAGAATTCTGGTTAACCTAACCAGAATCAAAATGTTAAATATACCCTAACCAGAATTCTGGTTATTTTAACTAGAATTTTTTTTCAGTGCATGGATTATTGTGCGGTTGTTAGTTCTGAATGTACATAAAAAATTTCAGTCCTCTAGGACATCAGCAAAACGTTTAAATTAAATTTTAAAATTTCATATTTTGACTTTTGCAAAACAAATTGTTTATAACAATAACACTGGTATTAAAAAAATTATTTAACCATAAAAATCGTGTTCAGCATAAAAAATACATAAGGAACACTTATGTAGGTCCTTTCATATATAAAATGTTTCAAGAAATCTATTTTAATTAGTAGTAAAACTTTAAACGCGTTTTTCTCGAACAGTTGATTTTGGTCGATAGCACCGTTTTCTCAGACCCGGTCACATATGTAATATATTACATAATATTATAAATGATAAAATTAATAATAATTATTATAATAATTATAATAATTATTATAATAATTATAATAATTATAATTATAATAAATTATAATAATTATTATTATTGTTAACATATTAATTATTTTATTAATTACCCAGTCGAAAATCGTAAGTTTCCCTGAAGGGTTCACATGGCCTTCAGGTAACTGTTATGAAGGTTTCAAAAGCTTCAAGGCAACTATTTATACATTAGACCTAAAATTCTGTGATATTTGCTTTCTGACTTCTTAACGGGAAGCTTTTTCTACAGCTTGTTGAATATCTGTGGACAGCTTCTAGCAAAAGGTCTACCAGTTTGCTTGGTGAATGCTTTCCTAATGCCTGGTTTAATGTGTAAGAAAGCAATTCTATTTGCTTTTCACAAGTTGCAAATTAATATGTAATTTAATTACCTTTTTTACACTTCCTGAAAACTAGAATAATTTCATCAAATTAAACTAAATCGAAAAATCATAAAAATTCTATAGTAATTTGTAAATCCGTTTTATACAATTAATAATTATTCTTTATATATTATATAAAAATTATTTTTCAAAGAAAACGTTTATTTTTAAACACTTAAATTATATACGAAAAAAATTATATATAACTTGAGCAAAATTTGGGGTTAGGAATACGAACACGGTGAAAACCTTTTATTTTGAATAATGAATACAATTTCTTAAAAAAAGACAAAATATTTAATATTTAAAAAAAATAGATTATTATTTTTATACTTGATATTTATGAATATTTTTTATAAATAATATATTCTTTATTCTTTTAGAATTTCATAATTTATGAAAATGAATTTAACAGCGTATTTTTATTTACAAATTTTTAAAAGTATTCTACATGAAACATTAAATTATTAATCAATATTAATTGTGTAATTTCACTATAGAAAATTAATTGACAACTAACTTTTAATTGAAAGAAGATAATAATTAATTTAAAAAAAAGTATTTAATATCACTAATAGATATTTTATAAAACAATTGTACCCTTTTAAAAAGACTGTGGAAATACCGAGTCTGACGTAAATAATTTTTCTTTAATTCTTCAATATTTAAATATAATAATCTAGTACATCATATTTTTACGAGATAAATAAAGATGGAAAGAAAGGTTAAATTTAATTTTTGATCATTGTCATTTTTCCTCTGTTTCCTGAAACATCCATGACGCTTCATTTAATTTTCGCCACCTGAACGCTTTCTTTTTATATATGCAAAATCCTGCAACTCTTTGATAACTCTCTCAAAGCTACTTGAATGCTTTGTTTAAAACGTACAAAATTTGTTATTTTCAAGCTTTCCGTGGAAGCGAAAAATCGGCCATAACAGGCTTCCTGAAAGTTTTCTATAGCTAGTTATCTACTGTCTCACAATTCTCTAATGGTTATCTCAATACTTCAAAACAACTTTTTGTTCAGCTTAACATAGCGTAGGATTTTCGACTGGGTAATTTTAAAAATTATCGATGGCTTTGCAGAATGTGATTATTTCACAAAAAAAACTTAAAAACTTCCTTCACGAATTTCTCACCAAAAACAGACACAAAAATGTAATAAAAAATTTAAAAAGGAATAAAACACCCTTTTATTGAATTGAAAATAATTTTTGTTCATTTGATAGACAGTCTCAACCCTGTAGAATGCAGAAAGCTGTTACTGAAGTAAACAGGAATAATATAGGTGCGTACAACGATGGGTACTCATCTTTGCTTCGATAGCGCGGGTGCACCGCCTACTTTAATATTATGTTTCTCACAAAATTATTGTTGCCCCACTTTCATATTTACATAGCTCATGGGAAAAAACCTCAGCTTTCCAATGAAAATAAAAAAAAAATACCCAAAGGGGTAAAAATTGAAAATTAAGGGTTGATTTTGAAAAAAAGGGGTGAAAATTTTTTTAATTTAATTTCGTATACATTTTTGAAAAAAACGTGAAAAATGCATTAAAATTCATTATAGATAAATTAAAATCCATCAACTTTTGTCATAGTTATACGGATTTGAAAATGACAATGTTACCCTTAACGTCAAAACAAGGGCGGATCCAGAAGCCAATTTTGGGGGGGCGATTTGAAAAATATATATATACATATATAACATTAAAGAATATATGTCAAGCATATGAAAATAATGTAATTTGAATAACAGTATCACGTTGAATAACAATTTAATTCATAAAAAATTTAATCCTTAATTTAACCTTACTATTACAACATAAAATTTAGTCTATGTTTATAAGTTTTAGCATATCTATTGATAATTTGGTCCACATTCACTTCAATGTCATAATGAATATGCAGTATTGCAAGTCCGTTCAATCTTTTTTCAGTTGTCGTAGATCTCAAATAGGTTTTAAGTCTCTTAAAAGTTGAAAATGACCTTTCAGCACTTGCTCCACTTGAAGGCATTGTTAAAAAAATTTTAAAAAGGGTATGAAGAAGAGGATATATTTCAACATCACAACAGTTAAAAAATCGCATAGCACTAATGCTTGAATCATAATTTCTTCTTTCACATTGCATATGCCACATCTCTAATTCAGTGGTCAAATATATTTCTAAAATCTCTGGACATTCCTTAAAGAAAGTCGAATATCTGTTACAAAGTTTCTTCACAGCTTCTTTAGATAGTGTACTATCTGTTGATGTTACAGAATCAGGAAACAGAACTGAAAATAAATATAAATCCAAAGCTTCTGTTGAAAATCGATTTTTCAAATCTGTCATCACATTATCAAGAACAGGAATATAAACAGCTTGTCTGAAATAGGTTTCGGGATCATTTACAGGATAATTATCACGGTCTCTTTGAATTCTGGCTACACGTGGCATTTTAATTTCAACACCAATATCATTTGCGATGTTTTTAACTTCTTCAAAAAGACTCCTTTTTTCTTCATAATTTTCGCGTTTTCTCTGTAATAACTTTAAAGTATCTTGAACGATATCCTGCGCTGATTTAAGATCGATTTGCTTTTTTTGCAGGAAGTAGCTTAGGGATTGCGTGGTATTCAACACATCAGAAAGACAAACGACTGCAACTAAAAAGTTACTTTCACAAAGAACAATGTTTAAAGCATTTGCTTTTGACGACGTTTTCGAATCTTGCCATTGAGATACATGATTTAAGGTTTCAATTATTTTTGGAAGCAAAACACGAAATTGCAAAATTCCATAATGTCTCTCGATCCATCTTGTTTCACACAAGCCACATAATTGACCACCCATTACACAGACCTACAAATTTTAGACCCAGAAATCGGAATAGTCATTTCCCATGTAATTTTTCACGCTGAATCCAAAAATGACAGCAAAACTGCTCTATCACGTCCGGATTTTGAGATATTCTAACCTAAAAGCGTGAAAAAGGCCGTTGTTGGCAACATTCAATCATCTATAAAATCTCCAATAAATTTTTTTAAGCGTTGGTTCAAATTTCTAAAGAAAGTACTACTATTTGCCTTTTAAAATTTTCTTGGCCCGTTCAAATCCGATTTTTTTCACTTTAAGACTCATATGCGCAAGGAAAAAAAATTTGAAATTTAAAAAAATTAGGTTCAAGTCGCCTAAAAAGATTTTTGGGGTATTTACCCCCATTTTTTTCAAAATTTCATATTTTTTTAATCCTGCGTAAATGAGTCTTAAAGAGTACGATCCAAGGTTTAATTTAAGCATATATATATAGAAGTGTCTAGCACGTCTGGTTAAGGAATACAAAAATATTGACAACCCTCAAAACACTGTTTTTGGAGACTTTACCTCCACTTTATTCAAAATCCTGATGTGATACGCAATTTTGGAACCCGGATTCGGGTTCAGCACACAAAAATACATTGGAAACCACTCCGGTATAAATATATAAAAAAGTCTTACTTTGTAGACCTGTGTTATGATTGTTTATAAACGTTTTTAGGATTTAATTACACAAAAGTGATTATTTTATTTGATCATATTTAAATTTGAAAATCTTTGTTGGATGTCATAAAAAATGTCATTTGCTACAGAATTAATGTTTTTTTTAGCGAACACACGAATCTCAAGGGTGCCAATAATTTAAACAGTATGGCCATCTCACCTCGAAAAAACATGGCCATCTCTCCTAATGTCAGGAGACAAATTGACACAACTAAAATTTAAATAAATAAATAAATTTTTTGAATGAATATAAAGTTATGACAAAACTTGGGTCATGTACTTTACAAAAAAACATGAAATTCAAAATTATTCTACAAAATAACACAACGCCAGTGAGGAACGTAAACTCTTCACTTTTTTTCAGAACTACCCAGTGGGCAAAAAACCATGTTCGTTCTAAAAACGTTTTAAGAACGTTTTTAGAGCGTTTCATGTCTGCCAAATAATGTTTTGGAACATTATTCGAACATCCATGTTCTTAAAATGTTCCAGAACATTATTTGGCGGACACGAAACGTTCTAAAAACGTCCTTAAAACGTTTTTAGAACGAACATGGTTTTTTGCCCACTGGGTAGTCAAAATAACAAATCAGATTTTTACATACTTTTTCAATATTTTTCGTGAAGTTTTTTCTTATAATTGTGTTTTGCCATAAAACAAAGCAAATTAATGTTTAATAAGCGATACCTAGCAGCAAATTCTATAAAATATTTTAATTGGCCATATCTCCCGCATGGCCAACTCCCCCGGACTAATGAAAGTTAAAAAATCAAAAATTCACATTTTGGCTATAATATTTTGTGATTATTTAAATTTAAGTTTATAGATGAAATAATTGTATTCCTTGCTTGAAAACGAATCGATTGGTATATATACAGTTTACATTTGAAGTAAATTTAATAAATTAATGAAAGTAAAAAAAAAAATTCACATTTTAGCTGAAAACTTTTGTATTTATTTAAATTCAAGTTTAAATATAATATTTAAATTTAACTCAAATCTATAGGTACTCAAATGTTTATATTATTATATTATTTTTGTATGTTTATTTCAATGTTAATGCTTTCTCCACCGATGAAGCAAATTTTTTTGCTGATCGTAAAGAGGAAGCAAAATGTTCATGTAATGAATATCTGAATTTACAACTTGTTTTTTTAAATATTGTATGTCGTATAATATAGTTATTTTAACTATAGTCGACATATGGATATAATTTGTTTTAAGAATTTAATTTTCTATTCGTGTCTTATTTTTACTGCTTTAAAATTTTTCACATTTCTTAAATGTGCGATTCCAGGTGAGATTTTGAATTTTTCGGAGTAGGTTAACCGATTGCAATGAAACTTTGAAATTCTGTTATATATATAGTAAAACTAATCTTTAACGTAAGTTTCAGGTTAAAATATTTGTTAGTTTACGAGATTTGCAATAATAACAAAAAATTTTAAACTGCTATATCTTCCGTTCTATTAATCAGATTGAGGTCTACTTTTTTTTAAAATATCAATGAAAATGAGAGGAATAAATCTCTTTCAGAATAATTTTTTTAATAATTTTACAAAGAAATAATTAAAATTAAATAAGTTTAACTTGCAATTGTAGTTGGATTCCTTTGAAACATTAAAGAAAACACAGCTATTTAGATTATTTTAGCATTTAAGTGATTGAATTTTAGATTGTCGTTCGAAATTTATTCAATTATTAGTTAATAATTTTTTTCTTTGTAAAATTATAAAAAATTATTCTGAAAGAGATTTATTCCTCTCATTTTCATTGATATTTTAAAAAAAGGTAGACCTCAATCTGATTAATAGAACGGAAGATATAGCAGTTTAAAATTTTTTGTTATTATTGCAAATCTCGTAAACTAACAAATATTTTAACCTGAAATTAACGTTAAAGATTAGTCTTACTATATATATATATATATATATATATATATATATAACAAAATTCCAAAGTTTCATTGCAATCGGTTAACCTACTCCGAAAAAGTCAAAATCTCACCTGGAATAGCACATTTAATAAATGTGAAAAATTTTAAAGCAGTAAAAAAATAAGACACGTTTAAAAAATTAAATCCTTGAAACAAAATATATCGATATGTCGACAACAATAAAAATAAATATTTAATGACATACAATATTTAAAAAAATGAATAAAATTTTGCTTGATAAAGTCAAATATTAAAATATTTAACTGACCATCTTGTTTTCAATGCTTCATTTCTCTATCGGAGACAATTTGATGCAGTTGTTTTGCTTTACAAGTGGTCATTCACGGTGAGTATAATACTTCTATAGGTATAATAATTTTTTATTTTCATTAAACTTCTTAAAATGTACCTGTAATTGTTTCACAGTTATTTTATAAAAAATACAAGATTTTTTAATCTTATATTATAACTTATATCGTCTCTTCCAAATGGATCTATTTGGAAACATTAAAATTCCATCTGAAGGAAATTTTTACAATCTTATATTCGTTTTAATCACAGAAAAAGTTTATTTGACTTAACTAAAAAGTTTAATTTAGTCAAATGCAATAAATCATTAAGTTCATTCAAATAAAAGTATTCAATTGAATAATTTTGTCATGAATCACAACCAAACTTTTTTTTAACTGTATAGCAATGCATTTATTTCTTTGTTTCAAACAAATTTTTCTCTGTGAGCATTATTGTCGTACTAAACTTAAAGGATAAAAATTATACTAATTTTAAATTAATTCCACGCCAAATTATACGCCCATTTGCAATTGTATCTCAGATTTAAAAAAAAAATTTTTTTCCTTTAGTACTAATTGAGACTAGTTTTCCTAATTTTTTCAATTTTTTTTTTAAAAAGTCGTTCACGAGATATGAATTTTTCAAAATTTTAAAATTTTATAATGATTTTTTATTTTTCAATGCTCATAACTTCCTTCAAACTCCATAAATTTTAAAAGTGATTTTTTTATCATATGTATTTTTAAACGTACCCAGATAGCACGTAAGCTTGCCGCAAGCTTCAAATGTCCCACCTAACTCAAGCTTGCATGGTAAGCTTACCGAAAGATTGCAGTGTAAGGTTACTGCAAGATTGCACAGTAAGATTATCGCAAGCTTGCATAGTAAGCTTGCACGGTAAGCTTGTGACAAGGTTGCCAATAACATTTCCCAATCAGCACAGAAGTTTGCATTGAAAATGAGCACTATGCGCACTTACAATCACGAGCACTTACGGCTACGCAGTACATTTTTTTGACCTCCCAGGAACTGGTGCTCAATGTATGTACAAAAATAAATTTTCTGCCCCCAAAAAATTCTTTGTTATATTCCGCAAGATTGCACCAAGCTTGCGGCAAGTTTGCTGCAACCTTCTGTGCTGATTGGCAAGGTTATTATTTGGCAACCTTGCAAGCTTGCCATGAAAGTTAGCTTGGCAAGCTTGGTGCTATCTTGCGGAATATAACAAAGAATTTTTTGGGGGCAGGAAATTTATTTTTGTACATACATTGAGCACCAGTTCCTGGGAGGTCAAAAAAATTTACTGCGTAGCCGTAGGTGCTCGTGACTGCAAGTGCGCATAATGCGCATTTTCAATGCAAACTTCTGTGCTGATTGGGGAAGGTTATTTGCAACCTTGCCACAAGCTTACCGTGCAAGCTTAGTATGCAAGCCTGCGATAATCTTAACATGCAATCTTGCAGTAACCTTACACTGCAATCTTTCGGCAAGCTTACCATGCAAGCTTGGATTAGGTGGGATATTTGAAGCTTGCTGAAAGCTTGCCGTGTTCACTTAGCAATATTGCGTGGCAAACTTGCCGCAAGGTTGCTGCAGGTTTACGTGCTGTCTGGGTACATACTTTTCAAAAAAGAAATGAAATTTTTCTAAACAATATTACTATCCAATTTTTAAGTATTAAAGATAAAGTGTCATTTTTCTCAATTGACGAATTGATAGATCTTTTTCAAAATTTTCTGTTAAAAAATTTATTGCTTAATATTTACTCCTCTAATTTATAAAAAAAAATTAGAATGTAAAAAAAGAATTAGTGTTGATATATTTTAGAAAAAATTTATTGTTGTATATAAAAAATGTGAGTTGCAAGTTTTTTTCAATATTTTTTTTACCCAAAGACATACATTTAATAAATTTGAAAAATTTTAAAGCAGTAAAAATAAGACACGTGTAGAAAACTAAATCCTTGAAAAAAAATGTTTCGATATATCAACAACAGTTAAAAGAAATATTTAACGAAATATAACATAAAAAAACAATAAAATTTTACTTGATAAAGTCAAACGTTAAAATATTTAATATTATCCTTCTAACTTTTTTTTGCTTTATTTCTGTATCTACAAAAAAAATTAGTTGGAAATTTATTTAATATTTTCTTTTACAAAAGAAATTCATTTAATAATTGTGAAAAATTTTAAAGCAATAAAAAATAAGACACATTAAAAAAATTAAATTCTTGTAACAAAATATATCGAAATGTCGACAACAGTTAAAAAAATATTTAACGACATACAATATTAAAAAAATCAATAAAATTTTGCTCGATGAAGTTAAACGTTAAAATATTTATAATATTATATTTCTAACATTTTTTGCTTCATTTCTGCATCTACGAAAAAATGGAGTTGAAATTTTTAGAATTTACTGAATTTAAAACGATTTTTTTTAATTTCAGACAATTATTAAATTTTTAGAATTGAAACTAAGGCATCAAATAATTTAAAACAAAAATTGACTTTCAACAGTTTTTAATTGAAAAATACTTTCAAATAATTGACTTTTTTTATGAATATTATAAAAATAATTGAATTTTATAAGAGTTATAGTTGAAATTATTACATATCAGAAAGTTTTAGATGGAAAATTTTAGAAGGTTTTGAATTTAAAATTTTTGATAATTTTATTTTCTCATTTTTCTTATCTAAATTTTAAACAATTATTAAATTTCATAATATTTTTAATTACAAAATAGTTGTAATATAATTGAATTTAAGAAGAATTTCATTAAAATTATTGAATACTAGCAAAATTACACGCGCGCAAGCGCGCGTCCAACTTCAATTGCAATGGTTATTTTAAAATAATAATAATATTAATAATAATAAAAATAATAATAATAATAATAATTCTGCATCAGTGGAGTATTAAATTAATAATAGGTATATTTCTAATTTTCACGTTATCATTTATTTATACACAGAAAAAAATGAGTTTGATGTTATATAAATAAATAAATTAAAGTAAAAATTTTAAAATATAAATATTAAAATTTTAGAAATAAATATTTTTGATAAAGTCAATGTTCGATGAATTTTTTATAATCTTTCAAATTACAAAAAATTAGTTATGTTAAATATTTTTTTGTATTTTCTATAAATATTTCGTTGCAAATAAAAATTTTAAATTTATGTTTTTTTTCAAAAAATTTAATTAACTGATAATTAATAAATATTAAAAAATTATGTAATCAAAAAGAAATTTAAATTAACAGAAAATTATTAATTATATTTTAAAAAGTATTAAGCAATTAAAAAATATTTCAAATTTTGAAAAAATAAAACCTAAAAAAAATTTGTAATGGTTTAAACTTTAAACTTAAATTAAAAATTAAAATCAAATTGAAAATTTTTTAAAAAAGCAAACTATTTTTATATTGTTTATAGATAAAAAAATATAACAATTTAATAATTAATAATAATAAATTTGTGAATAATAATATATAATAAATAATAATGAATAATGAAAAAATAATGAAAGATAAATAATAATTATAAGTTAAAATGTTCTAATTATCTGTAATAATCATTATATTTAAAAAAATGTATATATAATATAATAAATTTATAAATAATAATAAAAATTATATTATAATTGAAACTTATTTTTCTATAAATACCAAGTAGGAAATATACTGGTGCTGCACACAATGAACAATATTTTTTTTTTACTTTAAACTGTCACTTAGTATATGACTTAATTAATGGCGATAAATAAAAATATCCGTCGTGTTAACCATAAAATATTACGAAATCAAGAATTGTCAAAATTTTAGAAAAACAAAAGGAACAAAATACGACTAACTTCAAGTGTGGACAGACGGAATGAATGAATGAATACGGAAATTATTAAAGTTAATAATTAATAATTAATTTAGAGAAGAATTTTAGTTAAAAATTTGTTAGATAATTATAATAAAAAAAATCTAAAGAAGATCAGCATTGTATACTAAAAAAGACATATTTTGTTTAAAAATTTATTGCAAAATGTAAATAAAAGCGCATCTTATTAAAATAAAGCCAAACATATTTAGAAAAAGACAAAAAGTCGTATAATTGGTCTTGTAACTATTGATTGAATACTTGACTCTATTTGTAATTAAATGCAACAAGGCCTGAACAGATGAATTAAATAATTTTTTAGAAAAGTATACCAAAAAATGGACGTCTGTGAAGTAGGCCTGAACATACCATGATATTAGTATTAGCAATTTACTATCTTTTAAGGTTCATTTAGGGCTAACAGGGCTTGAATATCCTAAATTTTAGGCTTTTAATTTATTTCTTAAATTAAGGTTCCTGCCAGCTTCACATTGAAGCTGGCCAGAACCACGCATACCTTCTTTATCACTATTCCTACTAAGCTCTAACTACAAGGAAAATTTAGGTCTCATTAAGGGCTATCAAAATATTCCTTAACCTAATTAAAACATTTTCATTTTTTTTAAAAATGTTCACATTGACACTTGTTCACACTTGACTTTATTATTTTTTTAAAATGAGTTTCCGACTAGTAGCAACGTAGGTCCATCAAACCAGCACCTCCACAATTACAATTTAGAAAACAGACTACACTAGATTTTTGGGCTTTTTAGGACTCCACAAAAAAATATTCCTGATTTTTAAAAATCACCTCTTCAACAAAAACAACCCCTTTTAATATCAGCAACTTACATTTTCCTATTTTTCGAATTAATAAATTCATCGGATTCGCTTGAAACTCGTTACTCGGGGGTTTTTTGGGTCGCTGATTACGAATCCGATGTCCGTTTTCAAAATTTCAAAATAGCGCATCCAATATGACCAACGAGTTTTACAAAAATTATACCTATTTGTTCGAAATTCATTACTTAGTGAACAAGAGTAAACCCCTAACCTTAAACGCAAGTGAAAACTTTGATCTATTTCCGCTTTTTTTTCTTTTTCTTACGTGTTCCAATATTTTTGGGCTCTTCAATATTGCGACTCTCAATTTTTGGGCTTATTCCCTAAAAATGAGTAGAGCCTAAAAATTTGAATGGTTGTTTTTGTGAAGCCCAAAAATATATGACCCGATTGAGAGAAAGAACTACAGGATTATGTTATGTTTTTTACTTCTGTTGTAGTTAAAAGGGTAGTTTTGGAAAATGGGTGAAGCCCAAAAATCGGGATGGATGTTTTTGAGAAGACTAAAAATATTTGATCCAATTGAAAAGAAGAACTACAGGATTATGTTATGTTTTTTACTTCTGTTTTAGTTAATAGGATAGTTTTTGAAAAATGGACGGAGTCCAAATATTACGATGGTTGTTTTTGAGGTGCTCACAAAAATAATTTAGATAACAGACTGCACTACATTTTTGGACTATGTAAAAACTAAAAATTTTAAAAATATCAAATACGCTATATTTTTGGGCTCCACTAAAAAAATATGCCCAATTTTTAAAACTCACCCATTCAACAAAAACAACTCCTTTTAAAATCAGTGAAGGTGTAAACTTGCCAATCAATGAACAGCGGAGAGTAGGGAGTTGTGCTCCAGGTTTTGTTTTTCGATCAAAACTATTACAGTAAAACCCCGTTTATCCGAGCTCGCTTTATCTGAGGTCTCGATTATCCGAGGTGGTGTCCCAGTAGGAAATTCTATATTATCTGAGTCTAGTCTACTTTATCCGAGTTATTTTTAATTTTAGTTTTTTATAAATATGAGTTTATTTTTAATAAATTTAAATTGTTTAAATTATTATAGAATATATACAATATTATTTTCCCGTATGTAATAAATAATAATTTTTTAAACAATAATAATGTTAAATTGTAATAACAATTCGGATTATCCGAATTTTCGCCTTATACGAGATAGGTCCGGTCCACATTAGCTCGGATAACCGGAGTCCTACTGTATTTAAATTTTTTTTTATTATTCTATTATATACAACAACAACAGTTAACAAATTTCCAAAAGCGACACCGACCCCGTGACCTCGACACCGTCCTTGGAAAATCTATTTTCACTTATTTTCAAATAACTCAAAATACTTTGCCATATGCTTTTAGAAAATCTTACATACTTTTTTTTATAAGTCTAAAAAATTTAGGGACTTAGAAAAAAATCGTTGATTTTTTTAGTTACTCTCTTTGATTTATTAATTTTTTATTATTATTTCTTTAACGTCGTTCTTTTATGTTCGAATAAAAACAAAAATCTAACTATATTTTTCATTTATTTTTAATACCTAATTTATCATTTACAAGTATGTACAGTTATAATATGTTTTAACTTATTTTTAACCGTTAAAATGTGTAGAGGTTCCTCCGCCAGTAAGAAACCTAACGCAGAAGTTGGCGTGGTTCTCATTGCGCCAGTAATCCCTCTTAACGCCATTGCTTGCAGTTGTTCAAGTTTCAATTTTACCGTTTTCCACTGGCTTCTAATCCACCAAACAATTGCTGCATGCAGAAACCTTGGCAACAGGACCATACGATAGAGCCACTGAACCATATCCGGTTTTAGACCCCAAGATGATCCAATAGCCCTTCTGCAAACCCAAAAAGCAGTGCAAAACCTACTATATTCATACTCTAAGTGCTTTTTCCAGATCAGCTTTTTATCCAGAATCACTCCTAGATATTTGACCGAGTCGGAAAAAGGCACTTCTCTCTCATAAAATACAGGTTTTCTCACAGTTGTGGTCCACTGTTGAAAATTTAAGAAAAAGACACATCTTTTAGAATATTCTTTATTTAAATTATGAAATGTGAAAAAGTAAGATAACTTACATAAAATAAAGAAATATTTAAGATAATAAAAGATTAATTTTAGGTAATTTAGATAAAATAAAATTATTTTAAAAATAATTGAATTAAGCTAAAAAATTAATTGCATTTACAGTGAATACAGATGTAAAAAGTCTCATTTCACTAAAGAAATTTAAATATTTAAATTGCTTAAAACATTCTAATTATTCATAAATAATGCAAAATAAAAAAGAGAGTGCGTATTAGCATTAAAAACTGTTAAATAATATGATGTGAGGCACAACTCCCTACTAACGCTGGAGTACCTCGAAAATTTATTAATAACAGCTAATTTTTATGCATTAAACATTGTGATCACTTTGAAAAAATTAGTGTGAATGACCTAAACATAAAGAGACAACAAAACTTTTAGAAACAAATTTTAACTCACTATCTGGAAAAACACGAAAAATGTTTCCAAAAATAACGAGTACAACTTAAAAAGTTAGTTTTTAACGAGAAAAGAATATGACAATAATTGAAATTAGTCATATTAATTTCCATATTAAAAATATTTAGCACGACTCCCCTCGAGGCACAACTCCCCACTCACCCCTATATTAATAATCTTCTCTTCCAAATTGATCAAAAACATTTACGTTTGACATAATTCTGTAAATCTTTCTTTTAATTGTGTCAACAAATTTTTTGGGCTCCTTAAAAACAGCAATCCCGAATTTTGTGATCCACCTAATCTTCAAAAAATACCCTTTTAAATAAAACAGAAGTAAAAAAACTAATATAATCCGGTAGTTCTTCCTCTAAATCGGGTCAAATATTTTTGGGCTCCCTAAAAACAACCATCCCAATTTTTGGGCTCCAATCATTTTCAAAAACTACTCTTTTAACTAAAACAGAATATTGGCACAAGTTAGAAGAAGAAAAAATAATTTTGCAAATAGATCAAAGTTTACTTTTGTTTTAAAGTTTAGGGGTGATTTTTAGATTTAGGGGTTAAGCCTAAAAATGAGAAGTGGTAATTTTGGAAAGCCTGAAAGTATTAAGACAGGTTATAAGAAAAAAAATTCTGCAAATAGATCGAAGTTTACTCTTTTGTTAAATTTTAGAGGTAATTTTTATATTTAGGGATGAAGCCCAAAAATGGAAAGATGTGATTTTGAAGAGCCCAAAATTATTAGGACAGGTTAGAAGAAAAAAACAAAGAAATTATGCAAATACTTCAAGGTTTTCCCTTATATTTAAGTTTAGGCGTGAAGCCCAAAATGAGAAGTGGTAGTTAAGGTTAGGAGTTTACTCTTGTTCACTAAGTAATGAGTTTCGAACGAATAGGTTTAATTTTTGTAAAACTCGTTGGTCATATAGGTTTCGCTATTTAAAATTTTTGAAAACGGACATCGGATTCGTAATCAGCGACGCTAAAAACCCCCGGAGTAACGTGTTTCAAGCGTATACGTTCAATTTTTTTAAACTTGTCCACCATATTGGATACGCCATTTTGAATTTTTGAAAACGGACTTTGGATTCGTAATCAGCGACCCTACAAACCCCCGAGTAATGAGTTTCAAGCGAATCCGATGAATTTATTAATTCGAAAAATAGGAAAATGTAAGTTGCTGATATTAAAAAGGGTTGTTTTTGTTGAAGAGGTGATTTTTAAAAATCAGGAATATTTTTTTGTGGAGCCCTAAAAAGCCCAAAAATCTAGTGTAGTCTGTTTTCTAAATTGTAATTGTGGAGGTACTGGTTTGATGGACCTACGTTGCTACTAGTCGGAAACTCATTTTAAAAAAATAATAAGGTCAAGTGTGAACAATTGTCAATGTGAACATTTTTTTAAAAAAATGAAAATGTTTTAATTAGATTAAGGAATATTTTGATAGCCCTTAATGAGACCTAAATTTTCCTTGTAGTTAGAGGTTAGTAGGAGTAGTGATAAAAAAGTTATGCGGGGTTCCAGCTTCAATGTGAAGCTGGCAGGAACCTTAATTTAAGAAATAAATTAGAACCTAAAATTTAAAGTGTGGAAGCCCAGTTAGCCTTAAATGAGCCCTAAAAGTTAGTGAATTGCTAATACTAATATGTATCATGCCCACATAGCACGACTTCTTGCTGGGAGGTTACTGTAACGATATCTGTAGGGTTTGTAAGGTTACCGTGTAAGCCTGCAGTAAACTTGAGGTCATCTTAAAACTTCCGCCTTACAGTAAGCTTACACAGTAAAGCTAAGGTAAGCTTACACAGTAAGGTCGTGGTAAGTTTACATGGTAAAGTTGTGGTAAGCTTACACGGTAAGGTAGTTGTAAGCTTCCTTTAAGGTTACTGTAAGGTTGATGTGAGGTTACTGTAAACATAGAATGTTGTTAATAAATAAAATTTATTAATATTTATGCGCAGTAGTTTTCTATGGCACATACGGCTGCGCAGTAACTTTTATTTGACAAACCCTATTGGGGTTCATAAAGTACTTTACCAAATATATAATTTTTTATACAAAAAAATTTATAATATAATATATATTATAATATAATTATTTTTAATATATTTTCATATTACTTTATATTAACAGTAACCTTACAGCAACCTTACAGTAACCTTACGGGAAGCTTACAACAACCTTACCGTGTAAGCTTACCACAACCTTACCATGTAAACTTACCACGACCTTACTGTGTAAGCTTACCTTAGCTTTACTGTGTAAGCTTACTGTAAGGCGGAAGTTTTAAGATGACCTCAAGTATACTGCAGGCTTACACGGTAACCTTACAAACCCTACAGATATCGTTACAGTAACCTCCAAGCCAGAAATCGTGCTATGTGGGTGGTATGTTTCGGCCTACTTCACAGACGTGAAAAATTGCTCTTTTTGAATTAGTTTGAGATCTCCATAAAATTCTTAAAATGTATACATATAATTTTTTAACGGTTACTTCATCAAAAAGTACAAGATTTTTTAAATTTATATTATTATTTATAACTTCCCTTCTAAATAGGTCTAATTTAAAAAATTATATTTTATCCGACCGCTTAACCGATCCTTGCATTAAAAAGCTCAATTAAACAAAAAGTAAAATTATTTCAGGTTTTCTATGGAAAAATTAAAACTTTACAACAGTGTAAAAATACAACAGCAACTGTAAAAACATTGAAAAATAAAAACAACAATAACCGAATCGGCTCATGATGAACGACACATCAGTTTTCGTACAACATTCATCGAATTTTCAGTTCCTATCTATTTGTCACTACATTACCACTCTCGGAGTTATCTTTTATAACAAAGGCCTAATTACGTTGAAGCAGCGAAATCAAACTGTCCCTGTACTCAATACTTATTTTCAATACCTTCATAATTCCAACAATGTATCCGAGAAAAAACTCCAACTTCTAAAAAATGTACTAATAGGAACTGATCTCTATGGTGGCGGCGAAAATGAAACACTCGATTTGAAATATGTAAATGAAACATACCAGTACATCTTAAACACTGCTCTCTTTTCTCACTATGGACATATTACCGGATATTTAGCAGGTATAATCAACAAGGCAGATAATACATCTTATTCCAAACTTATGAAAACCATAAAGCAGGAACTCTTTAACAATTACACCAGTATAGATTACTGTTTAAAAACAAACAAAAGCAAAAAACTCACTTTTTTGTCTGCTAAAAAAGTGTTTTTTGAATATATACTGCCAATATTTCCCGAGCCAGAAAATAAAGATATGAACATAATGGAAGTGGATTATTTATACGCAATGGCTGGTTTAAAAATTGTCAAATCCATACTTGGAGAAACTCTAAACGCTTCGTTTGGTGATTTAATTTCAATTACACGAGAGTTTGATTTACAAGAGGCTTACGGTAACGAAACTTATGAAATAATGTTAGCAGCTTTTTCAACACCGGCACTATTTTTTTACGCCTCTAAGGAAAAAGAAACATTCAGAGAGAAATATCAAACTTTGTTTAATGCAGAATTTTGGAATGAAGTTTATGAAAATTTATTTTCAAATATTAATTTAGAAATGAATAAAATTGAAAATCATTATTTTGAAAACAACCTTTATTACAAACTCGAAAAGGAAATAAAAGAATTAAAAAATCGAAGATTATTGGCAACAACTATACTAGAGAAACATTGTAACTATTCTGGTTTTAAAGAACATGAAAATGAATATGTGACAAACTATATGTCATATTATCATTTCTTTATAAAAATAAGTGTTCCTTCTGGTTGTTCCGTAAAAAATCTACCCGAATTGAAAGTTGTTTATGAGAAACAGTTTGAAAATGTAAGAAAGACAAAATATGAAATTGAAAAGATTGCAATAAGAAAAGTTTTAAATGACAGTAAAGTAATAGAAAAATTAGACTCAAAATCTATTGTTAGTGATGCAAAAGCGAAAGATTATCCAATGTACATGGCGAACATGCCACCTATGGCAAGTAAAATAAACCCCAAAGTATACCTACTGTTTGCAATTAAAGAAGAAGGAAAAACAGATTTTTATGCCATTATAGATAACGATAATGTTTTGTCATTACTCGTAAGAAGTGATAACAAACAAGAGTTTGGTAATGTAATTGCTAATGATCCATATACAGAAATGGAAATAAATATAATTGCCAATGATTTGAAATTCGCTCATGAAGATAGCGAAGCATTTATTGAAAGGATTGCCGAAATAAAGACAAGACAATTTGTAAATAAGCTAATGGTCGACTATAAAAATGAAACTACAAAAGAGAAGGTTTTTAATTTTCTAAAAATACTTGTACCATTTTACAATTGTATTGAAAGCGTAAAAGCGGATAGCAAAACTGGAGCCGCAATAAGCTGTCCTTCAGATGTTCTCACCTTACTTCCTGTAGAAAGTCTTGCCACAAAATACGCAACAAAAATGAGCGACAACTTTGTAATTGGATTAAGCGAAAAATATTTAATTAGAAGTACTTTTGCAAGTACAGCAAGTGCCAGTAGATTAACTTCATTATATCAAGTTTCAAAAGTGTTGGCGAGATCCGTTTCGCAGGAAATTTTTACCAAGCACCTGTTAAAAGATTTATCTATTACCTTCCTACGAGTTATAGATCCTGGAATTGAATCAATCAACAACTTAGGCAAGTTTGGCTACCAAAAATTGCACAAGATATATAACACTATGATTAAAAAAATTCCAAAAAATACAAATCTAAAATTGTTATTAACAACTGTGTTAAAAAAGCTTAATACGAATATGAAACTGTCAACATTTAATGGTCTGATACCAAAGGTTCTGAGAGACGAGAATAATTATAAACTCGTTCAATACTATTATCCGAACGGTGAAAATTTCTTTGGACCCACATGCATATCATCATTTGGAAATACTGCAGAACTAAGAACCATTGAAGGCAATCCGTTTCAAGTTCCCGTGTTGCCAACAAAAGATGACATAAACAAAATTTTCTATCGTGAATATATTCCAGCAACTACTGAAATTTCGAATGTGAAACTGGAAATGGGAGAAAATGATCTACTCCGAAGTGACTTACCTTATCTTAATGCAGATACGAAAATAATACCTACTTATAAAGTTATTCCCGAAACTTCAAAGGGATCTGGAGACCTTTATTCTAAGGAAAGTTTGACAAATATTGATGTGTCTGGAATGGAAAGACATGAGATTATTCGAAAACTTATTCCTTATCTTAATTTAGATGAAGACAGGAAAATAATAAAAGATTATATAGTTTATCATAATACGAATGAATGGAATAAGACGCCAATGAATCCAGATACGTCACAAGGAAACGTGCCAAGTGAATTACAAAGTGATAACATTCCGTCAACTTCAAGGCTATCTGAAGGATTGGTTCAAAGTAACTTCAAATCTACACTTTGGTATGGAGAAAATAATTATCGTGAAATGTTATTATCTTTAGAAGACTTAAAACCTAAAAATTGGGCTGATTTATACAAAAAGAAAGAAAGATTAATAATGTTACAAAAGAATATCGAGAAAATACGTTGGAATCAAGACAGGGTGTTTCATGAAATGCCAAAAGAACTATGGTTTAAACAAACATTAAACAGACCCTATATTGTTAAGTATTTGGAGCAAATGAAAGGACAGGATTTTTATTTCAATGATATTACCCTATTGACAGATATTCGTCCAAGTGAAATTAATCTTGTTAATAAAAAATCATACTCCTTAACAACAGAAATTCGTTATCACATGACAATTGATTCTCAATATGGACTTGTTGATTTGGCTGAATTTGATAAGAGTTGGAAAAACCAATTTGTTGTTTTTCCAGAACTCGAATTTCACGTAGTAAATGCTGAATTCAAAAATGGAAAGGATTTCTTACTTTTAGAACTAAAACAAAAGCCAATATTGAAATCAAATTGGCAAATACAAAGACTGCAGAATAGACTTTCACTGAATAATAAAGAAGTAAATACATATCCAAGAAGTGTAAATATCGAGAATGCGGCTAATCTTATCTCATTAAACATTCCTCTGCGTAGAGTAACTGAAAGGGAAAAATTCTTAAAAAGTTACATTTTAAGAATTGATCCAATTGAAACTCGTGTTCCTACTTATGAAATGTTGGCAGGTGATATAAATGCAGGTATAATACCTTCTGAAAGATTTAACGAATGGAAAATAACAAATCACATTTTTATTGATGATGTTCTATTTGAAGAATCTGCATATCAGGTTAAAAATTTGGAAATTGCAGAACAAACTATAAATTATATTTTTGATGAGACTCATTTACAGAATGTTGAAACTGTGTATGAAATGTATAAGTTACTTTCAATTTGGCAAAGTATGCGATTTGAGGATTATTATGTACTGTATTCACATTTGTCAAAAACTTTACCAAAAAATTTACATGCACAAAGATGTCTTTCAGCAGCACTAAACAGATTGGCCCTTAGACAGTGTGATAATAAATTTATTAAAATTCCAAACATACTTTATGGTGCTTGCCCAGTAAATAGCAAAATTTGGCAAGAAATGTTATCAATTAAAAAATTTCGTAAGAAATTGAAAGCAAATAATGTGCTTGTTTATTCTAATGCTGAAGATGCTATAAAAAATGTTCGCTTGACTACTGAATTAAACCTATTCCTATTGATTAAATATGAATTTAAAAATCCATCTGGAATAGTGTACATTGATCCTAATTATTTCGAAGTTCCAAAGGAAGTGTATTATATTCATGACACAATCAAATTGCGGAATTTCGGGAAAGAAATTACACCCGTTAATGGATTTGATTTTTTCACATTGGTATTGCAGGATGTTGAAATTACAAAAGAAGGACGAATGGTTAATTCGGTAAAAAAGTTAAATAAATTATTTTCAACTAATGATAAATTTTATATTAATCTATATCCACGAGAAAGTTTCAAAGTTATTGATTTTGGAAAATCGATGGAAACTGGATATCCCGGTAAGAAGCGAAGAATTGAAAAAAATTCAGAATCTGAATTCCTTTGAATTGGTGAATTTACGTTTTTATTCAATTCCTCGATGAAGCAAAAAAAAGTAAAAAAAAATCTATTCTTCTTAATTGACTTGGCCAAAATTTATACTCTAAATTATACATGTACTCTGACGCAGTCAATTGTAAAACATAGAAATGCCTCATTTATTCTCCACATTTTCTATTCCTCTAAATGCGCTCCAAATGGCCTGACATATAGTCAATTTATAGAAATAACCACATCTTCATCACTTTTCAAATTTCTTATTCCTTTCAATACGCTTTGGAAATTTGGACGCTGCGATTGAAAGGAATAGACATTTAAAATTTAGTCTCCAAACATTTCATTTTTTTCTATTCGCTTCCAAGAAGTTTGAAAATAAAAAACTTTGCGCATTAAGAAAAATAAGAAGTTTGAATTCTTTTCTATTGACTCATCTGTACTGGGAATAGAAAAAATGAGTATTCATTACTCAATCTTGGATTTTCCGACGAGTTGACTCTGAGACTCGAACCCTCGATCATCATAGCACTCAACCGCACTGAGAGCGCCTTAACGCGCTCGACCAGGGGAGGCTATGAAAATTTTTGAGAAAATTTCTCTTATAACGAACATATTAAACAGATACTTATATTATTTTGTAAAGTCATCAAACAGCTTTTCAGATGTTCATTATTACAAAAAGTATATTATATAGTATATATATTTTTATGAACATTAATAATATCAGTTAATAATTTTGTCAATTTAAATAGTTTTAAATGATTAATTGTGTTAATGAATAAAAATTACAAAATTTTTCCATCTTTTCAACACAAAAATGGAATAAGAATTTTAATACCTAATTTTAATGTGAAGTTTATTAACTTCGACATTTTAATTTAGAATGACATGGACATGAACTTAAATTTCAATCAAGTGAACTCTGCTTACATTCCAATTTTTTCGAAAATAAATTAAGTAACAATGTTTATATAGCAATAATTGAAAAGAATTCAGAGTTCCAATTCTTTTAAATGGGAGATATTACGTTTTCATTCAATTTCTCGATGAAGCAAAAAAAAGTAGAAAAATCAATTCTTCTTAATTGACTTGGCTAAAATTTATACTCTAAATTATACATATTCTTCTTAACAACTGACGCAGTCAATTGTAAAACATAGAAATGCCTCATTTATTATCCACATATTCTAATCTTCTAAATGCGCTCCAAAATGCGATATTTAAAATTTACTTTCCAAACATTTAATTTTTTTCTATTCGTTTCCAAAAGTTTGAAAATAAGAAACTTCGCGCATTAAGAAAAATAAGAAGCCTGAATTCTTTTCTATTGAGTTATCTCTACTGTGAATAGAAAAGAATTCATTTTGCTTCCTCGTGGAGGAAGCTATGTAGTCCTTTCGTTTATAAACTTTTTAAAAATGGTGAAAACAAATTTTCCTCTATATAGAAACATGTTATATGAGATCCTGATCAATTGTCCGGATGTATGTATGTGTGTGTGTATGTGTGTGTGGATCGTTTTTGTGAACACGATATCTTTAACAGGTTTTAATGGATTTGGATAAAATTTGGTAGGCTTATTTAACTCATTAATCTCTCAAAAATGACGAGAGGATTTTTAAAAATACCCCAAAAAAAAAATTTTATCGTCTTTTTTCCAAAAATTTTTTTTTAATTGAAAAAATTTTTAAATCGAAAAATTTAAGGTAATATATAATATAATCGTCTTCTTTATGTCAAGATGAATCGATTGATATATATAAAGTATAGATTTGATTGAAATTTAAAGAATTAAAGAAAGTTAAAAAATCAAAAATTCTCATTTTAGCTAAAAAATGATGTGTTTATTTAAATTCATGTTTATATATGAAATAATTTTATTCCCTGCATTGAAACGAATTGGTTGGTATATATAAAGTATAGATTTGATTTAAAATTTGAGAATTAATAAAAATTGAAAAATCGAAAATTCATATTTTAGCTAAAAAATTTTGTGTTTTTTTTAAATTCAAGTTGATGAATAAAGTAATTGTATATTCCTTGCATTAAAACGAATCGATTCGTATATATGTTACGGGAAAAGTCCGAAGTTGGTAAATGTGCACATTTACTGGTTAATGTGCACAATTACCAATGCAGTTGGTAAAAGTGAGAAATGTCTGTTTTAAATTAAAAATTTCGTACATTTACCAAGTAAATTGGTAATTGTGCACAATCACCAACAGAAATTGGAAAATGTACGAAATGTCTAAATTGAATCAAAGATTTCTCACTCGTACCAACTACCTTGGTAAATGTAGATAGTTTGTTTTGTTTATATTTCAATTAAATAGTAATCAAATGCCTATAAAGGAAACAGAATAATTAGAATAGAATGTTTATTCTGCTAACCTCAGTATTTCGTTTAGTTCGCTTTCGACAGTGAAATTGCGAGTATATTTTAAATTTTGCCTGTAAAAATGAGTGAAGAAATTGTAATTTCCGAAGTGAAAAAAAAATTTTATGAAATTGCAACAAAGATTATAGAAGGGAAAAAAATAATTCTGTTTATTTGTCGGAAGTAGAGTATAATAAGGTGTTGAAAGAAGTGTGTGATGCGAAATTAAAAATAAAAAAGAAAACGAGTGCTGATTTTCGACGTTTGCGTCGATATGACGTGATAACAATATAAATAAATAAATAAAACTTTTCCAATTTATTTTTTTGTAAATGTCAATAATAACGATTAAAGTTATAATATAAATAATAGCAGACAAAATTTTAAACCTTCAATATGTCCGGCACTTCTATTTACCCCTTTTTGTGGTAACTATCTACATTTACCAAGGTAGTTGGTACGAGTGAGAAATCTTTGATTCAATTTAGACATTTCGTACATTTTCCAATTTCTGTTGGTGATTGTGCACAATTACCAATTTACTTAGTAAATGTACGAAATTTTTAATTTAAAACAGACAATTCCCACTTTTACCAACTGCATTGGTAATTGTGCACATTAACCAGTAAATGTGCACATTTACCAACTTCGGGCTTTTACCGTAACATATATAAAGTTTATGTTACACTCAAAATTAATTAACATTTTCTTTATTTTTCAAAAAATTTAATTAATTTAAAACATTTTTAATTCGAAAGTTTTTAAATCAATCAATTGAATTGGACAAATTCATTGCTTCCTTCACGAGGAAGCGAATTTTTTGCTTCACATAATGAGGAAGCATAATGTTTATGAAATAAACATAAAGGACCCCCTTCTTGTTTTATATATTTTGATGTTTACTGAGGTATTGAGTAAAAACGTAAATTCACCCATTCAGAAGAATTGAAAATGATCAACTTATGTTTAATATACAATACAAAATTTCATTCTTTCTCTATTCTTCGCTTCTTACCGGGTAGTTAAATAATTTCATTCAGTACACTATTGTTTCACTTCCATTTTTACACACACTGAAAAAGTTCAGATTTACAGTAAAAATATTTGTTTATTCAACTTTTTTAAAAATGTCTTTAATTAGTCAATAAGTAAATATTAACTTATATTCTTTTAAAATCTTAAAATTTATATTCATTTTCTTTCGCTTCTTATAATATTTTTAAAAAAATTGAAATAGGTAATTAGGAATTATTAATATACTCGCCAGTTTTTTCATTCCTTTCAATACGCTTTTAGAAATCTGACGCAGTCGATTGCAAGGAATAGAAATATTTAATTCTTATTACAAAATTCCCATTCCTCTGAATACGGTCCTAAAAACTTGACTCAGGCGATTGCGAGGCATAGAAATACTGAATTTATACCCTAAATTTCCCATTCCTCTGAATATGCTCTTAAAAACCTGACGCAGTCAATTGCAAGGCATAAAGATACCTCATTTCGACGCCTGCCGTTCATATAATGCTTATTGAAACTGCAATGCAATATAAGTCTTATTCAAATTTTTGTGCCATATAAGTTTTATTGAAAGTTCAGTGCTATATGATTCTTATTCAAGTTTCCGTGCAGTACAATAATTGTATTGAATAAGAATTATATAGCACTGAACTTTCAATAAGACTTATATGGCACAAAAATTTAAATATGACTTATATTGCAAAAAAAATTGAATAAGACTTATATAGAATATTGCAGTTTCAATAAGCATTATATGAACGGGAGGCGTCGATTTAATCTAGAAATTTTCTATTCCGTAAATACGCTCCTGATGTTATGGTACAGTCAATTAAAAGGAATAGACATATCCACTTCACTCTCCAAATTTCTTATTCCTTTCAATGGGCTTCAGAAATTTTGATACTGTCGATTGAAAGGAATAGATATTTAAAATTTACTCTCCAAAAATTTAATTTTTCTCTATTCGCTACCAAAAATTTGAAAATATGAAACTTTGCGCATTAAGAAGAATAAGAAGTCTGAATTCTTTTCTACTGACTTACCTCTACTGGGAATAGAGAAGAATTCATTTTTCTGATATTTTGATGTTCAGTGAGGAATTGGGTAAAAACGTAAAACAGCCTATTCAGAAAAATTAAAAATTCTTAACTTCTGGTCTATGTATACAAACTTTCAATTTTTCTCTATTCCTCGCATCTTACCGGGAACCTATTGTTCAAGGAGAATTGGTAATTGATAATATTCCGTCAACTTCAAAACAATCTGGACAACTTACTTCGCAAGGAACTTCTCAGTAAAAAAAAATTAGGAGTAAGCGAAAAGAATTGGTGGTAACTTAAGCTGTATTCGGTTTGGCGAAAAAACTGAATTGGAACGTTACGGTGAATTATTTTTTTCTTACCATGAATTCTTTTCTTTTGAACATTTGAATTGACGTTTGTTTATTCGAGTTTACATTATAAATGAAAAGAATAAATGTTTCGAAGTCTAAAAAATCCGATTTGGAATAAGAAGTATATAATTTTTTAAAAAGAAATAAAAGTACCTTTGTTAAGGGTTTGGAGAATTTAAAAGAAAAAGTGTTTTATTTTAATGATCTTACTTTTTTGACAGATATTGCATCCAAAAAATTGTCAAATTTTGCCTTAGAGAACAAAGTACGTTTTCACATAACGATGAATTCTCAATTTCGATTTATTGATCTTTCTGAATTTCAGCATACTTTGAAAAACCAATAAATTTTATTTCCGGAAATTGAGTTTACTGTGGAGAATACTTATTACATTAAAAGAGAGCCTATTTTACAAATAGATCAAAAATAGTTCAAAAACCAATTAAGAAAGAGAAATGGATTAAAATTAGAGAAGAAAATTCAAAGTTACTTGACAATCTAGAAAAATATCAATTAAAAAGGTGCACAGATATTAAAGATGCTGCATACTCCAAATCCACTAGAATACCTTTACATAGATTGAGAGATTCGAAAAAATGTTAAAAGAATATATATTAAGATTAGGTTCCAGTGAATATACACTGTCTTATAAATCATTGGCAGAAGATATGTTTTCAGGAAACTCAATTGATAAAATTTATGGAAGCCTTAATATAAAAAATAACATTTTGATTGATGATGTGATGTTTGAATACTCTTTGTATGAAGTTAAAAATTTAGAATCTGCAGAGAGAACTGTTGAGAAAATAATTTGTAATATTTATATACAGGAGATTGCATTAAAATTATTGAAAATATTTAAAAATTAATCTGAAGTCTTGTATCTATTTGACTGAATGCTTGAGTATATCTCTAATTGAATGCAACAAGGCCCGAAACAATAAATGATTATTGTTGACTTATAGATAAAAAATATTCTATTCATTTAATGTTTTCATCATCGATTAACGTCAGAGAATATTAAATTTCTTTTAATATTTATTTTATTCGGAAAAACTGATATAGAATTCAGGGTGTCGATTATGTAATTTGATTTGACGTCAAAGTCAAATTTAATTCAACAAATTCATTGTTTTATTTAACTTAGACGTTAAATTAAAATTTAATTTTTTATTTCAATTTAACGTCGCATTCAAATTTATTTTTTTATAGCAATTTGACGTATTGCAATCAAAAAATAAATTTGACGTCAAAGTCAAATCAAATTATATAATCGACTCCCAGTAAAAATACAGAATTACACTCGATTAAAATGATTCATTTTATTAATAATATACCATCAGACGTTTCGACATCAACGTTAATGTCCTTTTCAGTGTAGATAATTAAATAATTTGTTGAAATAAAAATTCGTTAACATGTACTCTGACTTGATTCGGCGAGATGATTCTTTGGCACAAAAATAATTATCATTATAAGAGCATATAAAAAATAATAATCTGACTAATAGTTATGTATATTTTATATATTTATTGTAAATTATATATTTCTCATAATACATAAATTAACATAAGTTGTATTATTAATATTGTTTAATAAACATTCTATTATAGTATATTTCATAGTTTATGTATGTAATTTATACTAGACTTAATTAATCTAGTTTTCATCCCAATTTCATTTGAGTGTACGCTTCCAAGTCATTAAAACCGCAATGTACGAATATAATTTGCAAATTAATGTTAATATAATGCATTGTAACTTAAAACTATTTTCAATTCCAAATTAAATTTAACAATTTTATTGCATTAAAAAAAATTATTGTAAGAATCATATCATTAATGTGGCATGGCGCAAACCCTACTGTGTTAAAACAAAATTATGGCTATGTGCTACACTACAAAAAATATTTTTAAAAACATCTTATCAACAAGAACTAAAGCATCGAATGATTATTTTAAATTATTTAATTCTGTTCCATTTTATTTTAAGGTCTCCAAACCTGTATTTGATAAAATAAAAGTATTACTTGTTTTTTTATAATTTAATCCTTCGAGATTTGATTTAAAACGACCTGGTTCGGCATGATAAAAATGAATTACATCATTTAACTCAAATTTTTCCACCGCATTAATAAGCTTTGTACCACATGGGGGACAACCTAAAAATTTATACTCAAAAATTGATAAACCATTTCGTTCTAAACTGATCCAAAAATATACTTCTTGTTGAAAGTTCCCATGAATTTTTTTTTGCAATTGTTGTAATTCTATTGTCATGTTCTTGTAATTTATCAATATTGTTAAAAATTCCAAATCATTATAACCTAATGCATGAAATGAATATTTTAAATTATTTTCTATTTTGTGTGAAATTCCTTTTCCTTGTGATTTTGGAAGTGACACATCATTAGAATTGTTAGTTGACAATGGAAACCAGTTTTTGGTTTCAATTATCATCCGTAATGGAACATTTTTTGATGCGGATACCATAGGTACACAATCATAATTTGTTGTTAATGTATTTGTGCAATTTGTTTTTCCGGTAAGATTTAATTTGATTAATTTTTTTTCATGTTGTGGATAAGGGAAACAGAAAAACTTTAAATCTTCTATTTTGGAAGGTGTCTCTACCGTTAAGCTAAATGTTGTACCTTGTTTAATTATTATACCAAAATTAGTATTATCATTGAAGGTTTGATATTTAGTTCTTTGATTGGTCAGTGATCCTGAATTATCTCGAACTAAAGGCTCGATAGCTCGTGCAGTTAGCTAAAAGATGAATTTATAGTTAAATGAAAAATGTATGTGGTGATGAGGCACATTTATCTTTTAATTAATATTTTAAAAACTTACTGTCGAATTCCATAGCAGTGTAGGCTGTGAAATTGTACTCGACACAAATATTAGAAGCAATTTTATTAATATTAACGAAATCATGATTTACTATTTCACGAGTGACTACTTGTTTGACAACTTTGATAAAAAATTAGTTAACTTTTACTTTTTATATATTTTTTACAGTTTACATAGGTGTGAAAATCGGCAGAATTTTTATAATCGATGACGTTAATCAATGACGTTAATCGATGACGATAATATTAAATCAATAGAACTTTTTTGGCATAATTCAACAATAATATATAGTTGCTATTGCGTCTATTTGTGTTCTTAATAATAAATTAGAATAAAAAAAATGTCTTTTTATAAAAAATAATAGACGCAAGTAACCATTTCTATAGTTTTTATTGTTTATAAAAATAAAATAATTGTCGAATTAATTTAAGACTTTGTTTTAATCGTGAATTTTTGTCATTGCGTTTCGTAAATTACAATCATAAATATTTCATGTTTATCACTATGTATATTTTATTATCTTTATTTTATGCCCTAAACGAAATAAATCAAATTAATATTTGATGAACTGCGAATTCCACAAATTTGAAAAACTTGATTTTGAGAAAAACGCATTTATTGTTTCCATTTGTAGAATATTAAAATTCTAATATTATATTAAAAAATCTTAATTTTACTTTAGAACTAACATATTACATACTTAAAGAAAATTTAAAAACACATTGATTGACCTATTTGCAAAGCAAGTTTTGTTGAAATACATATATCATAATTTTCTAATTAAATCTCTATGTATAACCTTTTATCTAACATTTTCTCTTTTTTTTGTTCAATAAAATATTTATTTTAATAGGTACCTTTAAAACTTATTTTTATAATATAATTTAACTCATTTTTATAAAAACTATTAGTTCTACTTTCTGATAGTATAATTAATACAATTTTTAAATTTAATTGAGGAATTTTTTAATTATACAGGGTAGATAAAAAGTAAGTAATTAATTTTTGGAAAAGAATTTTTTCTCCTAAAAAAGATAGAAAAATTGACGAAAAATTATTTATTTTGTCAATTTTTTTTAAATGTTTCTTTTTTTTAATTACTTTTAATTTACAAAAAAAAATTTACTAATCGGTGTCTGTGGATAATTTTTTTTGTTTAAATAAATTAAAGAACAATTTGGAAAATATATTGTGTAATAATAATTGTTACTCCAAAAGACTACAACTATTCCCAAGTAGCACGATATATCAACCAGATGTCACGGTGATATCACCGGGGAATGTCACCGTGACAACAGGAAAATGTCAAAATGTCCGCCTTACGGTGATATCACACGGTGACATCGAGGTGATATCACAGTCATATCACGGTGATATCATGGTGATATCACCGTAATATCATGTTGATATTTTACAGGGACTTAAAATTTTTAAAAAATTATTATTATTTTATTTTTATTTATTATTATTTTTTAAATTATTAAAAATTATAAGTCCCTGTAAAATATCAAGATGATATCACCTTGATGTCACCGTGATATGACTGTGATATCACCTTGATGTCACCATGATATCACCTCGATGTCACCGTGTGATATCACCGTAAGGCGGACATTTTGACATTTTCCTGATGTCACGGTGACATTCCCCGGTGATATCACCGTGACATCTGGTTGATATATCGTGCTACTTGGGTTGGCAGTTTGCTCTAAGCCCATTAATATCCATCCATTTTCTTTCATTTCCATTAAATATTTTGATAAATCATATTGTTTCACCTGAAAAATTAAATATAAAAATGAATTTTAATTTGAAGAGAAAATTCAAAAAGATAAATTAAAAAATGAATAATTATGCCTAATAAAAATAATGATAATAATGAAATTAGAAAATCGTAAGTAAAGGTTAAAAAAAATTAAGTAATAAAAAAAAGCGGGAAAAATTAATAATAGCTACCCAGATAACCAAGCGTACTAATCGTTATTTACGAGTACGGAGTACCAGTATTATACTAGTTTTATACAAGTACAAAATAAATATGGGATGTTCCACGTCAAGCGGACCAAAGCTCTGCCCAAAACTATACGCAATATAAATAAACTTATAATATATGAAAATGTTCGTACACATGTAAAGTTTCAAAAAATGAGTGGCAAATTAAAAAATTTATAATAATGCTTTTGTTATAACAATTATAAACCATCATAAATGGAAATGCGAAAGTAAAAAATTTCTCATTTAAAGACAAAAATTTTAAATTCTAAAGTCATAGTTGTTTTTAATGTTTTCGGTGTCGCTGATTACGAATCTAATGTCAGAATTGAAAAATTCAAAATGGCGGATCCAATATAGCGGACGAAATTTAAAAAAATATTCCAATTCGCTTGAAACTTGTTACTCGGAGGTTTTTAGGGTCGCTGATTACGAATCTGATGTAAAAAATAAGAAATTTAAAATGGTGGACTAAAAAAAACTATTAGAAATGTTTTAAACTTGCTACTCTGAGCTTTTTAAGTTGCTGATCACGAATTTGTTACGAGAGATTAAAGAAAAAAATATTAATAAAAAAATCATTTGTATGGATCTTGTAAATTATTGGTTTTCGTATTCAAAATATTTTTTGCAGTTACTCATTACTACTCTAGTATTGGATAACTGCGAGTGGTGTGGTTGCATTTGAGTACCTAAATACTACTAGCTTCTTGTCTGGAGTAACTATGAATGAGTGTGCTGATTGGATTTTTGTAACAGAAGGAGCTTTGGAAAATCTTTTATTATATGAACGCTTAATTTTTTCATGGTCTTGTTTTGTATAATAGATAAATCGTGTTGTTTTAATGTGCTCTCTAGCCCATGTAAATAGACTAGTGTCATTCAAAATAGCATCGAATCGATTGGAAATATACAAAGTATAGATTTGATTGACATTTGTCACCGTCCACGACAAAACAAGGCTTAGCTCCCAAAAAATCAATTTTGAGTTTTTGATGCTAATCGATAAATTTTAAGTTGCTCTTTCACATGCAAAAGTCAGAAATTATTTATGTCAATTACCTTTGACACTATAACGTTCTAAAGACGTGCATGTCAAGCGTGTTCCTTGTTTCTGCTTCTATTTCAATCGCTTGCCCTGTGAAATTTACTTTTGGAAGCTAAGCCTTGTTTCATCGTGGACGGTCACATTTAAAGAATTAATGAATGTTAAGAAATCAAAAGGACCTCGCACAAAATACATTAAAAATCCATTTCGGTCAAATTGTCTGTAACTTTGGGAAAATTAAGTTCAAGTGATTCTGAATAAAAGCTCTTTGGGACATACCCCCCCCCTTCCCGGGTCCGTTTACCCGCTAGAGCTATTTGAAGTTCGAGAGAAAAATTACTTAGACGTCGGTTTTGCCCAGAAAAATTCAATCTATGTTTGTACATGTATAAACATGTACATGTTGTACATGTACATGTATGCATGTATAAACATGCATACAGGTATATATATATATATATATGCATGTTTTATTTATTTTGAGACTTAAAAATTGACTTGATACTTGAATCAAGACTTGCGACTTAATAATTGTGACTTAAAACATAAGAATTAAGACTTGAAAACTTACCTTGTGATTTGTGTCCTGATATTGGGACTTTAGACTCGAGACTTAATGCTCAACAAGGCGACATGACTTAGAACTTGAGAATTGAGACTTTATATGTGAGACTGTAGACTTGACTGGAGAGTTAACACATAGCAAGTGAAAAATTGTACTTAGAACTTGAAACTTAAGTTTTGAGTTTTAAGATATTAGATTTTAGACTTTAGAACTAGCTATAAATAATTTAGGCTTGACTTAGGAATTAAAACTTGTACACATAAGTAGGATATGAGACTAAAAAGATGTACGACTGGAAGTTTGTGAATTGATAAACTTATTTATTGTCACTAATTGTATACATATCTACATCTAAAATGTGATTATTTCTTATTTTAAAATAAATTGACTTTTCATTAATATATGGTATGATTATTTTTATTATTGTAAATAACACAACATGTGAACATAATATTGACGCACTTTATAAAAAATTAACATTTGATATTTTGAAAAGTAACACTTTATATTTTGAAATCTGAGTTTTATACTTTAGAGTTGAGACTTTTAACTTAACTTTTAAACTTAAGAAATGATACTTTAAACTTAACTTAAAAGTTTAGACTTCTTAGACTTTAGACATCCAACTTAATAAAACTTGACTTGTAAACCTTAAACACAGAAGAATACTGATTATGTGCTGTTTAAAAAGATTAAAGTAGGATTTACTTATATTGATAGCTTTTTATCGAGATCGAATTTTGCATAACTCTCATGACTTACCTTTCATACGTCCACTACTTCGATTACTTCATTGCGATTAATATTCATGGCAGCATCCTGTATACTTCGTAATACTTTAAGCGACGGATACTTCACATTTGTCTCATGTCGAGCGTATCCCAAGAACCATAGAACGCAAGTTGCATGAGAACATGCACCCAATGTTCTCGCACCAGCTTTACATGTACAGTAGTACCCGAAAATAGGTTTGTTTTCTTCATTTTGAATCGCTTCATCATCAAATTCTGTATTGAATGAAATCCAGATTTGATAATGCTTATTATTTCTAAAGCGAGAGTAAATTCGAATTCGAAGAAAACCTTCCTCATTAGTGTTTTGGTGAATTTCGATTTCTTGTTCTAACTCGTCTATTTCGTCTTCTGCAGCTATCAAGCTAGAGTCTTGTACGTAAGAGGGTGAAAGATTTAAATGATAAGTTCCAATAGTCAAACCTGTCAAATAGGCGAGAGATAATCGAGGAAATAGTGGTAAATGATCTCCGGTTAATGAGACCTATCTACCTCTGTTTCTTCTAGGATTCTCCAATTCTACTCTCGCTTGCACATTATTTGCTTCCTGACTTTGAATCAGTATGTTCTGAGCCATTTGTGCATCTGCACCATTCATTGTTATTGGGCCGTAATATTTATTAATAATTGCTCCTGCAATTCTGAGAAAATCCTTTAAATAAGGCAAGTGAGAAGTGGATATTACTCGAGAAAAGAATTTAAAAATGTTTTTTAGATGCCCATTCCGCGCCTCCACTATCCATCTGGTTTTCGTTATAATACGCGATTCATTTGCTTCTTGGGTGGAAAACTGACTCTGATTTGGGAGTAGCAAAGGTGGCATCTTAACATTAATTCCTTCTCTTCGAAGAAATGCAATTGAATCTCTGTAACCACGATCAACCATGAAAATGTCCTCTCGTTCAAGCCAATCGCGCATACCATTCATATCCCTTTGAAATTCGCTTAGCAGGATGTTTGCGTCATTGTTTCGTGCATTAGAAAAATAAGGCCCTTGAATATCCAGGATGTATCCATCAGGGCCTACTAACATCGATGGTTTCAGTAAATGTTTTTTTTTTATGCACGCAATACGATTGACGCAATACTTTGAAACAGGAGCTCTTCTCAATATCCAGATAAGTGCAATCAGCGTATATAATAACTTTTGGATTTTGAGGTTCTTCATTATACAAGTGATTACAAAACTCTGTTACATGACTCTGAATATAGTTAGGTCTTGTAATACATGCAAAACCTATATTTTCCGCAACGAATCGTTTTGCTAGAGATTCTCTTACATTTGAAATTGCAAGACTGGCAGCTTGCCTGGAACTATAATTGAACATAATGCGTAAGACGTCGTCACAAAAACCTTGCCGGAGTTTGCAGAGAAAACAGAGGAGATCCTTTTTATTGATGTAACAATGTCCGCCTGCTATATCGACGGGATCATAAAAGGTAAACAGTTCAAGACACTGATCTTTAGACACTCCACTAATCACTTTAAATTCATTATCATTTAAATGACTTTCATCGTTGAACTTATTAAAAGAACTTTCAATCACTCCTTTACGAAAACCTTGCATTAAACGCTGCAGTTCACGACCTTTTATAATATAAGATCTGTTCGTATACCTCAGTTGATCAAGAATAACTTCAGGCAGAAAATCTCTATCATTTAAATGTACATTGCAACATACACAATTTTCAGGAATGTAAATATTTTTAAGAACAAAAACATTTATTCTGCATTCTAAAGTTAACTGGTGGATTTCATGGCGACCATTACAAACCAAACAAGTATGAGAAGATGTTTGGGACAAGACATTTAGTCTCATACACTGTGGGTCATTCTCCAGTATCTCTATTTCTCTAATTATTGTTACGTTACAATTGTTGCATATTCGAGAATTTTCACCTATAACAGCTGCAGGTAATAAAGCTTCATCACGTCTTGATATTGCTATTTGACTCTTTATTTCATTTTCTTCTCCAGTCAATCTTACCATAACTCGTGCTATTAAAAAACGATTACATATAAAGCAAGGGATTCTTCCAAAGTGAGCCATTTCTTTACTAATATTTTCAAACACTAAATGTTAATCAGTTTTGAAATCACTTTAAGTAATATAAGAAAAAAAACGTTTAACTAAAAGTCACTAGTAATATCATCACAATACTATAAACTTAACAAAAAATAACTTTATCAAATCATATCGATTGAAAGAACGATAATTACGGTAGTTACACTCACAATAATATCTGGTGGAGTCTATGGGCAAGATCTACTATGAAATACATTTTCACTTTTAATAAACTAAAAGTTCGCAGTACATTTACTTCAAAACAATATTATCTTCAGAATATTTACATAGACACATATACACTATTCATATTCCTGGGAACACAAGAACTACATGAGGTGTCGAAAATGTAAACAGAAATCTAAACAGGGTGTTCATTAGGTATTGAAACGGTGACATATCTCGAAAAGTGTACATTTTAGAAAAAAATGACAAAAACAATAGTTGTTCACAAAGAAGTTATTGGGCCTAGAAAAGTAGATAACTTCTTTCTGAGTAACTATTGTTTTTGGAATTTTTTAAATTCAAGTATCAAGTTAATTTTTAAATCTTAAAAAAATAAGACATATATATATATATATTGTGACGCGGCATTTTATGCTCGTCACAATATTCCTTATTTTTTATAGATAAATAGTAAAAAATATTCCAGGGTGGGAATCACCATCATTTCTAAAAACAAATAAAAATCAGTATGTTTGTCAAAAGTAATAAAATAACAAGAGAATTGTAAAAATTATAAATATTAAATTACGCAATAGTTGAATAAAATTAAATATACCTGTTGACTCGCCAGATCGATTCAACGGAAACAATAAATTGTTGTCCACATTATCATTTTATTATTTTTCTATTTCATGAAAAATGGACATTAATCGGAGTAATTCTCCGATGCAACAAAATGAGTCAGTTTTTCCATATCATTAATAATGTTTGACGTACCACAAGGGAAGTGCTTCCTGGTGTATATATTCGGAATAGATTCCCGAATATTCAAGAGCACCAGGAAAACGAATATTCATTTGTATACTCAGCTGTCACAACAATGGGAGCGGCCATTTTGGATAGAGAGCGCTATGATGCGCCGTGGCACGGTAGCGTTCTACTTTACCCTCCGGCTTCATGAAAAATATCGACTCGTGATAAATTGATTATCGATAAAGAGAAAGCTTTAATAATTACTTTCACCGGGACTCACCTCTAAAAAGAAAGCGCACAAAGAGACGCCGACTAGCGTGACAGGTCAGCCATTTTTAGTCATTCTCATTCTGGAAGTATATGAGGCAACAAGCCCTTTTTATAAAATAAAATATAATTGTGATTAAAAATTATTAATAACCATGTCAGGACGAGGTTCGTTACGGGGTCGGCGACGTATAGACGGTGAGTCCCGAGTATAATAATTTTGTCAGCCAGATCGGCATATTATTAAATCATTAATTAAAATTATAATATAACCTTCCGTTGTACACAAAAGTTTTCGCGTACTAACATTATAATTGTGAAAATTATTCGGCCTTCTGCCGAATACTTGATTTAATTAAAATAATGAATTAAAGAAATAATTATGAAACAAATTAAGTGAAGTGTTTTACTTGTGTCTTTATCCTTTCCCCCCACTCTCCGCGGGTCATTGGTACAAAACAATGACGTGCTGAGCCAGCAGGCGGATATTATATTATATTCAAATAAATATAGAATGGTTTAGTTATTTTCCATAAAAATAACTTGGCGTCTTAAAAATAATAAATAATTAAAAATAAAGTAACGTGAGAAAATATAATTTAAAATTAATAGTTTTTGGTAAAATTAAAGTAAAAATAACACAAAAAAAATCAATCAAGCAAAAATCACGTTATAATATATATATATATAAAATAATAGTGATAACAAACATAAATTGGATATTTTTGGGCCAAACCGTCGTCAAAGTCATTTTTTTCTCGAACTTCAAATAGCTCCAGCGGGTAAACGGACCCGGGAAGGGCGGGTATGTCCCAAAGAGCTTTTATTCAGAATCACTTGAACTTTATTTTCCCAAAGTTACAGACAATTTGACCGAAATGGATTTTTAATGTATTTTGTGACGGGTCCAACACATTTTAGCTAAAAAAATTTGTGTTTTTTTAAATTCCAGTTAATAAATAAAATAATTGAATTCCTTGCAATAAAACGAATCGATTCGTATATATAATATAAAGTATATTTTACACCCAAAATGAATTGAAATTTTCTTAATTGAGTCGCCGGAAAGTAAAACCACACATAAAATTCTGACTCCCATTGAATTAACATGGCCATCAGAATTTTATGTGTGGTTTTACTTTCCGGCGACTCAACTTTCCAAAAATTTTTATTAATTTAAATCAATTTTTAACTCGAAATATTTTAATTCAATCAATTGAATTAGAAAAATTCATAGCTTCCTCCACGAGGAAGCAAATTTGTTGCTTTACACAATGAAGAAGCAAAATGTTTATGAAATAAACGTAAAGGATCCCCTCTTTGTTTAAGTTTCAACATAATCAATTTCTTATTTCTGACATCAGATTTGTAATCAGCGACCCCGAAAACCCTCTAGTAACAAGTTTTAAGCGAATTGGACGATTTGTTTTAATTCGGCCGCCATATTGGATCCGCTATTTTGAATTTTTCTAGTCTGACATCAGATTCGTAATCAGCGACCCCGAAAACATTAAAAACAACTATGACTTTAGAATTTAAACACAGAAAATTAAAAGGCATTAAAATAAGCTGCAACGCTTCTTATTTTAATCCAATTTTGCTTATTTTAATCCATTTTGGTATTTATTTGGTATAATTTTGGGCAGAGCTTTGGTCCGCTTGACGTGGATCATCCCTTATATATGTCGTACCAGTACGGTACTAGTACAATAAAAGTATGTCGTACTGTTAGAATTATAAAATATGATTACTCGATAAAAGTATAGTACTAGTACAATACCAGTACGTCGTACTTCTGAAATAAGAAGCACAACATACTCGTACGATACAAGTATAATACTGTTACGTCGTACTGGGAATCTTTGCTGGTAATGCCAACCCAACCTCACTTTTTTGACAATTGTCAAATATTGTCAAATATGAACGCGTCACTAAAAACGGTGCAATAAATGTTGGTGAAAAAAGTGGTTTAGGGGTAAGCGGTACAGTTGTTGCCCCCCTCACAGTGATTGCCACCATTACATTACAAACAGAAATAATAACGAAATTTACATATAATATTTTGTTTTATTTATTTATATAAATTCTACAGAATATTCTGCTAATAGTGTAAAAAGATTTTTATTCTTCGACTCACTATTATGAAAATAATAGAGCTTTTCGAGAACAGTGTCCTTAGCTCTTTGAAATTTTGACAATTTAGTTGTAAATTTGCAAGGTTAGTGGTGATACTTTCTTTGATTTTTTAACGAAAAAATTATACATATCATTATTATTTTTTAATTATATGCATGAAAATAAGTTTAATAATAAGTAAAAAAATTTGTTTTAACGTAATTTGACTCGATTTACCGAAAATTATAGAGAACAACTACTATCTTGCAATTAATAACAAATAACAGTCATTGCCCTTCCCGGGCAATGTTTAATTTTTGGTTATTATGTCATTTTTCAGTGATTAACCGTTTATTTTCAAGACTTTTTTGAGATAAGTATTTTTAATTTTTGGACGTTTTTTCATATTTGGTGAATTAATTTTTTAAAATAAAGATGTAATTAGAGCCGCAGCATGTATTAGAATGATTTGTAATATTTTATTAACAATTTTTTAATATGAAGTATGATTTTAGGCTATATCGAAAAAATGCCGAAGGTAAAAAAAGGTGTTTCGTATATGTTTCTTTAAGCAATGAAAAGCTTCAAAATCATGTAATCATTATATCAAATCAAAATAGCCAAAAATAATTTTTATTTTTACAATTGAGTCAGATTCGACAATTTTCCCAAGTTTTTAGGTTAATAGCCCAGTAAAAAATAAAAGATACAAGAACGTCGGATTGCGGTTACAAGCTCAATAGCTGGTAAACGAATCCATGAGAATCTCGGATACAAGCACTTTTCGGTATCCGAAATGATCATAAGCTTGTAAACGCACTGAAGCGGACGACTTTTGTAGGTCTTTTAATCAAGAAAAAACAATTAAATGGATGCAGAAACGATGGAAAATTAAATTAGAAGCAAAAATAAATAATTATTTTTTAAAGAAACGTACATTTAAACAAAAAACAATTATTCTTATTAATTCTAACCTCTGCATTAAAAACATTGTAAAATCAGTGTTTTGTTGGTAATTTTATATTGCTATTCGGAAAATATGGTTTTCTACCTTACCAACGTTGAATATTAATTTAACGAGGGTTTTTTTCGAATTTTCTATTTTAATGCAATTTAAAATGATTTAATTAAAAGGGGGAAAGGAAATTAAAAATGAGCACCGTTTTATGTTTAATAATATTTTGATTATTATGAATTGCTTCTGAAATTGGAAAATCGAAAAACCCACGTTAAATTAATATCCAATATCGGTAAGGTAAAATTACCAACAAAACACTGTTTTTACAATGTTTTTAATGCAGAGGTTAGAATTAGTAAGAATAATTGTTTTTTGTTTAAATGTACGTTTCTTTAAAAAATAATTATTTATTTTTGCTTCTAATTTAATTTTCCATCGTTTCTGCATTCATTTAATTGTTTTTTCTTGATTAAAAGACCTACAAAAGTCGTCCATTTCAGTGCGTTTACAAGCTTATGATCATTTCAGATACCGAAAAGTGCTTGTATCCGAGATTCTCATGGATTCGTTTACCAGCTATTGAGCTTGTAACCGCAATCCGCCGTTCTTGTATCTTTTATTTTTTACTGGGAGTATTATTTACACTTAAAAGTCATATTTAATGAATCTTATTATTGTTAATAAAAGAAAATTATTTTAAAAATTACTTCTTCTTTATTAATTTCAAATTATATTCATTCTTTAATAAATTATGCAAAATTTATAATTTACATTACTATTTTATGTCTAGTGGGCAATCATTGTAAAATTGATGGTCAATCACTGTAAAAATAATGACAATCACTATTTTTTCTGTCATGTGAAGATTTTTTTATTTTTTTTAAATTTATACTAATATTAAATAAACAATTCATTATTATTTTCAGATTAATGGAATATTTTAATTCCTTTACAAATGATTTCATTTCTCATTTCGATAACTAAACATTTGTAATTTGTATAAATATATCCCCTTTTTGCTTATACTGGCAATCACTGTACCGTTTACCCCTATGATGCAGCAAAAGAGTTTTAACGTTTGTAACTTGTGCTTCTGTACTTATATTGAATATCCGAGATTAAATTTATATTAAATTATCGATCTTTATAAGATTTATATTCTTTTACTTTGCCATGCCGCTTTGTGCCATGGTGTTATTTCATTGAAAAACATCAAAATCTTTTCTTTTATAATCTTTTTTATACATTTATATTCAGAAAAATTCATAAATTCGGTCTTGATCATATTAATATATTTTTAAATTTAATTGTGTGTTATTTCGTTATAGTTTTTCTTATACGTATAACATATTTATAGGTTAGGTTGTGATAATATGTGTTTCTTAACATCAAAGCAATTTTAAACATCCAAGTTTAAAATTCTTTTGAAATAATGTTTAAATGTAATCAAATAATCAATTAATATTTGATAATGTTAAATAATATAAAACATCGGATATTTTAAGATAAGTGATATAAATAAAAAAAATTATTGAATAAAAAATTTTCTTTTCAATAATAAATGAAAATAATTAAAATACTATTGTGAGAAGAGAAAGGGGAGGGTATATAATATTTTATATTGTACATCATACTAGTATTGTACGAGTAGAATAACCGTACGATATACTGAATTATTAAAGTCTTTTAGTACGTCATACTTTGATCGTACTTGTATTGTACCAGTACAGCGTAATAATACGACGTACCAGTACAGTACCTGGTACCCTACGGAGGTAGATGGTGGGTACAGTACTAGTACGCTTAGTACGCCGTACTTGTATTGTACTTGCATCGTACTAGTACGCTGGTTATCTGGGTAAATAAAAAAATTCATAAAACAAAACAAACAGTAAAAAAATTTCAAAATATCTATATGAAAATAAATGAGTAGAAAAAAGAATTAAAATAGCACAAAAATAAAAAAATAGTTAATATGTTTAAATAAATAAATAAAAAAAAAACTTCAATGATTTTTAGCCATTTTTCAGCTGTAACACTAAGCGATTGAAATTCCTGTTTTCAATGCACATTTTATTCCCTAAAACCATTTCACCATCGCCAAATATTTCACAAGTTCTTGCAATTCCACCGAGATTTGTAATTCTTTCCACTACTAACAGACCAAAAATGTACATGTTCTTGTACATAATTTTTGTGCAGGTTTCATGTACAAGTACTTTTACATGAACACGTTTATGTTCTTGTACAAGAACATTTGTTTAAAAATGTTTTTGAAAAAAATTTGCAATTTTAATAAATTATAATTATTAGGACCCTTCACTTATGGATGCTAAAAATTATTGCGCAGCAAAAACTAACGTCGGATTCGTAATCAGCGACGCCGAAAACCCCCAAGCAACGATTTTCAAGCCAATTGCTCAACATTTGGAAAATGTTTTTTGCATGTTTTTTTGACACTCTTTTTGAAAAAAAAACCCTAAAATCTAAGGGTTAATTTGACCAAAACACCCCCGTTTCATCTAAAATCAATGAAAAATTACTTTTTCTACTATAAGAAAAAGTTTTCAACCATTTAAATTAAAATCCGAAGGGGGCCAAATGTAGGCCTTAGAAGCTCTCCTCCTTTTTCGAATTTTCTGAATTTCATAAGATTTTTTTAAATTTCAGACAATAATTAAATTTTTTAAAATTGAAAATAATTTATCATATAATTTAAACAAAAATTGACTTTCAAAAGTTTGTAATTGAAAAATACTTTCAAATAATTGACTTTTTTAAGAATATTATAAAAAATAATTAAAAATAATTGATTTTTGCAAAAGTTATTGTTGAAATTATTACATTTCAGAAAAAAATTTAGATGGAAAATTTTGTAAGTAATTAAATTTTTAGAAGGTTTTAAATGGAAATTTTTTAAAATTTTATTTGCTAATTTTTTTTTAATTTTAAACAATTATTGAATATCATAAAATTTATAATTGAAAAATAGTTTAAAATCATTGAATTCTTGAAGAATTGCATGAAAATTATTGAAAATAATTATAATTAATCTGAAGTTTTGTACCTATTTGACTGAATGCTTGACTATATTTGTATTTGAATGCAACAAGGCCCGAAACAATAAATGATTATTGTTGACTTATAGATAAAAAATATTCTATTCATTCAATGTTATCATCATCGATTAACGTCAGAGAATATAAAATTTCTTTTAATATTTATTTTATTCGGAAAAACTGATATAGAATTTAGTAAAAACACAAAATCATGTTGAATTAAAATTATTCATTTTATTAATAATAAACCATCAGACGTTTCGACATCAACGTTAATGTCCTCTTCAGTGTAAATAATTGAATAATCTGTTGAAATAAAAACTTGTTAACATGTACTCTGACGCCATTCGGCGAGTGAGCGTATTGTTTGGCACAAAAAGACATATCATTATAAGGGCATATGAGAAATAACAATCTGACAAACAGTTGTATATATTTATTGCAAATTAAAGATTTCACAGAACACATATAAAACATAATTTAACAATTACATTATTAATATTGTTATAATATTTTACTTTAGTACAGTAAATTTCATAGTTTATGTATGTAATTTATACTAGACTTAATTAATCTAGTTTTCATCCCAATTTCATTTGAGTGTACGCTTCCAAGTCATTAAAACCTCAATGTACGAATATAATTTGCAAATTAATGTTAATATAATGCATTGTAACTTAAAATTATTTTCAATTCCAAATTAAATTTAACAATTTTATTGCATTAAAAAAAATTATTGTAAGAATCATATCATTAATGTGGCATGGCGCAAACCCTACTGTGTTAAAACAAAATTATGGCTATGTGCTACACTACAAAAAATATTTTTAAAAACATCTTATCAACAAGAACTAAAGCATCGAATGATTATTTTAAATTATTTAATTCTGTTCCATTTTATTTTAAGGTCTCCAAACCTGTATTTGATAAAATAAAAGAATTACTTGTTTTTTTATAATTTAATCCTTCGAGATTTGATTTAAAACGACCTGGTTCGGCATGATAAAAATGAATTACATCATTTAACTCAAATTTTTCCACCGCATTAATAAGCTTTGTACCACATGGGGGACAACCTAAAAATTTATACTCAAAAATTGATAAACCATTTCGTTCTAAACTGATCCAAAAATATACTTCTTGTTGAAAGTTCGAATGAATTTTTTTTTGCAATTGTTGTAATTCTATTGTCATGTTCTTGTAATTTATCAATATTGTTAAAAATTCCAAATCATTATAACCTAATGCATGAAATGAATATTTTAAATTATTTTCTATTTTGTGTGAAATTCCTTTTCCTTGTGATTTTGGAAGTGACACATCATTAGAATTGTTAGTTGACAATGGAAACCAGTTTTTGGTTTTAATTATCATCCGTAATGGAACATTTTTTGATGCGGATACCATAGGTACACAATCATAATTTGTTGTTAATGTATTTGTGCAATTTGTTTTTCCGGTAAGATTTAATTTGATTAATTTTTTTTCATGTTGTGGATAAGGAAAACAGAAAAACTTTAAATCTTCTATTTTGGAAGGTGTCTCTACCGTTAAGCTAAATGTTGTACCTTGTTTAATTATTATACCAAAATTAGTATTATCATTGAAGGTTTGATATTTAGTTCTTTGATTGGTCAGTGATCCTGAATTATCTCGAACTAAAGGCTCGATAGCTCGTGCAGTTAGCTAAAAGATGAATTTATAGTTAAATGAAAAATGCATGTGGTGATGAGGCACATTTATCTTTTAATTAATATTTTAAAAACTTACTGTCAAATTCCATGGCAGTGTAGGCTGTGAAATTGTACTCGACACAAATATTAGAAGCAATTTTATTAATATTAACGAAATCATGATTTACTATTTCACGAGTGACTACTCGTTTGACAACTTTGATAAAAAATTAGTTAACTTTTACTTTTTATATATTTTTTACAGTTTACATAGGTGTGAAAATCGGCAGAATTTTTATAATCGATGACGGTAATCGATGACGATAATATTAAATCAATAGAACTTTTTTGGAATAATTCAACAATAATATATAGTTGCTATTGCGTCTATTTGTGTTCTTAATAATAAATTAGAATAAAAAAAATGTCTTTTTATAAAAAATAATAGACGCAAGTAACCATTTCTAGTTTTTATTGTTTGTATAGGTGTTTAAAAATGAACAGAAATTTTTAAACTATGACGTTAATCGGTGACGAAAATAATAAATCAATAAAATATTTTTTTTAATAAGTCAACGAGAATATAGATGTTACTTCCTATATGTGCGTCATTTTTAATAAATTAAAATAAATAATACCCCGTACTCCAGCAGCGAGATACGACCAACTTTTTTCAGAAGCCATGTACGAAAATAATCGTAAGAGTTTCGTACATAAAAGTTGACCGTTGGTCAATATAATTTCTGCCTTATCAAATATGATTAGGTTAATTAAATGTCCAATGACATAAATTTCATTTAACATATATATAATAATATAATGATATTTATAAAAATTAAAATATATAATTAACAATATTATTTTTCTTTAAACAGATAACCGTAGGATTCAATACATTAAACGGAATTACCTTAATTAATTATTATAAGGAATTAACTTTTGCAGAGTTAAGAAATGGTTGGACTATACTCCACTGCCTTGTGAATACTGGTGTTTCACAAGAGGAAGTGACTACTTCTTTGGATTTCAAAGAGTTGAGAACAACTTTGACATTAGAAAAAGAGTTGCAGTTTTTTATAATATGAAGGTAAAAATTTATATAGTTGATATAATTATGCCATTTTCATCAGAAATAAAGATATCAACAATTAATGATTTAAATAAACTTTTGAAAACTGTTGATAAATTAAAATTATTGGACTCTATACAAGCTCGTTTATTAAAAATTATTTAATTTTGTGCGAAATATGACAACATAACCTAAAAATTTTTGACCCAATTCAAAATTGTGTAAACAGATTCATTAAATTTTTCATTAATAGGAAATTACTCATTGAAACGAACTCCTATTTAAAATGTTAAATTCCGATTGAAAACATTAATAATGAATTCGCATTCTTAAAATGTCTGATTCACTAGGCGGTGAATGTATAATGTTTTTTTCTGGATAGATGCACGCCTTGTAATGGAAATATTATAGTGAGCATCTGATAAAATTCTATATATATTCTATATATGAGAGATTCTTTTTCAATCGCCCCAGCCCAAAAAGTCAATGTTCTGGGATTGGCTTCATACTTTGGTAAATTGTTGTCCTATATGACAGTAATAAATCCCTAAAATATAAACTAATTAAAAAAATATTTGTAGAAAGTAGAGGGGGTTGAAGTTTTGACGTTAAGGGTAACATTGTCATTTTCAAATCCGTTTAACTATGACAAAAGTTAATGGATTTTAATTTATCTATAATGAATTTTATTGCATTTTTCACGTACTTTTCAAAAATGTACACGAAATTTAAAAAAAAAAATTTTTAACCCCTTTTTTTCAAAATCAACCCTTATTTTTCGATTTTCACCCCTTCGGGTATTTTTTTTTTTTTTTTTTTTATTTTCATTGGAAAGCTGAGGTTTTTTCCCATGAGCTATGTAAATATGAAAATGGGACAACAATAATTTTGTGAGTAACAGAATATTAAAGTAGGCGGTGCCGATAAGGGGTGTACCTGGAGATCATCTTTGAGGATTTAGATAGGCACCGCCTAATTTAATATTATGTTTCTCACAAAATTATTGTTGTCCCATTTTCATATTTACATAGCTCATGGGAAAAAACCTCAGCTTTCCAATGAAAATAAAAAAAAAACAAAAAAAAATACCCGAAGGGGTGAAAATCGAAAAATAAGGGTTGATTTTAAAAAAAAGGGGTTAAAAATTTTTTTTTTTAAATTTCGTATACATTTTTGAAAAGTACGTGAAAAATGCAATAAAATTCATTATAGATAAATTAAAATCCATTAACTTTTGTCATAGTTAAACGGATTTGAAAATGACAATGTTACCCTTAACGTCAAAACTTCAACCCCCTCTACTTTCTACAAATATTTTTTTAATTAGTTTATATTTTAGGGATTTATTACTATCATATAGGACAACAATTTACCAAAGTATGAAGCCAATCCCAGAACATTGACTTTTTGGGCTGGGGCGATTGAAAAAGAATCTCTCATATATATTAGATAGTGCTAACACGGTAGCATGAATCGCAGCTCCAATCTTTTTTTGCGCTTTCACTTGACAAATGTCATTTTTTCGAGCCTTTTCTGTCATATAGTGCGCTTAATTTCCGAATTCAAAGGCGGCTTTAATGTCACAAAATTTTTAGGCATTTTTTTAATATTTCCTCAGTTGATTCTTTATAGTCATACCCTTTGTAAGAATAGAGGACCAATTTTTTCTCAAAACGTTGTGAATATTACCTTTTTTGAATCATTGTTTTTATTTGGATCGTCGCCAAATAAGGTGAGGACTTCATTATTTAATTAACCCTTTGAAGCATACATTTTTCTTTAACAGGAATTTATCTTTGAAGTGCATTATAGGGGGTTTTAAGGGTCGCTGATTACGAATCCGAAGCCAGATTAAAAAAATTTTCAAAATTCAAAATGGCGGACCCAATATGGCGGACAATTTTTTACAAATTGTTCAAATTTGCTCGAAACTGGTTACTCAGGAGTTTTCGGGGTCGCTGATTACGAATTACGAATTTTTTTAAAATTGATCAAATTGATCACAGACACACACACACACACAAAAGCGCCATTTTGAATTATAAATATCCAAAGTCATATTCATAAACAGCGACATCAAAAACACCGTAGTAACAAATTTCAAGCAAATCCGATTAATTTTTCATTTTGTCATCCGCCATATTGGATCCGCCATTTTGAATTTTGAAAATCTTATGCCAGATTCGTAGTGAGCGACCCCGAAAACTTTAAAGACATTATTGTTAGGTTATTTCCTATTGTTGTTTAGTCACAATTACATTTATTGTAAAAGAATCGCTATTTTTAAACTTAATTTGTTTATAACATTTATTTTATTTATAAAAAACACTGGTTTAATGTAGTTATATTGTAATAGATATTCTAAAATACATTTTAAATTTATTATTGAATAAAAATTATTAAATTAGCACTCTCGCAAAATTTTTTAGTGTTCACATAGATTTACACAAAAAAATGGAATGAATATTAGCGGAAGGGGAGGCACAGCGCCACCGGGCAATGGCGGCGGCAGCGTTGTGCAACTTTTTAAATTTGAATTAGCTTTAAAACTGTGATTAGATTTATCAAAATATAATATAAATATAATTATAGTTAATGTAATAAAATATAATTATAATAAATATAATATAATATAAAATATAATTATAATTAACCAAGCGTTCAGAATTATGATTTCCTGAATTTTTTCGAGTAAAAAAAAAATGATCCAGTGATTTATGGAATTTTTTCAAGGTGCTTGTCACTTTTAAATTATTTTATTTATCAATTTATTATTACAATTTAATTTTCTCACTAGCTGTTTATTTATGTCTTTTAATAGAATGATTAATATAATGAATTTTTTTTTAAATCACACATTAATTTGTTTCATGAAAAAAAAAAATTATCATTTTTACAAAAACTTTTTTTGCTTCATTTTTTTTGTTAGCCACAAGTTCCTCTTTGCCCTTGACCTGAAATAGAAAATTAAAATTGATTACCTAATCATTTTTTTTATTTTAATTATTTGTTAAAATTTAAATGCACTACACTAGAACGTCAATCGAGAACACGTCAGTCGAGAACAGAGCAAGGGAACACTTGAAGGGAAGTGGGGAAGCGGGTAGAATTTAGGTTATGACTGACGCCAAAGTCGTACTTGTGATTTTTAAATTTAAGGTGGATTCAGTGCCCCACTAGTGAAAATCCCCTAGATAGAATTCACATTGTTGCGTAAGGGCGCACTCACACCTCTGGCTGCCTGCACAGGCAGCCAGTGAGAGCCAATCAGAGAGTCAGTAGATTTAAATTTGAATTTTCTGTCTCTCTTACTCTTGTACGTTTTCTGCGTGGTGGGAGGCTGCCTGTGCAGGCAGCCAGAGGTGTGAGTGCGCCCTAAGGCCCTTCATACGGCCCTGAGTGTTTTTATTTTCGAGCGATAAAAATCGCGTCAATCGAGAACAGCACTGCACATTCGTCTGTTCTCGATTGACGTTTTAGTGTATTTTTTTCAATAAATTTTTGTTGACATTATTCGTTATTCTTTATACAAAAAATTTTTCGAAATATTATTTTTAAAATTAAATCGTTTATTTTTAGAAGAATATAATATTAAATTATAATAAATAATATATTAAATTAGGATAACCTTTTACTAAATTTTTATACTATAAATAATTTTTATATATTTTTTTTTTCTATTAATATCAGTTTTTTTGAAAGCGTGTACCCCCCCCCCCCCCCTCCTAACGGCCACAAGAATTTATCTGGAGGGCTGAAATTTGGTACACGTATGTATTTTTGCGTGTAGATTACAGAAAAAATATAGCGGACTTGATTCGGATCAATTTACATTTCGTTGTCAAGGAAAAATCAAAAATTTCGAAAAAATGGTTTATTCTCCCTAGCGCACACAATATTCAACCCGGGTGTTGATGATCAATTTTTATCAAATTTTTAAAGAAAAATGATAATTTTAAGGAAAAAAAAATCGAACAATTTCGAGTTACACTAGCACTGAAATCGAGGGTTCCGTACTCGAAGCAAACTTATTTTGTATAAAAACAAATGTTTAAAAAATATGTGTTCTATGTAAAATAATATAAGTGATACAAAAAGGAACAATTTTGAAAAAAAAATTTAACAAAAATTGTTCCTCCTTTGGTATAAAAAAAAATTTTTTAATATGCACGGAAAAAATGAATTCAGTAGATTTTACAGAACTATCACGGAGTAGCGGATACAGCTCTTTACGAAACTGAGTGTTGTAAAATGTCACGAAATATTCAGGATAAACTCCAGAAATATTCAGCATAAACAACGAAAGTTCTGTAGTTTATCCGAAAATATCCATCACATTTTACAAAACTCAGTTTCGTAAAGAGCTGTATCCGCTACTCCGTCACAGTTTTGTAAAATATACTGAATTAATTTTTTCCGTGTGTGTTGTATGTCAAATAATATAAGTGATACAAAAAGGAAGAATTTTGTAAAATTTAAGAAAATTCTTCCTTTTTGTATATTATTTGACATACAACACATATTCAAAATTTTTTTTTTATACCAAAGGAGGAACAATTTTTGTTAAATTTTTTTTTCAAAATTGTTCCTTTTTGTATCACTTATATTATTTTACATAGAACACATATTTTTTAAACATTTGTTTTTATACAAAATAAGTTTGCTTCGAGTACGGAACCCTCGATTTCAGTGTGAGTGTAAATTGCACTTGTCCGATTTTTTATAAATTAAATTTATTATTTTATTAATTAACTAGCAAAATTAAACGCGCGTCAAATTGAGTATTTAATTGTTTGTTATAAAGAAATTAAAGATTAATATTATCAATAATAATTTAATTTATTAGAATTATTACATATTAAATGATAATAATGAAAATTATCAGGCCTCGGATTATACGACTTTTTCCGACTTTTATCAAAAATACGACTTTTATCGACTTATTTTAATAAAATGCGACATTTTTTTTTTACATGTGAAAAAAAATGTAAATACAATACATTTTTTTAGTATAAAATGTAGATCTTCTTCAGATCTTCTTCAATTCAATTATTTAACAAATTTTGAACTAAAATGATTCTTCACTAAATTAATTATTAATTAACTATAATAATTTCCGTATTCATTCATTCATTCATTCATTCCGTCTGTCCACACTTGAAGTTAGTCGTATTTTGTTCCTTTTGTTTTTTTAAAATTTTGACAATTCTTGATTTTGTAATATTTTATGGTTAACGCGACGGATATTTTTATTCATCGTCATTAATTAAGTCATATACTAAGTGACAGTTTAAAGTAAAAAAAAAAATATTATTCATTGTGTGCAGCACATTTATTAAATTGTTATATTTTTTTATCTGTAAACAATATAAAAATAGTTTGCTTTTTAAAAAAATTTACAATTTGATTTTAATTTTTAATTTAAATTTAAAGTTTAAAATATTACAAAGTTTTTTTTAGATTTTATTTTTTCAAAATTTTTAAATATTTTTTAATTGCTTCCCGTGTGGAAAAAGCCACGATCTTGCCCTCAAGAGTTCGGGGCCCCCGGCGGGGGCCCATGAGGGCTGATCCATATGGCGAATCCATGAGGGGCACCGTAGGGGCCCCGCATGGATCGCCCTCATGATCGATTAGCAAAATTTTCTAAGTCCAAAAATCAAATATTTTTTTATCACCAAAAAATTAATGTTTATAATGATTCAGAACAACGAAAAACGCGTTTTTAATAAAAATATATTTACACTTTTTTGAAAATAACACTCACACTTATGGCAAAATAGATGAGGGCCACCGTAGGGGCCCGCATGGATCGCCCTCATGATCGATTAGCAAAATTTTCTAAGTCCAAAATTCAAATATTTTTTCGTCAACAAAAAATGAATGTTTCCAATGATTCAGAACAACGAAAAACGCGTTTTTAATAAAAATATATTTACACTTTTTTGAAAATTCACCTGAGATGATTCATGATAATAATCATAAAGCATATAATTAATTATATTTTATAAATTGCATTTGATTGGAAAATATAATTTAATATCTTAACTTTAACTAAATGATGTTAAGCACTTTTCTTTGTTAGGTATTTTTGAAGTTTAAATAGCATCAAGAAGTTAGCATTCGTTTGGAAGTAGCGTGCGTAGCGTAGTTGGTAAAGCGTTTGACTCATAGTCCGTAGGTCGTAGGTTCGATTCCCCTCATGCGTTAGATTTATTTATTTCTCAGGTTTGCGTTTAATCATTAATTCTATGTATGATTTAATTGAAAAATGAAAATATCCGTTAATAGTATGCATAAATTACATATTTTTTAATTTTTTAATTAATTAATTTATTATTACTTTTAATTATATCCGACAGTTAATTAATTAGAACGTTAATTAATAAATTCAATTTGAGTAAGAATTTAATTTAAAATTGAATAATTATTAAATAAATATGTTATTTATTCATAATTTAAGCTTATTTATTATTAATTAACTTTTATTATTAATATTATTGATTAAAAAACATTATGGCAAACTTGAGGGCAAACGTGAGGGCCCATAAGGGCGCCCGTAGGGGCACCCTCATGGATCGCCCATGCGGGCGCCCTCATCGATGAGCATGTCGTTTCCATGAGGGGCCCCTATGGATCATCCATATGCGGCCCTCATGGCATGAGGGCGATCCATAAGGGCCCCCGCTGGGGGCCCACATCACTTTTCCACACGGGTTAATACTTTTTAAAATATAATTAATAATTTTCAGTTAATTTAATTTTCTTTTTGACTACATAATTTTTTAATATTATTATTTTAAAACAAACATTGCATTCAAAGTTGGACGCGCGTGTAATTTTGATAGTTTTTAATAATTTTAATGAAATACATCACAAATTCAATTATATCAAAATTATTTTTCAATTAAAAATTTTATGAAATTTAACAATTGTTTATAATTTTAAAAAAATATCACAATAAAAGTGAATTATTTTTTAAAAATTTCAATTCAAAATAAACTAAAATTCAATTATTACCCGAAATTTTAATTCAAAATCAATTAAGAATCCAATAATTATCCAAAATTTTAATTAAAATTCAATTATTTCCAAAAATTTTCAATTCAAAATGAACTGAAATTCAATTATTTTAAAAATTATTAATTTAAAATCAATAAAAATTCAATTATTTTTTAAAATTTAAATTCAATTATTTTCAAAATTTTCAATTCAAAATCAACTAAAATTCAATTATTTTCCAAATTTTCAATTCAAAATCTACTAAAATTCAATAATTTTCGAAAATTTCAATTCAAAATCAACTAAAATTCAATTATTTTCCAAATTTTCAATTCAATAATTTTCGAAAATTTTAATTCAAAATCAACTAAAATTCAACTAAAGTACAATTATTTTCAAAAATTTAAACTGAAATTCAAATTCAATTATTTTTCAAATTTTCAATTCAAAATTAACTAATATTCAATTATTTTCCAAAATTTAAATTCAAAATGAATTTTTTTTTGGAAATTTAATAATTTCAATTATAACTCTAAGGAAATTCAATGTATTTTTAACTATTTTAATAATATTCTTTGAAATTTCAACTATCTGAAACCATTTTTCAATTAAAAATGATTTTCAAATTATTGTATTTTTGTCCGCATTTTCTAATAAATTTTTAGTGAAATCATCTCAAATTTTAATTAAAAATCACTTAAAGTTTCAATTAATTTCAAAAATTTCAATTTTAAATCTTTGAAAATTAAATTAAATTTAAAAAATGTTTTCCAAAAATTGTTTGATAAATTATTTTTAGTTCTGTAAAATTTAATAATTGTTTGATAATTAACAATATCTTTTGAAATTTAATTATTTCTAAAAATTTTAACTTTAACCCTTCGAAAAGGATTATTATTAAAAAAAAAAATTATTATTTAAAAATCTGTAAAATATTTTTGTTAAAATAAAAAACAAATCCACTTTTTTTGGAATATAAATTGACTAAAACGACTTTTTTGTGTTTTTAAGTTGATTCGAGGCCTGTGTTTTTATAATTAATATTTAATAGGTATTCGTTGGCCCCTGGTACCTTAAAAATTAATTTTGAAAAATAAATTTTTTTCAAATTACTATCTTGTACGAAATTTCCTTGCGCATCTTTTTTCTCATCATAAATTTTTTGTATTTGTATACAATTTTTGAATCAATATACAACTTTAAAAAAAATTTCGTTGGTAAACGTGGTGTACTTCAGCTTTGTGAATTGAATTTTCGAATTTGGAATTTTAAAGAAACTTATTCCGAAATTTGGAAACACAATTATACAACTTTGACAAAAATGAGAAAAAAAATTGTCAAAATTTGACACATCATAAGTTTACTATTCAAAAAAACACGTGAAATCAGAAAAGGCCAACTTCAAGTTAGGACAGAAGGACAGACCAAGCATTTTATTATTATATAATTATTAGGTACTATTATTTTTAATTATTATTATTTTTATCATTATGTATAATAATTATTATTATTATTATTATTAAATTATTTTAATTATAATTATTATAATATTAATTATTTAAAATATAGTTGAAAAAACTACTCACGAAGATAACATATTTTTTGAAGGCAACAATCTCGATTACGATCACAAGGCTGACCAGGCAATGAACATCCTTGTACTGTACTTAGAAACAGAAAAACGCAAATAACCAAAAAAATAAAAAATATTTGACAATTCATTTTCGATATTTTTTTTTTTTTGTTTCTCTCTTTTGTGCAAAAATTTTCAAGAGCTTTTATACTTGTATACACTGTTGTATATCTCTATAATTAAACAATAATAAAAGGAAAATAAAAATTAATGCCGCCAATTTTTTTTCCCGCTGATAAGCGGAATAATTCACAAACATTCCTAATGAACAAAGGCTTATAAAGTTGCAAAATAGGGAAATAAAATTGTCATAATTGTATAGCAATTCTGATAAGAAATTTAGTAATAAAAACTAATAAAAAAAAAGATGTTCTTCTTTTTGAAAAATTTTTTTTTTATTTTTTATGTTATAAAATTTAATTTATGATTTTTTGATAATAAAATTTGTTTAGAATTTCTTAAATAGATTCATGAAGAAGAAGAAGACACTTTTTCTATTAACATTTTACAAAAATATTATTTTTGAAAACTTGAAATTACATTTAAGTAAAAGTTCTATAATTCATATTTTTTTAACACTTATACGTAATATATATTGTAGTAAAATTTTAATATAATATTTATGTAACTGTAAAATTTTTTTTTTTTTAATTTCTATTTTCATCTTCTTGATAATAATCCACTATTTGTAAGATAATATTCAGGACCTGTTAATTTTTGACTTACAAGATCAACAATTTTATAAATTTTTTGATTATTTTCCGCTAATCCAACAAATTGAACAAATTCTTTTTTCATCGATTGACCAACAAATCTTAATTCTGCTATTTTATTATTTTTCATTTTAATAAAACTATAACCATAATAATTATTAATTTTTCCATAAAATCTCTTTAAACATATATCATAATCAATAATTGTATCAATTTTATCTGACAAATTTTCAATAATTTGTATATTATTTAAATTAAAATTACGCGATGTTGATTGATATGATATAAAAAAATTTTCTTCAACATTATTAATTAAATCATTAATTGTCTTATAATCTCTGTTTGTTAAGAAATTAATAATTTCATAACCACGATCAATAACGGGAAATTCAAAATTACCAATATTTGTAAAATTATCGAAATATAAATTTATTTCACGATTCCAAATGAAATTTTCTCTTGACAATGCTGTGAGCATTGATTTTTTTAATGCAATTGTCCTTAATGATGTACCATATTCAATTAATGCCAAACGTGTATCAAATGTTGTGAATTGATTAAAAATTTCTGTATTCTCAATTATTTGCGAACGTATTGTACCATTAATTGGACAATTTATTGATGTATCAATTGGATTTCCTTCCATAATACCGGCAAAACATGGTAAAAATGATGATAAACAATTTTCCTTTTTTGCTCTTTCTTCGTTGTATAATTTTTTTAATTTTTCAAGTCCATCCCTTGACAATGGTAATGTATTAAAAAAATCAATTTCAAATATCGTTGTCATTGATTCATTACAAAATTGAAATATTTTTCCATTACTTCTCAATCTGTAATTATTTCCATTAGTTTCATTATTATTATTTTTCTTTTTCAAATCATAATCTTCATACATCATTTCTCTAATAAATAAATTATATGATACCAAAAGTTTTGTCACTTGTTGTTCATAAATTTTACCAACATTTTTTAACAATTTTCCTGTATCATTTAAACATGTATAATTTTCTGAATTATTCAAATATCTATAAACTTCATTTTCCAATAAATTAATATTTAATTTACAATTCATTAAAATTTCACGTGCAGCCAATACTTTTTCATCTTGATAATCGTGAACAGCCAAATAATATTGATATTTTGAATCACTTTCAAATGCTTTTTTCAAATAATCCATTGTATCACGTAAATGTTGATATAATAATTCATAAGCCATTGTCCAATGTTCCTCACTATTGACAATTTCATTCATTTCCAATAATTTAAGATTATCACGTTTAATATAAACATAAAGCAATAATGCCGGTAGGGCAAAAATTTTCATTGCTTTTTTATTAATTTTTCCCATTATCACTAATTGTTCAATTGCAATTGCAATTTCCACACAATCATCAAATACATAATTATCATTACTTGATTTAATTTTATTTAATGAAAAGAAAAATTCTGTTTTATTCATTATTAAATCAGAATTATAAATTGACCAACCAGCTTGTGCATAAATAAAATCCATTGATTTTAAATTTAAATTTCTATTTGTTTTTGGAAATAATGGTACAATTGAACCATGATATATTTTATGTATTACATTTGAATCAAGTTTTATTGGTTCATTTCGATTATTTGTTAAATTAGTTAAAATATTTTTGGCATTTTTTAAAATTTTTTTAATATTTAATGTTTCTTTTTTACGTACAATATCAGCTAAAAAACCATAAATATTGCCATATTTATTTTCAAATACAACTGTATAGACAATATAGTCAAACATTAAATCAAGATATTTTTGATCAAGTTGTTCATTATTTTTTTCACCATATAAATCACTTCCTCTTATAATTTCACGTGTTAAATCCATTTGATCGCCATCATAATCGGATGGATAATCTATAAATGTATTAAATGCATTTATCGCTGCAAATGCATTATTTCTATAGGAATTAAAATTTCCATTCACTATTAAATATCGGCTAATTCGAGTGAGATATGTGTAGGCTGATATCATTTCTATTGTTTGTAATGGACTGGCAAACTCCATTTTTTAGATTTTAATTTTTTGAAATTTATTTTTTATGATGAAAAAGAATAATTTCTTGATTACTGAAAAAAAAGAAAGGGAAATATTATATATTAAAATTTGTATATTAAATGAGAGATTTTTTAAAATTATATATTTGATAATTATAATTATAAACAAATTATTAAATAATTATAATTTATAATTATTTATAATTATAATTAAAATAAGAGTCTGAAAAAATTTTCAATTTTTAGACTCAAAAATACTAAAATGATTGATATCCATCAACATCTAATTAATATTTCCAATATAGATATTTTAAAAAAAAATTTTTTCGTTTAGTACTAATTGAAACTAGCTTTTATGATTTTTATTCAATTTTTCTTAATTATGCAGTTAACGAGATATAAATTTTTCAAAATTACAGAATTTTAATGATTTTTTATTTTTGAATGCTCATAAATTTTTTTAAATTGCATTAATTTTACTAGTTTTTTTTTTTTAATTGTCTATTTTTATGTAAAATTTTCGAAAATTCGATGTAAAAAAATTCTAGAAAAATAATTTACTATATTTTTTGAAATTCAAAAATTAAAATTTTATTTTTTTAAAACTGTAATGTAGCGTTCAATTTTTCTATTGAATATCAAAAAAAAAAAAAATTCAGGGTTGCCATGGGTCAGGTAAATCATGGAAAAGTCAGAGATAGAGAAATTGATCATTGAAAAATCAGGGGAATTTTATGAAAAGTACTGAAAAAATATATCAAATTTCTAAAAATGCTACTAAAATTATAATTTTTGAAATTTTCAATTCAAAATTTTGCTTCTTCGACTTTTGAAAGTAAAAAAAAAAGAGTCATTTTAGTCGATTTACATTACAAGAAAAGTCTAAAAAGTAAATTTTTTTATTTTCAATAAATTTAATTAGTTGATAAATATTTTATTATTATTATTAACAATTTGTTATTAGAAATTAAATAAAATTTATTAATTCTAAGAATGTTTCACATAAATATTTTCAACAATTTTTCTATTGAAACGGTCGAATTAAACTGAAACAAATTTTCAAGATTTCAATTCAGTTTCATAACAAATTTTGAAAATTAATTTAAAGTTACAAATAACAAATTTTGAAAAATAATTTAATGTTCTTTTTTTTTTTAAAAAAGAAAATTTTCCAAGTCTGCTTTATGCACATTATTCGAATTCATAATTTCGGAAAATATTTTAAATAATTAAATTTTCGAAGAATTTTATTAAAATATTAATATTGAAAAAAAAATTAATTTTAAATGAAAATTTGTGAAATAATTGAATTTTAGATGATTTTTAATTAAAATTTTTAAAATAATTGAATTTGGAAAAGTTTGATTTCAAATTTTTAGAAATAATTGATTTTTTTGAGATTTCAAAAATATTATAATTCTGTTATAAATATAAACATTATTTAAAAAAACGATTTCAATAATTGATTTTTTGAAAAATTGTATTAAAACTGTTGAAATAATAAATTAAACAAAGAATTACCAATAAATTTGGGGAAAAAATTTTCAATTGAATTAACATTCAAATTAATTTTTCAATTACTAATTGAATTTGGAAGAGTTCGAGTTAAAATTTTTTTGAAAGTAATTAAATTTCATAAGATTTTAAATTAAAATTTTCAGAAATTTTTTTACTAAAACAAAGAATTTTATATATAAAATTTCGTAGTGATTGTATTTTAGAATAGTTCGAATTAAAATTTTAGGATTTATGTAATCTTTGAAGAATTTATTTAAAATTATTGAAAATAATTGATTTTGCAAACAATTCAAGTTAATATAATTATTTTTAATAATATTCAATTTTTAAAAAATACCAAAAAAAAATCGAAAAAGTCGAAAATATTGAAAAAATTGTTTGCCCACGACCGAACCCAGACTTTAAATTTTTGTAAAAGGAATTAGTTTTTTTTTTTAATGTTTCAAAAGAAATATTAAGCGTTACATGTTTTTTAAAAATATAAAATTTTAATTTTTTAATTGCAAAAAATATAGTAAATTATTTTTCTAGAATTTTTTTTTCAACAAATTTTCGAAAAGTTTACGTAAAAATACACAATTAAAAAAAAAATTACTGAATGCATTTTTAAGGAATTTATGAGCATTCAAAAATAAAAAATCATTAAAATTCTGAAATTTTGAAAAATTCATATCTCGTAAACAGCTTTGATAAAAAAAAATTTTTAAATATCAATTAGAATTGGGAAAAACGATTAGAAATAATATAAAAATAAATATTTCACAATTGTTTAAAACAATTTATAATTTTGTAATTTTTTCCATATTTTGAATTTTAGAATTATTTAGAATTTTGTAAATTTTTTGTAAATTTTATTAAATTTAATTTTTTTCATGTAGAACTTTATTTTAATATTATTTTACATTTAATAATTTAATATTTAATTATTTAATAATTTAATATTATTTATTGAAATATTTTAATATTTTATTTGATAAATAAATAAATTATTTAATTAGTAATTATATTAATTAGTAGGAATAATATTCAATTAAAAAAAAATGATAAAATCAGCTAAAAAGCTTATAATTAACTGAAGTAATTTAAAGATTTTGAATTATATACTTACAAACTTATAGATGACACGAGGCGAAGGAGAATGAATTTTTTTTTCTTCAAATATGAATATATTGAGAAAACAATTGTTAATAAAGACGGTGAGAATATAAAAAAAAATATGGAACACGCGATATTATAAAATATGTATAACAAAATTTAAATAGATAATAAAATTGAAATTTTTTTTCTATTGGTTGTTTGATTATTTACTTTCACATATATTAATTTCATATCTAGAACATAAATATATAGTGAACATTTATAAATACAAAAGAAACTTCAAGTTTTGAAAGAAAAATTAAAAATAAAAAATTCAATTATTCATTTTAGTAATGTGTACATATTTGTTTTTCTCTTTAATGTGTTTATTTTATTTTCTATTTTTATTATATAGATTTTTTTTTATGAAACGATATCACTTTTACACAAAAAAAAATTTTTTTCTTTCTCTCATTATTAATTTTTCTCTCATATATATATTTAAATAAATAGAATTCACCCAATTTGGTTTTAAACAAATAAATTTAAAAAATTTAATTTGAACATTGAATTATTATATAAATTTAACATGATGAATATTTATAATATTGTTTTAAATTATAAGCATAATTATAATTTAATTCTTTTTTGAATTAAAAAATTTCTTTTCTGGATCAAATAATTTTATTCATTTTTATAGTAAACGATTTTCGTCAAATTACCAGAAATCGTGTCTATAATTTTACATAAGTAATTTAATTTTAAATAAAAATGTTTTTTATGCCTTTTTTCTGAATGTTAATTTTTAATTTTCTTATAAAAAAAACCTTGCTTTGAAATAGAAACAGTATTAAAATAGAAATAAAATTAAAAAAATATTTCAAAATAATTTAAATAAATTAAAATTAAACATTTTAATCGTCCAAAATTTGTAGCAATATTCACATTAAACTATTATAAATACGCCTACTGATAATCGAAAAAGCTGATACATTTTTTTTTTAATTTGATTAAAATTATAATTATGTAAAAATAAGCAATAATTTAAAAAATATATGAAAAAATATATGCGAATCAAAATACTGAAGAATAAAAATAAATAATTTTTAATAATTTTAATAGTTTTTCAAAAATTTAATTATTCAAAAAAAATTTTAATTTCAAATCACTTTGTTTTAAAAATCCAAAGTGATTTAAAATCAATCAATCACAATTTTATAAATAATTTTTGATTAGTTGATTTTAAAAATCGCGCCAAAATTCTTTCTGTCGATTGTTTTTTCGGACATTTGCAATTTCGGACAAATGAAAATTCTATCAATTAGAAATTCTGAAAATTTACTTCAGATGAGAAGATAAATTTTTTCTTCTTACGTGAATTAAATAAAAAGTTATAGGTTATCAATAAAAGAGACAAAATGTAAAATTAAGATTTTATTGAAATATAAGGAATCTGTACCAGACAGAACTAAAATTACTGTTGGATTTGGTACTACCGGGGTTCACGTTATCGGATAATATGCCTTGCGTAGTCATTGCGTTTACACAATAATTCTTTCCATTTTTTTCGAAATGGAATTATTCAATTATATCATTTGTTTGTTGTTTTTTTACACGAATCATTTGTCGGTAAGTACAGAAAAACAATGACCAAAGAAAAAAAAAAAATTATTTTTTTTTTACGCACAGTCTATCTCATAAGTCTAAGACCTAAGAAAGAATCTTTCAAAATTATCATCTCTTGTGTCAGCAACATTTTTACGTTTCTTCATTTTTTCAATGCTTTTTTCTTCTTCTTTATCTTCTTCTTCTTTCTCGGACTAAATATATATTTATATACTGTATTCTATTTATTTACAGTGTTGTTACCTCAGCGCTCTACTCATTTTCTTTTTTAAACCAAATTTACGTTCATTGTTTTTTTTTTAACTATTTACAATTCTTCTTCTTCTTCTTCTGCATTTTTTTTTATACAAGATTCTAAACGCGAATTTACATTATTTCGTAACAGCTTTTTTTTACACTGAAAAAAAATAGTAAATTTCGCAATTTGTCAGATATTTTAAAAAAAAGTTTCTATTTACAAATTTTGGTAATTTAAAATGTTTTCCAGTTTCAAAAAACAAAAATAAAACAAAAGTATCGAACCACGAGGTTAGTTATATAAATTAAAAATTTCCGAATTGGAAGATTATATTTGATATATTATCACTTTTTATTATTATTATTATTTTTTTTTTTTTGTAATATTTGATACTTTTTCTCAAAAATAATACGTTTTATTTTGAAAATTGGAATCATTTTTTTGGTCAAAAAAAAAAAGATGAATATGAAAATTATTGTAACGGAAAAATAAATGAAAAATTGATTAAAAAAAAAAAATTCTATTAGTTCTTTTTTTTTTAATCAAAAAAGTAGGATGTAAAAAATATTTTTTCCTTTTCCTAAAACGGAATTCAATTGAAATTGAAAACTATTAATATATATATATTTTTTTTTTATACATATATAAGTAATTTAAAAATATTTCTCTAGTTTTTTTTTTTTTTTTTTAATCAAATAGAATAAATAAGTAGAATTCAAACATGAACCAATATTTACAATAATAAAATACGAAAAAAGGGATGGGGAAAGTGAAATTTAAATTTTTCAACGTTAATTTTATAAAAAAAAAAAACTTCTAAATATAAAAAAAGTCAATAAAGAAAATTTTTTCTTTTTTAAAATATATTTTTTATATTTCACTATATTTAGAGAAATATTTTTTTTTTTTTGATATAATCAACAATGCGAGGAGCCACTTTTCGAGAAAAAAAATTTTTTCGTGAAAACTATCGAAAAATAAGACTTTTAAAAAAAATTAAAAACAATTCTAGAAGTTAAGATAAATCTCACATTATCGGAGGGGGAGGGGAACATTATTTTTCAAAAATGCGTCTAATCTCCGTTTGATATTAAAAAAAAAATAATTAAAAATCATCAACTTTTGTCTTATCCCTTGAGACTAAAAAATGTTCATTTTTCAAAAACCACAAAATAATCGATTTTTTTGCAATTTTTCTGTTTTTCCATTTTTATTTGAGTTTTTTATGGTTTTTTTTTTATTATTTATTTTTATATTTCTCATTTTCAACTTTTCCTCAATAATAGCATTGAATAATTTTTTTATTGACCAACTAAAAAAATTTTTTTTAAACATTTTTTACCAATTTTCATTAACAACGGTAATAATAAGAAATTCTTTTCACTGGGATTTTAATTTTGTTGATCAATTTTGTTATATTTAAAAAATTGTTCTAATTTTAGAAAAAACAGATAAATCGAGAATCGATTTTTTGGGGTTTTTTTTTTTTTTTTAACTAAATTCGATATTTTTAAAAAGTGTCTAAACTTTTTTCAAAAAAATGTTTATAATAAGGATGTCTAGTAATTTAAAATTACCCGCAGTTTTGCAATAATTTTACTCAAAAAATTTTTAATTTAAAATAGTATAGTTTTATCAAACTAAATAAAATTCAAATCTTAAATCATAAAAAAAGACATTAAAAACAATAAATATTTGAGGCATTCTTTATCAACAACTAATACGAGTCAAAAATTAAAAATTATTGAATTGGTTTCGAAATTTTGGTAAATTGTTTTTTTTATAAGGATAAGAAAATCCCTAAAATATTAGGAAATTTCTACAATTTTTTTTTGAACGCATTATTATCCCATAAAATAATCATTAGTTACAAATTTTCATTTTAAAGAATTTTCTATTAATTACTTTTTTTGACGAAAAAACGTTTTTGCAGAATTTTTAGGTAATTTTTATTTGGTAAAATTTTGAATTTTTATTTTTCTACGAATTGTAAATTGATAGAATTTTTATTTGTCCGAAATTACAAATGTCCGAACAAAAAATCGACAAAAAGATTTCGGCTCTATTTTTAAATTTCATCAATCATTTGCAATTTCGTAGAAATGAAAATTTGACGTCTTAAAAATTCGAATCACAAAAAAATTCAATTCAATGAAAATTCTTCAAATTTAAAATTCGATTAAATTAAAATTCTCATAAAAGTCATGTAAATTAAAAGACTATGAAATAAAAATTCTATCAAACAAAAATTCGTATGAAAAGGAAATTCTGTCAAATGCTAATTAACAAAACGAAAATTCCTCTAAAAAAAAAAATTATTATTTCTAATAAAATTCTTTAAAATAGAAATTCTAATTAATAAATTTTTATACAATACACATGCGCCCCGAAATATTTTGTAAAATTCACGGATTTAAAAATTACTTTGATATAATTTATAATTAATAAATAATAATTAATATAATTTATTTTTAACTATAAATTATAAATTTTAAGCGTAGAAGTAAAATTTTTGGTTTGATTATAAAAAAAATAAACAAAAATTTCCCGCGTTTTTTCCCCTATTTACTAGACACCCTTTGAAAATAAACAAATATTATTAACACTATGTTGGAAAGAAAAATTTTTCGTCTAAAAAATTTTGTTTTCTATCACAAACAATATAATTTGTGTCAAGGGATAAAAAAAAAAGTGTTCAAAAAAAAAAAAATCAAACGAGTATTTTTTTTTAGAGAAATAATAATTGAATTCTTGCTTTAACTCCTTTGGCTGTCGACGAGATTTTTTTTCACTGTTGGGGCTAAAAGTGTGTTGGAAAAAAGAAAAATTTTAATCGATTGTTATCTTCAAGTTTTTGGGTTTTTTGATAACGAATTTGACATCAGTTTTTCAAATTTTCGTAAAATTCGCCATTTTGAATTTTGAAAAACTGATGTCAGATTCATAATCAGCGACTCCGAAAACTACTTTCAGAAATATTTCAGATGATTTTAATTATTTCTTTTTAAGTAACGCATTTATGCGTAATTAACACTTTTGGCCAGTTTCAATTTTTGCGCACATTTATGCGTCAGCGACAGGCAACGGATTAAAAGTAGAATGTTTTATTTTTTAGGGCTTTTGTTTGTGCAATAAAAAAAAATTAATTATTTCACTGAAAGCAAGTGCCAAAAAAAAAAATAAAATAAATAGTATTTACAATTATTAATAAAAAAAAAAAAAGAGGACACAAATTACTTTTGCGATTGAAAAACGTTTTTTTCTTTTTTTCTCTCGTTTAGAGAACATCGCTCTTAGGATCTCTTTCCCGGAAGAAACCCTTTTCAGTCTTGCATTCCCTAATGGTAACGGTCTTTAAATTAACAGTAACGTCAGTGATAAAAACCTGATCGGCGACGGGATTTCTCGAATGCCAATAATCAGTGCCGGGACTAGTTAATGGGATATACAAATCAGATGTGACAAATTCACTATTTGCCTTGACTTGATTTTGACTGGCGTTATTGTTATTGTTTGTATTGTTGTTATTATTATTATGATGACCATTAACCATTGTGGGTAACCTGTTGTTATTTGTATAGGAATCAGTGGGACTTGGTGATTTATGTCCATTTGTATCAGTCGTGATTAGAGGACCATTTGATAATTTCTCCTGTGAACGATGATCGTGACGTGTTTTTGTTGTTGTTGTTGTTGCTGTCGATGCAGCAATTGTCGTCGTCGTTGCCGTTGTTGTTGTTGTTGATGTTGTTGTCGTTGATGAGGATGATGATGACGATGATGTTGATGATGTTGATGTTGTTGTTTCGACGGTGGTTTCAATTTGTGTTGATAATGGCGTTTGTGGTGTACGCGGCAACGATGGCGATGGTCCATGTGGTACGTCAGCTTCAGGTCGTTTTTTGTCTTCGGCAGCCGGTGTCGTTGGCATTGCCGGCGATGGTTCCTCTGGCGTTGTTGATTTTACACTCGACGACGACGGTCGCCTTCCATTTAATTTGTGATTCTGTACAAAGAAATTTCTCCATTTTTTAATTTGCTTTAATTAATTAATTATTAATTATTATTATTTTATTTATATACAAGCCTTGGAACGACTTTAAAACACAAACAAAAATCATTTTAGTAGATTTATATTGTTGAAAAAGTCGATTTTTTTATTTTAAATTATAATAAATGAATATTATCAAAAAAAATTTATTTCTATTTCATAATCGAACTAAAAGACAAATTTTCAAAATTTTATTTAAGTGTAGGACAAATTTCTTAAATTTTCATTTTAATCATTTTTTCAAGTCTGATTTAAGAAATTTATTTGAATTAAAAATTTGTTCATACTTTTTAGTTTTGATGGTCAAAAAAAAAAATTCAGGCAATACTTAAACAAGTTTTACAGATTTTTAAATAAACTTTTCGTTTTTTAAATAATAATTTTGAAAGAGTTAAAGTTGAAATTTTTAGAAATATTTGAATTTCAAAAGATTTTTTTAATTTAAAAACAATAATTAAATTTCACAGAACTAAAAATAATTTATCAAATAATTTTAGATTCCATTTTTTAAAAGTAATTGAATTTTCAAAGATTTACAATTTTGATTTTTTGAAATTAATTGAACTTAAAGTAATTTTTAATTTAAAATTTTTTGATAATTTCATTAAAAAATTTATAACAAATTGCAGATAAAAATACAAATAATTTGAAAACTTTTGAAACGAAAAATGATTTCAGATAATTGAATTTTCGAAGAATATTATAAAAATCGTTAAAAATAATTGAATTTAAGGAGAATTATAACTGAAATTATTAAATTTCAAAAAATTTTAGATGGAAAATTTTAGAAATAATTAAATTTTAAAAGCTTTTAAATTGAAATTTTTTAAAAGTAATTGAATTTCAAAAAATTGTGTTAAATTTCAAACAATAATTATAATAAGAGAAATTTTTAGTGATTTCTGTTGATGAAGAATTTATAAGGAATCACATAAAAAAAATTGAATTCCAAAAGTTTTTAATTGAAAAATACTTTCAGATAATTGAATTTTCGAAGAATATATTATAAAAATCATTAAAAAATAATTGAAATTTTTGCAAATAATTAAATTTCAAGTGATTTTAAATTAAAATTTTTTGTATTATTTTATTTGCTAATTTTTTTTAATTATAAACAATTTCATAAAAATTTTAATTGAAAAATAGTTTAAGATAATTGAATTTGTGAAGAATTTCATTAAAATTATTAAAAAAAAATTAATTTAGTGATGAATTTAAATTAAAAATTTGTTAAATAATTGAAATAAAGAAGATCTGAAGAAGATCTGCATTTTATACTTAAAAAAAAATGTATTTTGTTTAAAATTTTTTTTTTAAATATATAAAAAAAAGTCGAAAAAGTCGCATTTTATTAAAACAAATCGAAAAGAGTCGTATTTTTGAAAAAAAAAGTCGGAAAAAGTCAATAAAATCGTATAATCCGAAGTCTGTATTTTTGTTTAAAATTCTCATTTTAAACTAAATCACATTTACTTAATTTAAAATCACAAATTTGTTTTTTAAAGCTTCTAGTTATTCAATTATAACATTAATAATAATGTTTTCCATTAATTTTATAAATCAAGGTTGCAATAATTTTTATTCTTAAAAATTGCTCAAAATTTTCAAAAAAATTAGAGAAACTTTAAAAAATTTCAGGCCTTTTACACAATTTTCTGAAATTTTTTAAAATTCCACACCTTTTTCATGATTTTTATGTTCTGTTCTATATAAGCAGATTGTATAGATAATTATGTTTTTATAAATATTTTACATATAAACTTTTTGAAACTTTTTTTGCAAATTCTTAAATTCAATAAAAATAAAGTTAAAAACTAAAATTCTTGGATTCTGACAATTTTTTAAAATTATCTTTTCTTTTTTTAAAAAAGTATCATTTAGTTCACTACCAGTGGGAATTATGCGACCTTTTTTTGATGATTGTAAAACAACTTTAAACTTAAAAATGTAAAATAAAAACTAAAAATTAATTTTGCATTAAAAATTTTTTAAATCAGACAAAATTCTTTAATGAATGACATAATAACGAGAAGGATATATTAATTTTTCAATTCTAGGTCTCATTAGAAAGATAATCCATAGAATTCAAATTTTTTTAAAAGAATTTATATAAAAATTCTCGCGAAATTTACAAGATGTGAATTCTTTACAGAAATTTATCAATTTTTAGAAAATAAAAGGAAAAAATTTTAGTTTTTAAATTTTTTGTTGTTTTACAATCATTAAAAAAATAGGAGGTTTTAACTTCTCTTTTTCACTAAAATTAATGGTAAAAAAAAGAATCAAAAAATTAAAGAAAAAAATCAATTTGTATAATATTATTAGTCAATATTTTACGTTCGAGAAGTATTTTACGAATTAGGTAAAAAAATAACTATGAAAACATTGGAACAAATGGTGTTTAATAAACAAAAAAAAACATATTTTGTCCGAATGATTTTGTATTTATCTTTTTACCTAATTCATAAAAAAAATAATAATTTCGGTACGCATGAATATTCTCCAAATTGAATTTTTTGAAATTTCTATTGTTTCGAAATTAATAAACTCGAATTTCTATGTTACCGAATTTTATAAAAGTGGAATTTCTATTGAATTGAATTTTCATATTTAACAATTTTTATTTAACTGAATTTATAATTGAAGATTTTAAAGGAATATTTATTTAGTCGAACTTTTATACAACAGATTCTCTAGTTCATTGAATTTTTCTTTAAAATAATTTCTAAATAAATAAGAGTTCTATTAAATAAAATTTTTCTTTTACAATGTGAATTCACTTAAATCAAAATTCTGTTCAGTGAATATTTTCAGCTAAATGAAAATTAATTAATTAATTATTAATTTCGGTACAGTAGAAATTCCAACAAATTCAGTGTGAGAAATATTCATCACGATGGGATTCGACAAATTTTAATCCAAAAGTACTGGCCCATTTTAGCTCTTTTCATATATAAATTCCACATTATTTACTGAGTAATTTGAACCTATGATGAAAAAATTGGCAGAGAGATTTTCGAATAAATTCGATTTTTGTATATTTTTAAATTTTTACACTAAATTTTTTTTTACTTTAAAACAGTTGAATATTAATCAATTTGATTTCTAATCATGTATAAATTATCTTTCTAAAGTTGTCGAATATACAATTTAGAAGTGTGAGAATAAAATTTCAATGTTTGTTAATAATCTTGTATAAAGGTGTGATTCTCCACGAAGTTGTACAATTCCATGTCCCTTGTGTTTTTTTTTTAAGAAATAAATTGTGTAAAGAATCCAACGTGAAAAAGTAACTTTAGTGTTTACAAATAAAAGCCAATAGCCACTTTAATATATAAAATTAAATATTATTTTTAAAATTCAAATTAAAAAGCCAAACCGTCATGGGAAAGCCTTTCATTTACGAAACAAAAATAAATATTTTTAACAATATACAATAATAAAAATAATTATTGGTATCTGTTTTTTATTGTCCAAGTTTGCAGAATTCAGAAAAAATTGGTTGTTAAAAAAATTTATTTTTCTTTATCTTTTTTTTTTTTTAGATGTTAATTTTCTTGTCCCGTTATGTACGTCACGAGGAAGCTTTTTAATGAAACTGAATTTTTTCATAAAAATTAAAAAAAAGTTATTCTTTTGCAAAAGCAATAATTAATTTCCTCAAAAGTAGATTCATTAAGGCAGAAACTAATTTCATAATTGAATTTTTTGTTTTTTTTACATCTTTAAAGCATCAATTTTACATAGAGAATCACAGAATCTTTATGAGAAAACCTTTACATATTTTACAGAAAATTCATTAATTATATTAATATTTTCTTAATAGTAGTAATTTATAATTGAGGAATTAAATTTTATAAATTTTCTGTTAAATAAAGTGTAGTTGTATTAATTTAGTAAGTATAAATTCCGTGAATACGAAACAAACTGAGAATTTTTGATATATATTGTTTAAAAAATTAGTATTTAATGAAGATTATATGTTAATTTTTGTTAAATTGTAAAAAAAATATTTTTTAATAATAGCAATAACTAAATTGTACGCGTCAAAAATATCAAAAGCTAGAAGTCATGAAGAAAATCGGTTTGCCTTTTTTGTTTTTGAAAAACGTCAACAATGATTTCTATTAAAGGCGTAAGATTTAATCATGAAAAATCATTTGTTGTACCTTTATAATAGAAATCATTATTTTTTCCGAAACAGAAAAAAGCAAACCCAGTAAAGATTTTCTTCATGACTTCTAGCTTTTGACATTTTTGAGTAATAAAATTAAACAATATTAACAAACATTGAGTATTTATTCTGAAATTTCTAAATTGAATACTTGACAATTTCAGAAAGAATTGATTCATGATTAGAAATCGAATCGATTAATATTCAACTGTTTCAAAGTAAAAAATTTACTAAAAAAAAAAAGTTAAAAATACACAAAAATCGAGTTTATTCGAAAATTCCTCTACCAATTTTTTCATCATAGGTTCAAATTACTCAGTAAATAATGTGGAATTAATATCTCAATAGAGCCAAGATAGGCCAGTTAGGATTAAAGTTAGTCCAAGTCCAACGTTCCAAAATTTCAAAAAATTCTCCATTTTTCTTCGGGATGGCAAAACTTACATTATAAGTTGGCGATGTGGCGTTTCCTTTAATGGGCAATAGTCTTGGTAGTTTACCAGGTGGTGGACTTGTACTTCCACTGCTTGGACTACTTGTCGTGATTGTGACGCCAATTTTACCCGATTCTTTGCTCAATACTTCGGCTTTACGTTTAGTGCCAGCGGGTTCTTTCCTTGGCAAAAGAGGAATGTCCGCACTGCTATTTGAACTCTCTGAGTCAACGCTAAATGCCGATGCCGATAATTCAGGTGGTATTGACGATTCATGTCCATCCAATGAACTGTGAAGTGTATCCTCATCGGGAGCGACGGGATTTAATCGCGGTACTGCCGATGTACTTCCGGTCGATTCATCCTGACTATCTTCACCAACTCGTTCATCTCCGCCTGGTTCTTCTTCAACAACAAGATTCGCCAACACTTGTTCCTGTCGAAAAAAGAAAGTGATATTAACAAAAAAAAAAAAATCAACTAATGGATAAAAAATAAATTTTTCCAATTTCTTATCTCAAAATCAAAAATTTGATATTCGATTTAAATTGAGCAGGAAGAATTTAATTTTAATTTGCATTTTTTTCAATTTATTAGATACTAGATATAGAAATTATTTATTTAGACAAATTTTCATGTTTTGAATCAGCATTTAACAGAATTTATTTTTTAACAAATTTTTACTCAACAAAATTTTTCGCTATCAGATTTTTATTTTTCCAAAATCTCTCTTAACGAAATTTTTTTTTTTTAATTCTAACATTACCGTATAATAATTTAGAATTCTCATTGGAATTTTAAAAATAGCGCCAAAACCTTTATGTAGGTTATGTTCGAACATTTCCAATTTCGGTCAAATAAAAATTCGGCGTCTTAAAAATTCTATTAAATAAAAATTTATCAAATGAAAATTCGGTGAATTTAAAAAAAACCTGGCATTAAAAAATTCGAATCATGTAAAAATTTACTTAGATACTTTTAACAATTGAAATTCTTTCCGTGATTCGAATTTTTGGACGAATTTACATTTTTCAAATTAACATTTGACTGAATTTTCCTTTTTAAACGAGTTTTTAATTAAAAAAATTTTTAGGCTAGTAACCGGATCTTACATTATATCGTGTGTCCCTTCTCCTGGGTCGTCTTGTGACAATATCAGTTCCTTTTTGACTCTCCTCATAGAGTTCTATAAGTCGAACATCTAAAATATTTTCCTCAGGCTCCCATGTATTGTATCTGAGAAAAAGAAAAGAAAATTTATTATCATTTTCTATCTGATATACGATTTTTTGTTACAAAAATTAAAATTTAACTCACTTCTTACTCCAGCCTTTCCATTTGACGAAATATTCGACTTTCCCCTGCGTAACAAAAAAAATCTGATCAGTAAATTGTCATTAGTTTAATTCCTACATTACTATGTTTTTTTTTTGTTGTTTTTCCTTATTCGATTTTGTAATATTTTTTAACGAATAAAGAGCAGAGAGAGAGAGAGAGAGAGAGAGATTGCAATTATTGCCTCTTAAAGAATTGCAAATTATAAAATTGAAACTTGATGAATCATTTCTTCGAGTTAGAATTTCTTCAACTTCCATATATATATATATATATATATATATATATATAAAACATAATTTTTTTCAATGGAATTTTTAACAATAAGTCACGTTCAAGGATTTAGAAATAAAAATTAACTATTATAAACATGAACGCATAGTAAAAAAATTTTGTAAAAGAAATGATTTAATTCTAATGTTTTTATAATCTTCTAAAAAAAAACTTAATTTTTAATTACTAAAATTGACCAATTTACTCTCTAAATCTAAATTAGTAAAAAAAATAACATTATTAGTGAAAAGTAACAAATTTTTAATGGAAAAATGACTTAAAAAATAGTTAATTTGACTCTGTTACCAAAAAATTTAGTTATTTTGACATAATCTAAAAGTGAACTAATAAATAATTATTAATACATAATTTAATTGCTATTAAATTAGTTAATTTTAACTAAATCAATTACTTTTTTTAGTTATTTTTCCACTAACAATTTTCCACATTTTCTCTACTAACAATTAGTTATTTTTCACCAATTGCTAATGTAAAAATTTATCCAAATAACACTTTACTTATAATTACTCATTTTAACTAATTCAAATTATAGTGAAAATTTCTCTTACTTTATAGTAAATATTCATTAAAATTTTTTACTAATTGGAGTCTCTAGAGAGTAAATCTGAATTTGCGAAAAATGGACATTATTAATGATCGCAGAAAATTGTGATATACTAGTGCAACCATCTTATTTTAATACAAATTAACATTTAAATAAAATGGTTGCATTTTATTTTAATAACCCACAATTTTCTGTGTAAGAATTTTCACTAATTGTACGGTAAAATATTACCATTTGATTTAGTTTAATGCTAATTTCATTTTTCTACTAAAGTTTTAGCTAAAAAAAATGACTCACAGTTAACTTTAAATTATCAAATTGATACTAAAAGTATCGAAAATTGATTCGAATTTTTATATAAATTTGATACTTTTGGTATTAATTTGAAACTTTTAAATTAACTGCGGTCACACTAATTTAAAAGTATATCAAATTGATACTTTTTATATAACTTTGATACTTTTAAATTAGTGTAGTGTGAATGGCTAAATAACTAGTGAAAATTCTTACTAATCTGAATTAGTATAGCCCACTTTTCACTAATTCAGATTTAAAGAGATATACTCTCTAAATTTGATTTAGTAAAAATTTAACTAACTTGAATATTAGTGAGGGATTTTTTTGCTTTAAATTAAATTTTACTAAAAAAATTGATAGAAAATGTTTATTTTTTTACTAATTTATTGGAGCAAAAGGGAACTAATTCGTAGTAAAAACAAAATCAATCACTAATTCATGTTAGTTAAAATTTATAACCTAAAATTTTAGTAATCATGCAACAGGCAGTGTTAGTTGTAATTATTAATAGTATCGTCATTGTCATCATCATCATCATTATCAACATCATCATCAACATCATTATCAGCATTATTATCAACATCATCATTATCATCATCAACATCATCATCATCATCACTGGTAGTAATAGTAGTACTCATTGTAATAACAATAATAATAATATGCAAGTATTGCCCTTTAAGCCTCACTCCCCTTTAAATGCACTTCCATTATACAATCAAACACAATTAATTAACTCTTGAATCCTGAAGATTACGTTGTCTACTTGCCATGCTTATAATTTTTAACTAGATCAACCGTATGTTAAATAGAATGTAAAAAAATCTCTCATATCAGAGTTACATCAATATTTTCTCCTCTATACGAGACAGTAACATATTTTTTTCTCATCCAGTATTATAAGTCTACAAATTGAAATATAAACATCGCTCATAATGTTAAAAAAGCATCATCATTTTCCAATGCGTAATTCATGCCAAAAAGGACATCAACCATTTTCTATTTCTTAGAATCAGAGTACTGTTTCTTATATACATATATATATACAGTAAATTAGTATGCAATGCATGATTAACCTTTTTTTTCTACCCCAAATGAACGAAATCATACAAAAAAGGCTGAAAAAAGATCCAAATTTTATGATTAATATGAAAATGAATTAAAATCAGATAATATATATATATATATACAAATGACAGTAGTTGAATAAATTGGAAGTAAAAACGAAGAGTTTGATGGGCAACTCTCTCTCTCTCTCTCTTGCTCTCATTAGAAATATGTCCCGTCATGTGGCGCCGTCTAGTGGCGACATTTCGCAACACACATAAAACTTGAACATACCCGTTTTTCTCTCTTCTTCGTGATCCGTTCTGCCGCATAAACCCTGTCACCGAGATCCATGACTTGATTTTTTTTTAAATGTCTTAAGATTTTAAAAATCGTTTTTTTTTCACTTTTTTTTTCTCCCTCTTTATTTAAAATGGTGGTAGAAAAATTGAAAAAAAGGACAAAAAAAAAAAAAAAAAAACTCACTTATTTACAGTAAACACTAACCCCCATGTGGTGGTGTTATTACCCCTTTGGGACATTTGGTCACAATAACCACTTTTTCACTTGTTTTTCAATCACACTATTGTCAAAACACGTGCCGCACACTTTCAATAATGCCAAGAAACATTGTCGACATGATCAATGTTTTCACAATATCGTTGTGCAAAAACGAGGCTATTTTTCAGTCCAATGTTATTGTCGAAAGTAGTAGTGGTAGTATGCAACCGGCAAGCCACGAGTGATGGCCGATGACCAAGTTCCATCTGTAGTTGATGGAATTTTTCCAAAAATTCAAAATTTTTTCAAATTTTTAAGACTTTTGCCTTTATTTTCCTTTTTTGACTTTTATTGTCAAAAAAAAAAAAATATTACTGGTTCCCTTCGGGCGAGTTCGGGCCAGTGACGTCAACGATTCTCCCTCGCCTCGTAAACACCAAACATGGCGGTCGCGCACAGATAGGCGCCGAATCAAGGTTTTTCACTCACTTTTTTAATCCAACGTTTTTTGTTAACGAAATCGATGTAAAAAAAAAGAAACATTCCTCACTGGAAAATAAATCGAACAATAAACACTGAAATCACAATTAATCGTCACATTAGAGATATGGTGCTTTTTTTTTCATTTGAAACGGAAAAAAAAGGTGGATAGTATCCGTGTGTGACGCGTTACGATATCGACAAACTGGCGTCTAGTACATTCTCCGGTTCGAAACCGACTAGAGCCGAGAACTTCCGAACTCCCCTTGGCTCGTTATGCCGTTGGACTCGTCCGTCGTCGTACACGACAGGATGAGGAGAGAAGGGGGAGGGGGGGGGAGAATGAGAAAGAAAGAGAGAGAAGAGGGAACTAGCGCGCGACGGGGTCGAAGGAAGGGAGAGATATCTTCGTGAAAAAGAGAAAGAGAGAGAGAGAAAAAGTAAAAGACAAAAGAGTCGGGACTGAAATTGCAGCTATGAGAGAGGCGCAGTCAGGGAAAGAGGATTAAAGAATAGTGCGCAGGGAGGGGAGCATGGTCACAGGAGCTCTGTAGGCAGCACACACCACTTTGAAACAAGAAAGCTGCCTGCTTGTCTGCCGGTCTGTTTGCTGGCTTGCCACCCTACAAACCCCCCCACTCCCCTCTCACTCTCTCTCTCTCTCTTTCTCTCTCTCTACGCTTCGTGTGCGAGCCAGTCGGGATTGCAACGTTGCCAAATCTTCCTCACTTTTCCTCTACAATTCACACACAAGTCAATATATTTCTACCTTCACAATTATTAATTTCTTTTTTATCTTCACTCCTATCCCTTAAATTTTATCACAATTCTGTTCAAAAAACACTTTATCGATCATAAACCTTTCAATTTAGTTTGAAATTCGAAATCCGGCAACACTGTACACTTGAAACGTTTCTCTTCAATAGTCTCTCTTTCACTTGTTTTTCAATTTCAATTTTCCGAAAAAGATTTAAAAAAGGAATTCTTTTTTTTTGGGGGGGGGGGAGAGAAATTTACTCTATAAATATGCGAACCGAACTAAAACAGTGTCATCCGTTGTTGGCAAGAGGATATTGAGTCTGCTGGTCGTGTAGGTACCCATGAACCCTATCCATATCGAGGGGAAGAGAGAGAGAAAGAGAAGGAGAGAGAGAAGTTGATTGTGTGTGGAATATATAGGAAGTGAGGCGCTTGCTGATTGGTTGTTGAATTCACAGGGGCTGTGATGATTCGTTGTGAGGAAGTTAAGATCACCAATCGTGTTGTTAGTACAACCCACGTAGACGTCCCTTGTCGAATATACAATGGGCGTGGACTAGAATCGTTTGGAAAGTCCGTAGATGAAGATACATATCTTTCATTTAAGATTTTTTTTTTTTTTTAAATTCTTTTCCCTATGTTTTATATAAACAGCCGTATTCATTGGTGAGGGATGAAGAAAGAAGAAAAGTAGGGAAAGATTGTGAGAGGCAGAATGAAGAGAGGACAATATTGAGGTGGTTTTTTGACCAATAGGAATGGGAAAAAGAGGGTTTTTTTTGGGGGGTTTTTAAATTAGTACTGGTACAGTACTGGCGGGGTACTACTACCAGTACTGTACCATTACTGTGCCAGTAGTAAACACAGTCAATTTTTGGTTTAATCTGCTCTAAAAAAGGAAAAACATATACGTGACATGAAATACATGTCACACGTATATTTTTCCATTTTAGGACAGTAATGGTGGCCTATAATAATCTCTTTCTTGTATCTGTATTGTGTTTTACAAATGGATGTTTTTAGCTTACAAGAGACGAGTATTCTAGGACGTAACCCACATTTTGCATAGTGAAAAGAAAGTATGTGTACATTCAGTTTGGCTTAGTCTTTACGTGATGAACTTTATAAAATGTGGGATATATACCAAAATTAGTCGAAATAGTAGAGATAATAATAGATAATAGTAGAGATAATAATAATCGGATAATAGTTATAGAGATATAATGTATATAGGATCCGATAATAACTTCTCGTTTCTTCGTCATAATTTCGATTGCATGATATGTTGAAACGCTTGGAAACAAATTTGGACCTTTCAGTATATATATATTATTTCTTACACTGTTCCTAAAAGGCACTAAAAACTTCACTGTAAAAATAGGTAAATTTAGTATCTTAAAATAAGATACAAGTGTTATCATCTTAGATTAAGATGTTTTTGAAAGTAAACCGTATATATATATCTTCTCCCAGAATCTGATGAATTTCGTGCTAAATTTTGTTGATTATACACGGAAAAAATTAATTCAGTAGATTTTACAGAACTAATATCACGGAGTAGCGGATACAGCTCTTTACGAAACTGAGTGTTGTAAAATGTCACGAAATATTCAGGATAAACTCCAGAAATATTCAGAATAAACAATAATGAAATTTCTGTAGTTTATGCGAAAATATCCATCACATTTTACAAAACTTAGTTTCGTAAAGACTACTCCGTTACAGTTTTGTAAAATATACTAAATTAATTTTTTCCGTGTATATTAAGTATAATACCATATTCCAAACACTATGTAAAAAATAAATTTTGACCTCAACCAACTTTGAACTGAAATCGTTTTACATAAAACTGGATTTACATTTTGAATTTTAACCTTCGTCGCGTGATTTTAAACCTAAAAATCAACTGAAACTTATATTTAAGCCAAAAAATTGATATTTGCAGTCATTTTGGTTTTAAGATGGACACCGAAATGTAAATTTTATTTCAGAAATAGTCAAAAATACTATTTCCGAAGTAAAATTTACATTTTTAGGAGTAATAATTTTTTCTATTTCTGGAACAAAATTTGTTAGAGATGCGTTCTGGAAAGTTCAAGTTTTACTTTGTAAGTATAGTAAAAGTTACTTTACAATAAGTATAGTGTGCGACAACCAAAACATCTTAAACTATCTTTTGCAGTGTTTATACATTTAAGACGGACTAATAATAATAAGACCACGAAGAAAAATGGAAAAACGAATAAAGTAACTTTTATTTAAAAAATAAAACCGAAACTTTCCACAGTTTCTGCGCATTTCTGGCAATTTTTACTTCAGAAATAGTAAAATTTTCTCCGAAAATAGTAAAAGCGACTACTGAAATAGTAAATTTTACTATCTCAGGAGTAAAAATTTCCAGAAATGCGCAGAAACTGGGATCAGTTCCGCGGTTTTACTATTAAAATAGTAAACTTTACTTTATTCGTTTTTACATTTTTCTCCGTGACCTATACTGTTAATTATCCTGAAAAGACGTTTTGTACCCAGAAAATGCAGTTACAGATCAGTTACAAAACTATTTCAGAACTGTTCTTAATTTTAGTTAGAAATATTTTCCAAAACTGAACTTTGTCGTTATTATACTTATAGAGCTTATATTGTAGGGTAAGTCCGGGGGAGTTGGCCATAGTTTTTTTAAAAGTCTGTAAAAATAAAAAGAAAGTATGATTTAAGTATTAACTTTTATTGATAATTAAACATTGAACATTTAACTTACAAAAAATGATAGAAATGAGAAATTTTTTAAATTAAAACAATCTTAAAATTAATATTTTTTAAAAAACGCGTTTGGCCATCTCTCCCGGAATGTACGGGGGAGATGGCCATAGGCGTACGGGAGAGATGGCCAATACTTTAAAATCAATTTTTAGCTTTTCGCTTTATCAAAATTTTTAATTTAAAAGGGATTAAAGTCTTTTTTTCTTGTTCTGACTACATTTCGAACATTTATGATTAAATTCAGTGCAATTTTCATAAGCGCTGTCTGTTTGTCTGTCTTACCAACACAACAAGGCTACAAGGAAATTTTTTGAGATATCAGAGTGGTTTCTAATTTATTTTTGTGTCCTGAACATGATTCCGGGTTCTAAAATTACGTATCACGTCAGGATTTTGAATAAAGTGGGGGTAAAGTCTTCAAAAACCGTGTTTTTGAGTGTTTTCAGTATTTTTTTTTCTTAACCTGACGTGATAGAGACTTTTATAAAGGCTTAAATTAAAGCTCATGTCTTACACTTTAAGACACATACGTATGCGCAAGATAAAAAAAATTTTTAATTTGAAAAAAATTAGGTTCAAGTCACTTAAAAAGATTTTTGGGGTCATTACCCCCATTGTATCAAAATTTCAAAAAAATTTTTATTTTGCGCATATGGGTCTTAAAATGTACGTTTTAAACTTCAATTTAAGCCTAGATAGAAGTCTCTAGCACGTCAGGTTAAGGAAAAAAAAATAATGAAAACATTCAAAAACATGGTTTTTGAAGACTTTACCCCCACTTTACTCAAAATCCTGACTTCATACGCAGTTTTAGAACCCCGGATCGTGTTCAGCACACAAAAATACATTGAAAACCACTCTGATATATATATATATATATAAGTCTTATTTTGTAGACCTGTGTTATGATTGTTTATAAACGTTTTTAAGATTTAATTACACATAGTGATTATTTTATTTAATCATATTTAAATTTGAAAATCTTTGTTGGAGTGTCTTGTAATATATGTCACAAAAAATGTCATTTGCCACAGAATTAATGTTTTTTTCAGCGAACACACGAATCTCAAGGGTGCCAATAACTTAAACAGTATGGCCATCTCACCTCGAAAAAACATGGCCATCTCTCCTAATGTCAGGAGACAAATTGACACAACTAAAATTTAAATAAATAAAATTTTTAAATAAATATAAATTTATGACAAAGCTTGGGTCATGTACTTTACAGAAAAAAATAAAATTCAAAATTATTCTATAAAATAACATAACACCAGTGAGAAACGTAAACTCATCACTTTTTGTCCGAACTAGTCAAAATAACAAATCAGATTTTTAAATACTTTTTCAATATTTTTCGTCAAGTTTTTTCTTTTAATTGTGTTTTGACACAAAACAAAGCGAACTAATCTTTAATAAGCGATACCTAGCAGCAAACCTAATTTATATGAAAAAACGTCTTCAATGCTTATAGTAATTATAATATTTTAACGATTCCTACAAATAACAATGCTATGAGTCATAATTTGATCAGAAAGGGTAAGGACAAAAACAGAAAAACAGAAGTAACTAATGTTGTTTATAAATTAAATTGCAAAAATTGTACCGCATCTTATGTTGGTGAAACAAAGAGAATGGTGGGGGTTCGCTTAATGAACATAAAAAATCAAAAGTTGGTGTCACTGTTACTCATAGAGATTCTAAAAAGCATGATTTTGACTGGTATAACTTTTCAATTCTTGACAGAGAATCAAATGAGAACAAACGCTTGATATCCGAAATGATTCATATTAATCTGCAAAAGAATGCAATAAACAAAAAAGATGACACTCAAAATCTCAGTAATTGTTACTTCCATTTTCTCAATGACAGAAAATATTCATAACTTTTATCCCTGTCTAATAATACCTTGACGTTTCTCTATTTACATTATTGAAATAAGGTCAATGAACCTAATTTCACTCTATACGCTTCTTCATACGCAACTTTGTAATTGATCAGTGTCTATTAGCAATCGTGTCAATTGAAACGTTTAATCACTTTTAAATTTACTTATTCAAGAAGAGTTTTTTTGAATAATGTTTTCATTTTTTAAGGTAAATTTAGTCATTTAATTTTATTTTTTTATAAGAAATATTTTTTTTCTACAAATGTGTTAAAATTTTATAAAAAATTTTTTTTATATTTTGTAATAAACTTTCAGTTTCTGAAGAGGATCGGATGGCTGTGCCATTGAAACGTAAAGAATAATGTTTTTATTTAATCCTTGACTCGGAATGATCGATATCATCTTCTTATATTATTTTGTATTTAATTAAAAAATTTATAAATATTTTTACTTACCTTATCTCGATTTTTAATGTTTTTAAGCCACTAACATCGGGGCTAATAAATTGTACTCAATTTTAAAAATGTTCCATAACAAATATTTTCAAATGTATAAAGTCACTGAGAATAAATTAAAAAAATTTTCTTTCAAACAAATGTTTCGTTATTTCTCCTTTTATATTCTGTGATTTAATTATTTAAATTCAAAAGAAATTGACAAAATAATTTTCCATAAAACTATTAAATATTTATTTTACTAAAACTTCCATTTTTAAATTTCTAAAAATTTTCAGCGCAATTTTGCTACAAATTGTTCTTGAAACTTTTCGACAATTTTGCTTAGCATGTTTGCAGAAAGTTTTTGCTGCAAACTTGACAAGGGAGGACATTTCAATATTTGCCACAAGTTTGCTGCAAACTTACCTTACAAACTTTCAAACCTTGCACTGCAAACTTGCAGCAAACTATTTTAGGTATATCAAAATAGAACGAAATGACAATTTAGTAACTAAAGTCGGTATTAAATTAATACCTTTTGTTTTACAGTGAAGTTACATATGAACAACAATATAAAGAATACAATACAAAGAAAAAAATTTAAACGAAGTATTATCGAAATGGCTTTTTAATGTAAAACCGTATACAATAGATTATAAAACATTTATATATCATTTTACTTAACACTAAAAAGATCCAGTAATAATGTCTATAGGGATTAAATTTTACCACGTACGCGCTCTCTGACAGACCGGGAAAGCACTACTCAGGATTTAAAAAATTTTTTTTATTTTAACATAACATTAACATTAAATTACAAATTTTTAAAATAAAAATATCATCCGTAAGAAAGAAGAACCATATAAAGCGCTATATATTATAATATATATAGATATGATATAATCGGTTTCTTATTTCTAAATAAGATATATGTGGTTTCGTTGAATGCACGTGTCTAAAAATTTGTTTAACTTAAATGGAGAGATGATTTACATTATATTTTATACTTAATACGCTTAGTAACGTATTCTAATAATAGTACCCGTGTAGAAATTGCCCTACTAGAGCCCTAGTAGAGAATGAAACGCCACACCTGATCAGGGCCAAATAAGAAAAATGTGAATTACTTAATCAGATGAGCCCCAGTGTGCAAGGATACAGAACAATTCTGTAACAATTCTAGAACAAAAAAGAACAGGTTCTAGAACTTGTTACTAACTGGTTACTAAAAATGTCGTCCCCCTGAAGGAATAGTTCTAGAACAGAATCTGTAACAGTTCTAGAACAGTGTTCTAGAACATTGTTCTAGAACAAATCCATAATAATTACATAACAAAATTTTTTTAAAATGATCTTTTTGCTTGAATAAAATAAGAAAAACATTTGTTATACATTTACATGAAAGTCGACATTTATTCACTGTTGATACATACTCAAATCAGTTCTAACACACATTAAAAATTATTTTTGATTTTTTACACTGAAAAAAAAGTCTGGTTAAAATAACCAGAATTCTGGTTAATCTAACCAGAATAAAAAGTTATATATACCCTTACTACTTTTTCTGGTTAAAAGTACTAGAAAATTTGGTTAAAAAATTCTGGTTAATTTTACCAGAATTTCAAGTTAATCTTACTAGAATTTCAAGTTAATCTTACTAGAATTTTTCTAGTTAAAAATTTTTGGTAAAAAAATTTCTGGTTAATCTTACCAGAAATTCTAGTTAATCAGAGAATTAATTAAATTTATTATTATTATATTATATTATAAAATATTATAAAATATGAATTAAAAAAATTTGTATTATGTACATATAAATGCAATCAAACAATAACACCTTTACACTGCAATTCTCTTAATAATGTTTATTTAAATATGATTATTCAGAACTAAAATTCTGATAAAACGTGTCGAGCACGTTTTCAACATAACCTTCAAACTATTTTCCACACGAACGGGTTTGCCGTTCGTCAACAATTTTTTCACTTATATTATAAAATTAATTAACCAACCTTTAAACAGATTTTTTAATTCTCCCAAACCCCAATTTTCCAGAGCTTGGTTAACTTTTTCATCCATTCTTGCGATCCGCACGATAAACTATTCGAAAAAGAACAACAGACGCTATGCAGTGTCCGCGAACGCGCGTTTTTAACCAGAATTATTTTAACCAGAATAATTTAACCATACTTATTTAACTAGAACTGTTTAGTCTTTTTAACTATATTTTCTTGTTAAAATAACTAGAAATTTTTTAACCAAACGCATCTAGTAACTTTAACCAGAACTTTTTTTTCAGTGTACAAATAATAAATTTAAATATAAATTTGAAAAACAATTTTTAAAAGTAATGAAAAACTTATGTATAAACTTATGTATAATTCATACAATCTAATTCGGAGCATTACTACTATTTTTCTCCAGATTGCGTCGAATACTCGAAATTTGTTTGTAACTCATTTTATTTTAAATATTTTTATATTGTTTTTTAAAAATATAGTTTTACATAAACGATTTTAACAGTATTTGTTTTAACGCAGTATTATTATTAATAATAATTATCTTTAGCGTTAATAGAGTTAGCTCATCAAGCCTCATTATTGTATTATGTTCAAATGTAAAACATAGTAAAACTTTTATATTCAATAAATATTTGTTCCTATGAATTTCACTATCTTCTTTATTTATCTTTACTTCTTATATTTTTTACATACCAGAAAACAATTGTTCTTAAACAATGTTACTTTTATTTTATAAAACACTTCTAGAACATTCGCAATGGAACTACTGTTCTATAACAAAGCAGGAACCATGCTATGGCACAATTCTAGAACAAATCTAGAACTAATGTTCTAGAACATTGCATTACAGAACAGATACAGAACAAATGTTACAGAACAAATCTATAACACAGTTCTAGAATTGTTCTATAACAAAATAATAACAACTGTTCTAGAACACTGTTACCTTTTTGTTATAGAACAGTTCTAGACCGTGAACACTATGGGGCCACATCAGGCGTGGCGTTTCATTCCCTAATAGGGCAGCCTGATCCGCCCTTGATTCGGACCCTGGCAAAATTTCTGCACGGGTAATAGTAATAAAATTAATAACACAAAGTTACCAAAAAAAAATTGAAAAAAACTTATTCCGTGTAGAAATTTCCCTACCAGGGCCATATAGTAGTAAATAAAACGCCCCTATATATATGGGTTAAATATAGCACTTTTTTCAAGTTCTATAAAAGGAAAGAAAAATTTTTGAAATCGATCCATAAATAAACATTTTACGAGGTTTTTTTTATACATCGATAACATATTATAGCTCTAAAATTAAATAATTTTAAGGTGTTTCGGACTATTTTTCCAAATAAATTTTTATTTATAAGTGTAATATTCATTTATTACTTTATAAACTTCTACCGCAATAATAGTTCCTCAATATATTCTATTGTTTCCGTTCGGTTTCTGTATACAATAATGTATATAATTGGTTATGCGTCATTTTATGAAATATCGCAATTGCATTGTTAACTAAAATATATAATTCTAACAGGAATTTTTCCATATTTTTAACTATATATACGCATTGACGTCATAAAATATCAAATACCTTGAAAAAAATTTCTTGCAAACACGTACAGTATACTATATACTATATAGGTATACAATATAAAGGTTTTTTTTTTGAAAAGATATATTCGAGAGTGTCTCTAATCTTAAACAGATGCGTCAAAAGACCACCATAAGGTCTTTAAGTTTATATTCATATATATATATATATATATATATATATAAAAGCGGCCAAGTTTTCCCTCATCAACATAAAATCCACAGGAAAAAGGTTTTGCATTCCATAAAACTTTTTCTGAATAATATATTAACTGCGTAGCGACTCTCATCATCTTTATTTCATTTTTAAAATCCGTTTAAAACTGCCTAAACCTGAATATTTAAACTTGAACAGCGAATTTTTAACTCTGGTAGCTAATATTTAGCGGACACAGCAAAACATGTTGGCTATGGAAGCTAATTATTAGCTGTATATTGGCTAACAAACAATTGCTACCCATATAATATAGTAATTGCGGTTAGCTAAAGTATAACTAAATTTTAGCTAATATAGCTAATTATTTTTCTTCGTGTAAGTTTTAAATTGAATTATTATACCTATACTTTATCTTGTTTAACATACTTTATCCTATTATTTAAGAGCCGGGGTAACAATACCACTCAATACAAATAACATAAACTAAAAGTTAAAATTAAAACCCAAATAGCGATTATTGTAACTGGATTTTTTTTATCATTGCAAAAAGGGTTTTATATTTTTTACTATATGCAGAAATTTTAAACAGGCTCTAGTAGGACCCAAGTAGGGCAGCTCCAAATTCGCATAAAGCCACCTAAATTCGGTCAAGAAAACAAAATTCTTATTTTTAGTTGCGATTAAAATTGCGGTTGTCCGATCATAGGGTTCCCTGTTTCAACCAGGTCAGAGCCAGGTTTGCGAATTTTTTCCACAATGGTATAGTGTATATATTTTATGTGGATTTGTGGCTCCTCAACTTGGGCCCTGCCAAGGCCACTCTAGCCCCTGGTTAGGTCTTGCGGTTTTAATTGGAGCAAAATAAAGTCTGGTGTGCCCGCAACCGCGGATTTAGTGTTTCATGAGGATTTGGGACTGTCCTACCTGGGCCCTGACAGAGCCACATCAGTCCCTGATCGGGCCTTGGTTTTAATTGACTTTAATCGGACTGAAATAGGGATTTGTTGTCTCAAATTGATTTTTAGTGTTTCATGCGGATTTGGAACTGCCGTACCTGGGCCCTGCCAGGGCCCCTCCAGCCCCTAATCGGGCCTTAGTTTTAATTGACGTTAATCGGGCTGAAATAGCGATTTGTTGCCATGGACGGATTTAGGTGTTTTATTGCTTATACTTAGGGCTGTCTTATCTTGGCCCTATCAGGGCCCGTTCAAAATTTTTTCCCGGAAATTATAATTACAAAAATTCTTTTTTTTAAGAAAATTTTTATTTAAATTCTCATTAACAAACGAATATTTAGCGATTAATCATATGTAACTCAATGTAAGTATATTTACATTGAGTTACATATGATTAATTTGTACATTAGTAACCCAAGTAGCACGATATATCAACCAGATGTCACGGTGATATCACCGGGGAATGTCACCGTGACATCAGGAAAATGTCAAAATGTCCGCCTTACGGTGATATCACACGGTGACATCGAGGTGACATCAAGGTGATATCACAGTCATATCACGGTGATATCATGTTGATATTTTACAGGGATTAAAAATTTTTAATAATATTTAACATTAAATATACTTTTTAGTTAAAAAAACAAGAAACTATAGCAAAATGGTTAGTAAATATATACTTTTAAATTAGTTTTATTTTATTATTAAAATACCATGTTATAAAATACCAATAAGAAGCGTCGATGGAAAATTTGATAAATTTAGACCTTAGAATGATAGATATATATTTTCAAAAATGCTTCTTTATGAAAATTGGAAAACGAAATAAAAAGAATTAAGTTAAAATTTCATTATTTTTCTAATAATATGATATCACCGTGATATGACTGTGATATCACCTCGATGTCACCGTGTGATATCACCGTAAGGCGGACATTTTGACATTTTCCTGATGTCACGGTGAGATTCCCCGGTGATATCACCGTGACATCTGGTTGATATATCGTGCTACTTGGGAAAGTACGTGTTACATTATTTTGTTTATAATACACCCTAATTTAAAAGTATCAAATTGATTCCAAAAATATCAAATTGATATAAAAATTTGTATCAATTTGATATTTTTGGTATATATTTGATACTTTTAAATTAGTGTGTATATATACATAGCGTTCACGGAATAAAATCTTCACCTGGAACAGCGATATTTTTCACTAAAACAACGAAAGTTTTCGCTATTCTAGATAAATATATATATATAGTTGTTCCAAATAAAGATTTTTTTCCGTGTTGAGTTTAAATTTTCAGGTACATAATAGGTATTTTTTTCGGTTATTTAATGAGTATTAATTTTTTTAAGGTATTTAATAGTTTTTTTGATTTTTTTTTAAAAAATCTTATATTCCATATGGGTAACCGTAAGAATAAAATGCCTACATTTTTAAATAGTAGTCAAATGATTATATAATCCCAATTTACATCCTATTTTTCAACCGTACATGCGCGTGCCATAAAATAGTAAACTTCTATAAATTTTGATCACTCTCAATAAAACGTTTTTCGAGTCTCTAGTACGTATACATATATAGGTCTATATAAGCGACACTAACTGTACACATTCTTTTGTGCGGTTACACCATCTCTCACTATATATACGCCAATATATACATGTATATATCTATATATATATGTATAGTAAAGCGCAATTTAAAAATTGTTTCATAACTAATTTTCCACTCAATGGATTTTAATGAAATTTGAAATATAAAACGGCGAAATTGTCTTGATTATTTTGAAAAAAAAATTATAATTTTATCACTAGTAGAAGTGATTATTTGAAACAGTGTCAAATGGATGCGCAGAAATAATACAAAATTGAAGCACGTAAGCGCAGAGCGAGAGCGATTATATACCGTTCGTTCAGTGGAACTTTCCGTCGCTTTGGTATATTCTCTTCTGGCATACACCTCATTTAACGGACATTGAGCTATACTGTTCCCGCGCACTTAATTATCTTTTTCCTTCTTCTCAGTATATATGTATTCTCTAAGTATATATATATGTATATGCACGATATATATTTTTTCATTGTATTCTTTCTTAAAACGCGTGCATTTTCCCTTTTTTTGCACATTCTTATATGATTCGTGACTTTTTTTAAGCTTATAATAAGTATATATATAATAAAATAATATATATTTTTTAGTATATATGTAAGAATTAAAAAAATATATAATGATATTTCTATATATATATTGTCGAGAATAGATATTTTATTTCCGTTCTTAGAAATGTGTAATCTAATATTTTTGATGTGCATTTTTTACATATATGTAGATATAAATAACTCACACATAGCACAACAACTTACTGCAATTTTACAGCAACAAGAAGTATTTTAATATACACGGAAAAAAATAGAAAAACGAATAAAGTAACTTTTACTATACTTTAAAATAAAACCGTAACTGTACGCAGTTTCTGCGCATTTCTATAGCAATTTTTACTCTAGAAATAGTAAAATTTACTCCTGAAATACAGTAAAAATTATTCCGCAAATAGTAAATTCTACTATTTCTGGACTAAAAATTGCCAGAAACTTCAAACAGTTCCGATTTTACTTTTAAAGTATTAGTAAAAGTTATACTTTATTCGTTTTTCCATTTTTCTCTATTTATAAGATATTTTGGTAGTCATATTTTGAAGATGTTTTGGAATAGTCACTTTTTAGCACAAGCATCTTTTTTCTAAACATCCACAAATATCTTAATTTATACCTTGAAAAAAGGTTTCTTTGAAACAAAGAAATCGGTTTTTTAAACACTGTAAAAAGAAGGTACTAAAATAGTACCGATTTTAGGTATTAAAATAGAACCAAAAGGCAATTTAGTATACCTAAAGTTGGTATTAATTAAATACCTCTCGTTTTACAGTGAACTCACTTTTTGAATCAAAGATAAAATTTAATTTAAAAAAAGCATAAAAATTTTTTCTTTGAATGATTTTTTTAACCTAAAAAAAATTTCTTTGAATCAAAGAAATGCGGTTTCGATTCCAGTCGGAATTCCAATCGGAATCCCGTAGGAATTTCCAATAAGAATTCCGGCGGAAATCCCCAGAAGCACTTTCCTACAGGAATCTTTCCACGTGCGGGTTAAAGCCTCACTTCAAGTTTTTAAATTTTAGTATGTATGTACCTTTAAATTTTCTTTAAAAGATTAAATCCCTAGAAGTAATTTTACTACGTTTTGGGTGGTTTAGTACTCTACTATATATATTTTGTATACTGTCTTCGGATTATAGGTTTAAATGTCCATTTCAGTGTAAAGGTCGCTGCGCTCAATGGAGCGAATACATATAGTGTACAAAAAAAAGGTCAGAATATTTTCTATTATTGACGAATAAAATGTCTATCCACAATTTTTAAATCTTATTTGTTCAATGTTGGGAACTTTTTTTCATATATACTTATCATCATATACTCTATTTTTCCATGAAAGAGAACGACATTTTTTCTGCACGCATTCAATGTATAATTTTAAATAGAGTTGATTTTTATATGCGCGGGAAATAGGAATTTACTAATTTTTTTTTCACTCAAAAATTTGTATACAAAAGAAAAGGTTTCCAGATTTTTTTTTTAATAATATAACTAAAAGTAAAGGGAATTTATTCTATACTATAAATGCATAAATCTAACCAGAAAGAGAAGGAATAAAAAAAGGTCGAGAGAAGCGTGAAGAATATATTGAGTGCGCGATTTAAAAGAAATGGAAAAAATTTTAGTTGTCAATTATATATATATATATATATATAAAATATATACAAACACCTAAATAATTTTCGAATGGTTTTCTTGAAAAAAATAGAAAAACGAATAAAGTAACTTTTATCATATAGTTTACAAGTAAAAACTGAACTGCCCAGTTTCTGCGCATTTCTGGCAATTTTTATTCCGAAAATAGTAAACATTATTCCGGAAATAGTAAATTTTACTATTTCTGGAGTAAAAATTGACAGAAATGCGCACAAACTATGCGGACAGTTCATGCCAGTTATAGTAAAAGTTATTTTATTTGTTTTTCCATTTTACTCCGTGTATTAATTGAACTTAGAATTACAAAATTCAAAATGGTGAATATCGAATATGATTGACTTTTTTATATCCATTTAGATTGCCGTTTGAAACTATTGTCAAAATACGATATTGATTCGATTATTAACCCGTTGCCTGTCGCTGACGCATATGCGTAAAACTAAAACTGGCCAAAAGTGCTCTTTACGCAACTTAAAAAAAGTGATAAAAAACATCTCAAATATTTCTGAAACTGGTTACTCGGGGGTTTTTGAGGTCGCTGATTCCTAATCTGAGGTCGGTTGTTCAAAATTCAAAATGGCGGATCCAATATGGCGGACGACAATTTGAAAAACTAACATGGGATTCGTAATCAGCGACCCCAAAAACCCCCGAGTACCCATTTTCAAGCGAATTGCATTATATTTTCAAATTGTCGTCCGCCATATTGGATCCGCCATTTTGAATTTTGAAAAACCGACCTTAGGTTCGTAATCAGCGACCCTGAAAACCTTAAGATACCAAGTTTCATAAAAATTCATTAAAATTTTTTTCAACACACTTTTGGCCCAAATAGTGGAAATCTCGTCGACAGTCAAGGTGTTAATCGAAAATTTGAAGAATTATTCGAAAATTATATATAATAGATATTTGCGTAAAGTAATATATTTCTCGTTTCTCGCGGAGACGCAAATAAATATTTTGTTCATATAGGGTATAAGTCCGGGGGAGTTGGCCATAGTTTTTTTAAAGGCCTGTAAAAATAAGAAGAAAGTGATTTATGTATTAACTTTTATTGCTAATTAAACATTGAACATTTAACTTACAAATAATAATAGAAATGATAAATTTTTTAAATGCAAACAATCTTAAAATTAATATTTTTTAAAAAACACGTTTGGCCATCTCTCCCGGAATGTACGGGGGAGATGACCAATACTTTAAAATCATTCTTTGGCTTTTCGCTTTATCAGAATTCTTAATTTAAAGTGATTAATGTCTTCTTTTCTTCTTCTAACCACATTTCGAATATTTATCATTAAATTCAGTGCAATTTTCATGAAGCCAAAGGTGACAATCATTGCACTGAATCCATGCAGTCTTCGATAAGCGCTCTCTGTTTGTTTTTCTCACCAACACAACAAGTCTACAAGGTATTTTTTGCGTATCACGTCAGAATTTTGAGTGAAGTGGGGGTAAAGTCTCCAAAACCCGTATTTTTGTAGGTTTTCAGTTTTTTTTCTCGTTAACCTGACGTGATAGAGACTTCTATATAGGCAAGTTTCTTTAGGTAACAAATGTAACTATATTAAATTAAGATATATTATTTGTGGAGTCATAAAGATGACGTTTAGAAAAAAGATGATTGTGTGAATTCCTAAGACACGTCAGAATTTGAAGTTACTAAAATATAAAATACATATATACATTAAGAATCTTACATAAAAGCGTGTAGAAATTTATCGTGGAAGTGTATATGTGAAACTGTTCAGTTGTGCTAGATTCAACCTAGCATCTAGATGGGAAAACTGGACAGGCTTGAACGTGGGATGTAACGCTAGCAACGTCAAGATTTTGTACAGGTCTTGTTTAGTCCACGTCTATAGTAAAATAAAATGATTCTAGCCAGTTTTACGAGAATAAAAAAGCAGTTTATATTCTATACCTATATACATAGAATATAATTGATATTTCTAAATATAAAAGAATATTTTTCAATTTTACTCTTTCGTTTGTTTAACATAAATTATATTACAAAAGTATTTTTTAATAACACAATTCCTCTTACAATTATTTTTAAAATTAATTGTAATACATTTTGTTAAATTGGATTTTTTTTTAAAACAGAAACACGCATTCACTACAAAAATCGTACTTGTACATTGATAACTAATTATACATATATATTCTTGCAATTACAAAAAATTCACTCAAAATTGTCAAGTTTTATTATTTATTATATAAATATTTTCAGAGACAACCTCTGAGACTATATGAATGACACATATCGCATGTTCTTTTTCTAATAAATGTTTGTTTCATGCTGTATATATATTTTTACCTGCACACTGGCACTGTTCAAAAATGCAAAAATATGGAAACTGATCATTAGATTTATAAATTTAATTTTTTCTTCACAAAATAAATTACATGATAATAAACCTTTGGTTCGCTTTTACCGCGTGCACTATACTGATTTCGTCTGCTAGATTAACGAATTCGCAGTGCCACCTTCTTTACGACATATTGTACTAAATTCTTCAGTCAGGATCCTAGACAGGACCTGGATAATTCCTAGACAACCTACTACGAACTTGTACTAAATTTTAAAATCATTGCCCTAGACAAATTTTAGCCAGATTCTAGACAAGCGTTCATATCGAAGAAAATAAAGGGAAAACTGTATACATTTACTTTTCGGGGCCAGGACAATTTTTTCAGAATAAATTTCTACGACAAATATACTGTCTAGCATATTAGTCTATTTTTATAAGAAGGCCACGATAAATTTCTACAAGGAATTATGGGTTATGGGTATACTCATTGCAAAAAGAACAAAAAGCAACTAGATTCAGAGTCTATAGAATATTTTGCGAATATTATATACAAGGAGAAAAATGGAAAAAAGAATAAAATAACTTTTACTATATACTTTAAAAGTAAAACCGGAACTGTCCGAATTTTTTGTGTATATTTCTGTCAATTGTTAGGTACTCCAGAAATAGTAAAATTGACTATTTCCGGAATAATGTTTACTATTTCTGGAGTAAAAATTGACAAAAATACGCAAAAATTTCGGACAGTCCCGGTTTTACTTTTAAAGTATAGTAAAAGTTACTTTATTCGTTTTTCCATTTTTCTCCGTGTATATAATATTCGCAATATTCTAGACTCTGAATCTAGTTGACTTTTTGTTCTTTTTGCGCCCATAATTAATTTTTGAGGTGACCATTTTTAGTTAGTAAACTATACTGTTACTAACTAAATGTTATAGGTAATCGCAACCATAATCGTTTCTCTCAGTGTAAGCGACATATTTTATGGTCTCATTTTCCGACCAATAATGGAACGTTTTATGCATTTTCTTTATAAGTGAGACAAGTTATCGAGACAACTTTTTTTCACCCCTTTTTCTGAGATATAGAGAAGGGTATATGGGGAGTGACCAATTAATAGCGTCCTTGGGACGAAGTTACATTTTATATCAAGAATTTACTTCTGGCGCAGTACTGTCGCGATACTGGTACCAGTACTGCGCCAGTAGTAAACTCCAACAATTTCTGGTAGAGCAACGATTATTCGATATCTCTTTAAATAAAATGTTTAGATTCAAAAAATTCTTAATATGTAATTTGTCTTGACCCACAAAATATAAAATTAGATTGTAAAAAAATCTTGATTTTGATATATAATCAAACAATTTTTATGCCTAAATTAAGAACATTTTTCAACATTATAATTTAGAGTTGGACGTATATATGTATGTATGTGTACATATAACAAATTGTTTTCTGGCGGGTAAAACACGCACATATATATACTACTATATATAGATATATATGTGCTTTGCACAAACTATAGTCATCCGCTTGAAATATTATGGTGCGATCGCCGAAAGGATGCTGTCAGTGACTTCTGAGAAATTGTGGGAGGGTGGGAAGGTATAGCACACACCTCAACTTGGGTAATACCAGTACGTTGTCATGGTTACCCACCCCAAGGCATCCCCTCGCATACAAGGTAACCCCCGCATTTTATTCACTCTCTCTTTCTCTCCTTCTCTCATCCCCACATGTATATATATATATACCATCACGAACCATATATCGATCCAAAAGTTAATGCTCACAAAATCGAGGTATATACGTATATATATATATATGTATATAGTTGTGTGTTTTACTCTTCCTCATCCTCCGCTGTTTCCTCTTTCTCCTGCTTTTTTCTCCTTGCCGCCCTTTCCCTCGTGTCCACAACATATATATGTATATATCTCTTTCTCCCTCTCATTTTCTGTTCATCCTCGTTGTGATTTTGCATTTAACCCGCCGTGGGATTACGACGACATATATAAATGCTTATACTCATATATGTATATATATATATATGCATATACAAAATTCAGTAGAAGAAATTATAATTAAAACTTCTATTTTACTCATTGTAATTAATAATACAATATAAAGTAATTGACATAATTAAGGGTCATTTAGAGAACTTTAAACCACACCAAATATAAAATTTTGCTTAATTTAATTATAAACATTAGACTGAATTAACCAAATATTTGGCTAAATTAACTAAATATTTAGTTAAATTAACTAAATATTTGCTTAAATTAACTAAATATTTGATTACAAAGCACAATTTTGTTCATATAATCAAACATTTGGTAAAATTAACCAAACATTTGACCAAAATAGCAATTTGTTTAGCAAGAATGTTTGGTTGATTCAGTTAAATATTTGGCTGTTTTACCCAAATATTCGATTAAAACATAATACCATTTTAGTTAAGAAAGTTTGATTGACTTAACCAAATATTTGGCTAAATTACCCAAATATTTAGCTAAATTACCCAAATATTTGGGTAAACTCCCCAAACGTTTGGCTAAATTATACCTACATATTTGATTATTAAAGGATTTTGGTTGATTCGATCTAACATTTCTGAATTAACTTAACATTTGGCTTAATCACCTACATAATGTATGTTATTAAAAAGGTTTGGCTTACTCAATTAAACATTTAGCTGAATTAACGAAACATTCAATCGAAATGTAAAAATATTTTAGTAAAACATAGTTTGCTTGATTTATTGAGACATTATATTCGGCTATACTTCTTTAAGTAAAGAAAATTTGGTTAATTTAATCAAAAATTTGGCTAAATTAACTAAAAATTTGATCCGAATAACAATTTTTTATTTTTAGTTTTACTATAGTTTGTTATTAAAGCAGTTTTTCTATAATTCAATCGAAAATTTAACTAAAGTAATCAATCATTTGGCTGAATTATACCTTTATATTTTGTTATAAAAGCAAATTGGCTAACATAAAATCAAACATTTAGCTCAATGAACCAAACGATCGACCGAAACCAATATGCGTTAAACATATTTTATTGGGTTCGGCTAATTTAATTAAACATTTGGCTAAATTAACCAAAAATTTGATTGAATTAGCCATATGGGATAATTTGAGTGAATCAACCGAACAATTTTATAACTTAATGCAATACTATAATCCGAAATAAAATAGAATTTTATTAAATAGAATTTTTTTGAGCCGAAATTTTATCTGTTCGAATTATTTTTTAACATTTTCTATTAAACCGATTTTCTTTATGTAGAATTTTTTTTGTAACCGAACAATTTGCTTTACAGAATTTCTATTTGATCGAATTTTTATTTATTCGATTTCAGTTAACAGAATATAACCCCATTTAAATTAATTGTTATTCAGCTTTTTTACACTATATTGATTTCTAAATTTAAAAAAATAGAAATATAATAGTCCAGCAGTCAAGTTAGAATTTTTAGAATGTTTTAACTTAGGATCTTCATTTTTTTTTTGCTTAAACCGTTCATTTTGGGGTAAAAATAAAGTACCTAAATTTTGTTTACGAAATAGGTGCAAAAAATAAGTTTTTTTTTGCAAATTAACGCCATCCGTGACATTTTAGCATTAAAATAGTTAGTATTAAATAGAAAGTGTATAAAATTCTGAGTAATTTGATTAAAACATAAACCTTTTAGCTCCAAAATTGACTGAGATATAGCTTCCGCAAAAAACCCATTTTTATCGTAATTTCAGCCGAAATCTGTTATTTTTTAGTTTTTTAAATATAATTTTGAAACTAATGATTTTTAGAAAAATTGACACACAGGAAAGTTAAAGCTGACTAAATTCCTGACAGTTTGCAAAAAATAACAATGTAAAATAGCTCCAATAGTTTCTGAGATACAGTCTCTCGAAGTTTAAGCAAAAAAAAATTGAGGTTCTGAGTTAAAACACGATATGACTTGTTTTTCGTCTAATTTGACTGGACTATAAATAAAATTAGTTGATTTTGTGATTTAGATGATTTGTTTCATTCAGGAACTGAATATTATTTTGTAAATTACGATTGGGTTTTCTAAAACCACCCTTTTTTCAGCTGCAGCTTCCTTGTTGAACATTCCTTTTTTTCTTGATTGTTTTGCGTTCTCGTGACAAAAGGAAAATCTGAAACATAAAAAGGATTCATTATAATATTGTTTTATTATAATATTATGTCAAGTTATGTTAAATTAGCGTTAATGTTATGTATATTAAATGAAAATTCGAACAAATTGAAATTCTATCAAATAAAAAACAAACTTATTTTAGTCATTATTCATCCATTTCGTAAAAGCGCCATTTTGTTGCATAAATTTTGCCTCGAAATACAGAAATAAAATCAAATTTAGTTGGTCGATTCCGGGGACAACGGAAGAAAACAATTTTTTTTCACATTTAGAATGCAATGATGGCTGACTTTCTTTTCAGGAGGACTTTAGTTTTCAATATAATAGAACAACGCACAAGCAACACCAGCAAAAGTGAATTAGGTATAAAGAGAAAAGGAAAAAAAAAAAATATATATATATATATATATATATATACAACCAAAGTTGAAAGGGTCGCTTGGGTCAAATCAGGTAAAAATTGCGTCCTTTAATCTCAAAATGGCCATTAATGTCCCTGAACCAGAGTATATGCGTAAAAGTATATATAAGAAAAGGTCTAAAAACATTTCGTTTTGTCTTTTATATTTATGGCTTTATTTTCTCCTCATGATCACAACAATTCCAGGTAAAAAGAACTTTTTGAAAATACTGATCTGAATGCCACTAAAAATTTTCTTTTTTTCTTTCCGCTTGTTATTTAGACTGAAAAATATTTTTAGGTATGGGTTTGACGATCATTTTCTATAGTGCTAGTATCCAGATAATTAGTGTATACTATAGTACTGTACCAGTTTATGTACTTCCGTATTGTATCAGGTACGTACTATACTAGTATATTTCGTATCATGATGGCGAAAAATACATTGGGTTAATCTAACCTAAAATAGGACGTACTAATATTTTACTGATATTATATTCTTTTATGAAGTATTGTTGATCTTTGTACTGTTGTAGTGCAAAAAGAAGTATATGTATAAGATGTTTTAGTAGTCATTTTTGAGATGTTTTTTGGTAGAACTTTTTAGTTATTTGAAATATTTTGGTTTAAGGGGAGGTTCCTATTGCTGGAGTAAAAAAAATCGATTTTTTTAATTGCATTTTTAGAAAACTATATATGTGTAGAATATGTGTGTAAAGCGATTTTTTGATCCGAAGAATATTTTCGTTTCTACAGCGTCTGTGAAGAAGCTGAGTACCGCTGAGGTCGTAAATCGTCGGCCATATTGGATGCGCCATTTTGAATTTTAAAAATCTGACATCATATTCGTAATTAGCGACCCCAAAAACCCCCGAGTAACGAATTTCAGTAAAATTGAATCGATTTTTTTAGAGTAGACAAATATTACTCGCATATAAAAATGTTCCAAAAACTTTAAACGCGTTTTTTCTCGAAACAATAGATTTTTCAAACTGCGGTGGGCATCGTAGCGTCTAAACTATTTGCGACCAATCAACTTTGGGTTTGCGGCTAATTAATGGTAACTTTAATCCTAACTTAAAACTTTTTTCTTCCTTTTAACACGACTTTATTTAACCCTTAACCATCCTTCGATTTAAAAATTTTAATCCTAAGATAAACCTTATTAGACCTTATGAGACTATTACTTGAATTTTTTACTGTCAGACTGATGATAGTTTAAGCTATGTCCACAATAGTTATGTTCAGGACATGTAAGGATGTAAGGATTTATGTAAGGACATAAAAAAGCCTATTGTTGACATAGCCGCCTTATATTTTGCTACAATTGTGAATAATATTTTGACTTTTCAATTACACGTAAGGTTGAGGGGTGAACATATAATTTTAGAAATTGGACATAGCATATTGAACATCAAATATATGGTAATGTATTATAACAAATCGATAAGGGCTTCGAGGACATGACACACGTGTAAAAGCTGGAAAATGATTATAATACATGATTCTAGAAATTCGACAGCTTTGGACGGCAGGCTCGTAGTTATATGTTAAATGTATATAACAAATCAATAATTTGAAGTTAGAGACCTCTTGAGGTGTGTTTAGCTTCTGAATTTTATATATATGGATTTTTACTGCTTTTAGAAAATATAAATTATGAGTTCATTGTGTAAAATATATTCATTTAATACCAGAGAGGTCATAAATATATATATATTATATATAACAGAGAAAAATTTAATTGCAGTGTGATTACTATTTATAGTGGTTACTAATTTTGATAGATCCAATAGCAAACATCACTATACACACTAAAAAATAATACTTACTTTCAGTTCACTTTTGACTAAAACCGTTATAACATTAGAACTATTTTTACTGAATTTCAGCCTTGAGTGTATGATTTTCTAAGTCCTAAAATTGACTTAATCTAGTTTTATGATAAAAATTACGCTAGTTTCCAGGCATTTTGATTTTAAGATGTTAACTGTTTCAGTATTTAGCATAAGCGCAATTCCTTTCCTTTGTGTTCTTTTTTATACATTGGTAATCACTTTTAAGATGTCAGATAGTTTTTGTAAAGATATTTTAAACTCTAAATCTGAATAAGTGAAATTTCACTTAGAATGTTTCACGTAGAAAAATAAGTGTATATGCACTTAAAAATAAGTGATTTTCACTCAAAAAATAAGTTAAGTTACACTTATTTTTAAGTGCATATATACACTTATTTTTCTACGTGGAAGGAATTTTGAAACATTCTAAGTGAAATTTCACTTATTCAGATTTAGAGAGAACGTTTTAAAAAAGTGACTATATACAAATTTGTATTTTAAGATACTTCTTTCTGCAGTATATAAACCCGAATCGAAATTTTAACACTCAATCAATTCTCCCTATTGCTAATTGAGTATTATATCAGTATACTAATCACTCCTTAGCATCCTCTTTTAATTCTGCTTTATTCACAATTAGCCCTTCAGTTTATTCTCTGTGATTTTTCAATAAAATTTCTGAGTCGGTTTTTCATTCTCAGTCTTCTCGTTTTTTATACAGTTTTTATTAAAGTATCTCTACTAAAATCCTCTGCCAAATATTTCATTTATTTGAAGTTTCTTTTTATATATATGTGTAACGCATTATTAGGTATTATTTACTAATCAGTATTTTTTTTAATACACAAATATATTCCACTGTCAAGGAGTTTAGGGGAGAGTGGGGCAAAACCGGGTAACCCCAGTTTTCCATGATAGCTATTTCCATTTGTGTCACCCCCCCATTACATATACCTTTTATATTACAACCAACATCGTTTTAATTATATAACCACTATATAAAAAATTTATTTATTATATTTTATGCGACTTTAAAATTTTTAGGTAAAAAAAATCCATTTTTTATCGAAAGTAAATCACTTATAAAACTTTTTGTGTCGATATATTCGTTTCGGCAAATATAACATCTTTTTCAGCATTTATTTACGAGTAATTTTGATTAAAAGTAATTGTTAAATTATTAACAATAATCTGATAATTTTACATTTTGTTAAAAAATGCAGTGCAGGGCAAAACCGGGTACCAAACGGTGGGGCAAAATCGGATATATTTATTTAATTTTTACTCATGTTTCGAAATCGATGTTTAACTTTCGATATATCAATTATTTACCATATCGATAAATAAACGATAAAAAATTAATAAAAATATGAAAAATTTCGTTTTAAAAGATTTTTAACTGCTGTTATTCATTATTAATATAATATATTTAGATTAAATTTACTGAATATTAATTATTTTCTATAATGTAAGTGATATATATAATAATATAATTGAACAAAAAGTTAAAGAGTATTCCATGATTTATATATTTTCTTGATAGTACCCGGTTTTGCTTTATACCATCGAGGCAAAACCGGGTATACTTTGCATTTTTCTTGAAAAACCTGGTTTAAATTGATCAAAAAATTTTTTTTCATGCAATCGACCTTATTTTCTCATTATTTAATGTTCAAGGAAGAATTTTCAACGAGATTTGAACTATTTTATTTGATAGATTCTTAGTAAACCGAGAATTCCAAAAAGTTACCCGGTTTTGACCCACTCTCCCCTACTCAAGAAAGCAAAGAAGTTATTTAAGTTTCATGTCGTATAGTATTATATATATTATACTTTAACCGCGAAAAGAAAAAGGGCGACCACTTAAGGTTTTCGCAGTGTTGAGAATGTATAAAAAGAGGACACACCAAGGTCTTATAAGATTCGTTGCGAAACGTAAAAAATGCATTAAAATCAAACGCTACAACCTGCGGTACTACGCCATAGTAGTCAATTATTGACATATACATATATGTATACAAAAATAGTATACTCAAAAATTCAAATTATCATACCTAATATACATATATACATTCACCAAAAAAACGAAACTCTAAATTTAAGAATTCTTTTTTATTTTAAGAGTAAGTTTATTATAACTTTAAGAATAAATACGGGAAATACTATTTAAAATAGGCGCCAAGAAGACATTCTTAAATTTAGAATTACAATTTTTCGTTATACATATCTGCTCATGATCTCATTCGATAAAATTAATTAGAAATATATAAATTTTTATCGTATGTATAAATTCCCATCTCGGGTATATAATAATATAATAATTATTATTATCGGAACATTGATCTTGGCACTTAAAAATTTTGCCTTCTTGTCGCGTCTTTCAATTTTGATCAAACGACATGTGTATACATACATATATACACGAGTATATACATATATATATATACAATATATAAAGTAATTAAATTGTTAATTACAAAGTCCCTGATTCGTATATAAATTTTAATGCTGGATTTGTAATCAAGCATACGTTTTAGTTTGTAAGACCGGGTTTAGTATATATAATATATTAGTCGTACAACATGTAAGTATTTATACATATATGTGTGTACATAATACATATACATATATATACCTTTCAAGACGAGTTATGCTAATCAGCGCGACTTGTCTTAAAAGGGAGGGAGAACTTCCAGGCCCACCGCAGCCATAAGGCATGACGCAAACCTGTATAGCCAGAATAGCAATTGACTATATACGTATATATAATTGAGTAAATGCTCTCTATATATACATACACACACATCTAATATATATGTCAAAATTGTATGGAAGTTGACATTGATATTTTCTAAATTCATTGCGGTATATTATACTTTTATTTCTAGGATAGTTGTGTATAATTTTTAAGAATTAAACTTTTGCGCCTGTTTCTTCAATGTTCATCCCACCTAGGTTAAAGTAGGTTCAATTTATGTCCAAAATATAGGTTCAATGTAGGTCTAAAGTATTTTTAATGTACGTTCAATGTAGGTCTAAGGTAATGTTTAATGTAAGCTCAATGCAGGACTAATGGGTTTAAAGTATAGCTTTAATGTATAAGTTCAATGTAGGACTAAAGTAAGTTCAATGTACAACTAAAGTATAGGTTTAATGTTAGGGGTAATGTTGTTATAATGTAGGGCCAAGGTAGGTGTAATTTAAGTTCAATGTAGGATTAAAGTAGGTCTAAAGTAGGATCAATGTAGGAGTAAAGTATAGGTTTATTGTTAATTCAATGTAGGACTAAAGTAGGGATAAAGTAGGTTCAATGTATAGGACTATAAAGTATTTTTAATGTACGTTCAATGTAATAAGACTATATATAAAGTATAGGTTTAAAGTATTAGGAAAGTGTATAGGACTAAAGTATAGGTTTAAAGTAAGTTCAATGGAGGACTAAAGTAGGACTAAAGTATAAGTTAAATGTACAACTAAAGTATTAGGTTTAATGTTAGAGGTAAAGTAGGTTGAATGTAGGTTCAATGTAGGTCTAAGGTAATGTTTAATGTAAGCTCAATGCAGGACTAATAGGTTTGAAGTAGCTTTAATGTAAGTTCAATGTAGGACTAAAGTAAGTTCAATGTACAACTAAAGTAGGTTTTATGTTAGGGCTTAAGTTGTTATAATGTATTAGGGCTAAAGTAGGTGTAATTTAAGTTCAATGTAGGATTAAAGTAGGTCTGAAGTAGGTTCAATGTAGGACTAAAGTAGGTTTAAAGTAGGTTTAATGTAAGACTAAAGTAGGTTCAATTTAAGACTAAAGTATTTTTAATGTATACGTTTAATGTAAGACTATATTTTTAAAGTATAGGTTTAATTTAGGAAAGTGTATAGGACTAAAGTATAGGTTTAATGTAAGTTTAATGGAGGACTAAAGTAAGTTCAATGTACAACTAAAGTATAAATTTAATGTTAGGGGTAAAGTAGGTCTAAATTAGGTTTAATGTAGGACTAAAGTAGGTTCAATGTATATGTATATAAGTCTAAAGTGGGTTCGATGTATATCAAACATATAAAAGTTTAGTGTAATGTAAATAAAATTAGTTTCTTTTTTTAAATTAGATTTTGTGACTTAGATGATTTGTTTCATTTAGAAACTGAATATTATTTTGTAAATTACGATTGAGTTTTCTAAAAACACCCTCTTTCAGCTGCAGCTTTGCTTCCTCGTTGTTTTCTTGATATAGTTTTATGTTCTCGCGACAAAAGAAAATCTGAAACATAAAAAGGATATAGTTTAAAATATTATTTTATAATAATATTATGTTAAGTTATGTTAAATTAATGTTAATGTTGCATGTTAAATGAAAATTCCATCAAATATAGAAATTCTGTAAAGCGATGTTAGAACTGTTAATGTCAATATAACGTTCATCTATTTAGAGATTATATATGGCCATATATAGTTTTTCTATTTAAAACCTATGGAAATATGCGTATATATACATGAAAAGAAAATAAATATATTAAATTTTATAAAATAAAGAGGATCAGAATAGTATCAAAAAAATATTAAGAAAATTACCGAGAGGAGGAAAAGAGGATGAAAAGATTATCCATATCAAGAAGATCATCAGAAACATATATTAATATAGAGAATTATTGAAATGATCAAAAGGGGATAAAAATAAAATAAAAAGGAGATTTTATAACTATTGTATTAATTTTCAAGTATATGTTACAAGTTATTTTTAAAAAATAATAAAAATTTTGCACATAACAGCAGAGAAACTGTTAGTACAATAAACGCATGTATATAGTACGATATAAATTATATCTTTCCATTATGCAGTTCAAAATTTGACATAATTTTTAGTCAAAAATAACTATTTGATATATAGTACTGCCGTACGAATTAAAAAGATGTGTAAATTCCATCGTCGTTTAGGTCGTAATTACTATAGCAAAACATGAGAAAATCAAACTAAATGACAATGGCGCGTACGTTTCCTTTTAATTTGTATACGCAGAAAAATGCATTCGAAAAACGTTCTTAAAACGTTTTTTGCCCACTGGATATGATATGTAAAAGTAGTTTTACAACGAAATAGTCGCTTTTTTGAATGCTAAATTTTAACATCTCTTCTTTCTTCATTACTGTAAAAATTACGAAAAACATTTTAAAAATGACATTATAATTTTCATAAATAAATAGAAAAACAAGGTTCTCTGCGCAATAAACTTTCACTGATGAATCGCGATTGAAATATAGAGAAAAGTTTCGCTTCTACAAGCTTATATCAACTTTCCTGTGTATGTTTTCCCTATAGCGTAAAAAGAACGATTTGCAATTTATGACGCAACAATACGTATTATATATTTGAAAGCATTATTATCATTATATATATGTACGCACACACTATTCCATCCCACTGCCGCGTGGCTTCGGGGCGGAGTGGCTTCCCGCCACATTATATTAGTATTGCCTCGACCCTGAGCCTCTTTATGATCTCCTGCTTTCACGGCCAGTCAGACGCAGACGTGCAAGATGGCGCACACTATCGCTCTATGTTTGCAAAGATATATATATATATACAATTTTCAAATACACGCCGATAGGATCGACCTGACGCAGTCGCCAGCCGCCTTTATCGTTCGACCCGCTCTACTAACAGGATCCTATAATAAACAATTTACTTGCCCGTCATTTCAAGAATTAGAGCAGAGCATCACATTCTTAGTACAAAAAAATAACACATTGCAAATTAAATTTTATAAACACAATTATTTTTAAATTCACACGCATATAGAAAAAATTATTTGCTGTCACATCAAATTACGTTAGCTAATATATAGGAACAGCGAACATATTTGCTGTGACAGTAAATGCAGTAAGTTTATAAAAATTAAGACTGATATTGTTTATCATAGCAAACTTTTTCGTTGGCATAGCAAAGAATTTAGCTGTAGTTACTAATTTTAATAGATCTGATAGTTAACATCAATTAGCATCTGTAAGCAATTCCTTTTTTTCTCTGCAAAATATAATAGATAGTTGTTAAAATTTTAAATTCACAGTTTTTCGATAATTACAAGGAAAAAAATTTATTGTAGCAAATACAACTCCAATTCTAGAATAGACAAATTTTAAAAACTGTGATGATAAACAAAGAAAATAGTGTTTCCAACAAGCTGCACCCAGATAAAAGATTTCTTTGATTTAAAGAAACCAGTTTCTTTGACTTATTGTTTCCTTTGATTCAAAATAAAATTTTCTTTGAAACAAAAAAAGCTTCTTAGTTACAAAGAAATTTTCTTTGATATAAAAAAAATTTTCTTTGAATGAAAGAAAGTGCATTAAATCGAAGAAATTCTAACATTGATATATGGGGCAAAGAAACATGTATTTGAATTAAATAACAAATTTCTTTAAAACGAAGATAATTTTTTTCAAATCAAAGATAATTTGTTTGAAACAAATAAATTTTCTTTGAATCAAATAAAAATTTGTCAAAGAAATTGATCTTCTTGAATCAAAGAAATCTTTTTTCTCGGTGTGATTTGGGCAAATCACAAAGCAATCCACGGTGGGCTTGGACTATATATAACTTTAACCCAAAAGTACTGACCCATCTCGGCAGCTCTCTTCAGATATTAATTCCACATTATTTTCTAAGTAATTTAAATCTAAGATGAAAAAAATCGGTAGAGGGATTTTCGAATAAACTCGATTTTTGTGTATGTTTAACTTTTTATATGTACATTTTTTACTTTGAAATAGTTGAATACTAATCGATTTGATTTCTAATCATGAATCAATTTATTCTGAAGTTGTCAAGTGTTCAATTTAGAAGTGTCAGAACTAATACTCAATGTTTGTTAATATTGTTTAATTTTATTAATGCTCGCTCAAAAATTTGAAAAGCTAGAAGTCATGAAGAAAATCGTTACTGCGTGTGTTTGCGTTTTTTGTTTCGGAAAAACGTCAATAATGATTTTCTATTATAAAGATGCGACAAATGATTTTTCATGACTAAATCTTGCACCTTTAATAGGAATCATTGTTGACGTTTATTTAAAACAAAAAAGGCAAACGGATTTTCTTCATGTCTTCTAACTTTTTGATATTTTTAATGAAATATTATGGGCAATTCTCCGCGTAGTGTACAATTTAATTATTGCTATTATTAAAAATATTTTGTACAATTTAACAAAAATTAACATATAATCTTCAAGGTTATCTCAAGAATGAAATATCTTTAGTGGGCCGGACGAAATAATAATTTTATTCCCACTGAATATAACACACACACGTTTTAATGAAAAAAGCTTCACCATGACGCACAACTAATACTGATTTTTAAACAATATATCAACGATTTTCAGTCTGTTTCGTATTCACGGCATTTATACTTGCTAAATTAATACAACTACACTTTATTTAACAGAAAATATTAATAATTAGTGAATTTATTGTAAAATATGTGAAGGCTTTCCCATATGAAGATTCTGTGTGATTCCCTATATATGTAAAATTGGCGCTTTAAAGGTACAACTTTTAAAATGTAGTGTTTTTTAAAAAAAAACGAAACCAATGAAAAGTTAAATGCTAACTAAACTCCTGACAATTTGCGAAAAGAAAAACAATGCGATTTCCCGAAAAGTTGACGAGATATATATAGTCTCTTAAAGTTGACCCTTTTTGAGGTTAAAATTGCAAACGTTCTTTTTTTTCAAATAATTAAAATTTTTTGTTACATATTTCGAAAAATTTAATTATACGCGGAAAAAATCCTTACCTGGAACAACGAAAGTTTTTGTTATTTTAGAGAAACATATCGCTATTCCAGATAAATATTTTTTTCCGCGTATAAAAATCTTTTATTGTGTAAAAATATGGAAAAGGTGAAAGGTTCAACTTTGAGAGTCTGTATCTCCAGAACTATTACTGTTTTTTTTTTTTTTTTTTTTTGTGCAAGTTGTCAGGAATTTACAGTCGCAACTTTAATTTTTTTATATGTGCAACTGATTTCTTTAAAAAAAAAACATGAAGGAAATGAAATTTTGCGCTATGCGGAGAATCACCCATATACTGCATGTGCGAGATAAAACGTTAAATCTACGGAGAAAGTAAAACACGAAATTCCAGTCCAATAATCATTCATCGATGATCAGAAAGTGTGCCTGTGTTAAAAGCCATATATACTTAACGAACGAGATATTTATTGTGGAAATCTAGACCTATATATAATATATGAAGGTTTTAGGCTAATTTTTTTATACCACATACTTTCTCAATTTATTATTATTAATTAAAAAATTGTCCTAAAATCTTCGTAATGTACGAATTTTTAAAAATCGAATCATTTTGCTTGAAACTTCTTACTCGGTGGCTATCGAAGTAACTACGATTACGAATCTGAATTTAGTTTTCAAAAATTCAAAATGGCGGATCCAATATGGCGGTAAAATTTTCAAAAATTCATTAGATTCACTTGAAAAACGTTACTCAGGGAATTTTTGGGGTACCTGATTACGAATCTGAAATCGGTTTTTGAAAATTCAAATGCACTGAAATTTATATATAGGAATGTTATATTGTGCACAGTAGGCAAATGTCAATAAGAATTGTCTTGTTTTGTTATTTCAATAAGCATTATATGTGAACGGGATGAGGCGTCGAGTGTTACTTAATTATGATTAATTTACACGGAGAAAAATGGGAAACAAAAATAATGTAATTTTTACTATACTTTCAAAATAAATCCTTATAAATGTCAGGAATTTCAGGCTATACTTTTGCTCCGAAAATAGTAAAAAATACTATTTATGAAGTAAACTTTACTATTTCAGAAGTAATTTTTTCTAATTCCGAAGCAAACGTTAGCCATATATGCGCAAAAATTTCGGAAAGTTTAGATTTTACTTTGTATATATAGTAAAAGTTACTTTATATTTTTTTCCGCGTAGTAATACATTTTTATCTATATACCTAACAAAAAGTTAGAGAAATCAGTGATTCGATAAAAAATATATATATATGCTTCATGGCCTTTTGGAGAAAATCCAAAAAATATCACGATAAAAGGTTATAAAAATCATAGGAAAATCGCAAAACCTGTTTCAATATATATGCATCAATTTACAGATTTTAATTTGTAGTTGCAGTTAATAATTAAGTCGTACTTTATATTCTATTACACAATTTCAATTATAGTTATTAAGAATACCGTACATGTATATTCATTTATGTATAATGTAAGTTTGTATGTCTGTCAAGTCTGATGTAGATGCAAAATATAAATATATAAATTACTTCTGACAAAATTTCGAATTAACCATACCTTTACGCAATTTTAGCCAAACACAATATAGTTTAAAAGCTTTGATTTTTTATTCGAATCTTTTCCCCCCATTTCAAAATGGTTAAGAAAGTTTATTCAAGTTTGCCAAAAATTGGACATTTTTAACATCCTTCTTTCATTTTTGTGGAGAAAATGTATATCAATTTTTTAATTTTAATCCTATAAGAGAGTGATTTTTAAGTTTAAGGGATTCGATGAAAATTTTGAAATTTTTTTTGAAATTTTATACATTTTTGTTTGAAACTTCATATATATGGGTGATTCTCCGCGTAGCGCACGATTTGGTGTCTATGAAACTTTAAAAATATTTTTTTTATCGAAATGATAAATATGAATACATATTTTTGAAGATAAAGTATCAAGAAATAAATATCCATGGTGGGCCGGAAATTTTTTTTATTTTTTTAAACAAATTAAAAAAAAATTCTTTGCTTTTTGAATTCTATAAAATAGTTGAAATTTGATTTAAAATGTTTATAGAAATTTTTAGGGTAATTCACAAATATATATATATATAGCGCGAACGACGCAATTCAAAATTTTGATTTCGGTAATTTACGGAAATTTTCGAGGTAATTTATGAAAATTTATGCGGTAATTTATAGAAATTTTGTCTAAATAATTCATACACTGAAAAAAATTTACCCGAAATCTTCAACTACCTTTGGGTAGTTAAGTGAAAAGAAGTTAAAACAATTACTTTCTTAGTTAGTTTAACAATGTTTGTGTAGTTAATTTCATTATTTCTTAAGAAGTTAAAAATTAGTAGTACAATTAACTTAAAAATGTAGTTAGAATTTAAAACTAACTACAAAATCTTATTATATCAACTACATTCTTAGTTATTTTAACTACTTTTTAGTAGTTAATACAACTTTTAAAATTGAGTTGAGGACCTATTGTACTATACAGGGTAGTTAAAAAGTAGTCAAATCTACTACTTATTTTTTTGAGTGTAAAAATATGTAAAGCATGAATCACAATTAAAAATTTTAATTTTGGTAATTTACGGAAATTTCCGCGGTAATTTACAAAAATATATATAGCGCGAACGACAATTAAAAATTTTATTTTGGTAATTTATGGAAATTTATGCGGTAATTTATGGAAATTTATACGGTAATTTATAGAAATTTATTTGGTAAGTTATAGTAAACTTAACGGAGCTATGATAATTTATAATGAATATTTTTAATTTCGTTTGTTTCATTGTGTATTAAACTTGCACTAGTGACGGTCGAAATTCTGTGGCGGGTGGAAACGTTGGGGTCGGTGAAACTGGCGTTAATAATTTTTTTTTTTGAGAAAATTATCATTTATTTTTAATCGGTTTCATATGTTTCACATATATATTATAGACTAAAATAATATAACTACACTTTATTTAACCTTTATTATTTAATTATACTCTATTTTTTTTAAAAATATTGAAGAGTCGGTGGATGCCGGTGGAGACGATTTTGTGATGCCCTGTACAAATTTGAATCTTGAAATGTACGTGTAAAAAAAGGATAAATCAATTAGAAAATTGATTACTTTCTTTATGGATCAAATTATGGAATATAACTTTTGCTGTTACTGAAGTAGAACTATATTAACATTTGACTTTTGTTTAAATAATTCAATGTTTAATAATAAAACGCAGAATAACACACAAAAGTGCAGTCAAGTATAAATAGCAAAAAAAAAGAAAATAATTATTTTTTTGATTAAACGTTTTTTTTATTCAATTCCACTAAAATATGTACAATACTAAAATAGCAACAGAAATTGTATTTATTAGTTCACATTTCCTTTTATTCACTATACCATTTATTCTTTTCTTTTAACTCACTTTAAAAATTTTTATTCAATTTTATTTTAAGTTTTGTTGCTGTTACAATACTCAAGAACAACTAACGCTGCGAGAAAGCTTTTCTGAATAAATTCATTCAAAAATATTTACAATTTCTCAACATTTCCTGTGAAAATTTCAAATAGAAAATTTCACCAATTTTTAGTCTAAACGAATCTGTAAGAAAAGAAAAAACTAGTACCCGAAAAACTCATAAAATGGGTCCTCTTAAAATAAGAAACCTCTATAGGTACCTATGGTCATCATATCCTAAGACAAACCAGATGTGCACAAATCCTTTTAAAACGAGAAAATACTTCAAACCGCTTCAAACATTTTAATATATATATATATATATTTTAGAATAAAAAAAAATTTTACGACACACAGAGTATAAATCTTTTCTAAAACTCAATAATTTTTCTAGTCTTTATTTAATATAACTCTTGTTAAAGTCATAAAATGGGATTTTTTTCTTTTAACTGATCATTTGAATTTCATACTGAAATAAGAATTTTTTAAAAATAAAAACACAAATCAATCGCGTTAAAAATATTTAGAATATAAGATAGGACTATTGAGAAAATTAAATTTTAAAATGTCTGACAAAAAATGGCAGCTAAAGTCACTTTTTTAAAACAATATAATCAATAAGTAGACGAAAGTTACAAAAGTGATTGAATTCGCTTGAAAATCGTTACTCGGGCGTTTTTGGGGTTGCTGATTACGAATATGACCTTAATTTTTAAAAATTCAAAATGTCGGATTCAATATGACAGACATGAAATTTAAAAAATGCTTGGATTTGCTTGAAAATAGTTATTCAGGGGTTTTTGGGGTCGTTGATTACGAATATGACCTTGGTTTTTAAAAATTCAAAATGGCGGGTCCAATATGGAGGACAATTTTTTAAAAATTGATCAGATTCGCTTTAAAATCGTTACTCGGGGGTTTTCGGGGTCGCTGATTATGAATATGACCTTGATTTTTAAAAATTCAAAATGACGGATCCAATATGGCGGTTAAATTTTCAAAAACTTCTAGGAATTGCTTGAAAATTGTTATTCGTGGGTTTTTGGATTCGCTTATTATACGAATATGACCTTCGAGTAATATATTTCATGTAAATTTTGTAAATTTATAATAAATTTATAGTTACTTATAAGTAATTTAATTTGTAATTTTTTTTAATTAAGTAAGTATTGTTTACATTATTTATAATAAAATATTAATAATAATTAATTATTAATTAAATAATTTGTAAATAAAGTGTTCGAAAAAGAGTACGGATAAATAAAAGATTTTTAACGAGTACCGCAAACATTTATTTTTTCTCTATTCTATAGAAGGTTTTAAAATACTTTTTAAGAGTAAAAAAAATTATTTTTTAAAAATTCTAGTACCTTCCCATTAATGATAATAATTATAAAAATTGTTCAAAAACTATTATAACATAATTTTTTTCCCACTATTTTTAATTACATATATCTAAAATTGCAGTAATATTGCGACAATATTACCTCAATATTCTAATATTGCAGCAACATTGCCTGGTAATATTGAGGCAATGTTGCCAATATTGCTGCGTAATTTTAGTTATCGTAGGGAGGGGGGATATTAAATATCAATATTTTAATACTCTAAATCCTCATATTCTAAAAAAAATTGTATCAAAACTTCCACCTGAAACAGAAAATTCTTATATATAATTATTCCTCATTTTAATAAAAATTTCCTTTTTTTTTTTGCAAATAGCGTCGACATCTTTCGTTAAGCCTACCAAACTGACATTTGCGCTCAATATATTGAACCACCATCGTGCGCACGTACAAACTTGAGGCATTTTTACTTTATATATATATGTTGTCATATAGGTTGCGAGCTTGACATCAATGTATATATATATGTATATATATTTACAAGACAGCTGGATTTTTATTCACTTGTTCTCTTTGGACATAAATGTGAACTCATTATATCCATTATATTGACACACGTGTTTATAGGCAAATATTGAAGGCTAAACATGTATAAATAAAGGCGTTTGTAGGTTAGAATTTCAACTTCAAGGTTTCGCGAATATAGTACGCTTGCGTCCTATCCTATATATATATATATATATACACACATATATACACTACTATGGAAGATTATTTTTTGCAGAATTTATCGTAGTTTTCGTCTATACTCAACTGTCATCGGTGTGTGCGCGATTCACTCATATATTTCTCCTCTAAAAACATGCCATTATAATTAAAATTTAAAATTCAAAACTCACATGTCAATGATTTCTCAAAATAAGGAACTAAAGAGGATGATGGAATCTGTTGACTCTTTAAGACTTATTCATATTGACGGAAATAAGTATTAGAAAATGTTTCAAGAGCAAGGCATTATTTATCGTGGCAGTAAAATAAAGGGTACATATATATATAGAGAATATATAATTTATATTTAAGAAAATAAATTTTTTTTATAAACTTTTTTTTTTCTATGAAAATTGCGAGACGTAAAGTAAAGAAAAATAGGTGATTTTTTTTTGGCATATACAACATATGTTATTGTTTACAGAAAATGGCTGCTGACGAAAGAGTTAAAAATTTTCACGATGAAGAATCTGGGAGTAGACATATCAGTAGACAAAAGAGTAATAAAAAAAGTGCATTTTCTGTCGATAATTTAGACACAACCCCATCGCCAACTGGTTATCGTGACTATAAACCACCAGCTGAGGTTCTTGGTGGTCGTTATCATTCGACGATTGAGAAAATAAAACCTGTTGACTCAATTGATAAAGGTTCATTGAGAAGGAAGACAAAAGAGCAACAGCATCATCAACATGAAACAACGCCAACTCATAAAGTTAGTTTTTACATCTTGCAATGTCATACTTATATATATATTATATATAAAATGCGAAAATTTATTTGAATCAACAATCATTTTTCTTTTAATTGAATTTGAACTTTGACTTTACAACGAGTTTGAAACACAAATTAATATTCATATAACCTAATTCTTATTTGGCATAATTTTCGTTTAAAGAATAATTTTTATTTGTTACATTTATCATTTAATTCATATGATAGTTTCTACACTCAGAGAAATGGTATATTTGTCTCCGAGCCTACTAACTCATTTATTAGTTGCAAATATATTTTATTTCATTGAAATAAAAAATTTATTTGAGCCAAAGAAAAATTTATTTCTGACAAATAAAATTTTTATTTACGCCAAATAAATAAGTTAGTAGGCTCTGAGACAAATATACATTTATTTAACTCAAATATATTTTATTTGGTTCAAATAAATCATTTTTCTGAGTGTATATATATTAAAAATCTGTTTTCTAAATTGATTTTAAAACTTATATACTCTAAATTTGAATTCACAGAAAATTAAAAGGCATTAAAATAAGCTGCAACGCTTATTATATTTTAATCCAATTTTGCTTATTTTAATACCAAAATGGATTAAAATAAGCAAAATTAGATTAAAATATAATAAGCGTTGCAGCTTATTTTAATGCCTTTTAATTTTCTGTGTTAGTAAAAAAAAATCACAGTGATGTCAAAACATTTGCTAAAGTCCAGCTATTGGATTTGAATACGCCATTTTGAATTTTGAAAAACTGACTTCAGATTCATGACCCTAAAAACCCCCTACACGGAGAAAAATATAAAAACGAATAAAGTAACTTTTACTATATATATATATACATATATATATATGTATTTTAAAAATAAAACCGGAACTGTCTGCTGTTTCTGCGTATTTCTGGTAATTTTTACTCCAGAAAATAGTAAAATTTACTATTTCCGGAATAATGTTTACTATTTCAGGATGAGTAAATTTTACTATATTTCTGAAGTAAAAATTGCGAGAAATGCGCAGAAACTGCGGACAGTTCTGGTTTTACTTTTTATGTAGTAAAACTTACTTTATTCGTTTTTCCATTTTTCTCTGTGTAGGTACCAAGTATCATAAAAAATATCAATTTTTAGTAAAACTTTCCGCCATATTGTAGCCGCCATTTTGAATTTTTAAAATCTGACTTCTGATTCGTAATCAGTGACTCCAAATTACCCTTAATACCATAAGTTTTTTATAAATCCATTAATGGAAAGATTGCGGCCACTAAAATTAAAAAAAAAAAAATTTCTGACTAATTTCCGGTATAAAATACCTGTCTTTTCTTAGTATTCAATAACTTCAGTTTTTACTATAAAGTATAATATTATATGTATTAATTTATTGCTCTTATGGATAATTTTAGTTATTTTAATTATATATTTTATGTCTGGTTTATACTAATATATACAAATATAATTTCCAGAAAAAGTTCTAAATTAAAGAAATTTACGATTTTAAAAATTTTTATAAAATAAGTAGGATGTTCATGCGATTTTGCAACCTTAAATTTTGAACTCATATTATATTTTTAAATAATAATAGAATTAAAAAAATGTGGGATGCATGATTATATTCTAAAAATCATTAGTTAGAATTTTCATATTATGAAATTTCATTTGTCATAATTATTTTTGAGCCGAACTTTACTTGTTCGATATAGTATTTTGCAGAATTTTCATCAAAACGATTTTCTATATATACTACAGAATTTTTATATAACCGAAAATTCACTTCACAGAATTTTTATTTCATCGATTTTTTATTTGTCAGAATTTTTATTTGCTCGAATTTTCATTTAACATAATAGGCATTTTAAAGAATTTTTATTGTGTAAAATTTTATATTGCATAGAATTTTCATTTTATTCTTTCAAATGTATTTTCATATTTGTTCGAATTATTATTTGATATAATTTCCATATAACCGATTTTTCATACTACAGAATTTTTACTTATAACCGAAAAATCTTTTAAGAGAGTTTCATCTGATTGATTGAATTTTCATTTGTCCGAAATTGCAAATGTCCGAACAAACAATCGACAGACAGATTTCGGCGCGATTTTTAAAATCACCCAATCACAATTTTATGCAGATAATTTTTTGATTGGTTGATTTTTATAAATCGCGTCAAAATCTTTCTGTCGATTGTTTGTTCGGCCATTTGCAATTTCGGACAAATGAAAATTCGATATCAATTAGAAATTCTGTTAAATAATTTTTCGGTTAAGTAAAAATTCTGTATTGGAATAAATCGGTTATATGGAAATTATATCAAATAATAATTCGAACAAATGAAAATTCATCTGTAAGAAAATTTCAAAACGTAATAACCTTTATTTTTTTTTGCTTCTAAGGTATCGTTCATTAGATCGCTTTACTTTTCATTTAATATAAGCTGTGATTTTTTTGTTTTTAAAATTTATCTCGGTCAATGGACACCCTGATTTAAATATTTATTATTTATTAATTTTTAATAATTAATTAATTAATATCAGTGACGACTTTTTCACTGATTTATATTTAGACAAGTATATACCTAAATTTCCATATATAAAATAGTTTTAATTTTGCAATTTGAAAATTATAGTAAATTATATATGTTAAATTAAAGACCAATATCGCAATTATTTACTGACGCAGACAATACTGTTGGGTGACAGTGGAGTTGGAAAAACTTCATTACTCGTTCAGTTCGATACCGGAAGTTTTCAACAAGGGAACTTTGCAGCCACTGTTGGAATTGGTTTCACGGTAAAAATATTATATACCTATATATCACTTACTATTATATAGTTATATATTTGTTCACACCCAAAGAAAAAAAAATATAAATTGGATTGCTTCACTTTTGAATATTGGAAAAAATTCTCAAAAAGTTTAGCAATATAAGGTAAAATAAAAATATGAAACAAGAATAAAAAATACAGCTCTTTTAACTTGAAGGTATAAAATATATACGCATTTGGTATGAATTTTTGATATCTTCAAGTTAAATATATGTGCACTGAAAAAAGTTTTAGTTGAAGTTATACTATAGATGCATTTGGTTAAAAAAAATTTCTACACGGAAAGAACATAAATATCAAATTTTATAAAAGTATTTCAAGTTTTATAAAAGTATTTTCAGGTCGTGGAAAATATGTTAAAAGGCATAATTTTCGCATATATATAAGAAATTTTAAACTTTAGAAAAACTTTTATATACTTATAATACAGTATTATTAATAATATTTAATATATAACTATATACGCAACTATTATAAATTTCATAAAAGTTTATTAAATGTTATTATTTCCTATATGGAAATTTTCCTTTTTACCGCATATTTTCCACGACTTGAAAATACATTTACAAAATTTAAAAATATTTTTATAAAATTTGATATTTTTTTTCTTTCACCTTATATATAGTTATACTTTAACAAGCAAAAACAGTTAATAAGACTAGAGAATTCGATAGTTAAATAATTCTGATTAAATAATTCTAACACAAATATTTTTTATTTTTACTGTCAAATTGTCAATTTGACATTTATAAATACAATAACCCATAATTCATAAACAAAAGTTTCAAAGATATAAATAAACAAATAAATACAGATGAATCTTCTAATGGAAAATTTTCCTAACGGAATTTCTCAATTATTATAAAATATTGGACACTTGATGTGTGGATTCCATTTGATAAGAGGAGAGTATATATATGTATATTCGAGTCGAGAGAGTGTTATACGATAATCAAGAGAAGTGTCGAGAAGAAGAAGAGCAAATTGGTGCTCTTGGTAGTAGGAGCACATGAGGCGATTGGAGGAGGCTTGAGGAAGTATATAAAGCAATCGGGTCAGGGGATCCGGATCTCGATGTTCCTTTCCCTTCAAGCAAAACTAACCAAGGTGCAAATATATATATGTATATAACAGTCTCTCTCTCCCTTGAGTTTCTTTGTTCGAAAAAGTGAATCTAAAAAATACTAAGCGAACATCGCGTGTATAAATTATTCACATGCGTATATATATCAAAGGAGTATCTATATAGTATAACAAGTACATATGATGCCAAAAATATTTCTCTATTTGAGAATAAAGAATCTTTTCTATTTTACATTTGTAAACGATGATTTATATATAACTGATTGTGAGAAAACAATTTATTTATATAAACAATGCAAGAAAGCATTATATCTTATTTCGCAGTTTTAAATATGTATAAATAGTATGCGAATCTCTTTATTTGCAGAATAAATTAGTATCTGTCGATGGCGATCAAGTGAAACTTCAAATTTGGGATACCGCTGGTCAGGAGAGATTTCGAAGTGTAACACACGCTTATTATCGTGATGCTCATGGTAAGTTTCGAAAAACCACTTTTTTTAAGTCTTTAATATATATTTTTCTATTATTCAACCTACAACAATGTTTCTCTATTTATTATATATTAACTTTAATTAGTACTAACTACTACTATCAACTACTTTACTTTATTTTATATAATTTACAAGATTCTATAACTAAGCAAACTCATTCCCTGACAATAAAGGTGTAAATACTTCCTTTTATTAAAAATCAAAATTTGTTTTAAAAAAATTTTAAAGTTACCCCCCATTAAAAAATTTGAAATTAATTAAATATAACTTGTAAATACAACCACTTTGAAATGTTTCCCTGTTCCCTCATATATATTTTCCCCAATTATTCATTATCTAGTATGAAACACTTGCATTTAGCCGCATACTAAATCCAATACGACGCACTAATCACACTCAATGAATTTTTTCTTTGTTCATTTTCTTTTCTCTTTTCAATATTTTATATAATTTACAAGATTCTGCAGTACTACCAATATGAAAATATCACAATTTAGAACATAACCTATATATTTTTAGTTTTCCTATTCAGGTTCATTTTGAGTAACGTGAAGTTGTCTGTTAACTCATTTTGATGCAGATCTCATAATGAGGTGCAGCAAAAATGAGTTCGGTTTTTTTTCTGATGTGTATACGATAACGACGGAATGGAAGCATATAGAGTAACACTTTAGATATCCAGAAAATCGTAATAACAAAATCATAGTTTGTGTTGTATAGTCTCAAAGGTTTTGTTTCTAAAAGAGCAGTAGTTTTTAGAAGTGAGATAATGGCAGTTGAAGAAATAAACTAAAATAAATAAACAATTTAATGTATTTAGCATATGTGTATATATTTCTTTTTTCTGTTGCTCATTGCAATAGGGATAGTTTCTATTTTACTATTTTTTTCTTAAATAATATATTCATAAAATATTTTTTGACATATATTAATGTCAATCACCAACAAAACAAAGTGAAAAAACTTTATTCTTTTGTTCTCAGTAGTTTAGGGACCTCGGTGGAGTAAGGGGAGAAGTTGCTCCTCCCCTAAGTTTTTAAGGAAATACATATATATATATATACACTGCAAAAAAGAATGTCTTATTTTTTCTTGTTCTTGGTTCTGAAGCCAAAATTTTGTTGACCTCACCCAATTCAAAATATTCAAAATTTTTAAACTTTCAATACTTCATTTTTCTCGATGAATATACTTTTTTTTGAAAATTTCGTTTCAGCATTACTACTACTTTACGATATTACGAATAAGAAGAGTTATGACAATATCAGAGCTTGGCTTGGCGAGATTCGAGAATATGCACAGGATGACGTTGTTGTAATATTAATAGGTCAGAGTTACGATGGAATTCGTTATATGCGAATAATTTCTCTTTTTCTTTTCTTTATATATATATCACATTAATTTACTCTCTAAATTTGAATCAGTGAAATTTTTCTGATGAAATGGAATTTAGCAACTAAATCACTAATATTTCCACTGAAATTAAGTCGAATTATTACTAATTTAAAGAGTCTAATCTAAATTATTATCATTGTCGGTAAAACAGATTTGACTGATTCAATCAGTAAAGAATTTTAATTTATAAAATATGTATGACTGAATTTCAATATGAAAATCTTATACTGAAGTTGCTAAATTCCAACTATTTTATCTTGAAACAATTTTTAATTAAACCCTCTGTCCCTAAAATAAGAATGTAAAAAAAATGAAAGGAGATTATTTTTTCCAAATATAGGAAATAAATGTGACTGTGGTAATCAGCGGGAAATTCGCCGCGAGGAAGGCGAGAGACTAGCCCGAGAGTATCAAGTGCCCTTTATGGAGACTTCGGCTAAAACTGGAATCAATGTCGAGTTGGCATTTCATGCGATTGCTAGGTAACAAAATACACATATATACATGTATATATAGAAAATCGAAAAATATCGATTTGTTTGTATACAGTTTTTTCTCTATATAAAAAAAATGTTTTTCAAAGAATGTAAGAAATTGTTATTATTGCATCAGGGAACTGAGGGCACGTGAGAATATGAAAATTCAAGATCACTCGAATGAAATGAAATTCAATGTTCAAGATTACGTTCGTCAACAATCGGCGACTCAACCCAGTTCTTGTTTCAATTCAAGTTGCATTACGGCCTGAAGATTTACACACTCGCGCACGTTACGAAAATTGTTTATTAATTTTTATATATATAAAGGGTGTCTGGAAAAATTTAAATCGCTTTAAATTAATTTTAAATCATTACAATTATTATTAATTTTGAATGTTATTAAAAAAAATAAATAAGCATTATAATTACAAAAATTTCAAGAGGGGAGGGATTTTCTAGACATCCTGTGTATATTATATAATTTTATATTTGTATACATTCAATTGTAAATAAATGCAAATCACTGTATAAGACACAAATAAAACACAATATTGAATGCGTTAATTTATATTATGGTTACACTATAGTGAAAGTCTAAAACTGCATATCTTTCTTTCTCACACCAAGGAATATAACATAAGAACTTCTTCGTTTATCATTGCATTTCTCTATCTATATAGACAATTTAAAATGACATAAGAATATCTTTCGTCTAAAAATCTTACTCTTCTTTCTTTCTCTTTTCAAAATAAATAACATAAGAATGTCTTACTTTACCTAATTTGCATATCAACACTTTTCATAAAAGGATTATTGCGATTGTTCGATGATTTTAAAAAAATTTATAATTGACTTTAGTTTCGTAATCAGCGACCCAAAAACTCTTATATATAGATATACTTAGCGACATGGGAGTTATTCAAGTATTACGTAAGCATATTTTCAAGAGTTTTGGACCCTTAAATTTAGCTGCCATATTGGATCCGCCATTTTGAATTTTTTAAATTTGATTTCAGATTCCCAATCAGTGACCCAAACAAAATACATGAATAAGCACTAAAGCTAATTTTTTTAGAACTATGATTCAACCCTTAACTGTCACAATTCGAAGGTAAATGGCACAACGGGTCTGCTGGGCTCGACGTATTCAAACGTGTATTGTACATTTTTGCACAAAAATTTAATCTCAGGTAGCTTATGATGTGTTTTTTAAAATTTCATTACTTTTACAGGGATTAATTTATTTTAAGTGAGTTGAAAATAATTGTGAAAAATAAAAACCAAAAAATTGCGTGTTTTTACTTCTCTGCGGAACATTTTTACAAAAAAAGGAATCAAAGTCAAGAAGTATTGGCAAGATTTATAATGAATTTAGAATCAGATATATAAAGTATGAAATATTTAACACAATAAGATACTTAATGAACAATGTTATTACCATTTGAAGTCATGATCACATAATTTTTTAAATGTGCTTAAACGAAAAGACCACTATCACTTATTCTTCAATTTTACATGATAATTGGGATCCATAATATTATTTATTTATTTTATCTTCAGTTAAGGATTAATAAAATTTTATTCTGTATATAGAATATTATTTTTGTAGAATAATAATTTAAAAGAATCTTAATTTTTCAGGAAACAAAAATTGTACAGAATTTGGGTAATTTTTACCAAATTTTTTAAGTAATATTGACCAATTTTTTAAGAAAAATATATTCATTAAAATTTTGGGGAATTTTCACCAAAATTTTGGGTAATAATCACATTTTTTTTGGGAAAAGCATTTTCCCAAAAAAATATGGAACATTTACCAGAAAAAGTTTGTAATTATTCCCAAAATTTGGGGAAAAGTATTTTCCCCAAAACTTTTGGAACATTCACCATAAAAATTTGGTGATTATTCCCAAAATTTTTTACAGTGTATAATATTCATATTTGTTCGAATTTTCAATTTTACAGAATTTCTATTTAACCGAATATATATCATTGATGCAAGAATTTTTATTTAGACGAAAATTAATTGGATAGAAATTTAATTTGATTGAATCTCATAATTTGTGCGAAACGTTGTTTCGTAGAATATTCATTTTATAGAATAGGTAATTCAATAAGAAAGATTAGAAAATATTAATTTAACATAAAATGCAAATAGACGAAAATCTATTTGACTGAAGAAAACATAATATGTTTTCTAATAATCAGAAATTATCAAAAAATATTATTTTTTGATAATTTCTGATTATGGTCAAATTTAAAAAATAAGGACAAAACAGTTCTGTCAAATTGATTTTCAAAAATTTAATAAAATTACGAATTTTTAAAAAAATAAAAAATATCTATTATAATTACAAATAAATTTCTAGTGAAATATTGAATATTCCTATTGATTATTTAATTTATCTTTACAAATGTAAAATATTTTTTTCGAAAAGAGCAACCATCAAATAATGTAAATTAGACAATTTATACAAAAAAAATTTTTTAATTTTAATTTTTTCAAAACCGAAAAACCGCGCTTATTATTTAAATAGAAATTTCCATTAAAATTTGACCTTTATCAATATACCTTCATTTTTCAAGGTAGAATATTTTCTACAAAGAAAAATCGTTAAAAAAATTACAATTTACAAAAAATCGCGATTAATTCTAAAATTTTTAATGATTCTTATTTTTACAAAACAAAATGAAAAAAAAAATTTTGTAAAGAATATAAAGTTAAAAAAAAAAGAAAAAATATAAATAATTAGAATAACAAAAGTTATTTTTTATATTTGATAAAGAAATTACTGCGATTGAGAAAAGTAAAAAAAGGTTTCTAAAATATTTTGTTTTCCGAAAAACAGGTGTCTACCCGCACTGCTAGGCTCTGACTATTTTGATTTATGAAAAAAGTTTCATTTTCTGACAGTATCCGGATGACGTTTTATATTCCAGTCTACGTTTTTGTTTAAATTAGTTAATAATAAAATTTACTGTTCAAAATTGCTGTTAATGATTAACTTCAGAGTCCCTCATGAATTTTCTAGATACTATCAACCCTTTGGAATACCAATGCCCAACTCATCTATAGGGTTTCGAGCTCCAATTTATAACATGTGTAATTCCATAAATTTAATGTGAGTACATCGTAACGTTGATTTGGATTTTTTTCATATGTCCTTATCTTCCTATAAGGACGTACTAATAAAATACATCGTACTCTCTAAATTTGAATCAGTGAAAAAGTCACTGGTCTCAAATCAGTCGCTAAATTCTAGCTATTTGAATCAGTAACATTTCACTGATTTTCAGTCAAAGTAATTGATTCTCCAGTGAAATGTCACTAACTGTCAGTGAAAACTATACTGATTCAAATAGCTAGAATTTAGCGACTGATTTGGGACCAGTGACTTTTTCACTGATTCATATTTAGAGAGTATCGACCAGATAGATCGAGAAATTTAAAACGCAACACAATGTTTTCCTTGTTAGTTTTTCTTTATATTATTTTATATTATGGTTACTTAATTTTTGTATTTCACGGATCTAAGTATTATATATACTGTAACATTACATAATATTTATATCTATGATAATCTATGATACCGATATATACTTAGTGTAGATCTATTTATTTCTTAGATCTACAATTTTCTTTTTAGTTCTTTTGGAAATTATAATTTTTTAGTTCGTTAAGAACACGTTTTCATTTCTTTTTGTTTTTCATTATAATTTTCTATCTGTAGTATACCCTTTAATGGTTTTTACCGTGGGCTTGTTAATTCATGCAAATAAAAAAAAAAAAAGTAAAAACACCGAATGTAAAAATAACAATATTTATGTTTCGTTCAATCTAAATTTTTTTTTGTTAGAAAAATTTGGTTAAGTTTTCATACCGATTCAAAAATTCAATGTAAATATTTAAAAAATGTTATAAAATTGTTAAAAATAAATTATATGTACCAATTTGGTACAAACTTACATTGTACCAATTTGGATTTTTTTAACTCTTCGTTAAGTAGTTTCACAATGTCTTTGCGCAAACTATTTCTTTTTGATAGTAATAACAACGCTACCTAGTTATAGTTATTTTTGTTATTCGGTTTTTAAGAAACATTTATGTTTTATTTTTCATTAATCTTAGTACTTCGGTACGAAAGGGCTAATTCATTCTTTCTTTGTAAGCCCGTTTACATGTAAATAAATAAATAAATAAATAAATATGGATATTAAAAATCATTATTTTACGAATTATCGTGAATTATAAATTTTTGTAAAAATATGTCAGCAACGACTTTTGATGAATTTTAATAGAATGACCAATAAAAAATTATTGTTTTAATATCGAAAATTAATTTTCATTGTTACTTTTTTGATAACGATTACAAAAAAAAATTTGTTATAATCATATTCTGAAATTTAGTCGCAAACATAACCTAAAAATTGAAAAAAAAAATAAAACTCTTTGTTGCCATAATTTTATTAACAATGTGTTTTAATTATATTAATATAATTAATTTTAAATAATACTCTTTTATTTCACTATACCTACAGATTTAGTTCTCAAATTCTTAAATTAATCGTCTAAAGTTTTAAATACTGGAAAAATTTGTTTCTGCACGATTAAAAAACTCTTCCCCCCTTTTTAAGTTTGATCCGAATTTTATGAAATCGCAAAATACCAAAACACTATAGGTTAATTTATTTTATGCAATAACGTTTTTAATCTTTTTCATTTACATTAAAGTACAATAAACAGAAATTTTTTATGCTTGCGAAACAAATAAATTTCGTTAGAAGTTACCCGATGTTTTAAATTATAAAGAACAAAATAATAATTTACCTTTTCTTTTATATATACTTACACATAAATTTTATCAATTTTCTTTAAAAGGAATATTGTCAAACTTTCTTTTTCTCGGCTTGCATTCATTGAACCTTGAACGCCATCGCGTGAGCGGAAAATAAACTATGACAATGTCGATAACATTTTTTTTTCTCGCGCAATTTTAATAGAAATCGCGTCAGCGCCATTTGTGGCATTCCTTCGAAATATAAATTGGCGGGCTAAATTGCGCACGCGCAAAAAAGCCAACTACTTCCTTTTCTCTTCGATTTTCATTCATTTTTTTCTAATTATTCACGTTTTACTTATAACAAATCAATATTATCAAAAAGTAAAAAAAATTCTACTTTAATTGATTATTTCATTTGTTTTAAATAATTTACCAATTTTTTTTTTTTATTTAGATATTAAAAAACTATTTTTTATTTATGAGATTTGAAAATTACGCGCCATGCGCAAAATAAGCGTGTTTAATTCTGCGCAACAATCATTGTTTTGATTCGCGCCTTTATAAAAGTGGTGGCAGGTTTTTTGTTGTGGATGTGCGCTTTCTCTCAAAAAATAATTGACAATTATTTTCAAAGTATTTGTTGTTTTTATTTAGATAAATATGGGAATTTTGGGACTCTCAAAATTAATTGCGGATGCCGCACCGCAATCTATTAAAGAATCTGAATTGAAACATTATTTTGGTAAGTTGTTTTTATCGTTGTTTTATTTCTAACATAACCTCACTTTTGAGAAAATTTTCATTTATATATATTAAGAGAAAAATTACAATTTTTAAATATAAATTGTTGAAAATAAATTTAATGATTTTCTAATTTGATTTTTTTTTTAATTAATGAAAGGGATAAAAAAATAGAAAAAAATTTAATTAGGTTTTTTTTTAGTTTGTTTAAATGCGTTTCAAATGCATCAAATTTAGGGAATTTAGGTTACTTTTGGCGGTTTTTATCAATGTGGGTAAATATTCGTCAAGCGTACCCATCTCAAAAAAGAAAAAAAAATTTCAATATTTACAATTTTCGTATTAAATTAATTTCTATACAATTTATTCAAAATAACTTTTATTACATAGATTTAAAATGGGGTTTACCTCTACTTTAAGATAAAATCAACAATTTTTAATTTTTTTACAAATGCCTTTTTTTCTTAAACTTTAAGAAAATAAATCAAATTTTCTCCACTTGGGACATTAGAAAAAAAAATTTGGTCTAAAAAAACATTTTTTTTTCTACTTTATCACATATTTGCAAAAATGTGATCTGTAAATTTTCAAAATTTTTATTTTTAAAGCAAAAAGAAAAAAAACCGTAAAATTTGACTTTGAAAATATTAAATTCCATTTTTGCTAATATGTGATGTTGAAAGTAGATAAAAAATGATATTTTTTGAGATCAAAAAAAAATTTTATTTTTTTATTTTCCAAGTGGAGACAAATTTATTTGTTTCAAACAAATTATTTTTGATTCAAAAAAAAAAAATTATCTTCGTTTCAAAGAAATTTTTTTATTTAATACAAATAAATATTTCTTGTGTAGCAAGATTAAAGGCGTTTTTTTTTTTTTTTTTAAATGAAAAATATTTATTTTATATTCTTAAAGTAGAGAAAAAACTTTTTAAATATGATATATACCACGCATCTCCAATTTTTTGCGATTTTTTTTTCTTTTAGTACTAATTGAGACTAGTTTTCATAAATTTTTTCAAATTTTTTTAGCAAGCCGTTTTCGAGTTATGAAATTTTGAAAATTGGAGAATTTTTATGACTTAATTTTTGAATGCTCATAACTTATTTAAAAATGCATCAATTTTTTAAGTCTTTTTTTTCAAAATGTGTGTTTTTAAACGTGCTTTTCCAAATAAAAAAATCGAAAATTTTTTTTAAACGATATTACTATTAAATTTTTGAGTTTTAATGATAAAAAGTCATTTTTCTCATTTGACGTGTTGATTGATTTTTTCAAAATTTTTTCAAAAAAACTACTTTTTACGAAACGTTTAAGCCTAGCCCGATAATGGGCAAACAATTTTTACAATATTTTCGGAATTTTTCAAACAATTTTTGAATGCATTTTTTTATCATTAAAACTCAAAAATTTGATAGTAATATCGTTTTAAAAAAAAATTTCGTCTTTTTTTGAAAAGTACGTTTAAAAACACACATTTTGAAAAAAAAGACTTTTAAAATTGATGCATTTTTAAGGAAGTTATGAGCATTCAAAAATTAAAAGTCATGAAAATTCCATATCCATAACGATATCGAAGAATTTTTTTTTAAATATAAAAAATTATTTAATTTTTACTGTTTTTTTGAGGAGAATTTTATTCTGGAATTCCTTTTTTTAGGTCGTAAAATTGCTATTGACGCTTCTATGTGTCTTTATCAATTTTTAATCGCTGTACGTTCTGATGGAGCTCAATTAACATCAACAGACGGCGAAACAACTAGGTAATAATTTTAATTTTTTAAATTTTATTTTATTTATTTAATTCGAAATTATTATAATTATAGAGAATTGGATAGAAAAAGACAAAGAAAGGTATTTTTTAAAAAAAAATTGGATAAGAATTATTTTATTTACTTTAATTTATATAATTTTGTTAATTTACTTTTTTTTCTTTTCTAATTCCCATTTCTTTATTCATTATATTTGAAATTAAAATAAATTATTAATTTCAAATTATAATAATTAATCGACTAAGTAAATCAATCAATCTTTAATCAATTTGAATTTAATTAAATAATAAAATTTTTTTAAGAAACAATTATCTTTCTATATTAATATATTTTATAATTTCTTTAATTTGAGTACTTCGGTACGAAAAGGGTAAATTTTTATTTTTGTGTAAGCCTGTATATGTAAATACAAAAATAAAATAATTTTAAAAAACTATATTAATTATATAATCATATTTTAATTTTTCTCTAATTTTTTTAAATTTTCATACTTTTTCCAATGATTATATAAATTTAGAAAAAAAATAATAAACAATACCTATAGTATATTTTAGTTTGAATATTATTCTTATTTTTTTTTTTTTTATTTTTCTATTTCGCAGTCATCTAATGGGAACATTCTACAGAACAATTAGACTTGTTGAACAAGGAATAAAACCGGTCTATGTATTCGATGGTAAACCACCGAATTTAAAAGGTGGTGAACTTGCGAAACGTGCTGAAAAAAGAGACGAAGCTCAAAAGCTTCTTCAAGCTGCAGAGGAAGCGGGTAAAATTTTTTTTTTCTTTTAATGTTTTTTTTTTGTTTATGATTGAAATTTAAATGAATTTTTTTCTACCTTGAAAATCCTTGAAATTTCTTGAATTTTATAGCAAAAATTAAAATTTCATAAAATTTGATTGAATGTTTTGAAAATTATTGAATTTTTAAAAAGAATTTCATCAACACTTTTGAAAATATGTATTTGATTTTTTTTTTTTTTTTTTTTGAAGAATTTGAATAACAATTAAAATTCTTCGAAAAAAAATACAAAAATATACAATGTTTGTTTAACATAATTTTTATATGATAGAATTTTAATTTATCACAATTTTTTTTCAATACAATTTATTTATTCTAAAGCTAATTTTACAAAATTAATAGGAAACAATTTTAGTTTCATTTATTTTTTAATTTCAAAATTGTTTTACAATCATCGAAAAAAATGATTATCGCACAATTTCCCCCGGTAGTATTTTTAAAAAAAAATTTTTTTTCTTAAAATAGGAAACGTTGAGGATATGGACAAATTTAATAGACGTTTAGTCAAAGTAACGAAAACTCACAACGAAGAGGCAAAACAACTTTTGAAATTAATGGGAGTTCCCTATATCGATGTAAGTATGTTTTTTTTTAAAAAAAAATAGTAATAATAACCCTTAATTGGCACAATTCGAACGTAAATGGCACAATGGGTCTGCTGGACCCGACGTATTAAGTAAAAAACCGCAAGACTTACAAAAAAGGTATTTATTTTGCAGAATAAAATATGACTTTTTTAAGTTAAAATCAAAAAATTTACAATTATTAATGTTTGAAGCTAATTTATTTTTTTTTTGTATCGAATTAGTTGTATCAAAAAACATAAAAAATTACTAATATGTAAAACTAATATATTAAAATATAAAAAATATTCAAATACATTTAATTAATTTGAGCGAGAAAAAAATGCTCGGGTCTACTGGACCGATTGGTGCCAGTTAAGGGATAATAAAGTTTCTTACAGAATTTTTAGATTTTCTTCTTTTTTTTTATTAAATATTTAAAAAATAAAATTATTATTCCCTTTATTTTAGGCTCCCTGCGAAGCTGAGGCACAATGCGCAGCTCTTGTAAAAGCAGGAAAAGTTTTTGCTACTGCCACCGAAGATATGGATGCATTAACTTTCGGTGCCAATGTTCTTTTACGTCGTTTGACATTCAGTGAAGCGCGAAAATTACCCGTTCAGGAGTTTCATTTCGACAAAGTTCTCGAGGGATTGGAACTGAATAAAGACGAGGTTTGTTTTCTCTATATTTTTGAATATTTAAAAACTCTTTTAAACAAAAAAAAAACAAACAAACATTTTTTATATTAAAGAAATTTTTTAAAGGAAATAAAAAATTTATATTAAAAAAATTCTTTTAGACACAAAAAAAATTTATATTAAAAAATTCTTTTAGAAATAAAAAAAATTTATTTTATAAATGATTTTTATCGATAAATTGTGAAAATAATTTTTTTTTTTTGCTACTCTTCTAGTTTATCGATCTTTGTATTATGTTGGGATGCGATTACACTAATAGCATTAAAGGCGTTGGTCCAAAGAGAGCTATTGAATTAATTAAAACTCACAGATCATTGGAAAAAATTATCGAAAATTTGGACACAAAAAAGTTCCCCGTTCCCGAGGATTGGAATTATAAACAAGCGAGGCTTCTCTTCCAGGAACCCGAAATAACCAATCCAGATGAAATCGAGGTTTTTTTTCTTTAATTAAAATCATTTTATTATTTTAAAAAAAAATTTAAATTTGATTAAAAAAAAAAATTCAAATCAAACACAAAAAGCAATAAAAAAACATTTAAATTCAATTGAAAAAAATTCAAATCAAAAAGAAAAAGCAAAAAAAATAAATTAAATGCAACAAAAATAATTTAAATTCGAAAAAAAGGAATTGAAATCAAAAGAAAAGTGAAAAAAAACAATTTAAATTCAAATAAAAAAAATTCTGCGCTTTTTTTCAAAAATTCTGTAAAATTGAAAATATATATTTTTTTGCAGTTAAAATGGACGGATCCTGATGAGGAGGGTTTGGTACAGTATTTATGTGGTGATAAACAATTTAATGAGGAACGTGTTAGAAATGGGACGAAAAAATTGCTAAAAGCAAGAAGCACATCGACACAAGGAAGACTTGATTCATTTTTCAAAGTTTTGCCAAATCCAAATCCAAATCCAATAAAACGCAAAGTTGATGAGAAAAAAACACCAGCGAAGAAAGGAAAATCAGGCGCAAAACGCGGAAGAGCGAAATAATTTTTATGAAATTTTGTCATCAAAAATTATTCTTCTTCTTTCTTTTTTTTTAACTTATTTTTGTAATAATTTTTTTTTTTACTCAATGTACATTTTCATAATAATTATTTTTCAAAGAATTTTTTTCCCCCTTCGATAAGTATTGTTTTTTTTTTTTTTCAAATGTATGACTGTGCAAAAAATGTATACGTGTGCGAACGAATAAATTTAATAATTTTTTATTTCATTAACGAAAAAATTGTTGAGAATTATTTTTTAATAAATACACCTCGGATCGATTTTAAGGCGCAAAAAAAAGCCTCGATTTACATTTAAAAAAAAAAGTTGATTTTTTTTTATTTTCATTAAATTCAATTAGTTAATAAATATTTTACTTTAAATAACTAATGTATAGAAATAGTTGAGTTTCATACAATTTTGAATTAAAAAACAGTTTAATATAATTGAATTTGTGAAGAATTTCATTAAAATTATTGAAAATAATTAATTTAGAGAAGAATTTTAGTTAAAAATTTGTTAAATAATTGAAATAATGAAAATATGCCAGAGAAAAATATAAAATCTTTTTGCGAATTTTATATATTTTTTTTTATTTCATAAAATATACAGTTTAATAGATATACAAACTTAACAAATACTTTTCATTTACTAAACTCCAGGAAAAGTTTATTATAATTTTTTTTTTTTTAATTGAAATTTTCATTTGCATCCGAAGTGCGAATTGATTTTAAAATCTGTAAAAAATAATTTCTTTAAAAAAAAGAATATATTGCAAAATAACTTTCTTCTCTTTTTTGGTATAAAATACAATTTGAAATATACAAACAACGCCTTTAAAAAATAAAAGGCTTATTTTACAAAAAAAAAACTTCGGGCACTTATTTCCAGTTCATGGAAATAGCCCTGATATTTCTCTAAATATATATTATATATATAAATATAATATTTTTCTTTTTTACTATAAGTACACTTTTTTTCGTTATACTCGATGTTTCTTTTTCTCGTTTATTGTCTCATTGATAGATAAAAAAAAAATAATAATAAAAAAAAACAACCTTCGGACGAGTCGAATTTTATTATTTCAGTCTTGCGATGATTTATGTTTTCAAGTATATAAAAGAAAGAAAAAATTATTCTTCCCTCAATCCTGGTAATAATTTTTTAAATATTAATTTTTTGACAAAAAAAGATGTTGTAATAATTATTGTTTTTTTTTTCTTCGTTGATTATTTTTCACGTTCAATGAAATTTTATAACAGTACTACCAATTGCATTTGGATCCATAATATGATCGAGTGCTTGATCGATACGAACTGGCGAAAATACACGATCAACGACTGTTTGAAGTTTATCGGCGTCGACAAGTTCTTGTAGACATCGTAGATAATTGACATTTATTTTAGCACCGTCTTTCCATTTATAATTGCTCATTCCAAAGAAGTACTGTTAAAAAAAAAAAAAAAAAATTATAATTTCTTTATTCTGAGTAAAAGAATGATATATTTCTTTCTTTTTGTAGGAAGAATAATGTTTTAATTTAATATAATTCTTCGTTTTTTCTAATTAAAGAAATGTATTGAAATAATTATTATTATTATAATTTATTATTTGTGTAAAAATAATTATTTTAAATTAAAAAAATATCCTAATCTTTGTTTTTGAAAAATTTTTTTGTAATTTTCAACCAAATTAATATTCGATAAATTTCTAGTACTTTAATACGAAAAGGAGTTTTTAATTTTATAAGTCCGCGTGTATGACAAATAAATAAATAAAAATAAATAAATACTAGTAATAATAATAATAATTATTATTATTATTGAATATTACCTGAATTACTAGTTGTAATCGAACACATCCGGCGAAAAGACTTCCAAAAACGAGTCCCAATGAATCGGACGTTAATAATTTTGGTACCGTTGATATGTAACTTCCGTGATTCGATAAATATCTCTTCAATACACTTGCGTCCGTCGCTTGACCACCAGTGTAAAAAATTGCATCATATCTGCAAAAAATTATTTTCTATTAAATTATAGGGAGTTATTATTATTATTATTATTATTATTATTATTATTATTATATATTAAATATATAATTATATAATAATTACATAATATTAAATAAATATTGTGACGCGCTCTGAAGAAAGGGACCTTAGAAGCAAACGAATTATAGGTTATGTTCACTACAGTTTTTCTTTGGTTAAAAGTTCCGTTTTATTTATGAGGAAAATTAAAATCAGTGTTTATTGAATATTTTGGATGTAATGAAGACTTAAATATCAATAAGGTCCTTTTCTTTAGAGCACGTCACATATTTATATATAATTATTATATAATATTAGGGTCAATTGGGGTAAATAGAAACAAGGGGTAAATCGAAACAGTAGTTATTTCAGTTAAATAAAAAATTTAAAAAATAAATACGGCCTCAAACCTTGTTGGGGGTGATCTAAGGTTCAAGGTTTAAGGCCGTATTTATTTAAAATTTTTTTTATTTAACTGAAATAACTACTGTTTCGATTTATCCCTTATTTCTATTTACCCCAACTGACCCTATAATTAAATATATTATTAAATATAAAAAAAAATTAAAAAATAGAATTTTAAAATACATATCTTCTCTTTCTCTATATAGAAATATTATTCATACTTGTCACGTAATTCCAATTCTTTCTCAATGTCTGATTCGCCAAGAGGAATAACTTCGTCAGCTCCCAAGGCTCTTGTCACAGGAACCGCGTGCGGTCTACATGCCGAAACCACATAACCTCCCCACAATTTGATCAATTGCGTCAAAATACATCCAACTGGAGTGCTGCCTCCGAAAATTAAAACTCTGGAAATTTTCTTTAATTTATTATTTATTAAAATTTTTTTATTTTTTTTTTTTTTCAAAACAAATTTGTTAGAAATTATATTTCATAGAATTTTCATCAGCAGAATATTAATTTGCCAGAAAGTCAATTTAATTGAATTTTAATTTGGCAGAAAATCAATTTGATCGAATTTTAATTTGCCAGAAATTAAATTTGACCGAATTTAAATTTTACCGAAACATTATTTAATAGAATATTAATAGTGCAGAAAAACAATTTGATAGATATCTACTTTAACAAAATGTATATTTGTTCGAATTATAATTTCCCAAGAAAGTTAATTTAACCAAAAATTAATTTGATCGAAATTTAATTTGTGTAAAACGGTTTTTTCATAAAATTTTAATTTAGCAGAAATGTAATTTAATAGAATCCTAATATAGTAGCGCGAATTTTAAAATTGACCATTTCACAATTTTCTTGATAATTTCCTATTGGTTAATTTTAAAATTCGCGCCTAAATATTTCGGTCAAATTGATTTTCGGTGAAATTGAGTTTCTGGCAAATTAATGTTCGAATAAATATACTTTCTGGTAAGATAAATTTCTGTCAAATTTTGATTCTACTATATTGGGATTCTATTAAATTACCTTTCTGCTAAATTAAAATTCTATGAAAAAAAAGTTTCGCATAAATTAAATTTCGATGAAATTGTTTTTCTGCCAAATTAAAATTCGATGAAATTGACTTTCTGCCAAATTAAAATTCGATCAAATTGAATTTATGTCAAATTAAAATTCGATCAAATTGATTTTCTGACAAATTAAAATTCAATTAAATTGATTTTCTGGCAAATTAATATTCTGCTGATTAAAATTCTATGAAATATAATTTCTAACAAATTTGTTTTAGAGCTTATTCAAGCGTTCCAAAAAAACGTGCCAAAACTACATTAATTTACAAAAAAGATAATCAAATTTAAGAAAAAAAATTTTTTTTTTTTGAATTTATTAATTTTAAAAATTGTTGTGTTTTTTTTACCTTTTGCCTTTAGCGTTTCCTTCTTTAATGACGGATCCATTGACGAGAGCATCCCAAGCGATGCAACCACTGTAGGGTAAACTTGCACACGCCTCGAATGTTACTAGTTTTGGTCTTTTCGCCACTTGAGTCTCGGGAACGACAATGTACTCGGCCATTGTTCCTGGAGCCCATGCTGGAACAGCGAGAAACACCTCATCGCCAATATCAAAATTGACGACATTTTGTCCAATATCGACAACAATTCCCGCGCAATCTCTGCCTAAAGTCACTGGCAAATCTTTATGTCTCTGTGAAACGCATAAAAAAATAACTATATATATGCATTTCACGTGAGATTTTCATTTAAAACAAAAAAAAAAAATTTTTGACTGGAACATTTTTCATTAATTCGAAATTTGAAGATTCGTTCAAAAAAAAAAAAAATTATTTGTCATAAATTTCATTAAAATGAAAATTCTAATTAATAATTTTTATGGAAAATAATAATTTCTCTATTTCTAAAATCATAAAAAAAATGTAATTTATCAATTTTTCTGCACTTTAAATGGTGAGGGAGATTAAAAACTTACTCCCGAATTGAGAATTCTTCGATAAGTTTTATAATATCCGTGACAAATGTTTATATCCACATCATGAACAGAGGCGGCTTTCACCTGCACCAGGAGTTCGTTTTTTTTCTGAATCATTGGCATTTCTATATCCTCAACCATGCAAACTCCCTAAAAATTAAAATTAAACATTTATCTTTATTTAAATAATTAGATAATTAATATTATCACTACTAAAAAATATGTTCGAAAAATAATTTTTTTTTTTTGCATTTTTTAGATTAAAATTTTTAATTTTAAAATTGTTTGCATCTTTCGATTTTTTTTTTTTAAATTTTTAATAACTCCCTTTTACAAAAATTTTGAGCCTCGTCTTGTGGAGAAAAAAATTTTTTCGAATTTTTCAAAATTTTCGTTTATAATTTTTTTCTAAAACACCTCCAATTTAATTTTGAAAAAATTGTGATTAAAATATATATATTGTTTTCTTTTGAAAAAACTTTTTTGGTCATTAAAAAGTAAATGAAAAACTCTTGAAAAAATCCTATATTTTCAATTCATAGTTTTGTTATATTATAATTTTACTGATTTTAAAGTAACAATATTATAGAAAATTTATAATTTTTAATATTAAAATTTACCTCAACTCCTTTATAATGATGGCAAATAATTGCTTTCATATTATGTAAATGACGAGGAGAATTTCGCCAATTTTGCCCAATGCAAAATCCAATTAAACTACCTGTCGCTATTCCTATCAGAAAAAATCCCACTTCTCTTCCTGAAACTAAGGAGCAAAAAGAGAGAGAGAGAGAGAAAAAAAAATGATTAAATTACAAATTTTTCATAATATAAAAAATTCAAAAAATTACAAAAATTTTTCAAACCTCCATTAGAAAAGAGATTTCCAATTTGATGATAGAATGCTCTTGTATTAAATTGAAAAGCAGTGATTTTATATTGCAATTCGTCCCAATTCCTTTGTAACAAATAAATAATTCGTAAACCAATTTCCTTTAGTTGACGAAAATATTCCTCGTCATTTAATTCCTGGAGAATTCGACGACATTGAACTATGAATGCCGATAGCCATTGTTGTCCATGTTGAAGAATAACTGATGTTTCAACCTTAAAAAATTCGTATATTTTATAATAATTAATTATTAATTATAAAATAATTATAAAGTAATTATAAAAAAAGCGAGTTTTTTTAAAAAAATTTTTTCTTCACTAAAAATCTAAATTGTTAAAAAAAAATTTTTTTTTTCTAACTATTTAAATATTATAATTTTTTAATCAATTTTTGAAAAAATAATAGTTTAAAATTTGGGTAAATTAAATTTTGAATAAATTGAAACTTATGTCAATTAAATTTTTGAATAAATTGTAATTCAGATAATTTGAAACTTAAATCAATTTAAATTTGGATAATTTAAATTTTAAATTAATTTAAATTCGGAGAATTTAAAATATAAATCAATTAAACTTCGGATAAATTCAAATTTAAATTTAAAATTTAAAATTGAAATTCGGTTTTTTTTTTGAAATTTAAATCAATTAAAATTTAAATAAATTAGAATTCAGATAATTGAAATCTGAAATCGATTAATCTTTAGAAATATTGAAATTTTATTAATTTTAAGTTTTAATCTATTGAATTTTCATTTGATTAAAATTTCAATTAAAAAAATTTTTTTAATCAATAAAAATAAAAATTAATTAATAAAAATTGGATCACTTGAAAAATTCAAGTTAAAATTTAGATTTAATTGAAAATTGTTTTTTTTTTTAATTTGAATCGAATATAATTTTAATTAAATTGTGAAATATTTTGATGAATTAAATTTGAACACATACAAAATTTACATAAATTGAATTGAATTAATAATTGATTAGAATTATAAATTAATTTAAATTCAGATCGATTATAATTTAATTTCTTAATTATTAATTAATTTATTTTTTTTTATTTCTCCATTGTGCACTTTTTAGAAAGTTTTACAATTTTTTCTTTCCCACTAGTTAATTATTAATTAATTAATTACAATTTAATTGCTTTAACTAATTTAAATTTAGATTCATTAAAATTTGTTCTGAATAATTTTTAAATTGATGAAAATTTTTTATTAATTGAAACTTGGGTCAATTGAGACATTTAAAAGAAAAGATGAAAATTTATAATTTTGTGTCCTATAAATTAGTTTAATTAATTAATTTTTTTTCTCTTTTTAATCTAATAAATTATTTTTCAACTTTCCTGAGCTTAAATCAATGTTTTTGCATTTTAAATTTAATAATTTTTTTTTTGTTAACATTACATTCGTAAATTAATCGAATCATGTGAAAGATGAAAAAGGTTAAAAAATTATAGATGACAAAATTTTTTTTAGGTATTTTAAATAGGTAAAAATTGTGTAAATTTCTTTAATTTCCCAAATTTTCCGAAAAAAATATTTCTTCCCTGACAAATTAAATTTTCTCTGACTTGTGGCTTTCTTGTGATTATAATTATTAAAAATTAATTTTAATTTAAAATTCCCTAGAAAGTTTAGAAATAGGTATAAAATATTTTAGTTGAAAAATTTAAAATTTTCAAAAAATAATTTTCAATACAGATATAGTTAATGATTATTATTAACAAAATTCAAATTAAATCAGCCCCAAAAAAAATGTGTCTATTTTTCGAAATGAGAACTTGGTCCCAAAAGATTGATAAAAATAGGATGACAATTTGGCGTACGAACACAAATTAAATTGGAAAATTGATGAAAAGCCAAAACGGTGAAAAGTCACGTGATATTGAAAAGAAAAATCATTTTTTTTTCTCTCCGATAAAATTTTTCATACAATTTATTTTTTGCCGTATACTAAATTTTATATATTTTTAATAGTTAATATATACAAACAAATAAAATTAGAAATTAAATTAATGGTAAAAATTTTACCTGTAAAACTTCGAGTTGACTCGAGAGTCGAAACCAAATTTCGTCCATTTGTTGTTGTTTTTTTTTATCCTTTAGAATTTTGATGCTATACAGTAGAAATTTTTTTTTTCAAATATCAAACATAATTTTGTTTCTTTTTTTTTTTTTTTTTTTTGTTAAACAAAAAATAACGAAACTCCCGGCGTCTGAACGACTGGAAAAACGGCTCACTTGTGATATAAATAATTTACTATTGAACTAAGACTCGAAAATAGATGCCATGTACATTTTGAATATTTATATACATTACCATTATTATTTCTCGTTCGTCTAATTTAATTCATTTTTTTAAATTCTAATCTTTAAAGTTTATACACTTTTTATAGGGAAACATTTATACATATATAATTGATATGAGATTAATTAACGTTACTTTACAAAATAAATAAATTTGACATTAGTTGTTTTTTTTTACATTCATTCACGAACTAAAATTTATAGGTTATGTTTATTCTTCCCTCGGTTTTTTTTATTTATTCTTTCCTATTTTTAATGATGTTAAATTAACATGATAAAAAATTGATAATTTTTGATAGTTTACAATCTAAAGGAAAGAATATTCCTTGAATATAATTGCTTTATTGTATATTTTTTAAATTACATTACAAAATTATACAAAAAGTGAATGGTAATTTTAAATTTTGCCGCGCTTAAGAGTGTGGCAATTTTTGAAAGTTTGTTCTCATGAAACTGTTTTATCATCAAAACGAACAGTTGGTAAATGGTATATACTTTTTACAGTTGTCATGTTGTCAAGCTTTGCTGAGCTTTGTAACGGTTTTTTGTTAATTCTTTTCTTTAACTCTTTTAACTATTTATAAAAGTAGTTTTCAGTCGCTAATAAGAATTGTGTTATTAAAAATAGATTGTGATATATGTATTATAATATATAAGAACGTAGTTTTAAAGTTTTAGAGCTTTCGAAAATAAAATTTGTCGATCATGTAAATTGAAATTTTTCAAGTTTTTATAGGTTAGATAATTTTTATTCAAAAAATTTTTTGACACATAATTATTTTTTATTTAACTATATACAAAAAATTAAATTTTAATCGAATTTCTATATACCAACTGCACGATTTTTTCAAGGTTTGTCCTAAATTCAACAGAGAGAGCTGTAGGTATTATTTTTTTTCCTTTCATTTTTGATTATTTGTATAAGAGATTTAAAATTTAATGTTAAAAAACATAAAAAATAATATTCGACATTAATATTATACTGAAAATTCTGTATCAAAAAACAGTTATTTTTCAAAAAATTTAATAATTCTAGTTTCTTCAAAAGTTTTATTATTATTATTATTTTTTTTTTATATTCATATTTTTAATTTTTTAAATTAAAATTTAAATACTTGGGTCATTCCACATCAAATTTCCAGTCAAACAATTTTTTTACTTGAACATTTTTTCGAAATCTTTATGAAAAATAAGAAAATGCGTATTTGTTTATTTTTTGATTTGATTTAATTATGTCTAACTTCTCTATTAAAAAATGGTTATTTTTAAATATTTAATAATTCTGGTTTCTTTAAAAGTTATTTTATATTATTATTAATGTTATTTTTATATTATTATTATTATTATTATTATTATTATTATTAATTATTACTATTATTATTATTAATTACTATTATTAATTATTGTTATTATTTTTGTTATTTTCATAAGATTATTTTTTTAAATTAAAATTTAAAAAAATATTAGGGGCATTCTACATGAAATTTCCAATCAAAAAAAATTTTTTTTTAAATTTTTTCTTCAATATTTTAAATATATTGTAAAATATAACATATAACTACAACGAAAGCATCTAAAAAATTGAAATTAAAGTCTAATAATGAACTTTTCTCAAAACCGAAGTGATCAATTTTTGAATTTTTTTTAAAAAAATCCTTTCTCTTATTAATTAAATGGTAATGTTTCTGCTATTTTTAATTATTTCTATTAGTATACTAATAGAAACAATTTAAAATAGCATAATAAGATCATTAATAAGAGAAAGGATTTGTTTTATGCAGTAAAACTATATTATAAATGTAAATAAAAATATGTAAGGAAAAATTTATTAACTCTCGGAGCACATACTGGGTCACACAGACCCTGTGATTAATTTCAATGAAGTGTAATTTGAAAAGTCGGCAATACAACACGAACCTAAGCCCATATAGTGGTAACTAACTAATAAGGAATAATAAGTAACATGATAATCCAAAGAAAATAATAAAATACTAGTAAATATGTTATTAAAAAAGTATAGTTTTAAAAAGTTGTGTCGAAAATCACATTTTTATCGTCTTAAAAGTTATCTTCGTTAAACTACAAAATAAATACCTTTTTTAAAAAATAAAATAAGGTGATATTTTTTCCCTTATTCTAACACACTTCGAGAATATAAATCCCAATTTTTAGCTTAAAATATTAAAAATTACAAAAGTTACATTTTTTTTTTAAATTCAATTTTTTCTTTTTAATTAGTTAACTTCACGAATTTTTTTTCAATATGCAAATAATTTAATAATATTTCTAAACTGCATATTCTTATTTTACAAGGTTCAATGAATAAAAAAATATTTTTTTGTGTTGATCAGTCCAATAGTTCAAAAATAGGGGAGTTTTGTAAAGTAAACAGGGTCACAGCGACCCAGACTGTGCTACTTGTTCGAAAAAAGAGGTGAGTGCTCCGAGGCTTCAGTTATTCAATTGCAAAAATGTTAACATTGGATACAATAAATTATATAATTATAATTAACTTCTTTTATTTAATACTATAAAACTACATATTTAGTATGATCAAGCAGAGTTTTATTCTAACAATTAGTTAAACTAACTAAAGAGCATAGTATGTATTACTTAGTAAAGTAGTTAGTCTAACTAATGAGATTAGTGTGTTTGATTGCACCACTATGTCTATAGAGCGTTTAGTAGGTGTAACTACGCTGCTTAGTGTGCCCATATTTCACTACGCCGAATAGTAAGTCTAACTAGATATTCAGTTAGACTAACTATTCCTTTTTCTCCATGTAGCAACCAAAATATTTCTCTAAAGCATATATAGGTGTATATAATTATACAAATAACTCTTTTCATAAAAGTGGTTTAGTATAGTTAACATGTACATCTTATTTTCTATTATAAAATACTTGTAGTGCGCGATCTTTAAAAATTGGAAAGTCAAGAAAAAAGTAACAAGAAAGCTATAAATAGGATATTATTTACTTGTTTCGGATATTTTACTATATACTAAAATATGCAAACGGCAGTTTTATCATTTATAAAAGGGAATAAAAAGTTGTTCGCGAAGAACGGTCATCATTATATTATCGCGAAACAAACTTTTATATATACCTGTGCGAATGTCTAAAATTCCTATATATATATATATGTATTGAGTTCGGGAGAAAAAAACATCTTTTATTGATGGATTTTTATTTCAAAGGTGTTTTTTTGTTCTCTTGCAACAAAAACTCAATATATATAATCTAAATTGAAACCATATACACTCATAATGCTCTTAATCAGCAAAAAAACGAATTTTTCGAAAACTTCAATTTTTTTTTACAAGAAAAACAAGAAATATTAAAAAGAAACAGATTTATTTTACTTTCATAGATGAAGAATAGGATTTAAATACTCGTAGTCTTAAAACCGGATTATATGAAAATTTATTTAAATTCATTTTTAATATATAGAAATAGTATGCGAAAAAATAGATAAATTCGTGAAAGGAATTAAACCTATACAGGGGTTTTGAAAAATTTCGAAGAAGTGTACATATATATGTATATATTGTGATTTCCGGGAAGTTGTCAACACACGTGAGTTTCATTCTGAAAAGGAAAGCGCTTCTTATAAAAAGCGGAAGGTGGTTTCCATATATATATGTATATGTCGTGGAAATCGGTATAAGGAGGTCAGCGTATGCAAATAATAGGGTCGCGAGGGTTGTCAGAAATGGTGGGTCCCGTGGGTCAACGTACAAGAGGAGGGTGCGACCATACACACTGTCTTCTTTCCCTCCTCTTCCTGTCTCTCTCTTTCTCTCTCTCTATATATATGTGTGTGTGTATAATATCGTTCTCCCTCACTCTTTACTCCAAATTCTCTTCTCTCTTTCTTCCTCCTTTCTGTCATTCTCTCGTTCTCTGTCTCTCGCCTTCTATCATATCCCTCTATCCTTCTTTCTCTCTGGCCAACGAGCATTACGGCCCCATATATTTCCACCGAAGCTGGCGATGGTGGTGGCTGTGGCGGTGTGGAGTCACGTCTGCAGATATAAAGGTGGCTCTACGCCTCCATACACCGGGTGTTTCTCAAAAAAAAAACAGAAAAAAAGTATTTTTTATAATTTTATTTGAAAAAAAATTTTAAAAATTTAAGTTACGTATATTTCTAATCTTTGTTTCTTTTTTTTAGATCCTGCTGCATATTTAGGGGTATTTTTAGAAAACTAAATCGTAATTTTTACCATATATCTGCAAACCCCAAAGCAAACCTAAAATTGCAGCAATATTTCCAAGATTGCTTAAAGTATTAGCTGAAGAAACTAATCTCTAGTGCATGTAAGTTGTAGTAGCTAACAATTAGCAGTAGTAACTATTAACAATATTAACTAACTATACATATTAACTGTAGTAACTATTAGCAGTAGTAACTAAATATTAGTCGTAGTAACTAACTATTAACAGTAGTAACTAACTATTTACATTAGTAACTAAATATTAGCAGTAGTAACTAACTATTAACAGTAGTAACTAAATAATAGCCCTATAGTAACTAACTATTAGTAGTAGCAGCTAACATTCTTCTCCGTTTAGCTTAAAATTAATTTCGGGAATTTGTAGAGAGAGAAATTCTTATTTGTCAGCTATTTTAAGAATTCTCCCTATCTTCTGCTTCAGATACTGTTTTTCACAATGTAGTATAGTATATAGAAAGCTTTATTACCCTTTTGTCCCGTTTGCTCAAAAACTTGAGAGACTAGTGTAGAAAATGTCGTAAAAGCATGTTTTATGATTCACCCTGTATAACGTTCGCCTGCGCCTGTGGAAATATTCGATTTTTACGATACGAGACGAGACCAAGGGGGTAAGAAGAGGGGGGGAGTGGGGTGTCGGTGGGGCAGGTTGTACCAGCCTCCGTTTTACTTTACGGTCTCCCGATTCCAACGAGAACTTCGTTTCACCTCTTTCCATCCTTCGATGAAATCTCTTCTCTCTCTTTCTCTCTCTTAGTTTCTATCTTTTAGTTTTGCTTCGTCTCTTCTTCGGGCAAAAGAAGAAGTAGTTGTGAAATTAAACGAAACCAAGTACAACTATCCTGCGAGAAGACACGTTTGTGCGCGCAAGTCTTTTTTTCTCTATAGATGTTTTGTGACGCGTTTTTCACGAGAGAATTCGTCTCAACTCTTTTCCCTAATGAGGTGGCGGATAGCTTTTCTCACTTCTTTTTTTTTTTACCCCCACATTCTTTTTCTTCTACTCACTTAGACTTTTCAAAACTTTCCAACCTGCGGCTTTATAAGAAGGTAAAGTATTCCTCGAGTAAGACGTTCCGCAGCCAAGAATTCTACTCTGCTTTTGATAAATTTATAACCTTAGTGATTTTTCCCATTTTTTTGAGCGAATCTTTTATAATGTTCTCAATAATTCAATTATTCCTGGTAGTTATAACAATAATCCCAGTGCTTATTATCGTGAAAATGATTGATAGGTCGATGCTTTCGAATATATGTAATGTCACATTTCACATACTTCATATTGTTGTTGTTGTTTTTTTAAAACCATTGTGCCATGAATACGCCATCTATTAATGTGACGGTACTTTGGACGCATGCTTAATTGCTTTAATTAAAATTCACGTCGCACCTCGGAATCCCAACGGTTTGTCGAAAAGGGCGAATAGCACACAGCCAGAGACAGTTATATAGTGATATATACGATTACGAATTTGGATTCAGCAATTTATCCAAGTTTAGATTTCCAATCCTTTCCATTAACAGATTTCAATCATATATGTAACATTGGTCATAAATTCATAAAAATGAAAATTAATTGAATATATTCGTAGAAAAAGATAGATAGTATAGAAAAGGTAAAAACGATAGGTGTTTTTTGATTTCAAGTAAAATCGATAATATTTAGTGTTTTGTAATCCCTTATTTTGTATTTAAAATCTTTTTCTCCCTTTCTTTTGTCGAGTGAACAAGAGTGAAAGAGTGAGAGAGAGAGAGAGAAAGCACGGGACCGTGATGAGTATAAGTCAGAGGTGGTTCGAAGGTTTTCAAGGGATCGTAGCTCGGTTTAGAGGTTAGGTTTGGGCGGTAGCCACAAGTGTCTGCCCGAGCGCCGTCTCTCATTAATTCTCCACCCTTGTTGCTTGTTAAGGGGCGGTGGTGACGCTTTTCCTCTTATACACCCCCCCTTCACCATATCATACTTGGCACTCCTCTACCCCATTTCATCCAACCCTTGGGTTCTTCCGCGTTTCAGGACAACCCACTATTCTTTACGAGAGGGTGAAAATACTTCCCCCGAGCTCACTGAATTGGAATAGAAAACCTACATATGTTTATTAGCGACTTATTTAAAATTCACATTATTCTAACACTTCGTTAATTTTACTGTATTAATACTATATAAAAAATATGTAAAAAGAAATATTAAAATGCATTTCTTTTTTTCTTCCCCATAATTTAAATATGTCAATTTTTCCTATTTTCCAGATTCCACTTGTCACATATATCTTATACATCCCCCTGGCGAATCCAGACAAGTCTTTTGGATGGGGACATATTTAGAAGAAGGGATCTATTAAATGAAATTAAATTACTAACGTTTCTATCTTTTTTTGCAGATTGCCATAAGAAGAAAATTTCTTCAATGTTGGAAAACAGTCATTAGAAAACTCAATCGTAATTTAAATATATACAATCCCAATACCATCATAGGAAATAATTTTTAAAAATCTCCTTTTTTGACTAGTTTTAATGTAGTGTTGTGGAAAATTAAAGAAAAAATTAAAGTTAAAGTTTAAACAAAATGAAAAGTTGAAATAAAAATTAGATATAAAGTGTCTTTGTTCTGAAAGTCTTTTTGAAAGTTTAGACCCGTGTTTGTCGCAAGGCGCCCGAGAGTCGCCAAAGTGTTTATATTAGATATCGTGTAACCTAAACAGTTTGAGTGGACCGAAGTGGCGTGATTTCGATTCTTCTAATGCACGTGTGACATTTTTCTATGCAAGTTAGAATGAGTGCGAGTGTGAAAATTAGAGAAAGAAAAGACGATCAAGGCTCATACCCTGCGTGGCAACGAGATCACGAATCAGTCGAGTTTTTGATCGCCGAGAGAACAGTCTAATTAATGATGCTTATTTTGTACCGGAATATCTCTTTTGTTTAACTTTTATAATTTGTAAAACTTCTGTCTACTTTTTGATTTTATGGATTTTAATAAAAATACGTACTTTAATAATTGTTTTGGAATTGATCCTACATTAATATTATAAAAAAAATCAATTTCTTTGCCTAAATATTTTCCAGTAGAGATTTTCCTTTCTGTGGACGCGTTATTTGCGCGCCTGAAACACATTAGGTATTCTTTGAATTGCGTTTAATTTCGTTGAACTTGGGAGAGGGTATAGAGTCTGATGTAATTTAGGACAGTTAAGGGCAACAGTATGTTCTCTCTCTTGTATGTGTGTGTGTGTGTGTGTGTGATGGTAACCAGTGGGTAACGCGCTTTGCGTGATTCAACCCCCTAACGAGATTACGGGAACGCTAGGTTTTGGCGCCACCACACAATCCCACTGGTATTTTCATGCATACAATACGCATATATGCGGGTATATCGTGTGATTGGCTTTCGGTTACCAGAGAGTATACAACGACAACTGCGAATGCCTAGCGCTTCGTGGATTAAACTCCCCACCCACCCCCTTCCCTCACCCAATGTGTATAATTACATTTAGCTAGCAAAAAAAACACGTTGATAATCCAATGAAAAAAAAAATTGTACTATTAGTGCGGTTTATAGTATCATGTTTTTAAAATGTCTTTAAGAATCTTTTTTTTTTACCTGCGCAGTCAGAGTATAGGAGAAATTAAAATATTTTCTGTCTTTTTCCTTTGAAATCTCTTTTACTATGTTATTTTTGTTTACGGAAGTAACTGATGTGTGAATATTCCACAAGATCACCAAAGCTTTGGACTTGTTTGCAGTGCGTAGATTCAGTCGATTGACAAGAATCATCAAAATCAATAAATAATTGGTTTTTATACAAAATAAAATAAAAAAAAGTTCAATTATATTAAAAACCCATATGGTGAAACTTATATATAGTGAAAATTCATTTAAGGAAACGTGTATTTTAAAAAGTGTCGATTGTGTTAAAATATTAATATAATATACAAATCAGTATACAAAAAATTATTACTGAATTTAAATTATTTGTTACAATCTTAATTATTTTATTTTCTATTTGAATTCAAAAGCAGAATTTAAGTATATATAGAATTAGTTTTTGCCGTAGATTCGTGTTACCCCAAAATAGTATAAAACATAATTACGTTTTTATAAAGTAACCTCACGTTTTTAAATTCTGTATATTATGAAAATATTAAACTTATTTCCTTTAATTTTTTTTTTCAATTCTGAGAAAATTATTTATTTTTTTTCTGATCGATTTCAAACTATCACTGGTTATAAAATCTAAATATATATGGAATTTTTGGAAAAAAGGGATTCATGGCATAATGGAGTTAAATTTCTGCAGATGGAGCCTGAAATTTATGTGCATTGTAAATGATGTACGCTTTGCGAGAGTTTCGATTGTCAATGTATATATATGTGTGTGCGTATATATATATATATATATGTCGACATAATGTGCGGCGAAATATTAAAAACTAGCCAGTGGCAAAGTCTTTTACGTATATGACGTCTGTCCAGCCTGGACACATTTCGATGGAAGTTTTAATAGAAAACATTCCGAACTCACTCCCCGGAGATTTCATCCCTCATTCTGGACCCAAGGGGTGGGCGCAGTAGTCGACACTGAACATGGTCGAGTGTCACACCCCAGAGACGAAAAGTACCCTGTCCAGTTCAGGGATGCTGTGTGTGCTCTGCGGTCCATAGCAACTTTCTCGAATCTCTAGATCTTGGCTCTCTCTCTCTCTCTTGGGGTTGAAGATCACCAACGTATCTTTTTAAAAACCGGTATAATAATTTTTGCCCACTTATTCGAAATTTAAAAATCAAATTTTAATTTTGACTTTTTTTTAATGTTTTAGCGTAAGTCGTATGGGATTAATGAATGAAATAGTAGGTGTCTATTTGGGAGGGGGTATAAGTCTCTTGGTAAACAGAGACTACTCAGCACACACATATATATATATAGAGTAGAGATGAGTACATCACAGATGAATAGACGCGGGGGTTGAATTCTCTATTATTAGCAGATGGGAGATTATATCGACTTTTTTTTCGTAGTCGACGTTCAACCCCCTATTTCCGCCCCTGCATCGAGTTCGGCCCTCTTCCCGGTTAACGCTCCGATAAATGCAGTCCCGCGTCAATTACTCGACGGAACGGGGCGCTTTTGCCATTAATTGATTTCTCCGAGAGTCGAGAACTACTATACGCGCTCTCCCATATTATATTTAAGGCGTAAAAGGGAATTCTTTTTGTTCAAAATCCAACTCCCGCGCGCGCACATGTCAGCAAAATTATTATTATTATTATTAGTGAATTCAGGTTTTATTGTACTCTCTCTATAATCGCAATGTGATTTATTTATATCTATTATTGAATTAGAGATTACGTTATTCGGTATCGTATTTTTGTATTTTAGTGTAGAAATTAAAATTTTATTTTAGTTTTGAGAAATTATTTAAATACTTTATTTTATTTCACTTATTCCTCTTCTTCACGGGATACATATCGAGTTGCTTAAATACCCGTTGGCTTATGCCAATGCAAACGAACCGTTCTGGAATCTCCCCCCGAGGGCTTCTTTTATAGATATATATATTTGCTTTCATCTGGTTTGTCCAGTTTCAAATGGACCGACCGACCTGTTCGACGTCAGCTTTTAGTTAAAATCTTGTTAAATGAGCAGCCATCCAAACGAAAATCAGCCCCGGGTGAAAGGGATTAAGTTCTATATTGCCTTTGAAAATTTCTATATATCCCTTATTGTAGATATATATTCTTCTCTTAATTGATGCAAAAGCATTAATATTGTGAAATCCTTATTTGCATCCTATTGAGATTCATCATCAACAAAAAAGGGTATCAATGACAATTTCATTTCTTTTTTTTCATCATGAAAGAATTAAAAATTTGCATACGCGATTTTTTTGTCTATAGTATATAAAAAAAAGAGGAGAAAATTTGAAATTAAAATTTCTTTTTCCTATAGGGAGTCATTTAAAAATTTTTTTTGCCGCGTTGTGAAAAAAAGCCGAATGAGATTTGTAATGCTAGTTTTGGTAACAATTTATGAAACAAACAACGTGGATGCAATGTGTATATATATATTTTCCAGGGCTCGTTATATTCGAATGTGTCCGGAAATCGCACGCGTGAGCCATCTGCACGCAACGGGACCGTTAGGATCATCTCTCTGTCTCTTGCTAACGATATTTTCTATATATCTATCTTTATCTGTATTCTGATGCTGTGGATTTTGCTCTCTCTTTCTCTCTCTCTCGCTCACGGTCTTTCGCCCCTATATATATATACCCCTATCTAGACTCCCTATCTTGTCACGGTTTATATCTCTCTTCGGACTCCACAGGCTCTCTCGGACTCCAGCAAACTACTATATATTTCTCCACATATACACTTTTGCCTTATTTTTTTTTTGTCGACTATATACGCCTTCTCATCCACCTTCTTTCCTGCTGCGTTTTTTATTGCTTCAACTTGTAACGCCACCTCACCAATTCCGTTTCGTTTAAGGTTGTATTAAAAAAAATTTTTTAAAAAACCTCTTTTCGTTTTTTTTTCTATATATATTATTGCGCCTCGAGGGAAGAATTCTAAGAATTGGAATAAGGGAAGTTTAAAACCTATTGTTCATTGAAAAATGTACAATTAACTGTTTTTTCAGCAATAATTCGGTTGTTTGGAAAATCTATTCTCGCGGATTGTAAAATTCGCCATTTCTATTTGATTTCTAAATTGGAACAGTACTGTAAATGAGATTCTAACTAAAATTAATGTTAATCGAACGTTGGTGTGTATATATGTATATGTAAATACATTTATAGAATAGAAGCTTTGTTTATAAAAGCTTTTACGCTGCATTAGCGTTTGCATCGTTTACATGTTTAACGGATGATATTTGATTTTAAAATGGTACTTTCATGCAATCTATTTTTAATAAATACATATGCATATATATATTTACAATAACCAATCTTCATAATTGTTGTAGAAATGAAAATTCCATATATATGAATCTTGCAACAATCAAGTGCAATTATTCGGAAAATAATTGTAATTTACAATAAATGTAAATTAGAAGAAATTTAGTGTTGGTGAAATTCTAAAGGTATTTTTAGAAAACCTCAAAAGACAAAAACTTTTAACAATATTTCTGCAAAACTGAAAGTTTTGTGTGTGTTTATATCGTTTATATTCTACTTTGTCTATTTCTTTGACTCTATACATGACTCGTACATAATTCCTACATTGAGCCTAGTTTGACACAAAATTACTTCTACTTTTAATGTAATTAGACCCAATTTTTTTCTACTACTATTGACTTTATATGTTATTATTATAACCAAAATTAAACCTTTGACTATACAATAAAACGACTTAGACCGTACTTTAAATAAATTTTGACCTTACATTGACTCTACATTGATCCTACTAAAACCTTTCTTTGAACCAATTTTGGTGCTACTTTATTTCTACTTTGACCAACTTAAACCCTATCCTAATCTATAATTATGCTTGAGGTATCTTAACCCTACTATATACTATATACTATACCTTGAGCTACCTAAACACCTTCATAACCTATACTTAAACTCTACCTTAACCTACTTTAAATCTGCCTTAAACTACCTAACCTATATAAATTCTACCTTAAGCTATACCCCTACCTACTTTATCCCTATACCTGCACCAACTTAAACCGCGTATCTCTAATCTAGTTTAACTATATTATATACCTCGAGGTATCTAAACCCTTTACCTTAATATACTTTCTACCTTAAGCTACCTAAAACTGCTATATTCCTATTTAACTATCAATTTAAATCCTACCTTAATTTTCTTAAATCCTAGTCCAATCTAGTTTATATTTTTTAAGATACCTTAACCCTACCTTAACCTTCTTAAATCCAGCCTTAATATATATAGTTTAACTATAGTACCTGAACACATGTTTTAACCTACTTAAACCTTACCTTACCCTAGTTTAAATCTACCTTAAGTTACCTGGACACTACCCACACTACCTTAACCTACTTAAACCTTGTCTTATTTTTTTATGCCTATTCCTTTAGCATCATTTAAACACTACCTTAAATAATTTAAACCTTATAGTTTAATCTACTTAAATCCTACCCGAATCTATATGTAAAATATAAATGTAAAATATGTAAAATAAAATTGTAAAAAAAATAAAATAAAAAATGTAAAAATATGTAATATGTAAAATTACAGGTTATGTTTACGATAGTTTTACTCTGATCGAAAGTTTTTTTTATGTTTCTGTACCTAATATTAGAATTAATTTTTATTGATGATTTTCAATACAATGAAAACTTAAACATCATTATTTTGAATTAAAGAGTTTTACTTTTTTTTCACTTAAAACTTTCAAAACATAACCTCTAATTTTTTGCTTCTAAGGTCCCTATCACCGCGTCAGAACACATATATCTTAAGATACCTGAACTCTACCTGAATCTATTTTATCCCTATATATATTAATTTAAAGTCTACCTCAACTAATTTAAACCCAAACGTAATCAGCTTAAACTCTATACCTTGAGGTACCTAAACCCTACCTTAACCTACTTAAACCCTGTCTTAATCTATAATTTAACTATACCATAGGCTACCTGAAGACTACTTTAATTTACTTAAACTCTACCTTAACCAATTTTATCCCTACCTAAACCAAACTTAACCCTACCTCAACCAACTTAAACCGTACCCTAACCTATTTTAACTATACACCTTAAGATATATCTAAACCCTGTCTTAATCTACTCTGTAAATCTGTATTAGTGAAAAGTGAGCTACTAATTTAAATTAGTAATAATTTTCACTAATTTTTAGTAAAATATTACTATTTGATTTAGTAGTTTTAAATATTTTGCTTCCTCGTGGAGGAAGCTATGTAGTCCTTTCGTTTATAAAATTTTTAAAAATGGTGAAAACAAATTTTCCTCTATATAGAAACATGTTATATGAGATCCTGATCAATTGTCCGGATGTATGTATGTGTGTGTGTATGTGTGTGTGTGTGTGTGTGTGTGTGTGTATGTGTGTGTGGATCGTTTTTGTGAACACGATATCTTTAACAGGTTTTAATGGATTTGGATAAAATTTGGTAGGCTTATTTAACACATTAATCTCTCAAAAATGACGAGAGGATTTTTAAAAATACCCCAAAAAAAAAATTTTATCGTCTTTTTTCCAAAAATTTTTTTTTAATTGAAAAAATTTTTAAATCGAAAAGTTTAAGGTAATATATAATATAATCGTCTTCTTTATGTCAAGATGAATCGATTGATATATATAAAGTATAGATTTGATTGAAATTTAAAGAATTAATGAAAGTTAAAAAATCAAAAATTCTCATTTTAGCTAAAAAATGATGTGTTTATTTAAATTCATGTTTATATATGAAATAATTTTATTCCCTGCATAAAAACGAATCGATTCGTATATATAAAGTTTATGTTACACTCAAAATTAATTAAAATTTTCTTTATTTTTCAAAAAATTTAATTAATTTAAAACATTTTTAACTCGAAATTTTTTAAATCAATCAATTGAATTGGACAAATTCATTGCTTCCTTCACGAGGAAGCGAATTTTTTGCTTCAAACAATGAGGAAGCATAATGTTTATGAAATAAACATAAAGGACCCCCTCCTTGTTACTAAAGTTTTAGTAAAAAGTGACTAAAAATTCTTTTTAATTGAAATTAGTAGCTCACTTTTCACTAATTCAAATTTAGAGAGTAGTTTAACTGTATACCTTAAGGGGTTAAACCACTCTAGAATTTTCAAAAAATCAAAAAAATTTTTTTTGCTTTAAAAGGTGCCTAAGGGTGTATAGAATAAGAAACAATATCAATTATAAGTCGAAACACTTTTTCATTTGGAAGGTCAATTATACGGCGCAGGCATTGCAGATTGAAGATATATCCAAAAAGTCGTAAGTAAAACTTTTAACTCGTTTTTCTCAAAACTACATTTTTTGTGCTGGCCGGAAACATGACTTTTACAAATCTCAACCGATTTACTTAAAAATTAAACTGTAGCTTCTCAATAACATTATCCAGAGAAAGACGTACGGATTTTTTTTTATGTTGCATATTTTTTTTGTTATAAACAATTTAGTGTCAATTTTTTAAGTAAAAAACTCGGTTTTTCCTTAAAATGTTCGCCATTTTTGCAAAAATCAATTGAAAAAAAATCCCCTACGTCTTTCTCTAGCTTTTAAGATGTAAAGATAGAAAGAAATTTGTTTTTTGTTCTAGGATGAAAATTGGAGCTAAAACCTTTCTGGCCGCGACGTGATTCCTCTCAGAAAGGGTTCCTATCACGTACCTGTAAATTTGATATTTAAAAAAAAAATAATTGATGAAGTATATTTTTTTTCTCTTTAAAGTGTATACCTAATAAAGATATGTAAACATATTTTTCAGTACATTTAAACTTTTCTTGAAAAAAATTTCTAAAGTTAGGCCTTTTTTTGACGCTCTAGAGTGGTTTAACCCCTTAAGCTTCCTAAACACTACCTTAACCTATTTAAATCCTATTTTAATATACTTTTACTATACTTTTACCATTTCGGAAAAGTATATATACCTAATTAAGAAATCATTAGTTATTGTTTTTGTCTTTTTTTAATGTAAAAAGTAACAGGAACATGAAAGTTAAAAATTAGTCTTTCGTCCATATATAAAATTTACAGACATAAATAAGTGAATTCATCATATCATATATATGTATCAAAACCTCGCGCGCGCAGTCAATAATGTGGTTAATAATGCATTCCAATGTGGTGCATCGTTGATTTTGAGCGTCGATACGCTTCCTCCCCCCTCAACCCCTCCTAATTACATCTTCATTAAACTGGCGGCAAACGTTCGAGAGAGCAACTATCGCGCACACATTTGTTCCCTCTAATTCTCGAGTTAAGGGGGGTTTGAGAGAGAGGAAGGGAGAGAGTATTTGTGGCGCTTACACCGCACAGTGCGCGCCTATATCATGGTTTACCCATCGTACGTTTCTGGCGGTAATAATAAATGCTCAGTGCGGGTGCGAGAGTGCTCGTTGGAGTGTTAGTGGCGGTTGGATGAAGGGGCGTAGGAAGGGAGGGGGGATAAGGGTGGCAGGCGTGAGAGAGCCGAGTAAAGCGAGCTTATATATATATGTATATATATGAAAAGAGGGATAGAATCTAGAGGGCGAGGGTTGGGAGGAAAGAGGGGAGGGGGGTGGTTGGGATGTGGGATCGATTCGTCGCGCCGCGGGCCGATGCCTGCTCGCACTTTCGAACTGACATTACGAACGCCGCCCTATCCGCGCAAGAGGATGTCTCTCCTACCCTCTTTACTCACTTTCCACACCTATATATATATATACACACATATATAGAAAGTGTGGTATGAGAGTCTATCGATGACCCCCGCGACATCCGACCGTGTCCGGTGAACTTTCTCAAGTGGGCGCTGATAATTGATCGTTAATCAATAGGGGTCAGTTTACTTCAGTTCCGTATATATATATATATATATATATATATATATATATATATATATATATATATATATATATATATATATATTCCCATATACTTCATTTAACAAATTTTGTAGGTCTATTAAAATTCCACAAATTTTGCCAAAAACACTTTAACACGATCGTTGTACTGATAATACTCATATATATGTAAATGATACTATGTAAATCATTTTAGAAAACAGATGGAATTGTTATGGGTGTAGTGGGTCGTCCTTTTCGCATATTGTAACTACAAATAAAAACATAATTTAGAAATTTTTTTTTTTAAATTTTGTTTTTAATTCAACGAAGCTTGATAAATTTTTCTATAAAAGTGTTTGGAAAATTGAAGAATAAGAAAAAACGTGTGAGGCAAAACATGTTTACATATGGCTACTTACTGCGCAAAAAGAAGTATTTATGTGTCCTGACGCGGTGAAAGGGACCTTATGGGAAGGTTTCACTGTTTTTTTTTTAAAAAATCCAAAAATTTTTTTTTTCATTTTTGATTAGTATACATATCTAAGAATACGGTAAAAATAGTCTAATGCACAAAACTCGCCCTTAAGAGTACTTATGACAGCGAAAACGCTACAGTGGAATAAAAGTGCAATTTTTGTTTTGAAATTCTATCGAAGCGGCAAATGTTAACCGATTTTAATGCATCTTTTTGCAAAACTATCATGAAGAGTTTCTTTTTAAAATGAGCTGCTGCGACTATGAATTTACAACATGGCGGATCCAATATGGCGTTAAAATGTTTTTAATAAAAGTTTAAAGTGACCAATTACGGTGGTCTTTTTTATTTGGGGGTTTTTAGGGTCGTTAAATAAGAATTTGACAACAGATTTTCAAAATTCAAAATGGCAGTTCCAATATGGCGGATAAATTAAAAAAATTTTAAAAATTGGCAAATTGGCTTGAAACTTGTTACTCGGGGGTTTTTGGGGTCGCTGATTACGAATCTGAAGACCGATTTAAATAATTCAAAATGGCGGATCCAATATGTCGGACAAATGTTTTTAAAAATTGTCGAATTTATCTGAATCATGGTATCTAGGGGTTTCTGGGGTCGCTGATTACGAATCTGAAGCCATTTTTCAAGAATTCTTTCACCATAGTCGATCCTCCATTTTTATTTTCATAAATCTTGATAATATGACTTCAAATTCCTAATCAGTGACCATAAAAACTACTAAATACCATGTTCCAGATAAATTGGACAATTTTTAAAAAGTAACATTAAATTCGTGATCAGCGACCCCAAAAACCCCCAATTGACGACTTTCAAGTAAGTCCGATGAATTTTTGTAAAACTCGTCCGCCATATTGGATCCGCCAATTTGAATTTTTAAAAAGTAACATCAAATTCGTGATCAGCGACCCCGAAAACCTCCGAGTAACAAAATTCAAGTGAATTCATTGAGTTTTTGTCAACTTGAAAAATATTATCCAAAATTTTTATATAAAAACTTTAAACGCGTTTTTCTCGAAACCACATATTTTCAACTGGTTCACACTCCCATTTTAACAATATTTAACCAATTAACTTGATTTTTGGACAGCATGTTCCTTGAATGTTTAGTTTTCGTGTGGACTAGGATTTTGAAAATTCATTAATATTTAAAAAAGTTATAAACAATTTAAGTTGCAAAATTATGGTAAAAAAATTCAAAAGTCTGTCATTCGGTTATTTTTTAATAAAAAATTCTGATTCTAGTCAACACGATAGCCAAAATGGTACAGATTAAGAAACTATTTACTTTTTTCATTTTAGATTAACCGTTCCAGAGAAAAAGTGTGAACCACTTTTAGAGAGGACCACTTTTGGCAGCCATTTTCTAAGACGCCATTTTGAAAAAAAATAATAATAATAATTTTCGATTATCTTAAGACATGTATTTTTAGATAAAAAAATTTTAAGTAACAAATATTTTTTTTACTATAAAAAAAAATCTTTGAAAGAAACATCAAAACCAGTGGAACCTCCCCTTAAGGTACAATAGCAAATTGTACTTTTGAATGTTCATAATAAAAAATGAATTGAACAAAATAATTTCTAGTTTTTGGAAATGAAAGAGCAACTCGAATAATTTGATTTCCTAAAATTAGAAAGTATTTTGTTCAATTCATTTTTTATTATGAACATTTAAAGTACAATTTGCAATTGGACCATAAGGTCCCTTTCACCGCATCAGGACACATATCTTAATATAAGATGTTTTAGTATATAGTCATTTTTAAGATATTTTTTGGTAGTCATTTTTTAATTATTTGAAATATCGTAGTTTAAAATGTTAATTATACCTTTACCAAAGTGGTTTACATATTTTTGCTGAAAAAAAATTTTGAGGTTAACTATGGGTTCTTATGTAAGATACCTATATATACTTATTGTATTTTATATTTTTGTAACTTACAATTCTGACATATCTTATAGAATTCATTAGCTTCCTTTTTTCTAAACATGACTCCACAAAAATCTTAATTTAATAGTTACTTTTGCTATATATATACTTAAAGAAACTTGACAAAGTGACTTACATTTTAAGATTGAAGAAATATATATTTTAATTATTGTTAAAACATAAAAAGTATCTTAAACACCGCCTGACACGATTTTTGACCCACAAAAAAATTAAACATTTTCAGAAACTAGGACCAGAAAAAAATATCCGTTTCTGGCCGTTTTGCTGAATCAAGTCGTTTGTGGTTTTTAGGGGTGAAAACAACCCCTAAATGAAAGGGGACAAGATATCTTTTAAAAATTATTAATATATTATAAAACTCGGTATCTGAGAGTTTTCGGGATCGCTAATTATGAATTTGATATCAGATTCTCAAAATTCAAAATAGCGGATCCAATATGGCCGTCAATATTTTTAAAAAGTTATTAATTTTTTATAAAACTTGGTATTTATGGGTATTGGAGGTCGCTGATGACGAATCATATGTCAGATTTTCAAAATTCAAAATGGCGGAACCAATATGTCGGTCATATATAAGATATAAGATTTACCATTTTTAATTTTGAAAATCTGATATATGATTCGTTATCAGCGACCCCAAAAACCCCTAAATACCAAGTTTTATAAAAAATTATTAACTTTTTAAAATGTTGACCGCCATATTAGATCCGCCATTTTGAATTTTGAGAATCTGATGTCAAATTCATAATTAGCGACCCCGAAAACTCTCAGACACCGAGTTTTATAATATATTAATAATTTTTAAAAGATATCTTGTCCCCTTTCATTTAGGGGTTGTTTTCACCCCTAAAAACCACAACCGACTTGATCCAGCAAAACGGCCAGACACGGATTTTTTTTCCTATTTTCCGAAATTTTTTTTATTTTTTTGTGGGTAAAAAAAAAGTTGAATTTTATGGGACGGTGAAATATTAATAATAAGATACTTTACAAAATATCTTTTTTTTAAGATGGAAGATACCATTTTTCAATATTATACATTTTATAGTAAGATACCAAGTCGCATACTTACTTTTGCAGTGTTGTTACAGAATTTTTACGTATTAAGCGCATTTTAAACAAATGTTATATAGAATTAAAAAGTGCTTGTTTTAAGACGTTTTTCGCGTCTAAGACACCAAATGTGTCTTAAAACAAGACGTTTTTTGCACTTTTAAGACGGTTAGTTTTTGCAGTGCAGTTCAGGATTCTGTCATAACCTCAAAATATATTTTTAATCTGTTTTTTTTTGAGGTTATGAATGAATTATGAAGTGATGGGGTTAAATGGGTCTTGGACTCGGATTTAGCAACCTCAAAAACATATAATAAACATTAATCAGACCCCTTGAATCCGAATCCGAGACTCATTTAACCCCATCACTTCAAGATAGCTTAGAACAGTTCCAGTAAGTGCACACTGGGTATGAACGTAATAAATAGAGTTTTATTGCCTATAGGTTATGAAACACCAAGTTTATTCAGTTTCGAAACTTGAAATGACAAAACGAAACTAATTTACAGTGCCAAAGAAGGGGTGTAAAATAAAATAAGGAATGCATATATATATACAAACAACAAAATAAGTTTTGACTAAAATTTATTCTTAAAGTTTAATTTGAAAATTTCGTATGTTATTTGGTGTTCGCATCACGTGTGTGTTTGTGATGCGACGTCACATGACGCGCAGTTTATAACGGAAGTTATATATATATAGGCAAAAGTCAAAATGTGCTCCAACCTAGAAAACTCAGGGTTTTTGATGTTTTTTTTTTAATTCTTTTATAAATTTAGCGAAGTTCATTAAGTATTTTTTCATAAAAGTTTTTACCGAAGAAAAAAATTCTTAAATTTAGAATATGTGATGCGATCTGAAGAAAGGGACCTTAGAAGCAAATAAATTATAGGTTATGTTTACGACAGTTTTGCTTGAACAAACGTTTATTTTTGTTTTTGTAAAAGTGAAATTAGTTTTTATTGAATATTTTGGATGTAATGAAAGACCTAAATATCATTTTAGTTTGCATTACGAGTTGAACGTCTTTGTGTATTTTCACTTTCTTCAGATCGCGTTACATATACTTGGGACCTTCCTTAGAATATTTTATACTTAAATTTAGTATGTAATATTCTTAAACTTAGAATATATATTCTTAGTTGGAGAATATATTTTAATTTTATTAAGGATGCATATTAAATTATGTAATTAAAATGAAAATATAAAATATTCTAAAATATGTCCCAAATATATTCTATATGGAAAAAAATATTTATCTGAATCAGTGATATATATTTCTCTAGAATAACGAAAATTTTCGTTGCTTTAGTGAAACATATAGCTGTTTCAGGTAAAAAAAAAATTTTCCATGTAAATTTCAAAATATTTTTTTAGCGTTTGGAAAATCGAAAATTCATTAACACAAATTTGAAAACATCTATACCCATATAACATGAATCGCATTTTCGCATGGTTGCTCCAGATTTATGTATAGAAGCACATGACATAATGTCACATAAAAAGTTAGACGTCTTTTTACCATAAAATAGAACATCGATAAATATATATATATTTTTTTTTGACGATTCACCCTTGAGATAAAGTGATGCCAGCAAGAAAAACCAATTGCAACGACACGAAGCAGAAATCGTGTGTGTATGTGTGTGTGGAAAGGGTCGTTATCGAATGGCAACCCCAATCTCAGATTCCACGATTGACTGGCAACCCTCGGAAAATGTTTCTCCCCCCCCCACCCAACCCCTCCTATTCCTCCTCTTGATTCGATGGGGGGGTTGAATTCGCTACATGTGGGTTACCACAAGTGGTTAACAATCGCCACTGGCGATTGATAATCCTTCCATTTGAAATCTGAGCAAAGGGGTTGAACAGTAGAATATGCGGAATCGATATGGATTTTAAACTGTATAGTCATTAGGGGTTGCTATATGTTTAAAGTGTCTATTCATATAAATCATATATATTTTTTTTTATATTGTATACAATATATACTAGTAGGGGGGCTACGCCCCCTTACTTTCCACTTTAAGGCTTAATTTTTTAACCCTACCAAAAGTTGAATACTGGCGCGATACTGGTACCAGTACCGTGCCAGTAGTGAACTATCGCAATTTTTGGTAGGAAAGGCTTGCAAATATTAAAATTATACCTAAATTTTGAGGTTATGTTCGTTTCTTGGTTAAGGGAATTTAAGGTTATATGTTTGTCGGACCAGTGGCTACATTCTTAGTCAAAATTTACATAATTTTTGAGGTTATGTTAGTTTAATTGTTATCGGGGGTGATTTCCCGCCAAAATTTGACCTAAATTTGAGGTTATGTTTTTCGAACATAGCTGGGATATCCTGGGAACTTGCGGCTACATTTATAGTCAAAATTTACAAAAATGTTGAGGTTATGTTCGTTTAATTGTTATGGTGGGTGATTTCCCGCCAAAATTTGTCCTAAATTGGAGGTTATGTTTTTCGAACATCGCCTCAAACCCAACGACAATTCTGGGGAATTGCAGCTATATTCAGAGTCTTGAAACAGCGGTAGCGGCGGCGATATCTTTTTGTATAACATATATCTAGGTAGATTCAAAAATCTGTATACATTATAAAATTTGTATAATACTATATCTACCCCTTTGAAAATCTATGACTTTTTCAAAAAAAGAAAAAAATTTCGCTCATTTTATATTCCAAGGTGCATCATTAATCCTCTGAGCACTTAGGGTTAAAATATTGATGATGATGATGATGGTGATATTCTTGTCTCACTCTCTCTCTCTCTCTCCTCTTTCTCTATGCCATTAAGGACGTATATACCAGCACGGGTCATTTATCTTCAATACAAATAATCGCCACTCATCGAAAACGAAGGTTATATCCAATTAAGGGGGAGGAGAGAAGGGGGTGCGATATTCAGAAATATTATATTTTCAACATGATTTGTGATTACTTGGGCGATTTGTGATTATAGACATGATTTCTACGATGATTTGTGATATCGAAATTTTGATTTGTGTATTTTGATAAATTTGTGAATTACCAATTCGTGATCAAAATTCTAACGAAAATATAGTATCGTTATCCGATCAATTTTTTCATTGATTTTTCAAGGGTGGTCCACTGATGACTACCGAAAAAAAACACTTTCAAAAAATGTCCATTAAATTTTTGTATGAAAAAAATTTTTATAACTTGTAGTTTTTCTCACATATCCTATATATATATATACATATTCTCCTATTATTTCTATGATTGTATATTCCAAGAAAGTTAAAGATTCGAAAAATAGGTCTCTCTTCTTTTTTTTCCACTTGTATATAATACAAACTGCCTTTAACATCGAGTGTCTATGTATAAACATAAGTATATATCCGTAAGTCAGGGAGTATAAAGATTGTGGTAAATAGGGTTTTCAGAGTCTCTCGCCGCATTCGGTAATGCGATTGCTCACTCGTTTTACTTTTGCCTGCTTTTGCCCTCCAGTTTTCTCGTCTCGGGACCCTGGCTTGTTTGTCTGTGTGTGTGTATATATAAAGCTTTGCTTCGTGCTTGCTTACAGAAGCAGCCTGAACACATCCCGCCCACATCCGGTATAGAGCGGAGAATTTCCTACGGGTCGCTGAAAGGCGAACGAGGTTTTCTACCCTGGAATATAATTTCGCGTCCGTGCTGCGGGCGTATACGACAAGAGTACCACAATTTGCGCATGCGTATCGGACCTTTTGTGTGAATGTGGCTTTGTGTGTGTGTGACCACTCTAATACACACTTGAACAAGTATGAACTTTTCGCTGTTGACTACTGTCAAAAGCACGCGATGAAAGCGAACAACAAGTGGTGGTCACTATATATATATATATATATATATATATATATTTCCAGCTCAATAGATATATGTTGGTTCCAAAAATCGAGAGACGTTTCTCAAATAATACCGCGAGATAAGGTTTTATCTACCTCTCATATATATTCATTGTTCCATTCTTGTATGCTTAGAGAAAAAAACTGAACTCATTTTTGCTGCACCTCATTATGTGATTTGCATCAAAATGAGTTAACAGACAACTTCACGTTACTCAAAATGAACCTGAATATAGAAAAAAAAACTGAAAATGTAGGTTATGTTCTACATTGTGATATTTTTATATTGGTATTACTGCAGAATTTTGTAAATTATGTAAAATATTGAGATGAGAAAAAAAATGAATGAAGAAGAAATTCGTTGAATGTGATTAGTGCGTCGTATTGGATTTAGTATGGCTAAAAGCAAATGTTTCATACTAGATAATGAATAATAATTGGGGAAATATATGAGGGAACAGGGAAACATTTTAAAGTGGTTGTATTTATAAATTATCTTTAATTTCGAATTTTTTAAGGGGGGGTGGGGTATCTTTTAACTTTTTTTAAAACAAATTTTGTTTTTGATTTTAAATATATAAGGAAGTATTTACACCTCTGTTAACTTTAATTCTTAATTTTAAATTAAATGTCACTTTCAATTTATATAATTTTCAATTTTACTTTCACTTTCAAATATTCTAATTTTCAATTTTAAGTTCACTCTTTCACTGTCGATTTTTGTAATTATCAATTTTAAGTTCACTTTCAATTACAATTTCTATAATTTTTTATTTTAAATATAGGGTAAGTGAATCAATTACGGCGCGTTCATAAAAAATAACTATTATTACTATTATATTTAATATAAATAATTGTTGCAAAATGATTCAAAAAAAAATTATTTTAATCTTTTTTTTTATACAATTTACTAATAAAGATGCACATTTGAACAATTATTAATTTAATTATTTGGGATGAAATTTTTTCCCTCGCCGTAATTGAAACATTATTAAGATTTCCATTGGCTTCAATTACGGTGGGAAAATTATCTTCAAAATATACGTAATTTTGGTCACCGTAATTGATATACCGAAACTATGATACAAACGCGCCGTAATAGAAAATTACGGTATGAGTTTTAATTTCCCATATTTGTTTAAATAATCGATTTTTATAAAGTTTAATTTTTTTAATATCTTTAATAGAAATGTCTAATTTTTTATTTCAAATAAGATGTTTCGACTTGAATCGCGCCGTATTTAGTGCATTTACCCTATATACTTTCAATTTTTTTAAAATTTTTGATTACAAATTAAAATTAGTGAAAATTAAAGTGGAATTGAAATTTGAAGTGAAACTGAAAATTAGAGAAATTAAAAGTGAGCTTAAAATTGATAATTAGAGAAAAATAAATTTAAAATTGAAAATGAGAGAAATTGCAGGTTTATGGAACCATCTAAGTAGGTCTAAGATATTTTTTTGTCTTTTGAGGTTTTCAAAAATCCTTTTTTCTGAATTTGTTGGCACTCTTTAAAACTACAATTACTCTGTTAGATTTCAATATTATCAGAAATCAATTCCAATTGAGTGTTGTAAATTCAAGAAACGATCTTATTAGATGTATGATATTTTTTGTCTTTTGAGGTTTTCAAGAAACTTTTTTTCGGGGGCAGTAAAGTGTTTGTGTAAAGAATGTAGGATATATACTGGACGTTGACATCATCTCTGGAAAATTATGAAATAAAAAATTTATTTTCCAGTTTTTTTGTTATATTATATTATTTATATTATTATATTACCTACCTAGTTTATAAATTTTTTTTAAATTCAGTAAATCTAAATTTAAAATAAAATATAATTGTTATTAAAAAAAGAAAGTAATATTCAAACTTTTATTTATCAGTAAAAAAAATATTGTATTCCCATGAAAAATTTGAATTTCACTCAATTTACAAAAAAGGAAAATGACTCTCTCTTTCTCTCTCACACACAGACAGAGACACAAAGTGGAAAAGGAGAAGCATCGGTAGCTTCTCAATCGTCCTCGGAAATGGTCTGATTTTGAACAAGAGAACGAAGGGTACTGATTTTAGACGGTTGGTAATCTAATAGTTACGGACGGGTAATTGAGTGGGTGGCTTTTGGTGAGAGAGCGAGGAAAGATTCGTCCATGGAATATAGAGGGTGGAATAGAGAGAAAGAGAGATAGAAACAGGAGTATATGAGACTTTGTGGTAAAGGTTGAAAAGAGAGAGAGAGAGAGAGAGCAGATGAATAGAACTGAGAGTCAGATTCAGGCGACTTGCAACGCTCCCATAATGAAATCAAGGGTGTAATGGCCCCGTCAGAGAGCAAACCCCCCAATCCTTCCAGCTATATATATATATATATATATATATATATACTCATACTCTTCTAGCTTTTGACGCACTGTAAAACCATTACACTTTAAGGTCGAGAGAACACCAAAGCTGAAACATTCTCTCTGTCTCTCTTATCCACTATTGTCAGCTTGGATGAAGCTTACGTACAATTCGCCACACTCTGGAACTTTTCGCGTGTATAATAAACAAAATTTAATGCTCCAATATAAAATATTGTGATGTCTTCTTGGGGAAAATTAGAAATACTGCCTTTTTTGAAATTTCGCACATTTATTTTAACGCTGAAATTAATTAAACTTTGGAGGGTATTAATTAATTGGAAAAGATTTTTTATGTGACTCTACTGCTTCTATGGGGATTGAATTCGTAACTTTCACACTTTTTCTTTTTTCTTTTGCACTATTCAACTTTATTCTCTTCTCTCTTTTCTATATATATACTAATCATATTTTCTACTTTTAAAACCTTCTAATTTTCAATTTCCACATTTACTTTTTATACTTTTCTACTTTTCGACTTTTTACAATTAGTTTTACTCCTCGTCTTCCACTTTTCGACCATTCTATACTTTTCACTTCCAACTTTCACACCTACTATACTTTTCATTTCCAATTTTCCACGTTTTTTTGTAAAAATTCCACTTTTCCATTTCTCACTTTTTATCACCTATTTTTTATTTCTCATACTTTCTGTCCTTCCGCACTTTCTGAATAACATCAGTTTCTACTTTTCATTTTCCACCGTTAATTTTTTTAATTTTCCACTTTCCGGCTCTTATTTTCAGTTCTAATTTTCCAATTTCTGACATTCAATTTTTCACTTATTCTCATTTCTGACTTTTCCACTTATGATTTTCTTGCTTTTCATTTTTTACTTTTCAAGTGTTGTAAAAGAATGTAGAAGGTGGGAAATTAAAAAGTCGAATTACACAGCCCCACAAAAAAAAAAAGTGTCATGTACTTTTGACCGGAATACCCTAACCCTATGTATTTTGACGCGCTGAACACGAATCCGAAGTCCGTTTTGCTCCATCACGTCAGGATTTTTTTCTAACCTCAAAAAACATGTCGGATTTTGAGAAGTAGGCGATTTTTTTAAAAATTGATGTACTAACTTCAAACTTGGTATCTGGGGGTTTTTTGTGTCGCTGATTACGAATCTGAAGTTAGATTTTCAAAATCAAAAATGGCGGATCCAATATGGCGGACGAATTTTGAAAAAATTTTAAGATTTTACTTCAAACTTGGTATCTAGGGGTTTTTTGGGTCGCTGATTACGAATCTGATGTCAGTTTTCAAAAATTGATAATGGCGTATCTAATGTGGCCGATAGAAGTCCATGTTGGATATGCCATTTTGAATTTTTGAAATCTGACATCAGATTCGTAATCAGTGACCCAAAAAACCCCCAGATACACTATTGCACATTAATTTTTGAAAAATTTCGTAAAATAATGTCCCCCTACCTAAAAAAAATTCAAGGGGCATTTCCCTCCCATAAATCAGCTTTTGGGGAAAAACAAAACATACGTATCAAATTGTTTTCAAAAAACTACAAAACTGCCAAGTTTCAGAAAAATCGGCGTATGGCACTTCCCTAGTGTTACTTGTCATCAACTTAGAAAACCTGTAGATACCAAATTTCATAATAATCTGACAATTTTTTAAAAATAATTCCTTAATATTGAATCAGACATATCGAATTTCGGAAATCTGACATCAGATTCGTAATCAGCGACCCAAAAAACCCCTAGATACCAAGTTTGAAGTAAATCTTAAAATTTTTTCAAAATTCGTCCGCCATATTGGATCCGCCATTTTGGATTTTGAAAATCTAACTTCAGATTCGTAATCAGCGACACAAAAAACCCTCAGATACCAAGTTTGAAGTTAATAAATCAATTTTTAAAAAAATCGCCTACTTCTCAAAATCCGACATGTTTTTTGAGGTTAGAAAAAAATCCTGACGTGATGGAGCAAAACGGACTTCGGATTCATGTTCAGCGCATCAAAATACATAGGGTTAGGGTATTCCGGTCAAAAGTACATGACACTTTTTTTTTTGTGGGGCTGTGTTATGAAAAGTATAGAGAGTGAAAAATCAAAATATGGAAAATAGAAAGTGAAAAGTTGGAATATGGAAAGTGGAATATGCAAAGTCAGAATGTGGAAAGTGGAAAATAGGGGTTTTTAGAGTCACTGATTATTACGAATTTGATATCAGTTTTTCAAACTTAAAAATTACGAATCCAATACCTATAACAAGGTCTTCATTAACTTCATAACATTTGTTTAACTTTAAAATAAATTTAAATATTAATTTTCTCTCTCTCTCTCTCTCTCTCTATATATATATATATATATATATATATATATCCTAAGAAACATCTTTCATATAGATTGTTTCGCATATTCGCAGTATTGTACTTAACTGCGTGCAGTATTCCAATTTTATCAAAAGTGGATGTTATACATATGTAGCATAGCATGTAGGAATTGTATGAGAATATTAGAGACTCTCGGAACTGTTCTCGACTTTGCTCTCACACCCTTTTGCACTCCCTTCCACTTAGTAGCTATCACCCATGCTTCCCAGAATCCCAGATACATATTCTCTCTCTCTCTCTCTCTCTCTCTCTCTCTCTCTCTCTCTCTCTCTCTCTCTCTCTCTCTCTTGTGCAGAGTTTTACACGCCATGGATTTCGCGCAGGCTTTCATCCAATGTTAACAAAAATACGATTCTACTCTCACATTTCCTTCTGTTTACCACTTTCTTTCTTCATATATATCTATATATACATGCGTCATTGATTCGTTTCTTTCTTTTCTTATACCAATGAATTTTTTTCTAATGTTTCTTTTTTTATTTAACTGACGTGGATAAAAAAAATATAAATATTATTCCTATAAAAATATATTGTTGAGAAAACTGAAAATTGAACTCTTAACTGGCACAATTCAAACATAAATGGCTCAACGGGTATGCTGGACCCGACGTATTCAAACGTGTATTGTACAGCTGGTATTAAATATTTTTGCACAAAAATATAATCTGAGGTAGCTTATTATGTGTTTTTTCAACATTTCATTAGTTTTACAGGGATTAATTTATATCAGATTCGTAATCAGCGATCCCAAAAACCCACGAGTAACAACTTTCATCAACTTAGGTCTAATTTTAAGATTTTTGGCCGCCATATTGGATCCGCCATTTTGAATTTTTGAAATATGACATCGGATCCGTAATCAGCAATCACAAAAAGACCTGAGTAGTAACTTTTATAAGCTTACATATTTTTAATTGCGCTATGTATGGTATAATTTGTTTGTTTGGGAGTTTAGATGTATTTTTGAGGTTAGAATTGATAGATTTGATGTTTTATATAAATTTTCACTTGGAAAGCTTGTAGAGTAATTTATTTAAATTATAATACCTTAGAAACTTATCAACATGTGGTTGGGTACAATTTTGATTAATCAAAAAAGAGACCATTTTAGCGATTTTAATGTATTTTTTGAGGTTAGGGCAAAACCAGGATCTATTGGCCAAATTCTGATGTCGGATTCAGCGCATCAAAATACATATATAGGAATACATACTCTGGTAGAAAAAATTCATGGCGTTAGCTAGCACTGCTAGACTCCATGTTGGCGCTTATGTAATCTAGCAGTGCTAGCTAGCGCCACGAATTTCTTCTACAAATATGTCTCGACTCCAGATCAAGACATTTTCTTTGTGTGCGGCTATGTTATGTAATTTTATTTCTACTTACACTCTTACTTTCCTTTCTGCTTTTAACCATCCACTTCCACTTTTACCTTTCTACTTCCACTAGCACTTTTGTACTTCAACATTCACTTCCATTTTTAAAATACCACGTTCACCCTACGACTTCAACATCCACTTCCACTTCCGCTTTTACTATTTCACTTTCAACTTTCCACTTTGATAATTCTATTTCTACTTTCGTGAAAGTCGAACAGTGAAAATGGAAGAGGAAGTGAAAATGTAATTGAAATAATGAAAGTGCAATAGTAAATACAGAAGTGGAATGATGAAAAATAAAAGTGGAATGGTGAAAGTGGAAGTAGAAATAAAATGGCAAAGGTGGAAGTGGAACAGTGGAATTGGAATAATGAAAATGGAAGTGGAACAGTGTAATTAAAATGATGAAAATTGAAGTGGAACAGTCTAATTGAAATGATGGAAATGTGGAAGAAACAATAAAAATTCATCATTCTTTCAATTCCACTTTCTTTCATTCTCATTTCCATCATTTCAATTACAGTGTTCCACTTCCATTTTCATCATTTTAATTACACTGTTCCACTTCCACTTTTATTCTTTCAATTCTATATTCCATTTTTTATATTCCAATTCCATTTTCATCATTTCAATTCCACTGTTCCATTTCCACATTTGCCATTACACTTTCACCATTTTATTTTTACTTCCATTTTTAACATTCCACTTCCATTTTCATTATCCCAATTCCACAGTTCCACTTCCAAATTAGTAGATGTGGAGCAGTGAAATTGGAATGATGAAAATGGAAGTGGAAGTAAAAATAAAATGCCGAAAGTGTAATGGCAAATGTGGAAATGGAACAGTGGAATTGAAATGATGAAAATGGAAGTGGAATAGAAAAAATGGAATATAGAATTGAAAGAATAAAATTTGAAGTGGAACAGTGTAATTGAAATGATGAAAATGGAAGTGAAACAGTGTAATTGAAATGATGGAAATGTGGAAGAAAGAATAAAAATTCATCATTCTTTCAATTCCATTTTCTTTCATTCACATTTTCATCATTTCAATTACACTGTTGCACTTCCTTTTTCATTATCCCAATTCCACAGTTCCACTTCCAAATTAGTAGATGTGGAACAGTGAAATTGGAATGATGGAAATGGAAGTGGAATGTTAAAAGTGGAAGTAAAAATAAAATGGCGAAAGTGTAATGGCAAATGTGGAAATGGAACAATGGAATTGAAATGATGAAAATGGAAATGGAATAGAAAAAATTGTATATAGAATTGAATGAATAAAAGTGGAAGTGGAACAGTGTAATTAAAATGATGAAAATGGAAGTGGAACAGTGTAATTGAAATTATGGAAATGTGGAAGAAAGAATAAAAATTCATCATTCTTTCAATTCCATTTTCTTTCATCCACATTTTCATCACTTCAATTACACTGTTCCACTTCCTTTTTCATTATCCCAATTCCACAGTTCCACTTCCAAATTAGTAGATGTGGAACAGTGAAATTGGAATGATGAAAATGGAAGTGGAATGTTAAAAGTGGAAGTAAAAATAAAATGGCGAAAGTGTAATGGCAAATGTGGAAATGGAACAATGGAATTGAAATGATGAAAATAGAAGTGGAATAGAAAAAATAGAATATAGAATTGAAAGAATGAAAGTGGAAGTGGAACAGTGGAATTGAAATGATGAAAATTGTAGTGGAAGTGGAATTGAAATAATGAAAGTGAAATTAGAAGGGAGAAAGTGAAATAGTAGATGTGGAAGTGGAACAATGTAATTAAAATGATGAAAATGGAAGTGTAATGATGAATGTGAAAGGAAAATAGTGTAATGGTGAAAGTGAAAGTGGAAATGAAATTACAAAATCGTCTCCCAGTTATTATATGAAATCAATGACCAGAACGTTTTATTTTGTTTGAGGAAAAAAAAATGATATCACGTGATTCAAAGACTTTTGACTTTATTGACAAAGTGACCCCAATGACACCACCCTTTTTCCACTCAGACTACTACTATTCTTTTCGACTCTCTTTTCCAGGCCAAAGCATTTTGGCTTCCTAATCTTCACCTTCTTTCAAACTATAGTGCTTTGCTCTCTTTTTGCCTCCCCCTCCCCCCCCCTCTCTCTCTCTTTCTCTCTGTCTTTCCTCTTTCTTTCTTGGATGCGCGCGCTATTGCTCGCAAATGCGAGAAAGTTTAACACGCCACAGCCCCATACCAATACTAGCTCCTTCTCGGTCTCTCCTCTTTGCTACCTCTTTCCACCTCTTTCAACGTCTCGTTCGCCGATATCCCATGCATTTCGTTTCCTCCCGTTTCCTGGGTAAATACCCTCACTCTCTATCCCGTACACGTTCAACTTGGCTCCTGATGCCGCTGTGATGGGAATATTCTCGCGAGAAAATTCAGAGAAATTTCACAGTACTCTTCGAGCACGCGGAGAATTTAATATCTTGCTGTATGACTACTTAATTCTGTTTACGTAGTCAGCTGCTGACAATATCCACACAGTCTTATATATACGATATATATCTATATATAGCGATATAGAGATTTCCTAACCTAGATTTTCTTTAACAATCATTACAGTTATTAATTATTACATTTACTGTTGTCATTTTTATGTTTTATTTCTTAGTTTCAGATATAAATATAGTTTTCTAAACGTGAAATTGTGTGCAAACTACATATGTTAAACCTACTTTGAACCGTCATTTTACCAACATTATAACTATGTTAATCCTACATTATGCTCTTCATTGGTTATGAAAAGTTTAATTTGGTTTCAAAGTAGGTCCGCTTTAAGTTACGAATAGTTTTTACGTATAGTTAGAAAGTAATTTCAATGTGGGTTCAAAGTAAGTTGAATGTAGATTCAATTTAGGTTAAGAAGGGTTTACAGTTGGTATATTATAGGTTCATTGTAGGTTAAATTTGGTCAATGTAGGTTGAAAATAGGTTAAAGGTTCTATGTATGAGTATAGGTAGGTCTAAAGTAGGTTCAATGAGGCGTAATTTACTTTTAATGTTTAACGTTTAGCCTAAAGTTTAACGTTCGAAGTAAGTTTAAAGTAGTTTCAAATTCTGTTTAATATAAGCCTATTTTAGTTTTAAAGTAGATTTGAAGTAAGGTTCAAAGTAGATTTAACCTATACTTTCAAATTAGGTTAAATGTTGGCCAAATTTGAAGGTAGGTATTTTAAAGTAGGTCCGAAGTAGGTTGAAAGTAACGTATGTTTACCTTACTTTCAAGGTTTTTCAATGAACGTTCAAAGTATAGGTTCAATGTAGGTTTAACATTCTTTTAAAGTGCATACTAATAAATATCAACATGTATAGGACTTTACTTTTACAATAGGTCCGATGTAGATTCAAACCAGATTTAACACAGTTTAAAATTACATTTAATATAGGGTGAATTTTGTTTTAAAGTAGGTCTAATGTAGGTCCAACGTAGGTTCAAAGTAGGTTCAAAGTAGGTTTTCATCTATAGTTTCAAATTATATTAAATATAGACATATTTTAGTTTTAAAGTAGGTCAGAAGTAGGTTCAAATTAACGAAGGTTTAACTTAGTTCCATTGTAAAAAGCATAGGTTAACCTTCGTTTTAAAGTAGGTTCATAGTAAGTCTATTGTAGGTTCAATCTAGGTCAAATTGGTTCCCAACTAAAGGAACGTTTTTCAAAGAAGGTTTAATGTAGTTTAAAGGATGTAAATTTTTAATGTATAGTTTTAAAGTAGGTACAATGTAGATTAAACGTTTGCTTAATTTAGATTTAATGTAGGGTCTGATGTAGGTTCAAAATAGATTTTATGTAGGTTGAATCTGGATTCAAAAATGTCTAAAGTAGGTTCACGGTTTGTGTAATGTAGGTTCAATATATTTTAAAATATAGGTCCATGTCTAACATATCAGAATGTTTACGAAAAAAGGTTCGATGTAGTTTTAAAGTAGGTTCAATGTAGATTCAAACTAGGCTTAATTTAGTTGTAAAGTATAGGTCCAATGAAGGTTTGAAGTAGGTTTAACGAAGTTTCAAAGAAGGTAAAATGTAGGTTTGACGTGGTTTTAAAGTAGGTTTAATGTAGATTAAATGTAGGTTTAATTTGGAGTTAAGGTAGACCTAATATAGGTTCAATTTAGGTTTAATGTAGGTTCCAATAGGTTCAATGTAGGTTCACAGTAGATTTAATTGTAGGTTCAATGTGAGGCTAATTTAGTTGTAAAGTAGGTTCAATGTAACTTCAAATTAGGTGTAATGTAGGCTCCAATAGGTTCAAAATAGGTTTAATATAGGTTCCAATAGCTTCAATGTACTCTCACAGTAGGTTCACAGTAGGCTTATTATAGGTTCAAAGTGAGGCTAATTTAGTTTTAAAATAGGTTCAATGTAGTTTTAAATTAAGTTTAATGTAGTTTCTAATAGGTTTAAATTAGGTTTAATATGAGTTTAAAAATTAGTACCAATGAAGGTTTAAAATAGGTTTAAGCTAGTTTTAATATAAAAAAACTCGTTATTTTAAATTTTACACATCTGACAATGACCAACAATAATTGTTCATAAATTTTTTTACTCCCTATAGTTTTTGGGATTACTGATTACAAATTTGATGATTTTAAAAATTCACAATCTAATATTCACAAAAAAATCAATAATCCCAGAAATCCAAAATCTACCAAGTTTATTCACAGCGAAAAATTTTTCTCCAAAAAATTCGTCAACCATATTTGAAAAAGTTTTATTTTTTTTAATTTTAAAAAACTGACGTCAAATTTGTAATCAGTGTCCTTAAAAGCCCTCGAGTTATATATATATATATATACATGTATAATTGAAATACAGCAATTCGGATATTTTGCATGCCGCTTATACTTCCAACTGCACGGAATGAAACCCGAATTAACCGATCGTTGCACATCGTAACGAATAACATTTGCTTTTCGCGGTGCCGCAATTAATACAGTGTGCCGAGTTTCATGCGGATAGAGAGGCCGGATTTTGCCAATCCCCCATGTATTTTCTCTCCTCTTTTTTCTCTCTCTCTCTCTCTCTCTTTCTCTCTCATTCCGCTTTTATTCTCCTGTTTTCGCCTCGTATGACGTTCAACGTCTGCATTTTCTACAATGAGGCCGTCGAGCTCCGCCCCATGACCACCCCACACCCTTTTTTTTCGTGTCGTAAAAAACAAACGGATTTTTAATTAATCACGTGCTAATGAGCTGGCACTCGTCGAAAGACACGAATATATAGTCTCGGTGCGAGAAACTCCAAACACCAGTGTGTACGTGTGGCGTTTCTCACTTTCAAAAAAAAAAAAAAAAAAAAAAAAAAAGTGGAAAAAAAAGTTGAAAAAAAAAGATGAAAATAAGTTGAAAATCTGTAGGAGACGGAAAATCTGTGAGGAAAGAAAAGGGGAGTAAAAGAAGTAAGAGAGAGAGAGACGAAATCTACGTTCCGCGGAAGCTGATGTTCTAAAGACTCTCCCCTCGACCTTTCCACTACGTTTAAACGAGGTCTTCGTTAAAAGCCGCAAAAGAGAGAAAGAAAGCAGAAAGAAAAAACCGAACGCAGCAAATTTTTTTTTATCCTCAATCTTACCCGAGCTTTTCCACTTTTTACCTCTCTCGTTACTCTCTCTCTCTCTCTATTTTCAACCTTCTTCACAATTTTTTTCTATATATGTATATATATATATATATATATGGTCACTGGTCGCAGGTTAAAGTAAGGGGATTTATTAATTAGTCGTAGGGAAATCTTTAAATTTATAATATGACAAAAAACGAGTAAAAAAGACGAACTACTTTTTGAGGGAAGAAAACATAGTTGAAATTTTGTTCATTTAGTTATTGTGGCGCTAGAATTTTTTCTAATTAAACACAAATATTTACCAAAAATTTTTTTATAATATTTAAAAATTTTAATAATAATAATTTTTTTCATAAAAAATAAAATTTTTTATTTACACCGTTAACCGGGGCTATTCTACTCAACTCTATTGGGGCTATTATACTCAGCACCAGTTTTTAATTCATCTAGAAAAATCTAGTCCCATTTTTCTGCAGTTCAAAATGAGTCAATGCTTTATACTTTACGCTTGGTGTAAATATTGTTTGATAGTTTTTAAAACATAACTTAAAAAGCTTGTTAGAAACTACACGGAGAAAATCTAAAAGCACTGAGTATTTTTTCTCACAGCACTGGCTACTATGTGGAAACCAAAAAATTAAATTCCAGAGTTCTGAATGTTCTCCACACAGCACTCAATGCTCTGCAGAAAATAATCGTTCTTATAGTTTTCTAATCCTAAAACATAATTCTACACAGTAGTCAGAGCTGTGAGGAAAGCAGTCACGACTTCGACCACTGAATTTATTGCTATATTCGTAGCTCTAAATAATCTGTTGTCTACTAATATGAAACGAAATTCCGATTACTGTCAAAAAAAGTAGTGATTATTTTCTGCAGAGCATTGAGTGCTGTGTGGAGAACATTGAAAACTCTGGAATTTAATTTTTTGATTTCCACAGTAGCCGCAGTGCTGTGAGAAAAAATACTCAGTAATTGTTAACTTAATCTAAAAAAATGTTGACTTGAAAAAATGTTACCTTTTTTAATAAATATATAGATTTTAGTAAAATTTCATTAATTAACCCTTAAAGTAAAAATTTTCTCTGAGTATAATAGCCTCAATGCATAACCACGGGGCTATTATATACTCACGACTTTAAGTTTCTATAACTCTGGTAAAAAAAACTGTGTAGAATATAACTTATTTTGCTGAATATAATAGCCCCAACGCAAATGTGGAGCTATTATATACTTATTTTTTTAAATTTCTATAACAATGGTAAAAAAAACTGTGTAGAATATAACTTATTTTGTTGAGTATAATAGCCCCAACGCAACTGTGGGGCTATTACATACTCACCACTTTAAGTTTCTATAACTCTGGTAAAAAAAACCGTGTAGAATAAAAATAACATTCATTCGTTATTTATTAACAAGTTTAGAACAGTGTAAAATTTAATTTTGGAGAATTTAACAAAAATTGTGTATAGTATAAATATTTAGTATATAGTACCTATAGTAAAAAAAGTCCAATTACACTGTAAATTTAGAATCATCTTCCATAATATAAAGCTATGAGTTATTCGCTACCGAATTAATAATAGTAACAAAAAAAATGAGCCCAAGTGTTTTTTTGTAATTCTTCAGTCCTGTTAATTTTACAACTGGAATACATATATATAATATACCTATATGATTCGTATATAGCAGACACGATTTAATCCGGAAAGAATTTTTTTCTTTTTCCAAATATATATATATATATATATATATATATATATATATATATATATATATATATATATATATATATATATATGGTATGAATTTATGTTTTTTTTTCTCTTTTTTTTTATTTTACGTTACGGTTTTTTGCCTCGTGTGTTCTGTGAACCAGAGGGCAAACGGGTTTGTGAACAAACGCATCGCAGTCGCTGCATTAACGAGCGGTGCGTGTAATAATTACTGGCATCGATGAAAGTCCATGTACCGTGCACTTTCACACATATTTATATATGTGAATATGCGTGTAAATGCTGGCAGGTAATATGCCAACGGATGGAGCGATCGTAAACGATCGATTTTCGTGCTAGCAGGTCGAGCTGGTGTCTCTTCTTCTTCTCCCTCTCTCTCTCTCTCTTTCTCTCTCACTCGCTCGCTTTAGAGCTCGATGCACTTGTTATCGCGTCATTTTGCATGAATTTTCCTAACCGTTCACGTATCAATGTTTTATATATATATATATATATATATATATATATATAGGCAAAAATTGACAGACATCTCGAAATGTTTAAAATCAAGTACAATAATAAAATTCTATTATGGATTTTTACGGTTGTGTTGATAGCTCTCAAAATCATCGTCAATATTAACAGTTTTTGTTGTTTCAATTAAAAATTGTAATTTTGAATGAAAATAATTTTCATTTTCAACGACAACGATAAATAAACATAACCTAAATTTTTTTTTGCAGTTTAGATTGTTTTCACCGTAAAACGTCAATGAATGTAAAATACTGGCATAATTGTAAATGATACTGTTATTTTGTTAAAGCAAATAAAGGTATAAAATTAAGGTTAGGATTGTTGCTAATACCAACAATATTGGTGATTTAGGTATAATATTAAGTTCCCAAACGATAATATATTTGTAAATAACACAAATACTGTCTGCTAGGAACAAACTGAAATCCTAACCTTACTTTCATATCTGTATTCGTAATACCATTTCTTCTAGTGTATTTAATAGTATTTTCTTTATAATTTGTATTATTAAAAAATATTTTTATTAAATGTTATTATTATTACAAGTGTTATTGTAACTTATTTTCTTTTTCATATTTCTTAGGTTCTTCTTAGGTTAGGTTCGAGACTACTTGTGTGGAATATATTTTTGGATTTGAACCATAAAAATAAAAGGACGTGATACAAAAATCTTTCGAATCACAAATAATTGTACTGAAGATCAATTGTCAGGTAAAGTATAAAAATTTTCCACTTTTGTACTAATTAAATATTTCTAATTTATTTATTTTATATTTTTCAGGTTCGACACCATAAGAGTGCTGATGGTGTATGTAACATATAAATTTTGTGGATTTAGAAATCCACCATTAGAAAACCGAATCGTAAATTTAAAGCATAATTATATTCACGAACCAGAATTTATTTTGTGTTGACAAATCACAAATAATTGAAAGTTTTAAACATGTGTCTATATCGTTTAATTGACTAAAATGTTTAAAATTTCGTCAAATGGTTTTCATTAAACAAAAGAGCTATAATAGATTGGAATCTGTACTAAAATTGTACTCACTTTCCTATATACTCAGTGGACACAGTTCCATTGTTCCAATAACGTTTTTAGAAAATTAATGTCCGCTCAAATAACGTTCTGAAAATATTTCACGTTCGCCAAAACATTTTTGGAACATGAAACGTTCTTAGAATGTTATTTAAACGGACATGTATGATCTAAATTTTAGGATTTAGGAACGTGATTGTAATATTAGGCGTTTTTTTGCCCACTGCGTATACCGACTAAACCAAAAATGGGTTCAGCGTTATAGATTTATTGGAGATCCGGTTTTGGTGTGCCATGTTTAAACTGGCAGGATTTATTTTCGATATCCCTTTATATTACTGTTCCAACAATAAACCTACATCAGTTCGCTTTCAGATTTTTTATTTTAGGTTCCTAATTTTACTTTTAGATAATGATTTAGGTTTAGATTTTGGTTAAGGTTTAGGTTCTTAATCCAGTATTAGTTTTCCAATACTGTCGTTCGTTACAAGCTTTGCATCGGTGCAGGATTTATGTTGATTTTAGCTTTTAAATTTTAGGTTATAAGGTCTAAGCTAGTTTTCCAAAATGTACATCGCATCGGTACAGAATTTATGTTTGAGTTTCCATATTACTGTTATGATAATTTTGTAAATTAATTTCTTTGTAATCAGCCTATTCCCAAAAAAAATCCTTCAAGTAAAAATAAAATTCTCAAAAATACAACTATTTTCAATAAAGAAACAAATTTTTTTTCGGAAGCACACATTTACAGACTAAAAAGGTTAAAAAGTAGAATTACTTTTCGCAAATGAATTCGTATAACATTTCGATAAACAGCACAATCTCAGTTTCTCATTATCGTTAGATTCTCTTAGGTTTTGCACTTTAATCAGGAGGAATTATTATTGCCTGCTTTCTATAGCCTCTTTGATGATTGCCTCTCTTGCACACACCAATATAAATATATATATATATATATACCCACACATTCATTGTGTATTTGCATTTATTTTGCGTTTTCTAAATGAAATTTTCAATTGAAAATGGAAGTATTAAAATTTTTTTTTTTTTTGCCGTCAAACCTCGGAATGGTATCGAAAGTTCACGTTTTTCAAAGAAGGTCTAAAGCTATTATTCAACTTCTCTGGAATCGCGTTTTCTGCTTATATATATATATAGCGCTTTCCTTCTCTTCTTCATTTTCTATGACGCAGTACTTTTGCCTCCCTTGGAGTTCGTCGCTATATGTGCTTTCACCATATCCAACCAATCCAATTCCAGGAATAAAAGGCCAAAGCCAAAATTATCGGTTCAAGATATCGAGACGAAGATTCAAAAAGGTTATCGCGTTTTTTTCTGCTAGTTCGAAGAGGATCGAATATACTGAAAATTACTTTAATATCAATTATTCATCCAATATTTTCTAATTTTTTCGTAATTTTCAGAGATGAAAAAAAAATTTTAATTTTCGAAAAAATCAATTCGAGACTTCTATACTTTATGGAGTCTATATCGATCGTTCTTATCAGCTATTTTTTGTATTTTCTTCTTCTTCTTCCTCTTTTTTTCCCCAATCTCTCTCTCTTTATCGTATAGTCTGCTTTTCTCTAACGTCACTATGGCATGTATATCATCACATCGTTAATCGACCAGACTTTGTCAGTCCAAGTAGAGGTCCGTGAACGTTGAAAGGGGTGAATAGATTTCGTTGTTAAAAAAAAAGAAAAATTTGAAGGGAAATAAGGGTGGCAATGGGGGTGAAACTAGGCGTCCCTAATGACTGCGGATCCGACGCGACGCTCGTATACGCGATGATTATAATCGATAATACCCGACCTCCCGTTTTCAGTATATATATATATATATATATATACTATACACTTCGTGTCCTCCTGTTTCTCTCTATCGTCACACGCAGGGCTGGGCAATTCTTATAATAAATGCACTTGACATTTTGATCTTGAAATTGTAATTTTACTCTGGAAATTTGAATTAGTTGAAAATAAACTAATTTTAGAGATAGTTAGTTACTGATTACAAATAGTAATATTTTTGCTATTTTTTTTTTTTAGTTAATATGATTAAATTAACTGATATTAGTTAAACTCTTTTTTAGGTTATGTTTAAACAACTAAATTTGTTAAATTGACTTTTAGGTTCTTTAAAATCACAAATAGTACAAAAGTTATAGAGCTTTTTTGTTCAATAAAAACGATTTTCAAAGAATTAAACTTTTTAAAAAAAACTGAAGAATATTCCTAATTTTAAAATCGTTATGATTTATTAAAATCTGTATTACTGGTTTTTACTTTCCCTTTGTTCAGTGGAAATATTTTTACCATTTAGATAGGAATTGGAAATCAAAAATAAATCCAGTACTTACCATAATTTAATCATTACAATCACGTTCCTAAATCCTAAAATTTAGATCATACATGTCCGTTTAAATAACATTCTAAGAACGTTTCATGTTCCAAAAATGTTTTGGCGAACGTGAAATATTTTCAGAACGTTATTTGAGCGGACATTAATTTTCTAAAAACGTTATTGGAACAATGGAACTGTGTCCACTGAGTATATATAGGAAAGTGAGTACAATTTTAGTACAGATTCAAATCTATTATAGCTCTTTTGTTTAATGAAAACCATTTGACGAAATTTTAAACATTTTTTAAACATTTTAAACACAAAATAAATTCTGGTTCGTGAATATAATTATATGCTTTAAATTTACGATTCGGTTTTCTAATGGTGGATTTCTAAATCCACAAAATTTATATGTTACATACACCATCAGCACTCTTATGGTGTCGAACCTGAAAAATATAAAATAAATAAATTAAAAATATTTAATTAGTACAAAAGTGGAAAATTTTTATACTTTACCTGACAATTGATCTTCAGTACAATTATTTGTGATTCGAAAGATTTTTGTATCACTTCCTTTTATTTTTATGGTTTAAACCCAAAAATATATTCCACACAAGTAGTCTCGAACCTAACCTAAAAAGAACCTAAAAAATATGAATAAGAAAATAAATTACAATAACACTTGTAATAATAATAACATCTAATAATAATAACATCTAATAATAATAACTTATAGTAATTTAAGTTTTAAAGAAAATACTATTAATATACTAGAAGAAATGGTATTACGAATACAGATATAAAAGTAAGGTTAGGATTTCAGTTTGTTTCGAGCAGACATTATTTGTGTTATTTAAAAATATATTATCGTTTAGGAACTTAATATTATGCCTAAACCAGCAATATTCCATTATTGGTACTAGCAGGAATCCTAACCTCCCTTTTATGCCTGTATTCGTCTTAAGATCTTAATAAAATTGTTTGTGAAAAAACAGATTTTTTTGTGATTTGTCCAAACCTGCCTGTTGTAAACACTATTTTCTTTGTTTACGGCAGTTTTTTTTTACCATTTTCTCTATCCTAGAATTGAAGTTGTGTTTGCCACAATTATCTTTTTTCCGTTTACGTAAACGAAATGATCTTAGCTGCAAAAAATTTTAGGTTATTTAAAAAAATTAATAATAATTATTTGTTTAGTTCCAAAAAATTGTAATATTTTAAAAAACCAAATGTTACTGTTTTTATTTTGTCAAATGACGCTAAAGGTTCTTTCACAGTGTAATGTCACATTTCTAGAAAAAAAGTTGCGAAATTAGAAAAAAAAAATTTTCAATATTTTTTTTAAACATACTTGCCCAGCCCTGTCTGTCGCAAGGAAAACCAGAACACGTAGATTTTCTCCTTCCATCCACGTCTCTCTCTCTCTCTCTCTCTCTCTCTCTTGCTCTCTCGCGTATATATATATGTATATAGCCTGTATCTCGTTCCCGTTCTCCATTCCGCAGGATTCTATCCTGGCAGCGGGAGGTTATGGTTATCGCCTCTTTACAAGCTCGTAAGCAGCCCGCAAGCTCGCCTCTCACCGAACCACTTTGCGGGCTTTTCTGCACGTGTTAGCAACACACATTGATCGACACCGCCACCTATCGGTGCTGTGTTACTCCTCTCTCTCTCACTCTCTTGACGATATCTCTCGTCGATATTCCTGTCGTTTATTTTGTGATATATCCTCATCGTTGAAATATCTCGGGGAAAAAATTGGTCCTCGACCTTTTTTACCATATATATATATATATATATATATATATATATATATTATACACGCAAAACAATAAAACAGAAAAAAAGGAAATATGAAAAAAAAAGTTTTTCATACTAGATGATGAATAAAAAAATATATTTTTGAATTCTAATGTAGTTTTGACTTTTATATATATATACGTATAGTAAAGTAATCAATTAATACAAAAAAAAATTATTGCAATTTAAATTTTACTATTTCATTATTATTTAATTTTTTATGTTTTTTTTTGTTTATAGTTTGGTAAAAAATTGTAACTTTTATCCACGTTATACCAAAAATGGCTCATTTTGCTTTTTGAATATTTTATTATTCTGTTCGTTGAATTTTATTAAATTTTTATTTTGATTTTTTTATTTACTTTTTTAACTTGTTTCTATTTTATTTTTTTGCTTTTTAAATTCTTTAAAATTCAGTTTGTTACATTTTATTAACAATTTATTTTTCAAATATATGTCATTGATAAAATAAAACTTTCATTTTTTTTTTTGCATTTATAACACACCAGATATTATTTAACAAGAAGTAACAAATAAAATTGTAGTGAATTTTTCAAAAGTTTAAATTGGTCTATTGTTAATAAAAATTGGACAAAAGTTAGAATATTATTTACTATCTGTAAACAAAAAACACAAAAAGTTTCACGCAACGTTTTGACATCAATATTATGGATATCCTCTTTAGGTGTTTTTCAACGATCTTAAAAAACATTTTTTTTTTTTAAATTTTCACATAACTTTCAATGACATTTGTTTTTCATTTTGATAAATATTCCAATGATTTTTACTCAAAAAAATTTTTTTTCAATTCTTCGTGAAGAATTACATTTTCAACCATTTTTCAAAAAAAATATTTTTAATTCTTTGTGAAGAATTTGACAATTTCCCGCAACGATGGTATAAAATTGTCACAGGAGACAATGTCAATGATTTATAAATAAGAAGCCTTTGCCGGATGTAGTTATAGTACATGTCAATCGACCGCGCGCACGTGGCGTCACTATGCGCTCTTCGAGAAATTAGATCACCTTTACTAACCAGGTTGCGCGTTCCATCGGATTCCGCAATTAGAGAGTCTGCCGAAAATTATTCATGCTACTTCTCCAATAGATGTGCATTTCCGAATCACATTATTCTCAACCACATTTTCTCAAATATCCCAGCGACTGTTTGGACTCTCTTTCTCTCCTATATATAGAGTCCAAATTTGCTATTTTCACTTTAACGTATTCTTGTGAATTCTTGACGCGCGGGTAAATTTCCTCTCTCTCTCTTTCTCCTGTGAGATTGACGTACGGTGAAAATTATTAAAGTCACTTTAGAAAGTTCCAAAATTCTTCTCTATGCATAAATAAATCAAAATTGAAAATTTTTTTCTATTTGACAAAAAAAATTTATTTTTTGCTTTTCTTAAGGAATAAAGCTTTCTGTAACCTAATTTTTATAGGGCCTAACCATCACTTTACCTAATTCTAATGTGGCCTAAAACTATTCGACAATATTATTATTTATTATACAAATTTTAACTTACCTAATTCTTATGTTGCCTGCTAATTTTCACTTGACTTAAGTTTTATTTGGCCTAATTTTTACCTGTCCCAATTCTTATTCATTCTAATCTGCTGTATTTAACTCAATTTTGATTTCCTTTGCATATTAAACATATTGATACTAGTAAAATTTTATCTTGTATGTATATTTTGATCTTACAGATTGAACCTACAACGCACTCAAGTTGAATTGTAAATTCAAAAAATTGCGATTAATTCTACAGGAAGTTTAAAGAAAATTTAGTGTTAATAAAATAGTTGCAAAATTATTTTTGAAAACCTTAAAAGACATATCAAATATGAACAATATAATTCAGAAGGAAAACGTCATATATATCTGAAGAATTTGTAACAGATTTTAAAAACCACTGAATAACAATTTGGATTTACAATTAATGGAAGTTTGAAGAAAATTGAGTGTTTATAAAATTGTGAAAAAATATTTATAGAAAACTGTAAAAGACAAAAATTCAAGACATCCTTAACTCTACCTGTAGCAATATGTACAAGTCCTATAGTTAGTTAGTCCGTTAGTTTAGTCCTACCTTAATCTATTTAAAACATACTATAACCTATAAATTAAACTTCACGTTAAGCTATCGAAACTCTACCTTAACCTTCTAAATCCCTACTTTAACCTACTTAAACTCTACCTTAAGCTATTGAAAATCTACCTAAATCTATACTTCAACACCACCTAAACCTACTTTAACACTATCTATAAACCTACTTTAATCCTTTCTTAAGATACTTAAATACTACCTTAACGTAATTCTTATTTGGCCTAATCTTTACCTGTCTCAATTATTATATTTATTCTTAACCTAATTTTAATTTCGCCTAATCTTTATTAGCTCTAATTCTTTTGTGGCCTCATCTTAAAATAATCTAATTGTTACTTCGCTTAATATTAAAATAACCTATAATTCTTACTTAGCCTAAACTTTATTTGACCTAATTCTTTTATGACCTAATGTTTATTTAACCGCAGTATCCTATCATTTTAATCTATAGCCTAATCCTTTTGTACACTAATCTACGTTTTACATATAATATTCAGTTGTCCTAATTTTTATCTGCCCTAATTCTCAAAATGGCCAAATCTCCATTTAACAAAATTACTTGTCCCAAACTTTATTTAATCTAATCCTTATTTGGTACTAATCGTGACGAGATCTAATTCTCATTTGAACTAATCGTTACTTAATCTAATTCTCATTTGGTCTGATCTTCATATGCGTAACATGTATAATTCTATTCGAACCTAATCGTTACTTCATCAAAATCTCTTTTGGCCTAAACTCCATTTGACACTTGTTAATTTATATATTTGTGTCCTTTTCCCTCTCATACTTTGCGTTTATTGTCAAGTGTCAAATGGAGTTTAGTCCAAAAGAGATTTCGGTCAAGTGACGATTGGTTTCGAAAAGAATTATTTATGTTATATACATGAAGATCAGGCCAAACGGGAATTAGATATTAAGTAACGATTATTCCAAATAAGAATTAGATTAAGTTTAAGGAATACTCCAAATTGGATTGGATTAAATAGGGCAGACCACTTTTCGCCGCCAACTCATCTCCGTGTACCTGCTCAGCGGCAAATTTTCGTCCCCGTATGTTCCCCCACTACCGGTCGTACTGTACCTCCGTAAGATGATGATCGCAGAAATAGGTGAAATAAACATTTGGTCATACCGGATAAACTTTACGCCAAGTGAAATATAAATTATTTAAAGATTATGCGACGTAAGAATTGGTTCTAATTAGGATTAGACGTAACAAAAATTGGCTTAAATATACGGATTAGGATGAATGAGATTTGGATTAAATATACAGATTAAAATGAATAAGAATTGGAGCAGGTGAAGATTATGGCTAAATAGGAATTATTTCAAATGAAGATTAGGCAAAATAAGAAATAGGTTTGTTAAAAATTGTAATAAATAAATAATTACGTCGAATGGAGTTTTAAGATCACATTATAGGATTATAGGTTAAGTGACGGATTGGACAAATAAGAATTAGGTGACTGAAACAATAGTCCAAATGAAACTTTTAGCTTAAATGCGACTCTTGTGCCAAACGAGGATTAGATTAAATTTTACGCGGCATTAGGATGCGCCTCTTGATCCATTACAAGAAATTAAGTCTACAATTTTTAGTCAAGTTCAAAATTTTTTTACGTACAAAACGTTCTATATTCCAAAAATGTTTATACGTTTTTAAAAAGTTAATGCTTAAATATAACATTTTAAAAGTGTTTTAAGAACAAAACGTTCATTTTTAGCAGATATCGCGTACTCACAGAAAAAACTTGGACTCATTTTTGTTGCAACTCATTTTCTTTTGGGTATCGAAATGAGTATGGGACAAACTTCATGTTATTCAAAATGATATTGGCTGGAATTTCAGATTTCTAAGTTGGCATCATAAGCAGAGTAATTTTGTATTTCAATTATTGTTTCTAATATTTCAACAACACCAGAAAGATTATTTTGACCAGTACGAATATTTAGAAGTTTTTAAATAAAAATTATTTATTATTATTTACGTAGATAATAATTAATTTCATAAGTTTTTAAATTTACCGCTATTATTTAAGTTGGCAGTACCGTTCCTGTTGTCAAAACACATGTTTTCATTTTTCTAACCTAAAAACATATTTCCTTTATTATTTTATTACGCGATTACAAGCAATTTTTAATCAAATATATTAAGTCTAGCGTGTTATTTACTTCTTTGTAATTATTATATTTCATGTTTTTGTGCAAAATTATTCGTTATTTCACAATATTTTTCCATTTTTCTTTTTCTCAAAATGAAACTTGCCTGTTTCATTTTGATACTTTTACCTTAGAACTCGAAATGAGACAACCAGTTTCATTTTTGTTGCGAATCAAATTGAGTATAGAATCTATACTCAATTTGAATTCAGGTTTTTTCTGTGCTAAGAACGAATTTGGCAACGGTTTTTGGAACAAAAGGTAACAAATCAACTATTTACTATTTGCCATAAAAAATTTGAAAACTTCTTTCGGATATTTTCAAAATTCGTTTTAGGTTGTGATTTTAAATTTCCTTTAAGATTATATAGTGCCTTTCCTGTCAATATTTCAAAATGTTTCGACTATATGTACATATATATATATAGAAGAGGTGATCGCCAATTGAGCATGAGTTTGTCAACGAGCTGTTTGTTTTACATGGGCGACACATACAGGAGCAACCCTCTTGAATGAATCCATTTCGCGCGCGGCAAAGAGAGGGTCCGGCAGGCAAGCAAATTAAATTTAATGGGGTGAATTAGTGTCGGCTAACCGGTGCGTGTGCCGATAGCTCGCGCGCTGTTGAAAACTAGGAACAATCACTGGCCTGTCTTCGCAAAATGAGTAACCCTCGTATAACCACCCACGCGTGCAAATGCAGACGGGCGAGAATATATATATATATAGAGGTGTATACACATACAAATGTAGTCAGTCATCTCGTTTATATATCGAAGCCGAAGACCCTCTTCACGGATGTGTACCACACACACACACATAGAGAGACATTTACACTTTATATATATATATATATATGTATGCATTGCCATCGAGACGAGGAAATATAAGGGATGAGACGTCGAGGGTTTTGCTTGCAGGATACGGCAAGCGCCATCAGGAGGGTAAGAGTCGAGGATCTGTATCCCTAGGGGCTTACAGCTGTCGCGTATCCAACACCTTCTCTTCCCCCCTCCCACCCTTCTCTCTATAACACACCAACGAATCCAGTGCACGTGCGCGAATAAGCACCCACGTTCACACGTACATATATATATATACACGCATCAGAATCCTCTTTTGTATGCGTACTTTGGTGCCGCATAAATTAAATACGCGTGGTAGATAAAAATGGCCGGGTATTTACGTGGCGTCTGGCCGAGAGCAGAGTATTTGTATGTATGTGTATGTGAGTATTTTGTGTACGTTACCCGCGAGAGCTATATATATACAGAGAAAAAAAAGTTACTCTCGCTCCATGTTTGCCTTTCTCCCAACATACAAAGGGGGGCGGGAGGCAAAAGGATTATCTGGTACCTATTAATTTGTCTTTAAAATAACCTTAAAAACAGTAAAACACGTTATCGCGAATGAAGAGTTGTATATATACACGATATTTACTGCATCTGTAGATTTATTTTGCGGTGCTGATAATAATTATTTCGATAGTTTGGTTACATAGAAGTGTTGGGAAATATTCCATAACTTCTATTTTTTTTTATCTTTTTTTGACTATCCTTTGCATATTGAAGATATTGAATTTCAGATATGTAGAACTTTGGCTTCATGATTAAACTATCTTTGCGATTCTGGTAATAAACATAATTAGAGGCTACCCTTGTACCAACTTCGTTGTTACTGCACCCAACATTGATATATACTAGTAACATCTTGTATGTATTTGGATCTTACAGATTGAACCTACGACACTCAAGTGGAATTATGAATTCAAAAAATTGGGATTAATTCTACTTGAAGTTTGAAAATTTAGTGTTAATGAAATAGTTGCAAAATTATTTTTGAAAACCTTAAAAGACAAAAAAAAAATGAAAAAGCTACAATACTCAAGAGGAATTAGCAATTCAAAAAATTGGGATTAATTCTACAGGAAGTTTGAAGAAAATTTAGTGTTAATGAAATAGTTGCAAAATTATTTTTGAAAACCTTAAAAGACAAAAAAATGCAAAACTTCCGTTAACTCTAGCTATACATAAGCCCTAGTTTAATCTACTTTAACCCTATACCTTAATCTATTGTAACTCTACTTTAATTTACTTAAAACGTACTGCAATTATAAATTAAACTCCAATTTCGTTATAACAAAATTCTACCTCAACCTACTTTATCCTACTAAAACCCTTATTACTTCGACTCTACCTTAAATTATCGAAAACGAACCTAAACCTACATCAATACTTTAACCTTCTTTAATCCTCCCTTAAGATAAATTAACTGTAACTTAACCTATATACAATTCCTATTTTAACCCTATCTTAATCTTCTTAAATCCTATTTCATTCTTAAATTAAACTCTACATGAAGATACCTTAACACCCACTTTAACCTACAAAAACCCTCTCTGAACCTACTTACACTCTACCTCAAGTTACCTAAACCCTAGTTTAACAAAATTTAACCCTTATCTTAGTCTACTTAAAACATATTTTAACTCTTTAAATTAAACTCTACATTGAGCTACTAAACTACATCTTAACTACTAAAATCCTTCTTTAACCTACTTAAAATCTGCCTTACGCTATACCTTAATCCAATTTCCACCTTAACCTACCGTAAGCCTACTTAAACCTTAACCTAAAAAAAACCCTTAACTTATTTTAACTCTACTTTAATCTTAATCTTAACTCTACATTAACTTACCTAAACACTACCTTAACCTTCAAAAACCCATTCTTAATCTACTAAAACCTTACCTTAACCTATTTTAACACTAACTTAACCTATTTAAATCCTATTTTAACATACTTCATCCTAATTAAACCCTACCTTAACTTAAAAAAACCCTTTATTGTTATCTTCTCGAAACTCTACCTTAAACCGAACTTTATGCTAACCTATACCTAAACCCTATCTTAATTTAAAAAAAACCCTTTCTTAACCTATCTCTACTTTAATGTACTGAAACCTTAACTTATCCAATTTTAACACTAAGTTAAACTTTTTAAATAATATCTTAACCTTCTTTAATCTAATTAAACCCTACCTTAACCTAAAAGACTCTTTCTTAACCTATATCTAAACTTTCCTTAAGATACCGAAACCCTACCTTAACGTAGTTTAACACTATAACTTAACCTATTTCAATTCTATCTTAACCTACTTTAACCTAATTAAACCCTACCTTAACCAACTTTAACCCTACCATAAGCTATATCCAAATCCTAAGTATCTTGTTCCTAAATTGAAGCAACTTTATTCTTACAATTAATCTACCTTGACCATATATTTTATCAAAAAAGTAGGAAAAGAAAATTAGTATATGCGGGTGATTCTACAAACGAAAGAACGAAAATGAAGAAAATATGGACACAACATTTTTTTCTCATTTAAAGTCTGAAAAGTACTTTAACTTCAAGTTAATGACACCTAAAAAAGATATCAGAAAGTGTCCAGACAAATTATTAAAAATTACAAAAGTTATGGATGTTTATAAACAATTTATCCAGGAAATTAAGATCGTATATAGAAAATTCACATTAACACAATAAATAACACAGCCCCACAAAAAAAAGTGTCGTGCGCGGCAGACCAGACTAGTCATTTCCTATGTATTTTGACGCGCTGAACACGAATCCGAAGTCCGTTTTGCTCCATCACGTCAGGATTTTTTTCTAACCTCCAAAAAAACCTGTCGGATTTTGAGAGGTAGGCTATTTTTTTTTAAATTGATGGATTTACTTCAAACTTGGTATCTAGGGGTTTTTTGGGTCGCTGATGACGAATTTGAAGTTAGATTTTCAAAATTCAAAATGGCGGCTCCAATATGGCAGACGAATTTTGTAAAAATTGATGGATTTACTTCAAACTTGGTATCTAGGGGTATTTTGGGTCGCTGATTACGAATCTAAAGTTAGATTTTCAAAATTTAAAATGGCGGCTCCAATATGTCGGATTATATCGACCCTTCAAAGGTGATAATTCCGCCCTTACACACGAAACTAGGAGCAATTAAACAGTTTGTCAAAGCCTTAGATAAAAAAGGAAACTGTTTCAAATACCTGGAACAAAAGTTTCCAGAAATCTCTGATGCGAAACTAAAAGAAGGGGTTTTCAACGGACCACGTATTCGCAAATTGTTAAAAGATGAGCAATTTATCACCAAGATGAATAAAAAGGAGAAAGCCGCATGGCTTAGTTTCAAAGCAGTTGTCGGAAATTTTCTGGGTAATCACAAGAGTGAAAATTGGGAGCAAATAGTTAGTGATATGATTAAAAACTTTGGTAAGTTAGGATGCTTAATGAGCATAAAGTTGCATTACTTAGACTCGCATCGGGATCAATTCCCTGAAAATTTGGGAGATTACAGTGAAGAACAAGGAGAACGATTCCATCGAGATCTGACACAATTTGAGCGTCGTTATCAAGGAAGATGGGATGTAAATATGATGGCCGACTACTGTTGGATGCTGAAAAGGGATATTGTACCTGGAGGCACCAATTTGAAAAGAAAACCATTACACAGATCCATTGAGGACAAAAGTGTGCGCTACCATAAAAAGACGTGAATACCTTACTTATGTATATAAGAATTTCCATTTCTAGTTTTGAAAATCTAACTTCAGATTCGTAATCAGCGACCCAAAAAACCCCTAGATACCAAGTTTGAAGTAAATCCATCAATTTTAAAAAAAAATAGCCTACCTCTCAAAATCCGACAGGTTTTTGGAGGTTAGAAAAAAATCCTGACGTGATGGAGCAAAACGGACTTCGGATTCGTGTTCAGCGCGTCAAAATACATAGGAAATGACTAGTCTGGTCTGCCGCGCACGACACTTTTTTTTTGTGGGGCTGTGTAATGGATGGATTTATACAAAATTTATTATTCGGGGGTTTTCGGGGTCGCTGATTACGAATCCGAGGTCAGTTTTTCAAAATTCAAAATGGCGGATCCAATATTGCGAACTTTTTTTTAAAAAATCGTTCGGATTTGCTTAAAACTCTATACTCGGGGGTTTTTGGGGTCGCTGAAAATGAATCCGATGTTAGTTTTTTAAAATTCAAAATGGCGGATCCAATATGGCCGATAACTTTTGAAAAAACTTAATATATTCGTCTGAAAATAATACCCCAATATGCAGCTTATGAGGCTAATTACTATGATGATATCGTATAACTTTTGTTCTCTATTGTCAACATAATCTCATTTAAAACCCTAATTGTCAGATGCAACCAAAATTCCATTTTATAAACCGTACATCCTGTTAAAATTGTTTGAAATTTGTGTCCCCCCACGATGAAGATGACGTCGAAAAACCTTTGTCCCATGCGAGTGACTAAATCATAGAACAAATCTGATATCGACACGAACCCACTTAGCATGAAATAGGATCGTTTAGCACTGACACGAACTCTCTCTCTCTCTCTATATATATATATATATATATATATATATACAACGTCGTATATGTATGTATAGGAAGAAATATTTCAGTCCTCGACAAAGGAATCTTAATTGAGGAAGCATGTGAACAACATAAATCTTTCTCTACTGACCCAGAATTATTAAACTATTTCGTATACAATATATAGACTTTTAGTTTGTTTTTAAATATTTTTTTCAAAATCCGTAGGTAATAATAATATCTATTATTATATATAACGATTTTGAAAAATTTTACAACGTTGAGATTATTTTTTTAACCTTTAACTATGGCACAATTCAAACGTAAATGGCACAACGGGTCCGCTGGACCCGACGTATTCAAACATGTATTGTACAGACCCGGTATTAAATATTTTTGCACAAAAATTTAATCTCATCAGATATACAGTGCGGTCTCGTAACTGCAACATTTGAAACTGCAACAGTTTCGTTACTGCAACACCCCACCTCGACCACCGGACTTGAAACTGAAACGTGACGTCGGCAGCTTTCAGTGCCGTATCTACAGCGGAAAATGAATATCAAGTATTCATTTTTCATTCTCGCGTATAGTAGGTATGTACGTCCCTGAAATGGTAGGTAGTGGGATATGTTGCAGTATCAAGTCCGAAAGAGTGGGAAATTTCAGAGAATGTTGCAGTTACGAGACCGCACTGTAGCTTATGATGTGTTTCTTAAAATGTCATTAGTTTTACAGGGGTTCATTTATTTTAAGTTAGTTGAAAAAAAAAAATGTGAAAAATAAAACCAAAAAATTGCATATATGTTTTTACTTAAAAATTCATGAGTTATTTAAATTTTAATACTATCACTTAAAAATTTAAGCAAGACATGCCAAAAAAGGTATTTATTTTGTAGAATAAAATGTGATTTTTTAGGTTTAAATAAAAAATCTATAATTAATAATGAACAAAAATACTTTTGAGCAAAAGTAGGTACTTTAGTACTAAAATACATTAGAACAAAAATACTTTAGTACAAAAGTACTTCTTTACAAAAGGTACTTTAGTAAAAAAATACTTTAGTATAAACTACCTACTTGGAAAGATTCCCCGGAAAGTGCCCCTTGGAGATTACATCAGAATTCCATTGAAACTTCCATCGGAATTCCGTCGGAATTTCATCGAAGTTTCAAAGAATTTCCGATGGGATTACGATGATATTCCGACAGAATTCCGACGAAATTCCAAGATAATATTTCATAAGAAATAAATTTTTTTTAGTAAAGTTTCTATGATAAAAATTCTATTTTATAATAATTATAATTTTCTTAATGTAGAACTCTAAAAATTAAAAAAGAATTAATCGGAATTCTATCGGAATTCTTATGAAATCTCCAGGGTGCACTTTCCCGGGAATCTTTCCAATTGGTTAATATATTAAAATAAAAAAAAAATATTCAAAACCCATACACATTCAATTAAGTTGAGTGAGAAAAAATGCTCGGGTCTACTTGACCCATGATGCCAGTTAAGGGTTAATAAAAAAAAAAATCTTTCTTTTATTCCTGACAACTAAAGCCACAAATAATCAGACAAAAATTTCTTTTTTTTTGGTTAACATATAAATACACTGTAATGGAAACTCTGTCTTTTGGGTTTTTGAAATTGTTGATCTTTCTCTGCGTATATCAATCAATTGACCGAGGGGATTTTAATGTGAATATGTGTGACGCTACATGATCAAAACTATACAAAACGTTACTAACAGAGGGTTGAGAGAGTAAGAGAGATAGAGAGAGAAAGAGAGAGAGAGATGAAAGCAAAATGGGGTGTATATGTGTGTTAGTAACAGGAGCCGTAGCTATATAGTGCTGTGGGATTATTGAGTACGAGAGGGCGGGTTTGGGCGGGTTGAAAAGTCCCGGGACCCGGGCCGTTCGCCTGTTCGCCACCACAAGGTTTATGATTCCGTTCAGAGAGACGGAGAGAAAGAGACAGAGAGAGAGAGAGAGGGAGAGCGACGATAGAACCCAGACATAACCGCATGAACAAGGATAGAGACTCCCTAGAGACGAAGCAGCAAGAAAGAAACAAAAGAACAGAGTGCTGTACAGATGTAGGAGAGAGAGAAAAAACAGTGTGAGAGAGAGAAAGAGAGCAGTTAGCAGAAGGGGTATACAATCCAGTATATAGTGAAAAGACAGAGAGACCTGGACAAATTAGTTTCGTAGAATTTTCTACCTTATTCTCTTGGCTTGTTTGATCCCCAATTATCACATTTTCGCCGTGCTGTATATGTGTGTGTGTATGAAAGGAACCATTTTATTTTCGCCACACTATACATTTAAAACTACAAGTCAAGTGGCGTGGCCTTGTAATTCTTTGATGAAAACTAGTTTGGAGAATTTGTTGTTTTAATATTTTGCAAATAATAAAAAAGCATCAACGGTTGTAAATGATAATCAGTGTGGGTTAAGATTTTAGATTCACTAAAGATTTTTAGAAATCCTTTTCAAACAGAATGTTTTTTAATTGGTGTTTGTTGTATACAAAAATGTTTGTACTATAAAAATTACAAAACATTTCCTTCACAACGAAAACAGAAATCTAAAAAAGGTTTTTTATTTATAGAAGATGTTTAATCTTTTTAAACATTTAAGAAATTACTAAAGATTAGCGGAAAAGTTCATCAAACAGAAAGCTTTTTAATTGCTGTTCGCTGTACAAAAATTTTGGCACTAAAAAAAATTACAAAAGTAGTGGTTAAACCTTATACCTTTTGAACATACTTGGACCTTATACAGATTGAACCTACAATATATTCAAATGCAAATAAAAACCACAAAAAAATGGGATTTTTTACTGCAGGTTTGAAGGAAATTTAGTGTTAATAAAATTGTGAAAAAATATTAATTGAAAACCTTAAAAGACAAAAAATACGAAACCTCTATTAACTCTATAGCTTTAGCTATACACAAAAAGCCTAGGTCAACCTATACTTAAACCTTATCTTAACCTTCTTTAACCATATCTTAACGTACTTTAACACTACTTTAACCTATACTTAAACTCTATCTTAAGCTACCGAAACTCTATCTTAACCTACATTAATTCAAATTTAAACTAATTAAATCTAACCTTGACCTAAATTTAACCTACTTACACCTGATCTTAACCTACTTTAACCCTACCTTAACCTACTTAAATCCAATGTTAACCTATTTTCTACTAAGTTAAACCTTATCTTAATTTACTTTAACCCTACCTCAACCTATCTTAAACTCTACCTAATCCTACCGAAACCCTATCTTAACCTACTTTAATCCTACGTTAAACTCTATTTAAATCTAACCTTAACCTATAAATATCAGATAGAAAACAGAAAATCTAGGCATTTCAGAAACATTTTAGATACAAAATTCCCTTAAAACAAAATCAAATATTCCAAATTGTTTTCGTTTTCATAAAAACATTTTAGCAACAAAAAACTGAAGCATATCAGTATCGTAAACATATAGTGTTCGAGAGACATAGGAATCGAATAAAATAATAATAAGCAAATGTTTTGTATTTTGTAATATGTATATATACAATATACGAAGGGAAAGCGTTATAAATTCTTTCGTGCGGAAAGACAAATGTAAAATTTGTGCTTTACTGTTTTTGCTGAAACCCTCCCTCAGTCTCGATATTCGTCGATGCCCCGCGCGCTCACTCGTTCACTCACTCGGCATGAGTTGCAAATGACGCTATGGAAAAATTTCATCCTAACGGGCTGCTGCTGGCGTCTTTTCTTATACATATACATATATATATATATGTATAGGTAGGTAGGTATACACATAGTGCTTTGGAAATTTTGCCATGAATCAAATTTAAAGTCGCTTTAGCGTAAATTTTCCGTTTTCACCCTCGTGGACCGCGCTCTCAGCGAGAGAGATCTCACCCCCTTCGCCTCCTTCTCTCATCGTTTCATGAAACTCTCTTTCTCTCTAGAAGCGTCCTGGCTCTTCTCTAAGCAAGGCAATTAGTCACTCGCGCGCCACGATGATAAAACACAAAATTTCTCATCCGCTATCCTTAACATCGTTTTCCAAGTCCTTTCCTTACACCCTATTACTGGATTTCACGTCTGCTGGAATTACCGATACCCTGAACTATTTCTCTCTCTTTCTCTCTATCTCTCTACATTTCTTCCCAAAAGCGATGAGAATTAGATTAAGTCTTCCAGTTGGAAGTCTCAATTTCAATTCGTTTTCTTATTATTAATAGGTCCGGCAGTGTTTGCACCGTTACTAAAAAACAGTAACCCGTTACCGTTTCGTTACCGCTACTTTACTGTTACTGTTACTGTTATTGTTACTTTAAAAAAAAGTAACTCGTTTTCTTTGTTACTATGTTACTATGTTAGTATGTTACTGTTACAGTTACTTTTACTGTTACTGTTACTGTTACTGTTACTGTTACTGTTACTGTTATTGTAACTTTAAGAAAAAGTAACTCGTTTTCTTTGTTACTATGTTACTATGTTAGAATGTTACTGTTACAGTTACTTTTACTATTACTGTTACTGTTACTGTTACTGTTACTGTTATTGTTATTGTTATTGTTATTGTTATTGTTATTGTTATTGTTATTGTTATTGTTATTGTTATTGTTACTTTAAAAAAAGTAACTCGTTTTCTTTGTTTCTCTGTTACTATATTAGTATGTTACTGTTACTGTTACTTTAAGAAAAAGTAACTCGTTTTCTTTGTTGCTTTGTTTGTATGTTGCTATGTTAGTATGTTACTGTTACTGTTACTTTAAAAAAAGTAACTCGTTTTCTTTGTTTCTATGTTACTATGTTACTATGTTACTATGTTAGTATGTTACTGTTACTGTTACTGTTACTGTTACTGTTACTGTTACTGTTACTGTTACTGTTACTGTTACTGTTACTGTTACTGTTACTGTTACTGTTACTGTTACTATGGTGGAATTTCGATAGTTTTTCGCTGTTTTTTTACAGGAAATTAGAACTGAAATCTATTCAAAATTATTAACTGAATTCGGACGGAATCTAGAGGGAATCTTTCCGTTTCCGGCGGAATTTTGATAGTATTCGTTTGTTTTTAGCTGGAAATTAAAAATAAAATCTGACGGAAATTATTATTGCGGAATTTGGACGAAATCTAGAAACAGTATTTCCGATTCCGGTGGAATTTTAATAGTATTTATTAATTTTTTTTCTCAGAAGTATAGAAACTAAAGTCTGACGGAAAATATTAACGGAATTCGAATGAAATCAAATGAGAATTCATCTTCCAATTTTGATGGAATTTTGACAGTTTCCCTCTTGTTTTTCCATTTGAGGAAAATGAAATTAAAATTTTATTCCAGAGACTTGTTTCAGACGGAAATATTATTATTTGAATTCGAACGGAATGTAGAAATAATATTTCCATTTCCGGCGGAATTTTCATTTCGTTCATTTTTTGCTGGAAATTGAAACTAAAATCTGACATAAATTATTATCCGAATTCGGACAGAATATATGGAAACAGTATTTCTGTTGGCTGAATATGGATAAAAAATTAGTTTTTTGACGGAAATTGGAACTTGAATATTATGGGAAATTATTCTAGTAGGATAATTTTGACGAAATCTATAGAGGGAGGTTTACTTCACCATCGAAATTTTTTTAGAAAAATTTTTGTTGATTATAAATTTAAGTAAAATACAGTTTTTTTAGGTGGAAATTGAATCTAAAATCTGGCGGAAATTATTGTCGGAATTTGATCGGAATCTATAAACAGTAGTTCTGATCCCGGCGGAATTTTGATAGTACTACTTAGTAGTTAATTGATGATTAGATGATTGCCGCTTGAGGAAAAATTCTATATGTACGTCGCTCCCCCCCCCTCTCTCTCTCTCTCTCTTCATTTTTGGTGTTCACGTAAAATTTTAACCATTCATTAACACATGGATAGTTATAGATCAATAGATGAATATTGATGAGGGGGAAAACGATGAGAGAGAGAGAGAGAGAGAGAGAGAGAGAGAGAGAGAGAGAGAGAGAGAGAGAGAGAGAGAGAGAGAATATGTCGACCCAGATAATAACCACGCCTTTTATCGTTGAATAACTCTCACACCTCTACCAATATATATTTATACGGAAATATGAACCCCGTGAAACATATCATATATAATATAATCATCCGGACAATAAACCGCACCGACAATTAAGCTCTCACAATGATTAAGTCAAAACCATAATTTGTATTTCAAAACGTGTAAGACATATAATATCTCTCTCCCTTTCTTTCTCGTATAAGCTCTTTCGATCCAGTCGGAATTTTTATAGCATTCGTTGGTTTTTTGCAGAAAACTACATATGTCTTTTTTATCGGAAATTAAAACTAAAATTTGACGGAAATTATTATTGGAATTCGGTTGGAATCTATAAAAAGTATAGTTCATTTTTTGGCTGGAATTTGAAACTAAAATCTAACGAAAATTATTATCCAAATTCGCATGGAATATAGAAACAGTATAGTTCTGATTTCGACGGAATTTGTTTTTTTTTTCTCTGAAAATTGAAATTAAAGTTTGACGGAAATATAATTATCGAAATTCGAATGGAATCAAAAGTAGAGTACTTCTGATTTTGGCGGAATTTTGATATAGTTTCCCTCTCTGTTTGGCAAATCAAACAAAAAATATAAATAGTTTCAGTTGCGGTTTTTTTTTACGGAAATTGAAACTAAACTCTAACGGAATTTGGACAGAATTTTGAGGAACCTCTTCCAATTCGAAATTTCGGTTGCTTACCTCGATTTCTATTGCCTTAAATTAAAATTAAAATCTAACGAAAATTATAATCGGAATTCGGGCGGAATCTAGAGAAAATATTTCAGTTATCGGCGGAATTTCGACTATACTTTGTCGGTTTCTTATCATAAATGGAAACTAAATTATGACGGAGATTTTAATCGGAATTCAGGCGGAATATAGATGGTGTTTTTCCGATTCCGGCGGAATTTTAATACTTTTTTTCGCTATATATATTGGGAAAATTGAACCGGATTTAATGCTAAAGTAGAGATATATTGTCGTGATCTGGGACGGAGAAAGGAAAAAAGCAGTATAGTAGGGAACCCTCCTCATTGGCTCTACGTTTACGAGGACCTGTGAAATCCCAACCGATTTTCAGTCTCTTACTCTCTTTCTTTCTTTCCTTTTCTCTCGTAGGAGAATCTCTCTCTTTCTCTCGTTGTACCACACAAAAACCCTCGGAACCAGAATTCTGTGTTGAGGGATGATGGAAACGACAGGGGGTGGCAAATAGAGTGGGACAGCGCGAACAAGGGTGCCATGACAAAAGACCCGAGAAGGCCACGGGGGTGAGCTTTACTCGGTTTGAGATGGGTGTGGGTGGGATTGGAACGAGGACGTTATGTGGACGGAAGCAAAATTTCTCTCTCTCTCTCTTTCACTTCGTGGAAGCGTCAGCGGGGGTCTAAAAGGGGAATGGGAAGAAGCAGACTAAGGGTGGCCGCACGGCAAGAGGGGTTGAAAAGTTCAATTGCGCGTATTTTCGCCGTGACGTCTCGCAAATCCTACTACCTACTACCACTACAAACATCGACGCCGCCGACTCGTCGAGTGACGTATCTGTGTTTGTGTATGTGTGAAAGCGGAATGACACTCGTGCCCTCGGTATTTAACTCCTCCCCTTCCCAGTTCAAGCTTCGACGATCCATATGCAACCCTGATAGCGTGTACAGCACAATACAAAACGTACTTGTAAATTTGTCATTATTTGTCAATAAAATTTTTCCGATTAACAAATTTTTTTTCTATTTGTATTATATAGGTATATATATACAACTATTTTTCCACGTAGAAATATTCCTAGGAAAGTGCTCTTAGGAATTTCCGCCGGAATTCTGATTGGGAATACCGACGATATTCCGATTGGATTCCGATTACAGTCGGAATCCCGCCGGAATTCTTATTAGAAACTCCGGCGGAATTCTGTGGAAAAATTTCTAGGAAAGTGCTCTTGGGAATTTCCACCGGATTTATTATTGGAAATTCCGCCGGAATTCTATGGAAAGTGGAAAAATTTCTAGGAAAGTGCTCCTGGGAATTTCCACCGGAATTATTATTGGAAATTCCGCCGGAATTCTTATTAGAAACTCCGGCGGAATTACTTAGAAAGTGGAAAAATTTCTAGGAAAGTGCTGCTGGGAATTTCCACTGGAATTATTATTGGAAATTCCGCCGGAATTCTTATTAGAAACTCCGGCGGAATTACTTAGAAAGTGGAAAAATTTCTAGGAAAGTGCTGCTGGGAATTTCCACCTGAATTATTATTGGAAATTCCGCCGGAATTCTTATTAGGAACTCCGGCGGAATTACTTGGAAAGTGGAAAAATTTCTAGGAAAGTGCTCCTGGGAATTTCCACCGGAATTATTATTGGAAATTCCGCCGGAATTACTTGGAAAGTGGAAAGATTCCTAGAAAAGTGCTCCTGAAAATCTTATTGGAAATTCTGATGGAATTCCGATTCCAGTCAGATTTCCGGCGGTAGTCGATCGGAGTTTCCAATAAGAATTTCGGCTTAAATTCCCAGGAGCACTTTTCTATAGGAATCTTTTCACTTTCCACGTAATTCCGCCGGAGTTTCCGCAATACATATACAGAAATAAATCTTTATCTGAATCAGCGATATGTTTCACTAAAACAGCAAAAGTTCTAGAGAAACATATCGCTGTTTCAAATAAAGTTTTTTTTCCGTTCGCAGTTTTTGTCAAGTTTTCAATAATTGCAATTTTTAAAAAGAAAAAAATTGTGTGGTATAAAAAAAGATGCAGGAAAACTTAAAGACGGAAAATTGGAGAAATATTGAAAGTTACGCGGTTGTGTATATATAGAAAGAGAGAGAGAGAGAGAGGGAAGGTTTATTTCATACTTTCAGCAGAAAATGAACAAAGCGTCATTCCGACGTAAATGAAACTTCTCCACTCGCAATTCAGCTCTTTCTGTGTGGGAATTTTGAATTAGCCTGTATATTTGCCCATCGGCTACGAGAGAGTTCGAACTTGGGTATAACTCGCCCTATAGTAAAACCGACGGATTTCATGCGATTCTGTACGCTTGGTAAAGAGAGGGAACGAGAGAGAGAGAGAGAGAGAGAGAGAGAGAGAGAGAGAGAGAGAGAGAGAGAGAGAAAGAGAGAGGAAACGGACCGTTTGCCTTTTGCGTTCGAGTATAAATTTGTAGATATACAGATATTTTGTACGTGCATATATACTTCTCACGTTTTGTCACTAATATACATAACAAATCCTCACACAATGTGCAAACGCCTTCAGGATTCTACATTTAGGATTCTACATTCAGAATTCTACATTCTTTCAAGATTTTACATTTAAGAATCTGAAATCGGATTTTTGCATACAGTATTCCAAATTGAAGATTCCTTTTTCAGGATTCTATATTCATTTAGGATTCCACATTTAATATTTCACAATAGGATTCTACAATCTGGATATTACTTTAAGGATTCTACATTCATTCTGGATTTCAAATTTAAGATTCCACAATAGAATATTCTATATTTAGAATTTCATATTGTAAACCTACAATCAGGATTCTACAATAGGATTCTAAAATTTAGATTCTATAATCTTCATTCTACATTTAGGATTTCACATTATGGATCCACAATCTGGATTCTACATTGAATATTCTTTCTTCAGAATCGCACATTTCGGATTCCGCAAAGAGGACTCTACATACAGGGTTTCAGAATCTGAATCCACAATCAGGATTCTACATTTAAGATTTATTTTCAGGATCGTACATTTCGAAATCTATACATCCAGGATTTCACATTTAAGATTCCACAATAGAATTCTAAAAACTGGATTCTACCATTTAGGATTCTACATTCAGAATTCCACCTGCATTCCGGATTTTACATTATGAATCCACAATCAGGATTCCACATTGAAGATTCCGCCTTTAGTATTTCACATTTTCCATATTGAAAATTCCTCATTTAGAATTCAACATTCAAAGTTTCACTTTTAGCATTTAAAATTCATTCAGTTTTCGCTAAAAATTTGTTTCTTTTTTACCGGAAACTTAAATGAAAATATTTATTGGAAATTATTATTAAAATTCCCATAGAATTCCAACAGAATTTTGAGAAAATTTTTCATATTCCATTGGAATTTTAATAGTATTTATTGTTGGCGTTTTCATGAAAATTGAAACCATAAAATTTGACGGAAAATATTATTGAAATTCTGACGGAATCGAAAGGAATTGTTTCCGTCGGTTTTTCACTGGAAACTAAACAAAAATTTTATAGAAATTATTATCAAATATTCCGACTAAATTCGAATGAAATGTTGAAGAAATTCATCCGATTCTATTAGAATTTCGAAAATATGGTTTTTTCTGAAACTAAAATAAAAAATTTGACGGAAATTATTCTCGGAATTTGGACGGAATTTAAAGGGAGTTTTTCCTATTCCGAAGAAATTTTGATATATAGTTTCACACTCGGATATTTATTGGAATAACAGAAATTTGAATGGAAATTAATATCGAAATTCCGACAGAATTCCGACGGAATATTGAGAAAGTTCTTCCGATTCTGACCGAACTAAAATGTAAAAAAAAATTAATACTGGAATTATTATTATTATTATTATTATTATTATTATTATTATTATTATTATTATTATTATTATATAATAATTACTACGATATTATTAGTATCAGATTCTGATGGAATTTTGATTGTTAAAATAGTTTTTCGTCGGAAATTGAAACTAATATCTGACGGAAATTATTTTCAGAATTCGGCTGGAATGTAGAGAGATTTCTTTAGATTACGACAGAATTTCGATAATTTTCTGCGGAATTTTTTTTTTATCAAAATTTAACGGAAATTATAATCGGAATTCTGCCGAACTCTAATGAGATTTTTTTCGATTTCGGCGGAATTTTGACAGTTTCCCGCGGTTTTTATCAAAAAATTATAATTAAACTATTATGGAAATTATTTTCGGAATGCGGACGAAATTTGAAAGATTGTTTTTCCGATTACAATGGAATTTCAATAGTTTTTTTCATAGTTTTTCACCGAAAATTACAAAATAAAATCAATTAAAAATTATTAACTGGAATTCAGACGGAATATAGAGGGAATCCTTTCGTTTTCGGCGGAAATTTTTTTATATATTTTTCTTTGATTTTTTGTCAAAAAATTGAAAATAAATTCTAACGGAAATTATTATCGGAATTCTGACAAAATCTAGAAACAATAATTCCGATTCCGTCGAAATTTTAATAGTATTTGTTGATTGTTTATCGGAAATAGAAACTAAAATCTGACGGAAAATTTAATCTTAATTCGTAACGGAATCTGGAAGGAATCTTTCCGATATCGGCGGAATTTTGATAGTATTCTACTTTGCTTTTTTGTCGTAAATTAAAAATAAAATCTGACTAAAATTATAATCGGAATTCGGACGGAATATAGAAAAAAAAATTTGCCGTTTTCTAATGAATTTCGTTAGTTTTCTTCAGTTTTTACTAGAACTTAAAAAACAAAATTTCGGCAGAATTTTAAGGGAAAATTTCTTTTCTTAAAATTTGTTAAACTAGATAGAGAAAAAAAATGTATTTTGTTTATACTTAAAAAATATTTCAATATTTTAAAATACTAAAACTATAATATAATAGTAAGAATATTTTTATTATAATATTTTTTAATTTAAGGGGTCTACCCACTTTAGACGCGCTAAAATGAAGGCTGTTTTTAAGAATTTTTCTAATTGGTTTATATTATAAATATTGACATATAAGTTGTTAGACTAAAGAAATACACTTCCGAAATACATGAAAAAATTTTTGTTATTTGTTTTTTTAAAATTTTATATGCATGCAAATGGTAGTTGAAAAAAAATCCCCCAAAAACGATGGGTCCACGCTGTTGATGAAATCTCTGACATGGATTGTCCGAAACCAAAAAATCAAAAAGTTTTGGATTCAGTGTGGTAATAGCTATAGCGCATATCAAGGGATTTTTTATTTTTGCCAAATTGACAAAATGGCGGACATTTTTCGAAAAATTAAAGAAAACCGTGTGTTAGTTTTTCCGAAAAATGTCCGCCATTTTGTCAATTTTGCAAAAATAAAAAATCCCTTGATATGCGCTATAGCTATTACCACACTGAATCCAAAACTTTTTGATTTTTTGGTTTCGGACAATCCATGTCAGAGATTTCATCAACAGCGTGGACCCATCGTTTTTGGGGGATTTTTTTTCAACTACCATTTGCATGCATATAAAATTTTAAAAAAACAAATAACAAAAATTTTTTCATGTATTTCGGAAGTGTATTTCTTTAGTCTAACAACTTATATGTCAATATTTATAATATAAACCAATTAGAAAAATTCTTAAAAACAGCCTTCATTTTAGCGCGTCTAAAGTGGGTAGACCCCTTAATTTTAATATAATATTTCTACTTTATGTCGTTTAATATTATGTATTCTATATATATATATATATATATATATATATATATATATATGGAATCAGGTTAGAGCGGGAAGAGTAGATATAAGAGTCGGAGGTCGAATCTAAGAGCCCTTTCTCACGCGATGAGCATCATCCCTCTGGATCAAACCAGAATTGAAGTAACATATACAACCCCTTCCCTGATCACGAGAAGATTTCAACATTGGGATTTCTCTCCTTTTTCTCTCGCGTCGACTTGTTGGGTGCGGCTTGACCGTTGTCCACTATGCTCTCCAGCATCCCTTATACCAACAACCGGCCCGTGAGAATAATCGTCTTTTTTTTGAATCACAAAAACTGGTCCATAGAGCGCGAATCACAGAATCCCTGCCAATGATCACGATGATCATGATAATAATGATGGTGGTGGGGCTATGAAAATTTCCTCCAGCATCCAAATGTGCAATTCTTTTTTCAATTTCAGTTACCAAATTCACTTTGTCCGATGCATAACACTCGCGATCAGTGGAATTTGTTTAACAAAAACATTTTTTTTTATCTCATTTTATTATATTTCATAATATAAATAATAATTATAGTATTATAATTACAAAAATAATTATAATATTATAATTATAATAATAATAATATTTTAATATTTATATTATAAATATAAAAAAAATATTGTGAAAGTGCGAAAAAAAAGTGATGTTTTTTTTTTTTGAAAATTTAAAACTGGATTAATGTGAAATTTTTGCGAAAATTTAAAGTTTAAATTTATGACTATGATAATTAGTCGTCGAATTTTTTTTCAATTAAGTATTTAGTTGATTTTGGAAAGGAAATTGATTTTGAAAATCTTCTAGGGGTATTTTTTTTTATCTCGTTTTGTGCGGTAAATTATAGTGATGGTATAGGGCAAAAAGGCAGTTTTCTTGACGTCTCAATTGCCGCCTTTGGGCAAGTTTCTCAAATCTTGACATCGATTTTCTATCGTACAAAAGTTCCATGGTCGACGTTTCGTATACTTATCTTTCGAGAGCCACAATTCCTTAATAAGAGATTCTCATCGTCGTCGTGATTCCTACTCTTTTCTTTTTTTTTTTTTGGTCTTTTGTTTATTATCGAGAAAAAAGTCAATCAATTTTGGCAGAAAAAATAGGATTCAATTTGCTTTATTTAGTAGTTGCTGTATTTATTTGGATCTAGTTCCTCTTTTTGGATTTAGATTTGCTTTTTGTTTTAAAATTTAAATCCGTTTCTGCGATTTAAATTTGGCTAATTTAGTTTCTCTATTTGGATTTAGTTCCCTCTTTTTGAATCTAAAATTATTTCTGCGATATAAATTTAGTTTTTTCTATTCGGATTTTTGATCCTCTTTTTGAATTTAATTACTTTATTCGGATTTAGTTTGTCTATTTGACTCTAAATTTATTTCTGCGATTTAAATTTAATTTCTTCTATTTGGATTTAGTTCTTCTATTTGAAACGAAATCTATTTATAATTGAAATTTAGTTTATTCTTTTCAAACTAGTTCCTCTATTTGGTTCTAAATCTATTTCTGCAATTGAAATCTAATCTCTCTCTATTCTAATTTAGTTCCTCTATTTGGATTTAATACCTCTATTTAGATCTTAAATCTATTTTTGCAATTACAAATTTTTTTTCTCTAATTTTAGATTTACTGACTCTATTGAAATTTCCTATCGCTTCATTTGGCTTCTTTTTTTTGAATTATAATTTGCTTTATTCAAATTTTACTGCTTTTTGGAATATGTTATTTTGCTAATTCTCCCAATCGCTTCTTTATTTCTGCTTAACTTTCTGCAAGTTCCTTTAATTTTCGTTTCTGCGCATATCAATAATTGGAAAAAAGAATTATTAATTTTTACCATACTTCTTTCTTTTATTTCATTTTATAGTCAAAAATTTATTTCTTCTTTCAAATTTTAATAATTTTTCTACCTTTTTTTGGGGATATTTTTGACGCTGAATAGTTCAAAAAAAAATTTTTTTTCATCAGCCTCAACGGGGCGTCCGAATTATAGAAGGTTAGTTAGCAACAATTCTAGGTTAGGGTTAGGGAAAATTTTGAGATTTCAGATTCGTGGAAATTTGGAGTGCAACGACAGAAAGACAAACAGGCAGACATATATAAAGACAGAAATATACAGACAGACGGACAGATATAAAGACAGACAAAAAGACAGAAATACAAACAAAGGGACAGAAACTTAGAAATACATACAGACAGAAAGACAGAAACACAAACGGAATTACAGACAGTCAGATAGACAGACAGACAGAAAGGCAGACGGAAATACGGACAGTCAGACAGACAGACAGGCATAAAGGTAGAAATACAGACAGACAGAAAAGCAGAAATACATACAGTCAGATAGACAGACAGAAAGGCAGAAAAGTAGAAATACAGACAGACAGAAAAACAGAAATACAGACGGAAATAAATACAGTCAGACAGACAGACATACGAAAAAGGAGAGAAAAGTGAAGTGGATCAAAGACAACATCAGTGACGCGTGTGAGTAATAAGTGTCCAACTGAGATAAATATCTGTATAAATCCAATTATACACGGAACCAAATGATACTTTAGACAAGACTTGAATTTTTTTTTATTTATTTTTTTTATGCTGGCTAAATAAACAAAAGCCGCTGTCTATATGTAAGTGAGGATCATCATCATCATCGTCATCGTCATCATCATCATCATCATCATCATTGACGACGACGAACCACACGCACGGAAACCGGAACGTGATTGGTGAGGAAAATGTAATTAGTATCGGGGTTTCACCGCGGGCTCTCTCTCTCTCTCCCTCTGTCACTTCCCTCCTCCTCCTCCTCTTCAATTCTCCTCGCCCTATGCACACATATTGCAACCGAATGGATATATCCTCTCTCTATCTATATACATATATACTGTCACGCGTGTACACCTCGGGCAATGTGAGCATGTTCACTATATATTGTGTGCGGCATGTATCTATTATAGATATCGTTGCGAGATTGCCGAACAGAATGGAATTGGTCACGGGGAGCACTCTCTCTCTCTCTGTGCTCTATGATCTCATGCAGTTCAAAAAAAAGGAAATTAAAACCATATAGGGGAGTTCATTACTTCACAGAAGTTCAATAATTGATGGATTATAGCAGTCACACATACACACACACGTGAATGTACATATATATATACTAGGGAGGCTGTGCCACCCTGCCACCTCTTCATTATTTTCCAATTTAATGCTTAATTTTTTTAAAGACTTGCAAGTATTAAAATTATTAAAATTTTACATTTAAGGTTATGTTCGTTTCTTGGTCTTCTTGGTTAAGGAAATTTAAGGTTATGTTTGTCGGACATAGTCTCAAACCCAACGGTCCCTTAAATTTTGAGGTTATGTTTGACCTATGACTTTGAATTTAGAGGTTATATTATATCTGTAGCCTTGAATTCTAGAAGTGAACAAACCTAACCTAATCTCCTTTGTTTGATCTATGACCTTGAGTCTTGGAGACCTAGGACCTTGAATTTTGAGGTTATGTTCGTTTTAATACTAATATAAGTAATATGGGTCATTCCACGTCAATTTGCCGCTAGGTTTGAGGTTAAAATCAGAACTAAAATACTAATATAGGTAATATGGGTCATTCCACGTTAATGGTTAATTTCAAATGAAGACAGCACGAAATTTTTTTAAAAATTTATTTATTATTTTTATTTATTTGCTATTTAAAACCGAAAAATATGTAAAAAAAAATTTTTCAATTCTAATATTAAAAATTTTTAGAGTTTCAAAAAAAAAAAATCTCGAATTCACATTTTATTTGAAGAGATTTTGAAATATAGTAAAAATTACGTACCTCGAGTGGTAATAATGTCGATGATAAAAAAAAAAACAAGAAGAGGGGCCATATAGGAGTTAAAATATATATACTATATATATATATCGAAAACCCGCATGCAATGAAGCGAAATACGCGCGCAGCAAGGAGAGAGATTCGATAACGATATCCCTATTCCCCTCTCTCCTCCTCTCCGTCCCCTCTCTACCAATCATCGAAAATCGTTTGGCAATTTTTTTTTCGTTCGAGACAAATTTCCTTTCATTTCACCACTATCCCCCTCCATTTCCATCTTCACATACTCCTCTTTTGGACCAGAAAATGTTTTTTTTTTTCATTTTAAATCCTAAAGTTCAATTTTATCATTATAATGAACAAAATACTATAAAGGAGACTTAGAAAATTATTTGAAAAATTTCCTTCAATATGATTATTGTTGAAGAACAATATTTCTTTGTTAATTCGTTGAGAAGCGCGAATGATTGTAACTGCGAGCACAAAACTATATACTATATATTCAAACATTACGAAACTAGTAACTAATTATAGAAAATAAAAACTCGCATGTAACAAATTAGAGTATAAATAATGTTGACAATATTGAATCATTATAAAGTTGCATTTTAGACAAAAATTTCTCAAAAGAAACGATTTTCAATTTTTAATATTCTATTCGATATTTAATTTCCAACTGGCAAAAAATTGAAATTTTTATTAAAATGCAACTAAGTAAAATGTTTCAAAATGATACAAATTAAATTGTTTACACTTTCAAAGTTTAAATTAATATTCTTTTTTTTATTTAAAAAGATGCAAAATTGTAAAATTAAATTAACTTTTCTTTCGTTTGTTATTGTAAATTTCTCCTTCAATCTCCTTTAGAACAATGTTCAAAATTTTCCAAACACTTTTATAAAATACTTTTTTTCTCCCTATATACTCATAAAATAAATCTGATATTTTTGTTAAAATAATTTATTATTAATCATAAAAATATTTATAATACATCAGAAGAAAATAAAAATTTAAATTACACTTAAAATTATACTTAAGGGGGGAACACCAGTTGTAACTCAAAAAATAATGCTTTATACAAGAATATTTTCCAAAAGAACAATGAATCTTTTTAAAGAATACTATTTATTAGTTAAAAGTACATGTAAAAAGCTGTAATTTAAAAGAAAAAAAAAATTTTTTTAACAAAAACTTTTGGAGATATGAGCCATTGAAGTGGCGCCTTAAGAAAAAAGGCGAATTGCGGTGACCAGCATTCTGCAAGTATACTTCGTCTGAAATACAAAAATGAAATTGATTTACATTTATTATAAGATTATCTAGTTCGTGATCGAAGGATTTAAAAAAAAAAAAAAATTTGACAAATTGGCGACCTGTCAAAGTCAAAAGTATGATTTTCGTTAAAAAAATACGGTCGATTTTCAGCTATATAAAAAAAAGTTTTGCATAAAAAAAAAAATCCTTCGATCACGAACTAGACTTATATGTGTAAATGAAGCACACTAAATTTTAAATAAATCGGTTTAATGGTATTCGAGTAATCGTGGTCACCGACTTGGAAAATGTCATTTTGAGAAAAACGCATTCAAAGTTTCAACTTACTTTTTTTTGTTCAGGAGAAATTTTGATTCCAAGTTACAAAGAGTCATCGATTCCTGGACCATATAATAACTCTTCCGCAGTGGTTGCCGTTTCTAAATCATAGGAAAAGGCCATGTGTCGTTAGGGTCAGGTATGGCTGGCCACCTTGTATAAAGCCACGGGACGCGCCGCTGCAGTGTTCTGTATATCTCATTTATTTTTCACCGGATCAACTTTGAAATTTACAGACACATTTCTAAATATGTATACTTTAAGAAAATGCACAAAAAAAAAATTCGATTTTTCGAAAGTTACAACTGGTGTTCCCCCCTTAAAATAAAAAAAATAATAAATATACTTACAATTATACTGCAAATAAAAAATAAAAAATATACTTAAAATTATATTAAAAAAAAAAAAATTTTACTATAAATATAAAAAAAATACTTAAAATTACTAAATTAATATATAACACAATTCATATACATATATATACAATTCGACATCTATATTGAAGACTATGCAACACTTGAGTTATAAATGCTAATGAGGTTGTTGGCAATAATACGACGCGACCTTGCGGCTTTATTTTGATGGGGGTCGGGGCGTTTTTCTAATGGCACCATTTAATCGTTTTCCGTTTGACAATGGCCGAGCCCCATAAACACGCAAACACACACACATATATATATAAATATACTCGCACGCATAGGGGTTATACAAACATTAAAAGAGATCCTGAGTATCGCGCGTCGCAGGTAGAAACGATTTCGAAAGAGGACATTATTGCACGTGTGTTTGTCGTCTCTTTGTGTCTGGTGCTTGGTAAGGTGTCACGCGACTCACAAGGTGCTGTAGACACTCCTTTTTTACTGGACATCGGCCAAAAATTTGCCTTTGTACAGCGCTCTCGTTTAATAGAATATCTTGATGACGTTTAAAGAACATTTTGCCGATGACACTTCCGCGAATCATTCTCAACTCATTCTTGTCTTCATTCCAGCTCTTTTCAATATATAGCTATATATATAGATATATACTGACATGAACGTCCCTTATTTAATTTCCGCCTTCTACATTTCTTATGAGAAGCAAAATAAATGTAAGAGAAACTTTTTTTATTTTTGTATAGAAATAGAATTTTTTGTTTACTTTTTCTGAACTCTCAGTCAGTGCTGGGTCGGTAGCTAACTCTAAAAATTATCCGGTTATTTACTTAAAACTGCAAAACCCTGTTTTTAATTCGAAATGTGAAACCAGCTTAACCTTAGATTTTAAAATTTTCGTTGTATGAGTTGGTTTCCATTTTCCCCACTCGCCATTTGTCATAATTCTCATCAACTACAGCACCCTGCTCTAGTGGAAATTTAGTAACTGGCATAGTAATTTTTAAATTTAACAATAAAGTTACTAAATTTTCACTAGAGCAGGATGCGATAGTTGACGAGAATTATGGCAAATGTGGAGTTTGGCGAGTGGGGACAATAAAAACCAACCGTATGGAACAGGGATGGGTAGGTATAACATATACATATAATGTATGTTATATGGGTTTGTTACGGTATGTTACATCGAAAACGTTGAGTTACATGTAACTACGTAATCCTGGTATAGAAGCAGTGTTTCACATTTCGGATGTTCTAATGTAAAATTATTAGGCTGTATTTACATAACTGCGTTGTGGACATAGCTTAACGTACATCAACAGGTATGATTGGTTTCCATTGTCCCCACTCGCCATTTATCATAATTCTTGTCAACTACCGCACCCTGCTCTATTGAAAATTTATAGCGACTTTATAGTAATTTTTAATTTTAACTATAAAGTCACTAAATTTTCACTAGAGCAGGGTGCGGTAGTTGACATTTTTTGTCTACTTACAGGTCAAAGAAGCAAAATAAATAAAACGAAATTGAAAATACCTAAATTAGAAAAATTAAAATCACTCTCGATTGGCCTATACTCCTATGCATGAGTGACACTGTTGATTGGTATATCATTATAAAAAAGGGTACTTGGTGCACCGACCACATATCCTTTCTTAAATTTATATATGCTCATGCAAAAAAGAGAATGAAAAAAATTTAAATAAAAGATCGAGAGCGTAAGAGAGAATGAAGAGGGTGGAAAAAGTTGATAAAAGTGAGATAGAGTGAGAACAGGGAAATGGGGCACCGGTTTCCTGTAGTGCGGTGCTTCGAGCCCGTAACAGAAGAACTCGAACTCCCCCCCCCCGTCACCCCTCCCTCTCCATTAAACCCCGTTCACTATTTTAATAATCCCCCGGACCCCTTCAGTGTATGCAGTCTATATATATATATGAGGATGCGTAAGTGGACGAAAGAGAGAAGCCAAGAGGGGTGCCGGGGGAGTGGGGGGAGGGAAAGAAAGACGGAGAATGACCCCCCATTACTGTCTCGTGCCCGGTGTTATGGGGTTCTGCCCTCCTGCTGCGTACATCTGTCCTTCCAATAGTTGGCATTTTTCACGTAACGGGTGGCTTTCAAAGCCTATATCCCGACTTTTTAAATGTTCCACGCACGCCTTTGTTCTAATATTTTCTTTTTTCTAGTCTCTCATGTGGTATTTTTTTTCTAAATTTTGGTTTTTGTGGTTCCTTTTTTTTTGAAGTCAAGTTTCATGACTATTTTTACTCCCTCTGTATTTTTTGAACCTCATTTAGTTGAAAGGAAACTTGAAAAATGGTATTATTTTTCCAATTAAACTTTTTTTTTTAATTTTCCATTGTGCATTGCATTTTTCCTCTTCCGGTTTGACGGTATTTTGGAAAGTTGTAAAATTTCTATAATAATTTTATTAGTTCGTGGCGTATAGTGTAACCACATGTCATGAACTAATAAAATTATTATAGAAGTGTTACAACTTTTCAAAAATAGTATAGGTTATGTCCCCACTTGACATTTTATTATAATTTTCATCAACTACCACACCCTGCTGTATAGTGAAAATTCAGTAACTTTATAGTAATTTTTAATTTTAACATTAAAGTTACTAAATTGTCACTAGATCAGGTTATGATAGTTGACGAGAATTATGATTAAAGGCGAGTGGGGACAATGGAAACCAACTCTAAGTTTTATTAGGCTGGGTCTACAATGAATTTCTAATATTAACATAAAGGCGTAAGCATAATGGAGCGGTCACACCTCGCCTGCAGAAGCAGTTGCCAATGGCAACCGTGTAAGAGTAAGAGAGATGGAAAATCTTCTATCTCTCTTACTCTTACACGGTTGCCATGGGCAACTGCTCCTGCAGCCGAGGTGTGACCGCTCCATAAAACTCCAAAATCTCCACTCGCCATTTGTCATAATTCTCGTCAACTACCGTACCCTGCTCTAGTGAAAATTTAGTAACTTTATATACTACCTTTTGATTTTAACAATAAAGTCACTAAAGGTTGGTTTCCATTGTCCCCACTCGCCATTTGTTATAATAATTCTCGTCAACTACCGCACCTTACTCTAGTGAAAATTTAGTGACTTTATTGTTAAAAGTAAAAGTTACTATAATGTCACTACATTTTCACCAGAGCAGGGTGCGGTAGCTAACCAAGAGTTAAATGGAAAACGGAACTTTGAATAGTGGGGACATTGATATCTTTCTACACGTTGAAAACTTCTAATTACACCTAACTACACAACCCTGGTTCCAATTGTTGAACAATTAGATAGAGAAAGACAGACATATAAACTTTCATCCTTGTTACACTATCATTGTTCAATGCTGCGTGGAACGCAGTCATGTAAACACAGCTTAAGATAGAAAAATACAAAAACAGTCACTGTACTTTTCTATCTTGTTGTGATTTGATCTTGGGTTTGCGTCAAAAACATAACCAAAAAATCGACTATAGTAAAATTAAATTTCAACTATAGAAAAATTAAATACAGTCGCAATTGCATAAATTCTGTCCTTTCGTTTTGACACGGCATTTTGAAAAGTCGTGACATTTTTATAATAATTTTATTAGTTCGTGGCGTATGGTGTAAAGGCCAACGCACAATAGCTTCGCGAAGATCGTTCGGCGAACGAGTTGCAAAAGATAGAAAAGGACAACAATATATCTGTTCTTTTCTAACTCATGCGAACAAATTTCAAACTGATTTCACCAATTTTTTTTCATCGCTTTGACATAAACAAAACACACTATCAGAACCATGCGCGCGCATCTCTTTAACAGTTAATTATAAAAAAAATAATAGGTGTTCCTATGTCGACAACAAGTTGACGTAAACAGAAGGAAAAAAAGTTGTAGGAAGCTGCTACGTGAAACTATTGTGCACTGGCTTTAAACAATTGCATACCAGGTTGGTTTCCATTGTCCCCACTCGCCATTTTGTCATAATTCTCGTCAACTACCCTACTCTGCTCTATAGTGAAAATTTTACCTTTTAACAATAAAGTCACTAGAGCAGGGTGCGGTAGTTGACGAGAATTATGACAAACGGCGAGAGGAGATTTTGGTGTTTAGTATGACAATGGAAACCAACCTTTAGTGACTTTTTTTGTAAAAATCAAAGAGTTTCTAAATTTTTACTAGAACAGGGTGCGGTAGCTAACCGAGAATTATGACTAAAGGCCTGAGCAGAATAGAAACGTAATCGCAAACGCAACCGAAAGAATGAGTTTTAGAGAAGGACAAAAAAAACAAACAAACCTAAAATCATAATTATTTAAACTAATCAGTATGGAACAGTAAAAAAAGCACACCCGTTACATTTCTCTCACACACACAATTTTATCTCGTTCGTTGGTCTCTCCTTCTCGGCTCACTCCTCTCGGGAGGTTTTTAAAATGCTCCGGTAGGCAGACCTACGATATGCTACCGCTCTCAACTGTGGGCGCGTGTGTGAGTGACGAGGACCACGAGATAAAAAAAAAAGCGAGAGAGAGAGAGAAAGAACGCCCCAAGTGAACACACACACACACACACACATAGAGAGAGTGAGACACGAAAGGTCGGTGAATATTGAGGGAGTCGGATGTCTAGAACTCGTGGTAAAGTGAGACAGAGATTTCGCTATCTCGTTCTAACGATAGAATGAACGAGATAGAGAGAGAGAGAAAGCAGTACTGCGCGCTTGCGGAAGAGAGCATCGGCATCGCTGACGCGACTGAAGAGGGGGAGGGAGGTGGGGACGAAAAGTGGGGGGAGAATTGAAGAGAGATAGAGAGAGGCGAAAGCTTGGAATATGCGGGCGGACAAGTGAGGTAGAGTGGCAACGTGCCTTATAGCAAGGCTCGGCATGCTACTACTACTACTACTGGCGCGGTGTGTGTGTGTATGAGGAAGCTACCGACGCGCGCGCACACAAATACAGGAATATATACGCGTTCGGATGGGGTCCCGGTTTGGATAGGCCTGTCCCGTCCCGTAGAGTATCGCTCTCTCGCCACCCGCTATCCACAGAGCAGTTTCACAACCAAGCCGCCAGTGTCCCACCGCACGCCGAACCGTTTGCACTCAGAAGCGATCAAGGGAGCTTCTCTCTATATACAGATATATATATAGAGAGAGAGAAGTGACTCCCGCGCACCGCGTTCGTTTCCCCCACCACTTTTCTCTCTCTTGTCCAACACTCTCGGCGCCTTTCTCTCTCTCTCACTTCTGTTTTCTCACATTGCGTTCTCTCTCACTTTACCCCCTCCCCTCTCGAGCCCAAACGAATCTCGTCTCGCTCGTAACTCGTGTGTGGTGTGCTGTATTGCTCCCACTGTCACCTGATCGCGGGACGTCGCTTTTCGCGGGTGAGATACCGCTCGGCCACTGAGTCAACTTGAGTGCTACGATATCGTTCTCTCTCTCTCTCACTCTCTCTCATTCAGTGAGTAGTGTGTGTTTTTGATTCCCCGCGCGCTCCTCTGCCCGGCGCGACTTTTGCCTGTCACTATTGGCGAGACTCTCGCTGCGTATAGATCGTGTGTCAAATTTAAAAAAAAAAACAATTGTGCAGTTTTTTTTTGTCCAACTAAATAATAAAATAGTGATTTGTGGGAAAAATTTATTTTTGTGGAGAATAATCTACAGGTTAGTTTTTTCTTTATTCTGTTGTTTTTTTTTATTTTCGATTTTTTTTATCGATATTGTTTATCGATTTTCGTGATTGTGATTGGATATCCGTGTTTATTAGGTTCTGTCTACAATGAAAGTTTTTTTTTTTTTGTTCGATCAACAGTTTTTTCTTTTGATTCATTTATTGCTTTTAGTATACTCAGTTTTTTTTCGATTAATCGATTTTTGTGATTGGATATCTGTGATTATTAGGTTCTGTCTACAATGGACAATAGTTTTTTTTTTTATTCGATGCGTGAATGAACAATTTTTTTGACATTGAAAACCTGTGTAGAAAAAATTTTCGATAATCGATTAAATCGATTGTTGTCTATATTGTGGAGTCAGCCTTAAATTTTTACAAAACTGCGCTTATGGTGCATTTACACCGCATTTGTCGAAAAATTTTTTTTCTTTGCATTTTTCAAAATGCACAAATCTATAATTGGTTGTCCGCAATTAGTTAGATTGTGGACAACCAATAAAATTTGCGCATTTTGGAAAATACAAATAAAGAAAAGCAAATTTTTAACAGAAGGTGTGTAAATGCATACCAGTAACTGCGGTTTTTAGGTTGAGTCCACAATTAACCATTTTTTTTTAATCGATGAATATAGCTTGTTTTTTTGTACAGGTATACCAATACAAAAAAATGAAAACTGAAGCTACGCATTGGTTAAGAGAAATTTGTTTATTGTAGATTCAACCTTAGTGAAAATACAAATTCTTATCACTAGCCAAATTTTTATTTTTTAATATATTTTAATATTATTTTTATATAATTATTCTTATTCTTATTATTATTGTTATTATTTTATTATTATTATTATTATTATTATTATTATTATTATATGTTTTTATGTATAATTGTAATAATAAATTGAATAAATTTTGGTGACAAATTTTTTTTTTTCCATTAAAAATTTTATTTTTTTTTGAAGAGAAAAAAAGGTTTTCCTTGAAATATTTAAAAAAAAACTCTTTTTATTGTCTTTTGGTAAAACTTGACAATTGTCGTGTTCTTCTTTTTCTCTCTTTTTTTTTCTTTTTGTCACTAAAGCCTCGCGCGCTTATTGAGCCGTTAACGAGGGCGGTCTCTTGTTCCAAGTGGAACTTCACGGTCGAAATGTCCAATCACGATCACGTCTTGTAATTTTTTTTTCATTTTTTTTTTGTATTATTAGTTGAAATTATAACAACGCAAATTGAGACCCGATATATAATGATAATAATAATAAATAGAATATTATAATAATTAAAAAATTTTAACATTTTTTTGTGCAAAAATAAATTCGGCAAAAGGGCGTGGGACGAGAGGGAGGTGGGGATACATATGTTTATTTTGAAAGTCATTTTTTTATAAACAATGTGTTTTACAATTAAAAATGAAGATTTTTTTTTATAATTAATAACTTAAACCAATATATAACAAAAAATTTATATAAATTTCAGCAAAAAAAAACTGTTTTGCTTTTTTTAGAATTAAGACACAGTTTTTTGCATTTAAGGCATTTGATGCTTAAATGAAGAATATTTTTTACTTTGAAAAAAAGCCATAAAAACCGTTTGCCGAATTTTAGAGAAAAATTGGTCTTAAATTAAGCGAGTCAATTTCCTTTTCTAAATTTAAGAAAACAATACTTGAATTGAGAAAAATTTTAACTTTGGTACTTAATTCAAGAAAAACTTAATTTAAGCTATTCTAAATCAATAGGTAATTAAAATTTGAAGAATGTTGCTTAAATTAAGAAAATTTGTTAATTTAAAGTTAATTCAAACTATATATATATATATATATATATATATATATATATATAGTGACGATGGTAATTTTTGTTTTGAATTTTTAATATTGTAGTTACGATGGTAAATAGGTTTTCCTATTAAGTATTTCATTAACCTAATCATATCTGATAAGGTAGAAATTTTATTGACCAACAGTCAAATTTTTGTATGTACGAAACTCGTACAAATATTTTCGTGCATGGTTTCTGAAAAAAATGGATCGCCTCTCGCTGCTGGGGTATGATCCCAGAACCTTCTTATTGCCGGTAAGATGCTCTACCAATTGAGCTACAGAGAGACCCGATTCCACTCTACTCAGAAACCATGCACACGACTTTTCAACGTCAATATTAAGAACTTTAGAAAATATCTAGTGACGATGGTAATTTTTGTTTTGAATTTTTAATATTAATAATATTAATTTTTAATCGGGTCTCTCTGTAGCTCAATTGGTAGAGCATCTTACCGGCAATAAGAAGGTTCTGGGATCATACCCCAGCAGCGAGAGGCGATCCATTTTTTTCAGAAACCATGCACGAAAATATTTGTACGAGTTTCGTACATACAAAAATTTGACTGTTGGTCAATAAAATTTCTACCTTATCAGATATGATTAGGTTAATGAAATACTTAATAGGAAAACCTATTTACCATCGTAACTATATATATATATATATATACTAAATTAATGTAAATATAATGATTAAAAAATAAAATTTTTCTGAATTTCAGTAAAAAATGGTCTGAAATTAAAACTCTTTCTAAATTTAAGAAAAACGGTTCTTAAATTAAAAAAATTTGTCAATTTAAATTTAATTTAACCTTTTTATTAAATTAATGTAAATATAATGATTAAAAATAAAATTTTGCTGAATTTTTGTGGAAAAATAGTCTGAAATTAAGACTCTCTCTAAATTTAAGAAAACTTTGCTTAAATTAAAGAAAATTGCTTAATTTAAACTATGTACTATATAAATCAACGTAAACGCGTGATTATAGAATAAAATTTTGCTAAATTTCAGAGAAAAAATAGTCTGAAATTAAGACTCTTTTTCTAAATTTAAGAAAATAGTGTTTAAAATACTGAAATTATGCAAGATTTAAAACTTTACGAAATACTAAACTATAATGCAAATGTAAATTAATTTACAAAATTGTTATATTTTAATTTTTTTTATACTCTCTCTCCCCCCCCCCCCTCTCTCTCTCTCTGAATTCAAGTCACTGCGTTACTGAAATTAAAAAAAAATTTCAATTTTGATCTTAAATTTACAGTTGATTTTGAGTTTATAAAAAATTTTTAAATTAAAATTTCTCAATAAAAATTCTAAAATAAAGATCTTGAAATTAAAATACTTAAATTAAGTAACAATTTCTTAATTTAAGACTGTTCTGAATTTCAGATATCGTTATTTTTGAAAAAAATCTTTATGTTGAATTTGAAAAATTTGTCATATACACATATAACGTTGAAAACCCTCGTCTACCTATTATATTTATATACTTTAATGATTCTCAAAATTACCCCTATGTTATAACCTAATTACCGCCACCTGATCAATTACACGATATAAACTTTTATTCTTTTGAACTCATTTATAAAATAACAGCTGCGAGATTTACCTATACTATAAAAATAGGGTGACTTTTTTGACGCGCGCGAATAATACATATACACAAAGTGAATATAAAACATCCCAAGCATTTTTTCTATATAATTTTTTTTATATCGTAAACATATATATTTATTCATATAAAATTGTATTTTCGATTTTAAAGTAATTTTTTTTTACTTTTCGATTATAAAGGTTTTTTTTTTTTTTTGAAACTATATAGGTATAAATCGGGTTTTAATGTGCCAAATTAAGAGGAATTATTTTTATCAAAATTTTGAGAAAAGAATTATTTTGCTTTTGAATTTTATTCAAAAATTATATTTTCCTCTCGGAATTATTTGTACATACGAAAGAAGAAGAAGAAAAAAAAGATTATTTGGTTCATATAATCGCAGTTACAACGTGTGTCTATTGTCAAATAAATATTTACTTGAGCGATATATAATTTTTCTTGGAATCCAATAAATTATATCGATATCAAAAATTTCTTCACTTGAAACGAAAAACGTTCAGTATATAGATTCAAACTATACTTGGTGTAATTATTATTATTTATTATATTATTATTATTATATAATTACTATATTATTATTAAATTACTATTATTTTTATTATTATTTATAGTTTATTTATTGTCGAATATTTATTTGTATAAAAAAAATATTTTTTTCTCCAAAAAAAATTGTGTTTTTTCTATAATAGTCAAGTAATCGTTTATGTTTGACTTAAATTTTTTGTAAAGGATTTTAGTTTTAAAATTATTTTTAAACAAATGTTGTATTTTTTTTTTATTATTTTATTGTAGAGGATTTTTTTTCGATATAATTGATAAAAAAAAGAAATTTTTGAACTTAGCCATAGCGAAGCTTTTGTTTTTGGTGGGGTAAAAAAAAAATGAAAAATTATTCGATATAGAAGCTTCACATCATCAGACAGAGAAGCAGAAGATAGCGGTACTTGTTCCGGTGGCCGGCGCGGGCCGTTCGCCACACCCGCCCGTTTGGGAATTCGACTTATCGTCGCTCGACACTCTCTCGAGTCTTTGACAGTAAATTTATATATGTATATACATACATATATATACAATATACATACATACATTTATATATATATATACAACTCGCTACCCAACTCACTAACGAACGTCGGGGAAAGTCTCGCAATTCATATAGGCGGGTAAAAATATATAGCTGCCGCGCTAAAACGGTTCGTAGCGCTCCAGGGGTTGTATATAGTCGCCTATATTTTAAATATATATACACTCCCGATCTTATCTGCTTGCCCGTATGCCGCGATATCCGATGGGCGGTAGCAATAAAATCGCGAGTAGGCGATAAAAAGAGTTGCAAAGTAAAACCGATCGAGAGAGTCTCTTCGTCTTATCGAACTTGATGTACATATATATATATATATACTCTAGTTCGCAATCCTCTATAACGGAAATTTACGTCTTTCTGGCTTTCCGATGCACTGGATTCTGGTGTTTTTAAATTAACCTACATTAGATGTACGTTCAAACTAGGTTCAAACTAGAATAAAACTAGATTGAAACTAGAATAAAACTCAATTGAAACTAGATTGAAACTAGAATAAAACTCGATTGAAACTGGAATAAAACTAGATTGAAACTAGGAATGAAACTATATTGAAACTAGAATACAACTAGATTGAAACTATATTGAAACTAGGATAAAACTAGATTGAAACTAATTTGCAACTACTCTGAATTTTAAGAAAAACTATATTTAATCCTACATTTGACCTATATTTCTACCTATTTTGATCCTATTGTAAACATATATTATAAACCTACATTGACCCTATATTAAAACTAGATTGAAACTATATTGAACCTACGTTAATAATAGATTGAAACTATATTGAAACTACATTGTATCTACTCTAAACTTTATTTAACGTACATTAGGACTATATTTTTTACTTATCTTGATCCCATTTTGAACCGACTGTGGACCTATAATGACACTATTATGAAACTATTATGAAAATAGCTTGAAACTATCTTGAAACTATCTTGAAACTAGCTTAAAACTAGCTTGAAAATGGCTTGAAACTAGCTTGAAACTATCTTGAAACTAGCTTAAAACTAGCTTGAAAGTGGCTTGAAACTAGCTTGAAACTAGATTGAAACTAGATTCAACCTACATAATACCAATTTTGTACTTAAATTAAACCTACATTTGAACTATATATTTCCAACCTATTTTAACTCTATTTTGAACTACTTTTTTCTACAAAAAGAAATGCTTCGTAGTGTTTGGAGCAAAAAAAAATCATCCACACACTGCTCAGTTGCATATAAGCATTTTAAAGACGCGCAGTTTCTAACACAGTATTATTATTGCTTCAAGCTCCTATATACACTGCACCATCCAAGGCTACTGTAAGGCGGAATTTTTTTTCTTTCTTCATAATCTTTACCTGCAATGTTGCATTGCAATATTTCACACATTTTTGCCATATATATGTAAAACTGTGACAATTTTCATATATAGGCAAAGAAATTGTGCGATCAGCAGATTTTTTTTTTCAACCCCACAACATACAAGTCACGTATAAAAGAGCCTGGTCGCAACGTATACTGTGACGCTATATATATATATATATATATATATTTTATGCGGATGTATAATGTGGGTATTCGCACACCACACGGATGGTGTCACGCTACGTGCTTCCTGCCCGCAGGCTCACTATGTGACAAAAGGCCTTATGTCCGTCGCGCTCGTGGGACACTCGTGATCGCAATGCGTAATCAAGCTTGCATGGTCGCGCTGTATTATATACAGACGTGGCAGATATACCACACAGATACCGAGAGCCAAGGCTCCCGATAATCCATTTCACCACCTCTCTCTCTCTCTCTCTCTACACACCCACTTCACGCCCCTGCCCTCGACCCTCATATTTGTCTCTCGAGCAATGTCTTAAATTCAAAATCACGCGTAAACGCAACAAAAAAATATTCTTATTTTGATCGGAAAATTCTTCTACTTTGACCTAATATAATTTGCTTTTGACCTATACACAGAAAAAACTTGGACTCATTTTTGTTGCAACTCATTTTCTTTTGGGTATCGAAATGAGTATGGGACAAACTTCATGTTATTCAAAATGATATTGGCTGGAATTTCAGATTTCTAAGTTGGCATCATAAGCAGAGTAATTTTGTATTTCAATTATTGTTTCTAATATTTCAACAACACCAGAAAGATTATTTTGACCAGTACGAATATTTAGAAGTTTTTAAATAAAAATTATTTATTATTATTTACGTAGATAATAATTAATTTCATAAGTTTTTAAATTTACCGCTATTATTTAAGTTGGCAGTACCGTTCCTGTTGTCAAAACACATGTTTTCATTTTTCTAACCTAAAAACATATTTCCTTTATTATTTTATTACGCGATTACAAGCAATTTTTAATCAAACATATTAAGTCTAGCGTGTTATTTACTTCTTTGTAATTATTATATTTCATGTTTTTGTGCAAAATTATTCGTTATTTCACAATATTTTTCCATTTTTCTTTTTCTCAAAATGAAACTTGCCTGTTTCATTTTGATACTTTTACCTTAGAACTCGAAATGAGACAACCAGTTTCATTTTTGTTGCGAATCAAATTGAGTATAGAATCTATACTCAATTTGAATTCAGGTTTTTTCTGTGTACAGGGTGTCCCATTTTAATTTATCAGGCGAAATAACTTTTAATCAGTTGATTTTACAAAAAAATGTTTTGAACAAAAGTTATTGTGCTCACAGGGGGACATCCAGTGGTTAACTTGAATTTGACCTAAATGACCTAATTTAGGTCATTTCAAGGTCAACTCATTTTTTTTAATGAAATACTTTTTATGCCGGAAATCGATAAAGCAGGAAATTCCACGTTGAAATCGTTGATGCACTTTTTTTCGATAGATCGACCTATTTAGGACAAATAGGTCATTTAATTATTATTGTATTTGGGGAAATAACTTTTAACAAATTAATTTTGCAAGGACATGTTTCAGTCAAAAGTTGTTGTGCTTAAAGGGGAATATTCAGTGATGACCCTAAATTTGTCCTAAATGACCTGAATTAGGTCATTTCAATTTCAACTCATTTTTTTTAATGGAACCATCTACTTTTCATGTTACAAATCGGAAGAGCAGGAAATTCCACGTTGAAATCGTCCAAGTACTTTTTTCGACAGGTCGACCTATTCAGGTCAAATAGGTCATAATTAATTTCACCTACGAGGCCTTGGTTAGATTGACTCATATTTACAATATGATTATGATACATAATTAATAAGTTTTAAAAATTTGATAAAAAATGAACTTTACGCTATTGAAAAAATACTGAAAAGTATGCTGATAAAATTTTAGTGCAGTATAACTATGCCAATCGAAAAATTTCTACATTCACAGTTAACTTCACTGATATAAAAACTCATATGGTAAATATTAAGTATGAAGTGAATTTTTTGTTTCTGCGACACAAAAATTGTTTCTAGTTTTGAAAATCTTAAAGTTCTGAAATTAAAAAATTAAAAAAGGAATAGAAATATTGAAAAAAAATAACAAATAAAATGCTTTTAGTGGGTCACTAGGCTTTTTTTGTAACTGACATTGTCAAAAAAAACCACACACACACATCCCTTTGACCCTTTTTTGTATATTCAAGTGCGTGACGATTGGATTCCCGCATCGCGCATTGAATGGGGTTGCAAGGCGCGAGATAGTGACATACAATATAAAAGAAGAGAGAGAGAGAGAGAAAGAGTGAAAAAAGAGGTAATGAAATATAACGATATGAAAATAAACCCTCGCCAACGTTACCCCCCTTGTATACAATATATATGTGCAAAAACCGTTTTTGATCTCCCGCGTACTACGTTTAACCTATAAAAAGCCCCTATTTTTTGACATGTACCCCTCTCTGCCCTTATATAATAATAATTCAACCCTCTGCACACCGCGAAATGATGGCGATCGCATTCAAGTCATCGACCTAATGACATAGGTGTGTGTGTGTGTGTCTATGCCAGTTCCCTGTCGTTTGGCACTTTTTATCCCTTCATTGTATTTTTCATCATCCACTTTCCACCCCATTTTTTATATATTCGCGATGACCCCACATGTAGTTTTTTTTTTTTTTTTTGGGTTGTTTTGTTCAAAACTCTTCAATATTTAATTCTTCTATGATTATCGAATGCTTTTTTTGTACCACTTTTTATATATATATATAATTTTTGACTAATTATATACTTTCATGCAGGTAATTAGTAAAAAAAATTCCCCGGGAAAATTTTCAGGAAATTCTATTTAGAAATTCCATCAAGTTTCCATGGAATTTATCCATATAAATATTTATTTATTTTTTTTTTATCAAATTTTCATGGACTTTTCATCAATTTTCACGGAAATTCCATCAAAAGTTTACATGGAATTCCCATGGAAAGTCTATGTCAATTTTGATGGAAAGGGGAAATTCCGTTATGAAAAGTAAACGGAATTTTATTGGAAATTTTTTTTTCCTTCGAAAACTGAAAAGAAATTCCAACGAAATATCCATGCAGCGCGTTTTCCGCATATAATTTTTTCAAGTTAAAACTGATGGGTAATATATAGCTTTTTCTTTCAGAAATTAAAAAAAAAGTTATATTTAGACTCATTTAGTCATCCCGCATATACTTAATTCGTGATATTCTAGACTCTTTTATTCAATCCTAATGATCTACCGCCAGAGATTCATCAGTCCTTGTCAGTCAACATTTTGTGTGTGACACTGCGATTAGAGCGCTAGGCTCTGTGCTTTAATCCGACTTATCGAAAATACTCGCCCGGACACATCAGTTCACAGATATATACTTCTACACTCGCCTCATGCCATCATTAAATATATTTTCTCCCGCTCCCCTCAACACATTTTGAAGATATTTCCATTAGTGAAATTAACTTTCAGCGCATATTATATATATATATATATATATTTGTCAAAGAGACGGAGGCGGGACATCTGGAATTTGTCTCCTGCTTTTTTCCCTATAACGACGAGAGTCAAATTTTAGTCAAATAATGCTAATCAACTGTAGAAACTGAGAAAAATAAACAATCACACATCTATAGTATTTTTGCCAAAAGCGCATACAAAATTATTATTGACTCAAAAGTATATATCTTTTAGAATTTGTAAAATATGATATAAATTCTTTAGCATATATATGCTTTTATAATATTTTTTTAAAGTGTTTTGGTGAAAATATATACTGTTGATTTAATATAGCCAGAACCTCAAAATTTAGATCAAGGATCAAGAGGCGAACATAACCTCAAAATTGAAATCAAAAGTCATAAATTAAAAGACGACATAACCTCAAAATCAGATAAATTTTAGGTCAAAGATCAAGTCGATTATGCAATTCCACTTCTATTCCCACTTCCACTTTTTCTAATTTTCATTTTCATTTTCATTGCCATTTCCATTTCTACTTCCATTTTTCTAATTTCCATTTCTAGTACAATTTTCACTTCCACTTTTTTATTTTTATCCACACTTTTATTTCTACTTCCACTTTTTTTGATTTCCAATTCTATTTCCATTTCTACTTCCACTTTTTCCAATTTACAATCCCATTTCCATTTCTACTTCCACTTTTCTAATTTCCATTTTCAGTACAATTTCCACTTCCATTTTTAGGGTTCCGTACTCGGTTCGGAACCCTATTAATATCGGTTTTTTTGAAATCGTGTACCCCCCCCCTAGCGGCCACATAAATTTATCTGGAGGGCTGAAGATTAGTACACATATGTATTTTCGCGTGTAGATTACAGGAAAATTATAGCGAACTTGATTGGAATTGATTAACATAGCGTTGTCAAGGAAAAACCATGAATTTTTACGAAAAATGCCTAAAAATGACTATGTACCCCCCCCCTAGCGGCCACATCTTTTGACATAAAGAGCTCAAATTTGACACACTTACGTATTTTTACGTGAAAATTACAGGAAAATTATAGCGAACTTGATTCGGATCAATTTACATAGCGTTGTCAAGGAAAAATCAAAAATTTCGAAAAAAATAATTTATTCTCCCTAGCGCACACAATATTCAACCCAGACAGATCATACTTGCTGTAAAACTCAATTTTTGCGTGAAAAATACAGGGAAAAAATGTAAGCGCGATTGGAGTTGATGATCAATTTTTATCAAATTTTTGAAGAAAAATGATAAATTTCAGAAAAAAATGTATTTTTCCGCAAAAAACGAAAAAAGTTTTTCTACAGTGATTCAAATTTATATATTTTGACGTATTTTTACGTGTAGATTACAAAAAAAATATAGCGAGGATGATTGGAGTTGATTTTTCTGGAATTAATAAACAAATTTTATTTTTTAGATAACTTTCGATTTTTCCTTGACAAGCAGCTACTAGCCTTATATCAATATCTTAAGTTTTATCTCTTTTTGACTTAGAAAGATAAAATTTAATATTCAATATATTTTTAAAATGTAAATACAATAAAAATATTGCGAGTTGAAATAAAATTATGTTTCTTATATTTTTTTAGTAAAATATTTTTTAAAAAATAAAATCGGACAAGTGCGAGTTACACTCGCACTGAAATCGAGGGTTCCGTACTCGAAGCGAACTTATTTGGTATAAAAACAAATGTTTAAAAAATATGTGTTGTATGACAACTAATATAAGTGGTACAAAAAGGAACAATTTTGTAAAATTCAAGAAAATTGTTCCTTTTTGTACCACTTATATTAGTTGTCATACAACACATATTTTTTAAACATTTGTTTTTATACCAAATAAGTTCGCTTCGAGTACGGAACCCTCGATTTCAGTGCGAGTGTAACTCGCACTTGTCCGATTTTTTTTATTTTCATTCCCACTTGAAGTTTCACTTTTTCTAATTTTTCTAATGTAACTGGGAATAAAAATTAAAAAAAATGGAAGTGGAAATAGAAGAGGGAATGAAAATTAAACAAAAGCGGAAGTGGAAATGGAAATAGAAATAGAATTGGAAATTAAAATTAAAAGAGGTGGAAGTGGGAATGTAAATTAGAAAAAGTGGAAATGTAACTTTAATATTTCTACTTTTCATTGCTACTTCCACTTTCACTTCCAATTTTCCCGATTTTCCCTCCCACTTTGTTTTTACTTCCATTTTTATCTCTATTTTCTTCCAATTTCCATTCACACATTTCCACTTTTTCCAATTTCCATTCGAATTAAAATTAACCAATCAAAAATTATTATTAAAATTGTGGGAAGGAGAAATTGGTCTAACTGAAGAAAGAACTGTGAATTTAAATTGCAAAAAGTTAAATGGAAGTTGGAATGGAAATTGAAAAAGTGAAAATGGAAATGACAGTAAGAATAAACGGTAAAATGGAAATTAGAAAATGTAGAAATGGAAACTGGAAAAGGTAGAAGTGAAAATGGAAATGGAAATTAGAAAGAGATGAAGTGGGATTGAAAATTGATAAAAATGGAAATGGAATTGGGAGAGGAAATTAAAAAAAGTTAAAAGGGTATTAGAATTGGAAATTAGAAAAAGTGGAAATTTGATAAAGTGGAATTAGAAAAAGTGGGAATAGAAGTGGAATTGAGCAATTGTTTCCCCTGGGGGTCGATTATGTATAATTCCACTTCCATTCCCACTTTTATTTTAACTTCCACTTTTTCCAACTTCCAATCCTAGTTCCCTTTTTAGTAGAATTTTAACTTCCACTCTTCCACTTTTTTATTTTCATTTCCACTTTCATTTCCAGTAGAATTTCCACTTCCATTTTTTTTTTTCATTCACACTTGCAGTTCCACTTTTTCTAATTTTTATTACCACTTCCACTTTTTCTAATTTTCCTAATGTAACTGGGAATGAAATTTAGAAAAAATGGAAGTGGAAATGGAAATTAAAATAAGTTTAAGTGGGAATGGAAGTGGAAGTGGGAATGAAAATTAAAAAAGTGGAAGTTGAAATAGAAATGGAAGTGGGAATGAAAAATAGAAAAGGTGCTGGAAGCGGAAAAGGAAGTGGAATTAAAATTAGAAAAAGTGGAAATGGAAATAGGAATGGAAATGGAATTGTATTATCGACCCCCTCTATACAATTTTGCTTTCAATTCAATTTCTCTAGAAAAGAATAAATTTTGGACTATTATAATTTGGCAAAATAGCCACAAAAATAGTGAAAATAATAAAAATAACAATATAAAATTAATAACAGTAAAAATAATAATCTGGAAATTCAATTCCCACGTGGAAAGATTCCAATGAAAGTACTCCTGGGAATTTCCGCAGGAATTCTTATTGGATATTCCGACGGTATTTCGATTGGAAATTCCGATGGAATTTCGATTTTAATTTCGATTAGAATTCAAATTACAGTTGGCATTCTGTCGGAATTTCGAATAAGAATTCCTGCGGAAATTCCCAGGAGCACATTTCTTAGAATCTTTCCACGTGAATTGTCACTGAGTCGAACATACAAAAACGTGTTAAAAAGGGGAAAAGTTGTTTTTTTTTTTATTAATTTCTATCAATTAAAAAAAAACCCAGTGACCCACTAAAATAATTTTTTTTTTCTGATTACAGAATTCGTATCCAGAATGATGACTGAATTGAATTAAGAAAAGAGAGCAGATTAAGACATCTTCTTTTTTTTTTTGTTTGTTTGTGTGTGTGTGTGAGATAAAAATCGCCTAATGGCGACTGCAACAATGGGTTTACGACGACGAGTTACTGTGACTAATTCACCCACACCAATTCAATCATCCGCCTCAACGTCGTCGTCGTCATCATCATCAACATCGTCCAACAAACGTTCAAGATCTGAGAATAATAATAATCCCTCGCAGGGTAATCTTAATTCAATGAATGAACCACCGGCAAAAAAATCACGTGGTACATCAACAAAAAACAATGACAATAGTGGAACAAAAGGTCGTACAACATCAAAGGGAAAAAATAATTCAACAACAACATCATTGATGAATCTTGATAACGCAAATTGTCATCAAACATCATCTTGGCCAACCACATCGACAATACCAGTTGATCAGGTTTCCTATGCGAATGTCACTGGTTTAAACGTGACTGGTGGTGGTGGTCAATCAAGTCTCTGTACTGGTAACCTAGGTATGCCATCGCCAATTCCATATATGGCAACGTCAATGGCGACATTTGTTGGGAACGCGACAAATCTTGGTAAAAGCTCATCAGTATCGTATCTTGACATTTCAAATATGACCAGTGGTTCGCTTGGTACAAATGCCTCAGGTGTTTCTCTCAATTCCAATCCTACTGCTGGTTATAATATGAAATCAGTAACAACTGGACATGATGTGAAAAATTGCACATATGTCAATAATAATAATAATAATAATAATAACAATAATAATAGTAATAATATGAATGGTACATTTAAAAATCCAGCACGTAACAATCAAACGACAATTGTTGAACAAGTTATGAATTTACCGAAAAAATTTCAAAATGACGCAATGTACGATACTTATCAGCCGTGGGTGATTAAAACTTATGGCGATTTAGCAAAGACAAAAACAATAACAATTAAAAAATATGCGCGTATATTGAGAACATTGAGAGGTGAGGAGGTTAATAGTGCTGAGAATAGTAAATTTCGTTTTTGGGTTAAAAGTAAGGGATTTCATATTGGACAACCGGATGGTTATGATGCAAAGCCGGCTGATCGGATTATTGGACGACATGCTGTTACTAGTCCTGGACTTGATCCGCCGCTTTATGTACCGACGCAGCCACCTCATAATAAGGTAAGATTTGTTTTTTTTAAGGTTTCACAAATAATTGGATTAGTTTGAATTTTACATTAATTTTTTCTAATATTACATATGTATACGGTACGTATATAATCAGGGATATACTTGAGATATATTTTGAGAAAAATTGCATTTCAAAAATATCTTAAGGGAGGAAAATTAATTTTTCTAAGGGAGATAATCCTATTCCAATTTTTATTCTCCGATGTCCCTGGGATATAGCAAAAAAAAAAATTCTAAGGGGAAAAATTTACATATCCCGGAGATATTCCAGGAATTTACCAGGGAGTCGATAATGTAAATTTAATTCTATTTCCACTTCCTTTACCATTTCCACTTCCACTTTTTTTAGTTTTCATTCCCTCTTCCACGTTTTCTAATTTTTATTCCCACTTTCATTTTTTCTAATTTTTATTTCCACTTCCACTTTTTCTTATTTTCATTCCCACTTCCAATTCCACTTTTTTTTATTTTTACTCCCACTTCGATACCACTTTTTTAATTTCCATTTCCTTTCCACTTAAAAAAAGTGTGAATAAAAGTAAAAAAGTCGAAGTGGGAAGAAAATAAGAAAAAGTGGAAGTGGAAATATAAAAATAAAGAAGTGGAACTGGAAATTGTACTGGAAATGGAAATTGGAAAAATGAAAGTGGAAATTGTACTAAAAATGGCAATTGGAAAAGTGGAAGTGGAAATTATGCAGGAAATGAAAATTGGAAAAGTGGAAGTAGAAATGGAAGTAGTAATGAAACTTAGAAAAAGTGGAAGTGAAAATTGTACTAAAAATGAAAATTCTAATTTCCACTTCCACTTTTCCCAATTTCCAATCCCATTTCCATTACAACAATTTTTTTTAATTTTCATTCCCTCTTCTATTTCCACTTCCATTTTTTTTAATTTTTTTTCCCAGTTACATTAGAAAAATTAGAAAAAGTGAAACTTCAAGTGGGAATGAAACTTAGAAAAAGTGGAACTGATAATTGTACTGAAAATGGAAATTCTAATTTCCACTTCCACTTTTCCCAATTTCCAATCCCTTTTTCATTACAACTATTTCCAATTTCCATTACCACTTTCATTTTTTCTAATTTCTATTTCCACTACCCTTTTAATTTTTTATAATTTCCTCTCCTATTTCCATTTCTACTTCCACTTATACCAATTTTCAATCCCACTTCATCTATTTCTAATTTCCATTTTCATTCTTAATTCTACCTTTTCTAGTTTCCATTTTCACTTTTATTTACATTTCCACATTTTATAATTTCCATTTTACCATTTATTCTTACTTTCATTTCCATTTTCACTTTCCCTATTTTCATTCCAACTTCCATTTAACTTTTTGCAATTTAAATTCACAGTTCTATTTTTACTTTATCCAGTTTTCCCTTTCCACAATTTTATTAATAATTTGTGATTGGTTAATTTTTAAATTTAAGTGGAAATTGAAAAGTGGAAATGTAAGTGTGAATGGAAATTGGATGAAAGTAGAGAATAAAATGGAATTAAAAATAGGAATCATAAAAGTGGTAAAGAGGAAATAGGAAAATGTGGAAATGGAAGTAGAAGAACAGGGAGTGGAAATCGGAAAAATTGGAAGTTGCAATAAATTAGAAAAGTGGAAGTGAAAATTAGTAAAGTGAAAGTAGGATTAAAAATTATGGAAAGTGGAGGTAGAAATGGAAGAGACAATGGAAATTATTAAAAGTGGAATTGGAAATTAGAAAAAAATTTAATTGGAATTGTAAAAGTGAAAATGAATGTGGAAATGGAAATTGGAAAAGGTGGAATTGAAAATGGAAGTGGAAATTAGAACAATAGGTAGCGGGAATGGAAATTGAAGTATAGGAGTAGATATTGGAAAAATGGAAGTTGAAAGGAAAGTAGGAATTAAAGTGGGAATGAGAATTTCGAAAATTTGGAAATAGAATTAGGAGAAAAAAATTGGAAAAAACTGTAAATTGAAGTGGGATTAGAAATTAGAAAAAATAAAGATGAAAATGAAAGTGAAAATGGAAATTACAAAAAGTGGAGGTAGGAATAAAAATTGTAAAAGGGAAAGTATAAATTAGAAAAAATTGAAATAGAAGTGGGAGTGGAAATTTAAAATTTTGGAAGTGGAAATGAAAGTGTCAATGGAAATTGGAAAAGGTGAGAATGGAAATTAGAAAAGTGTAAGGGGGAATAGAAGTGGAAATGAAACTGGGAATGAAAAATTGGAAGTGTGAGTAAATATTGGTAAAGTGGAAGTGGAAATAGAAGTATGAATGAATGTGGGAATGGAAGTTGGAAAATGGTAGAATTGAAAATGGAAGTGGAAATTAGAAAAAGAGGAAGTATATGGATATTGGTAAAAGTGGAAATGGAAATTGAAGTGGGAGAAAAAATTAGAAAAGTCGAAATGGGAATGGAAATGATAATAATGAAAATTGGAAAAAGTAGAAATTGAAGTGGGAATGGAAATTTGAACGAAGTAGAAATTGAAGTGGAAATGGATTTACACAATCGATCCCTATAGGAATATCAAACGAGACGAAAATTGATTTAACTAAAGAATAATTCCTCTTGTTCTAAACACATATAAAAATCACTATACTTAGCGTTTTTTGTAGTCGCTGATTCCGAATCTGGTATCAAATTTTAATAATCCAAAATGGCAGATCTAATATGTCGGACTTTTTTTTTTAATTTTATCGAATTCGATTTAAAATCATAACTCGGCATTTTTTTTGCGATCACTGATTATTTTAACAAAGTGTTGTTAAACCAATAATAATAATTATTATTATAAAAAATATTTACAATAAAGAAAAAATTTATTTTTTCTTCAAAAACATTTAATCTCCTTTCAATTGAAAGTTTAAATATTGAATAAAAAAAAAAAAAAGAAAAATTGCATCAATCTTGACAAATATTTGTTGACCTGTCGCGATAGCGCGATATTAATTGATGTTTGATTTTTAAAAAAGAAAAAAAAAGAATTGTCAACTTCTTTGATATAGATATATATATATACATAGTTGATAATGTGGGTTAACGACAGTGCGCAAAGCAATACGGTTATAGAGAGTGTCATTGGAATCCCTCTCGACAACGACGACGACGACGACTTGGACAAAGCGATTAGTTCCGAGCGATCGCGTTCGATCCACGGGAAAAGTCGAAGAGTCGTTTCAGAGGATGATAAAAAAAAGAGAAAAGAAAAAAGGAAGGAAAAAAAGAGGGAGAAACGTTTATATATATATATATAGTAGAGCGGGAAGCTTTAGGGAATTCTCAAGACGACGTTGTATATCTTGCATTCCCCAGGGGAATCCATATCTTCTTCTCCTTTTCCAAGAGTGGATATATTCTCCCTCTTTTCGCATTGCCCACAACGCGATAGCCAAGCTCTCTCCTCTCTCATTTTCTGTCTCCTTTTCTTTCTCTTTTCCTCTCTCTTTCTCTCTCTCTTTCTTTTCTTTCTATATAGGTAGTGATGTAAACCATCACGAACGAGGCCTTTGAGAATCACTTGGGCTCTCGTTAATAAACGATCCTACATATCATCAAAATCTAATATAAAAAAAAAGAAAAGATACTCTGAGATTTTATAAGAAAAAAAGAAATGTAACTTCGATGGACCGCAGGGAAAAAAATCTTCATCTGAAACAGCATAATAATTTTCACTGGAACAGCGATTTATTTCACTAGAATAGAGAAAATTTTCGCTATTTTCGTCATAAATGGAAATGGAATTCCAAAGAAATTTCCTAGGTTTCCATTCCGTTTTCACGAAAATTCTATGCGGAATGTCCATATGGAATTAATATTATTGGAATCAGACGAAATCGTCTTTATTAATTTTTGATATCCACGTGGATATATTCCTATAGGAAAGAGTTCCTTGGAATTTCCGCCGGAATTCTTATTGGAAATTCCGAACTGTAATTCCAGTCGGAATTCCGACTGGAATCGTAATTCTAACCGGAATTCCGCCCGAATCCTGTTGGAACTTATCTAACCGGTATTCCATCCGAATCCCGTAGGAATTTTTAATCAGAATTCCATCCGAATCCCTTCGGAATTTTTGACCGGAATTCCATCCGAATTCCGTCAGAATTTCTGATCGGAATTCCAATCGGAATTTCTAATAAGAATTTCGAGGGAAATTATCCTATTACGACGAAATATCAATATCATTTCCGTTTCTATAACAAAATAGCTAAATAATCATTTCCGCCATAGGAAATTTCAAAGGAATTTTTTCTTTGATGGAGATTCTACGGAATTAATTATTGAAATCTAACAAAATTCTATCGTAAACGTAATTTCCGTCGTAAATTGAAATTCGAAGATATTGCCATATCCCTTCTTTTAGCGGAAATTTGAAGAAAATCCCGCGGAATTCCGTTGGTATAATTATTATATGAATCCCGGAAAAGTTCTTCTAAGGAGGATTCAGATAATTTCCATTTTAATTTTGCGGTTTTTCTTTCTTTTTTTAAGCGGAAATACAAAGGAATTCTACTATCTAAGGGATTTCCCTTCTTTTTTTTTAGCGGAAATACAAAAGAATTCTAACTTCAAGGGAAATTTGCATTAGATAACGGAATATCCGCAAGAAGTCTTTTTATTTTTTTTCCGACAATTTTAGTTAATATTAATTTTTCTATTTTCCTAAAATCGTTTTCGCCGAAAAAAAACCGCAATTCAAACTTTTGAAAGTGATGATACACACAACACGCTTGTTATGTACATGTCGAGAATCGCGCGGCTTAACGAGGGAGCGAATATCGTAGCAAACGGACCGACAAACATGTTAAGGTTTTAGTCGTATATAACTGGTGAACGTTGCCACGAGCTGCGTAATGCCTACCCACACACATATGCATTTACATATATACACTTGGAATATACATATATATATGTGTGTGTGTGTGGATCGAAGTGGCGCGCAACCGTTTCTTTCCTCAGTGGCTACGCGCGTATAATTAGACGTAATTAAGCAGACACCTTATCCTTGCCATGAGCTCTCTTCCGTTGGGAGCTACACGAGATTTCACGTAGTTACTCGATTACTCTCCTCTCTCTAGTCTCGCGCGCCAACTTGATTAATTCACGAGAGTGCCAGTGTCTGCTCTATCTAGCTTCTTCACTGTGAGAGTAGTTGCTCTCTATGTTCTCTCTCTCTCTCACTCTAACTCTCGACCCTCCTTGCACCAATCTGAGATGCGTGAAATGCGATTATTGATAATGAAGTCCGCCAGCGAGATCGTTATCGTCACGATGGCTTCTTTATACCGTTATACATATATATATCTGCAATCTGTGCAGAATTTATATACAAGGCGGAACTATATTTTGACCTATAAATAATGGGACATGCAAAATTTTAGAAAAAATTTTTCGATTTTCCTCGCGCGGCGGTTTTTATCATCCAAACGCTATTGGGAAAGAGGGTGCGTCGAACCTGGGTTACTATATATAGGTGTTCTTAACTTTCAACCACGATAGGGATCGTCGTGTTCTATCGGTCTGATCTTGGCCACCCTCTAACGACCTCACGTTCACGGGTTGAGAAAAAGAAGCTGGAGAATGAGAAGAAGAAGGAGAAGAAGCAGGAGAAGGAGGAAAATGAGCAGGAGAAGGAAAAGTAAAGGGAGAAGGAAAAGGAATAGGACAAGGAAAAGGGGGAGACGGAAAAAAAGAAGGAGGAGAAGGAAAAGAAAAGGGAGAAGAAGAAGGAAAAGGAGCAGGACAAGGAGAAGAGGGAGATTTAAAAAAAGGAGTAGAAGGAAAAGCAAAGGGAGAAGGGAAATAAGAAGAAGGAGGAGAAGGAAATGGAGAAGAAGAAGGAGCAGGAGAAGAAAAAATAAAGGAAGAAGGAAAATAAGAAGAAGCAGGAGAAGGAAAGGGAGAAAAAGGAGAATAAGGAAAAAGAGAAGAAGGAAAAGGAGCAGGAGAAGGATAAGGAAGTGAAGAAAGAAAGGGAGGAGAAGGAAAAGGAGCAGGACAAGGAAAGGGAGAAAGATAAGGGGAAGAAGAAGCAGGAAAATGAAAAGGAAAGGGATAAGAAAAAGAGGAAGAAGAAGAAGGAAAAGGAGAAAAGTAAGAAACGAGAATAAAGTACATAAGAAGTAAAACGAAACGATACGAAATAACACATACATATATATTTGGCGCCGCCAAGCAACGATAAAAAAGAAAAGCAGATTGTTAGCCAAAGTATGCTGAGCGAGATGAAACGATCTCAAGGGAGGAGTGCGAGGGTCTATTTTTGTCGGGACAAAAAGCCTGCGGCTTTTACTACTACCCCGAAACCTCTTCCCCTTCCTTTAAAAAAAAAAATCCTCCTTCTTTCTCCACTTCCTTTTCATCTCTTTTCACTCTTCGCCTCTTTTTACGCTGCCGCCTCTTCTTCTTCATCATCATCTTCTTCTTTGAATAGTATTCCGTCTCGCTTCAACTGATGCGCAACAATGTTGCGCAAGCGAGAAGTTGTACTGGAAATGATTCTTCTTGTCGAGTGACGAGGATGATCGCAGATACCAAGGGAGAAAGAGGGAAGGGAAGAGGAGGACGAGAAATACTGCCGTCGGCGGTATGGTAGAGAGAGGTAAAAGCTGATAGTGAGAGAGAGGGAGAAGGAGAGAGAAAGATAGCGATGGAAAGAGGGAGAGCGAAACATGTCGAGGGGAAAGGCTCTTTGGCTCCCTTGGCGGCCCGCTACTAATTGCCGCCGGCCGCTCCTGGCTACGGGCCGCTGAGCATCGCACCACGCACAAGAGAGCCGGCATGGTTATATATATGTTCCGTCGAGTTAAAGCCGCGCGGTTCTATAGCTATGTAGAGCGAGTTCACTCGTCCGTATGGCACGTAAGTTTAAGCGAATTTACCCACATCGTATAGGAGGTTGCCTCCTATAACGGAGAGGCGACGGGACATAAACTCTCCTCTCCCTTGCATCCTCCTTTAGGGGAAAATTGTCTCACTGCAAAAAAAAAAAAATACGCGAACACTTTTTGATTCTAAATACAACGAAAATTAATTCCAATAATTTTTAATTTACATTTATTTATATAATTGTTCCCTGAACTAGAAACGGATCACTCCCGCATGTGCGGGAGATCTATATTTTTTTTGGATTTAATTTCCATTATAGATAAGAGTTCCCAGAAGATCACCCTAGAGATTCCAGGCGAAATTCTGCGGAATTTTGAGGTAAATTATTATGGAAATTCCTAGGGAAATTATTTTCGGGAGAGAGAACGAAATTCGGAGTGAAATCTTCTTAGGGAACTTCTCTCCCTCTACTAAGGGAAAGGAACCGGAATTTGGATTTGGAACAGAATCATCAGCATCTCCTTGCGTTTTCACCGGAAATTATTGGAATTCCAACGAAATCTTGAGAACAAAATTCGAAGAACAAAAAAAACAACAATCGACAAAAAAAAAATGTTTCCGCGAGCAATCATATTGGCAGAATGTATTTATCTTCTTTTCCGCGCCTGTTTTTTTTTCCTCGCTATATGCGCTCTTTCTCTCTCTCCCTCTACTCTCCTCTATTAAGTACATTGCGAAACCTCGGTTCGTGACTCAGCAACGAAAAAGCGAAGCCACCCTCCATTTGGCCCCTATTGCGAACCGTCTGTGTCGAAACCCAACCCAACCCTCCTTCATCTATATAGAACACGATACTTCACACCAACAACCAATGGTTCGCTATATACTTTCATTATCATATAGCATGCGGCGATAATCATCGGGCACAGACAGGCAAAGGGTCGTCGTTAGTAAAAAGGGTATATATATATATACGTGGATTCGAACCGATATTGGGGTTAAGGTTTTCTAGGATCCCGAACTGATCCTTTCCCCCCCCCCCACACACACACACATTGATGTAAAACCGAGGGCCTTAATCCTTCATAGCCTATTAGTCTGTCCACTGTGATTTGTTTTCGTGCTCAACCGCGTCGTTCTGACAAACATCAAGGTCTCCCTGTACCACCGCAGATATAGTATTCTATTGTATATACCCACGGGGTTCTGAATGGAGAAGCACTTGTTTCCAATTGTAAGCGTTTCAATCCCCCTTTTATAGCGAAGAGCGCACTCATTACGAAAATCTGCATTCGAGGACAATATTGTATTCGTCGGGTAGGGAAAAATCCTTATTTCTTATCTGGGTGCAGGTTGGATGATAAAGGATTTTTTTTCCGTTTAGGTGGTATTAGTTTATATAATGGTATTAGATGTAGTAGTAGTTTCATTGTAGTATTGTAGTATAGTATTTGTACATTAGTAGAAACTAGATGACGTTCTGGAAAGTTATAAGGAGTTCTAAAAATCTGATTTTGCTGACAAAATTTCGATTCGGAGTAGTTGGATATTCATTAATTCCTGTTGTTTCTACAAATTACTAAACGGAATTTCGCTTCCTGTTTAGCGGAATTCGGATTTCCAACGAAAACGGAAAAAGAAACCTATATAATGATTCCGGCAGAATTTTGTTTAGACAAAATTCCTTTTCCTTTACCGGAAGACTTATTTTAGATTTTCACCGAAATCTAATCGTCATCCAATTTTTAATAGCACCGGTAATATACAATATATCCAAAAAGTAGTACTTAAAGTAGTACCAACATTAGAATAGCTCCTTTGTTCAATGAAAACCATTTCCAAAAATTAGTACCAAAATTAATAGCACCTTTATTCAATGAAAATCATTTGTACCCAAAAAAATTTAATACATCAACTTGTACCGCAGCTTCAACCTCTGTGTATTAGTAAAAATATTTACATTTTTAAATTCTAAGCACACACACTCACATTTGATGAACATTCCTTGAAAAAAGAAAAAAAAACAAAAGAACGATTCTTTATCTTCAGCGAAAGTATTCCAATGCGGAATCCTTTGATTTCGTTTTCTTTCTCTTTTATTCAATTCCCTCTCCGCGGAAGTCTCTGAGGGTGGTCCCACGTTGGGAGGTTTGTACCTGGGTCGCTCCTCTTAACTGAGGAAACGGCGCAACGACGACTCTCGGCTATTAGTCGTTAAACGATGGAAGGAAAACGTTGAACGCTCATACTACATCTCTCATTCTCTCTCTCTCTCTCTCGCAATGAAGCTCACTTCATCCTTTCATTTAACTTCTCCGGAGAATTCTTCCTCGCTTTTTCCTCATCCTCTCCTTCTTCTTCTCGCTAATCCCATCCCATTAATTTCATATATATCACTTTTGCTAAATATCGAATTTAGGAGAATTTTTTCGGGAATTTAAGGAAATTTTTGCAAAATGGTAGGAAATTCAACTCCAAATTTGAAATTTTACTATCTTGACAAGAAGAACCAAAAATCCATTAGAACCATAAATTATGAATTCAGATTTTTGAAAAATTAGTGGGTTTTCTGTAAATTAGCAAATTTGAAAATTGAATTAGTTAACATTATACCTGATCCAAAAGTTAAATGCTGATTGTATAGTGTAAAAATTAGTTAGCGGCTCTTCAGTAAGTTATAGCAAATCCGGAATTGGACTAAATTAACAAGGTATAGCCAATCCAAAAGTTGAATGCTGATTGTATTGTACAGATTACAGATTGTTACAGATTTTAAACAAAAGTTTTCACAAAATTCGGAATTTGATTTAACTAACAAGTCCAAAATCCATAGTTGAATGCTGATTGTATAGTAAAAATTAGTTACAGATTTTCAGTATAGGTTACCACCAAATCCGGAATTTGTCTAAACTAACAATCCCCAATGGGTTTGCCAATGGTTGCCAATGGTTGCCAATGGTTATCAATGGATCATTATAAGACCAATGATGGTACAGTATTGGGCCATTTCTTTGCCAATGGTAAATTTCCCACTGGGTCTTAATGTTGAATGCAAATTGTATCCTGTTAAAATTAGTGTGTCTTCCGTATAGTTATAACCAAATCTAAAATTTGATTAAAACATGCGTTTAGGTTTTTTATAATTGTATATAAGCAGACTATTACATTATAAATTTTGTGTTCCGGACAAATGCAAATAAATTCATAAAACCCTTCGTTATATCTATATACTGATTTTATAGCCTTGTTTTGTTATTTCGTTGACTTTTTGTGTTTGGTAGACAAATTGGTAATACTCGATTATTCATTTTTCTACATCTATATATGAATCCGTTCCAGATTAAAAAGGTCCTGAAAGAAACTGAGAATAACAGCTGTAATTCTCAGTTCCGTTTGTGCTTCCGTTCAGACTACATTGAACTTAATTTTTAGAAACACTTTTATTTGCATCCTATAATTTCTAAACTAGATTTTCAGTACTACCATCAAATCCGGAATTGGACTAAACAAAAAGTTGTATAGTCCAAAAGTTGAATGCAAATTGTATAGGAATTAAAATTTTAGCGGATTTTCAATAGGTGCGAACACCAAATCCGGAATTGGACTAATCTGCATTCATAACTTTAGGATTGGGTATTTATAGTTACACCTAGTTGAATACAGATTGAATCATGTAAAAATTAGTCAACAGATTTTCTAACCACCAAATCTGAAAACTTAGTTGTATCCAATCCGAACGCATAAAATACAGATAGCGGATTTTTAGTAGGTTTTACCACCAAATTTGGATTTTGATTAAACTGACTGTATTATTTCAGTCAAATTCTCGATTTATTGCTAACCTATAGATATCACTAAATCCGGATTTAGTAATCTATTAGGTTACCACTAAATCCGTAATTTGACTGAATTAACCATACGAAATCGAAAAATTGAATCGCAGAACATATTATAAAAATTAGTTGGCAAATTTTTAGTAGGTTAACATATACGAAATCCAGCATTGGACAAACCTAACAATAAGTTATACTAAATCCAAAATTGAATATACAGATTGTATTGTCTAAAAATTAGTTATTAACGAGTTTAATAGATTACCACCAAATTCGCCCAAGTAGAAATGTGCCACTGGCATAGTACTGACCCAACACTGCCAGTCAGTATAATAGTACTGACTGCCGTACTGGGCCAGTAGTGGACCAACCCTGGCTGGTAACGCTGTCCAGTACTGATTTTGTCCCGCTCACCAGTACTAACGTAGTACTAGAATAATACTGGCATAATACTGGCAAAGTACTCATCCGGACTTAAAATCTCACTTTTTTACAAAATGCTAAAACACGCTTTCCAATGCAAATTTCATCCTTATTAGCTTATTACTCCCATTTTTACCACGAACAGGTAATGTGAAGCCAATAATAGTTAATGTTATTTAGAATATATAAAATATTATTAACAATAAATAATTAAAATAATAATTATCATTTATATTAATTAAATTATTTTATTTTTAATAAATTATTTTACAAAAAATAATTTGTGTTGTAAATTTTCTTATTTTTTTAAATTCATAATATTTAATTTTTTTTACTTTGCACTTATACTTAATTTAATAATTATTTAATAATTGATATTACACATGAACAAATATTGTACTTATAACACTTAAAACTAAGAACGAAAAATCTCGCACGCATGGGGGATCGAACCCTAAACCCTTAGAACGCAAGTCAGATACGCATACCGCACAGCCGCGCTGGCTTGAAGTGCTGACTTGAAGTAGTTCACCTAATACAAAAGTTTTGATTTCAAAGTTTGTATTATCTATTGATCACGAAAATAAAATGAATTTATTCTTAAATTTTTTAAACTCACAAAATTTTTTCAATTTTTACAAAGATTTAATGAAATAAAACTGGATATCAATTTCAGTTAAATATTTTTAATAAATTATTTTTACCGTAAATAATATTAAAACAGACAAAAATGATTGATGAATTACATAATTAAAAATAAGTTAATAAAAGACAACTGTAAAATATGAATGGTAAAAAATTTTTTAAATTTAATATTTAATTATTAATAATATTTAAAAATTACAGTGAAAAAATTACGTTTGCTTTATTTTTAAAACTATTAGAAAAAAATTCTCAACTTATTGTTATTGTATGCATGATAAATAACTTAATGCACATATTTCAATGAGTACTAAAATAACTAAAAAAACATAAATATATTTTATATAGGTATATAATAATACATTACAATTACATCCAAAATTTTGAGGGAAAGTATTCGAAAGAAATTAATATACATTTTTTAAAATAAAAAATCATCGTTTTCTACCTATTGGAATAATTTAAAGACTTTTTCATTTAATGTTTTTTATCACCGACATAGTACTGATTCGGTGAGAATGACAGTGTACTGCCAGTACTGGTTTTAATATTTTTTTACCTCCGACATAGTACTGATTCGGTGTATTAGTCAGTACACTGCCAGTACTGAAAGTCAATACCGACAGCCAGTATTGGATCAGTACCATGCCGGTGTTTAATTACGGCGAGCTACGGATATTTCTACTTGGGCGGAAATAGACTATAATCTGTATTCAACTTTGGAATTAGGTGTATAATTTAAGTTACACGATCTAATTTGTATCGTATTTGTAACTTTAGTATTGGGTGCAACTTTAGTCAAATTTCGAATTTGATTCTAAGACCCACTAATTAATTTTTGTACGTTACAAATTGTATATTCAACTTTACGATTTTGGAAATTACAGAATAAATTTTAATTCAACTTTTCGATTGGAATCCTAATGTATTCTGTAAAAATTAGAAATAGTTTTCCATAGTGCTGATAAATCATATATATGGTTTATTAGAAAAGAGTCTAAAAAAGAAAAAGAAAAAAAAAAAAAAAGTCGACTTCCCTAGAAATGTGTTGAGTTCAAGGCGTAACTCGAGCGCTTTGTTTGAAACGATACGCACGAGCTGACGTGCATTGCAGACTCATAAGTATGCCCACGTAAGTACACAAACACACAGGCTCTGTATGTACATATAAGCACACATGTATACCTATATGGCAGCCTGTCGGCGGCCCGTACTTGTACGGGACCTTTAGCGGCTTCTCGTGAGTCTCAGTCGGGACGATCAATGACAACCTCTGCGGCTGCTCCCTCTCTCTTTCTCACAAAGTAACATCATATGTCGACATCTCTCTTTCTTCTTCTTTCGCGGCTTTCAAGCCGTATATATACCCTCTTCTTGATCGAGATAGACGCGCGAGAGGCTTAGCGCCGAGCAGCAGAGGCGGACACAAGTAGTACGGGAGTATTTCTCTCTTTCAGTCTAGAGAGAGAGAGAGAGGAAGAAAGAAGTCGAGTCTCTAAAGGAGTGGAACAAAATGAGGAGAGAAGATTGTTGAAAGAGGAAAAGAGAGAGAGAGAGAGAGGGGCAAAAAGAGGGAGTTGGGAGAATTGAGGGGGATTGGAAGGGCAGGAGGTTGCGGGAGAGAATGAGAGAGAGAAAGAGGAAGACAAGTACCGGCACAGCAGCCTGTCTGTGCCTCTGCTTCGGAAAGTGACTAATGACTAGCCGGCCAGACCTACTCTGCCACCCAACGTGCCAGAAGGAGACTAACAAAGCTCGGTGAAAGAGAAAGAGAGAGAGAGAGCTCCGTCTTTCTTCAACCAATGCCGCTAGCAGATATCTTGGGCGTACGGGTCGTTATCTCTCACACAGCCCTCGACGACGATCAACCATGAAAAATGACTATCGGAAAAGAAATACTTCACCGGCGTATATACCACACTGCTAAGTGCGTGTGGTACTTTAAATCTCCTTTTTCTCTTTCTCTCTCTTCTCTCTAACTCTATCTTTCTACATCTAATACCATTTTTTTTCTTCTAAAAAAGATCTATATAGCGATCTATGTCTTCTGAATAATTTTTACACAAATTCGTAGCAATCGATTTTTCCTACATAATTTTTAGATAAATTAGTATTTCCATCTGGGAGTCGATTATGTAAATCCATTTTTATTCCTACTTTCACATTTTCCAATGTCCATTCACCATTGACATTTTCAATTCCATTTTTTTCAATTTCCACTTTTGTCAATTTCTATACATAATTCCGTTTCTAATTCCACTACGACTAACTTCTATTTCCATTTGCACTTTTTCTGAATACCGCTTATTTCAATTTCCACTTCCATTTTCACTCACAACTTTTTCAATATTTATTCCCACATTCATCCGCATTTTTATTCCCACTTCCACATTTTCCAATGTTCATTCACACTTTCATTTCCATTTCCACTTTCGTTTTTTCACATTTCCTTTTCCACTTTTTTTAATTTCTATTCATAATTCTGTTTCTACATCCACTT